>NC_133221.1:24422830-25058664 GCF_040436345.1 Pagrus major | reverse complement strand
TTTTGGGAGCCACATAAGCCACACTTTCAATCTGCTTTCTCTTCTCCATTAAAGAACAAATGAATGAATAAACTCACATTTTGTCCTGTGCTACTGTTACTACTCTGACGAAAATGGAAAGCAATAATTAAAATACCTTTTAAGTCCATGATAATACTTTAAAACCCACTAATGGATGTGGAACAACATGAATGAAAATCAGTGACTTCATAACTCAAGCAACAATATGAAATATTATGTCATAATGCATGTTACTGTTACTTTTCTTTAGAATATAAAGATCTGAAAAAAGAGTTTACAGCATATTTCTCTTTTAGGAAAAAGCTGCAGGAGAAATGATGGTTGTAGCTGCTGCAGTCGGGGTAGCCAGCTGCTTCGGAGCTCCCATCAGCGGTGAGAGAGCCTGTAAAGCTTCAGCATCATGAATCCAAGATTTTATTTATCTGCTTGTGCTATATCTGTCCTTCTCACGCTTGCTGGGTAATGTGTTTCCACCTTTGATTTCCCCCTCGCATGCTTCACACATTTGCTCTTCCCTTTTATCCAACCTCACTGCTCTGCTCCTCCATCATGTTTATATGGTCATCCTTCTCTCACAGCTTCTTCCTCCTTTGATCACTTTTCTGCTTAATATTTTGACCCACTCACCTCGCTGTTTATGTTTTTCCTGCAGCCCTGTTGGGATTCAGCACCTTAGGTTCTTACTCCACACACTCTCACAGTGGGATGAATTTAAAATGTCATTATTGTAAGTTACATAAAACATTAAACTGTTGATTAATAACTGAAATATATGCATATTTTTAAATGTCTTTTTTTTGCAAGACTTCTGCCACGCATGCAGGCAAAATGATATATTTTAAGAGTTGTCGTATGTGGATTGTTCTAGTTGAGAATACATCCTGCGGTTGTGTTATTTCCTCACTCTCACAGCCCTGTCTGCTCCTGTAGGTGTTTTGTTCAGTGTGGAGGTGATGTGCTCTCACTTTGCCCTGAGGCATTACTGCCCATGTTTCTTCTCAGCCGCCTGCGGGGCCTTGACCTTCCGCCTGTTCTCAGTGTGGAGTGGAGATGGAGGTAATGGAGGCTCTGGTCAGCACTCGTCCCCCCATGGTCAACAAAGGGAAGGCCCACTTTAGAGTCACTAACATCCTGAACTAGGGAAAAGGGCCCCCAACCCAATATAAATTTTATTGAAGAAATGTGGATCCACGTGTGTCACCTATACTAAATGGCTGAAAGTGTGTAGACATTGCTGCCCACATACTTTTGATCTGGAGCTGTTTTTTTAGGATCTTTCCTTCATACAAGCATACAATAATAACAAGTAAGTGCGAACAAAAGTGACACAATTTGGTGGAAATCCCTCCCCAGAAGAAAGGGAGTTGTTGTGGCATCCATGGTTTTGGAATTAAAATGTTCATACACCACGAAGTAAGGCTGAAATGTTTGGGTGTCCAAATACTTTTGGCCTTATAGTGTATGTGCTGAAATTAACAGACAACCTTAACAATATGTAAAAGGTCAAGTGTTATGTTTTATTCCGTATATATGTTTGCAAATAAGCATGGTCACATTAAAACGCACATTTTTTAAATTGAGTTTGGTGTAGGCATTTCCCCCTATGAGAGGGTCACATTTGAAGGTGTACAGACTTACACAATGCTTTATATTTCACTGTAAATACTAACACTTCTTTACTTGTCAGAGATGTTGACATCTTTCTAACTATGTGTCGTGACAGTGACCGGGAGCAACAGCACTGACAAAATTAGCTGAAACATTTAAGGCGACAGACTGTAAATTTCAATAAAATCCCAATGCAATAATGTGAGGGAAGATTAGATTCTGAAAGGCCATGGGAGAAATTGGAGGGATGACTCCAATTTGTTTTGTGTCCACAGAGACTCTTCAGGCCTTGTTCAAAACTAATTTCCCCACTGCTTTACCTTTCTACCCACTGGAGATCCTGCTGTTTGCTTGCCTGGGGTGAGTTTATTTTTGACAGAATCTGCATAGTTAAACAAGTCTTACACTTACAATTCTGACATTTGGTATTCATTCTCATGTCAGTCACAATGAAAAGTCTTTGACCTGTTCTGCTGTGTTTCCCTGTCCTGATTAGCATGAGTATTTTTCTCATACCAATCATTTCCTGGCCTCCTCACCATCCCCATCACGTTCCCCAAGTCAACAGGACTTCCGTTCACTGAGGTAAAATAAGCCTCTTGTCTTTGTGGTCTGAGTCAGCTTTCTGTCTGGAAACAGGCTGCTGTGTGGAGCTGTGAGCTGCTGCTATCTCTTCTGCCATCGGTGGATCCTGCAATTCACCAAAACAAACAGGATCTTCATCACGCTGCTGACGACAGAGTGAGAGCTCTTTACAATGTGAAAGCCAGATTGTGATGCAGTGATGAGTCATCTGCTGTGTAAGACAGACTTGTGAGACGCTGTTGATTTTAGGTGGAGCATCAAGCCCAAAACATGATGTGTTTTTTCAAGGACAATCCATTTTACCGTACTGTTATTCAACTCTAAAAACAACTTTAACAAAAGATTATGTAAAGCACACAATTTGAATGACTAAAGCCTTCAAAGCCACACTTAAATGGTTTAAAAATACCCTTGTGGTTCTTGTCTAGACTCAACTAAAATACTGGAAAATCTTTTTCTCATTAAACAGTTGTTTCTGTAACTGTAAACCTTTGTAGATCACCGCAGGTTGAGGGCTCATGTGGTTTCAGAGAGCAGTCAACTGATTAACTAATTATAGACCTTAATGAGCCACATTATAACAATGACGTCTGTTTATGTGAATATCTCTCTGCAGGAAGGCTCTATACTCAGCCACGGTGGCCTTCCTCCTGGCAACTCTGACGTTTCCTCACTCTGCTGGTCAATATATGGCTTCTCAGGTGGGAATGAACAGAACTTAAAGGCTCAGTCCATAATTTTTTTGGATGTACATGGATAATCTATGAGTTTTTGCCGTATCATATGTTGGAAATTTTGTGTGTCACTCAACTGATCATTATTACCTCTCCAAGGAGGAAATGTTTTCACCTGTATCCGTTTGTTAGTTTGTTGGTTTGTCAGCAGGATTACACAAAAGCTACTAAATTAATTTCCACAATAATAGGATGGAGGATGGGTCTTGGCCTAGAATAAACCCCATTAACTTTTTAGTTGTTCCCCAGTAAAGGAACGGATCCAAAACATTTTTCTCACTTTCTTTAACTTTGTAAGATCGTGCGTATTTTAAGATTTTTGTTAATTTCCCAGGGAATAATGCATTGATCTTGATGGAAGGGTGGCTGATATCTATGAGTGAGTACAGTTTGA
Organism: Pagrus major; assembly: GCF_040436345.1. Lineage (NCBI taxonomy): Eukaryota > Metazoa > Chordata > Actinopteri > Spariformes > Sparidae > Pagrus > Pagrus major. The sequence continues at coordinate 25,055,322 of NC_133221.1, read as the reverse complement.
TGCAGATTCTAGATTTAGTGAGCTTAGTGTGCTATTCTCGTTAAAAAAAATGTAATTCACTGATTTAAATTAATCTTTAACAGCATCATTAAAACATTTAACTAACTTTAGGCCAGGTTAGGGACAGGGCTGAAAAAATAGTAAAAAAAAAAAAAAAAAAAGTATTTCACCACTTAAATTATTATTATTATTTTTACAACTACTTCAGCCATACTAGCAAATTGAATTTATGAATATCAATGACAGGTTGTTGGCTGATTGCTCAGATGTTCCATCCATAAAGTAAATAAGAGGACAGAGCTTCACGGTCTGAAAAGTGAAGCCACATTCTTTCTAATGGCCAGGAGGGGGCAGCTCCTTTGGTTGCAAGAAGAAGTCTGATTGTATGTTTATGAGAAAATGACCCTGGTTCTTATACTTGATTTATTAGCTCACTAAACAGTTTGCTAATGAGTTTAAGGTCCCAATCGTTAGTTTCAAGTCTTCTTCATTACAGCATGATGTTCATTCGGTAAATTGTTATACCATTTAGAGTAAAATAGACGATCAGCTTCAATCAGAGTAGAGGCTTAGCAAAGCGTATCCTCCCCAGCTCCACCCTGTCGTCCAAATATATTCACTTCTGGCAAAAAAAAACCCAAAACAAAACAAGATGGCGATCAGCCTCTGCTGTACTTTTCATTCAGTGCTACCAACCAAATATAAGCATGCAAACCTGCTAAGCTAAAATGTTAAACATAACCCTCAAAACGTCGCCTTATTAGCCTTGTCATTGTGATCACATTAACATGCACCTACAGGTTCAGTCTCGCAGGGCTGCTAAGACATCCAAGACTCTTAATATGCAAAATACAGGAAAATGCCAGTCTTGTCCTTTAATGTTCCATTCTAGTTTTTTTCTGTGTGTTCAGACAGAAATGTAAATGGCAGTAATTTCTTTCACAGCACACCATGAAGCAGCTCCTCACCACATTACTGGATAGCCGGCAGTGGATCTCTCAATCCCACAATGCCTCTGTTGAGCCTTTGTTGGAGTGGAGCTCATCAGGGAGTCCCGTGTACCTTTCTCTGGCTGTCTTTCTGCTCATGAAGGTAGTCTTTCATCTCTGCACTGATACCATCAGGAATCATCGCAAGGCACGAAGCTCTTGTTCCCATGGGTCACGGTGGCCCATTATTAGAATTCACTAATTGACATTTCCTAGTAGAGTAAACGAGCTAAAGATTGTTTAACCTTTCTGGCTGAAATGTCTTGTGGTACTTGATGCTCTCTCAGAGCAACACAGCAGGTGGAAGGACAGGTATTCAACTGCTGGAAATCTCAGCAGCCAGCCGAGTAATGGCTAAGTCACTGGTATTGATCAAGAACCCATCAACCTCCCGCAGATCTCTTATTCTCATTCGTACTCCAAGCAGAGACAACACCAAGCCAACTGTTGCAGAAGAAAATAGCTGCCCATGTGGACACTTCATTGAAAACAGTTTCTTATACCAGTTGGCCTCTGTAATGCATGAAGATCTATGAGCCTCTCAGTAAGATCCACTTGCTATGACAGCTTTTATTCCATCACCACATGCAAATGTGACATGTAAATGGGCATGATTCAATATTTATTTGTGCAAAATTGATTTGAGAGCACTGCAAACATCACCCTGCACACAGATTGACAGTGACTCATCTGATGTGCTGCATGTGCTCGCCAGATGAGCTGTTGCGGTCGTTGAGACGCCGAGGAGAGATTTAACAGTCTCTCTCTCTCTCTGTGTGTGTGTGTGTGTGTGTGTGTGTGTGTTATTGGTTTGGAGATGTGGATGTTGGTCCTCGCCTGCACTCTCCCTCTGCCAGCTGGATACTTCATGCCAGTGTTTATCTATGGTGAGTGAAGATAAGGACTTGGGCAAGTTTGTTCTGCAGAATACCTGGACAGCGAAGGAGGAATTTGTTTCGCTGCATCCTCTCATCAGAATGAAAATCGAAGTTAAACTGAAATACAAATGTCTGTTTCCCAGGTGCAGCTTTGGGTCGTTTGCTTGGAGAAGGAGTAGCTTATGTGTCCTCCACTGGACTGACTTCAGACCAGCAGTGGGCTTCTTTAAATCCTGGGGGCTACGCACTTGCTGGTAAAAAAAAAAACCAACCTGATCATTAGCTCGTTGATGTTGACATGTGACCTGTGTTAAGTTTTTATAAGCCAATTCCAATCTACATCAGATCATGGTGCAAATATTTTATATCAGTATTAATAAACATCTGTGAATTTAATCATAGTTATGTAATCTCATTATAGAAGATTGCAAATATTAACTTTTGCATATTAGTATGTAAAAAATCTTGTGAAGCAGTATGTTTAATATAAATCTGTGCCAAATCTATGGAACTTAAATTCAGAGTTTCCACCTGACAACTAGGTTAATATTGATCATTGCTACAATAACAACATTATAGATCAAACTACATCATATCTAAGTGACTTGCTTCTACAATGAATATCATGTTTCATAAAAATATATATAAATTAATATAAATCAGAAAAGTACGAACAATAGCAGAACCTTAAAGGTTTGATATTATGCTCATTTTCAGGTTTATACTTATTTTGGCTGTAATGTTTACATGCGTTGTTCAAAAGACCTTATTTTTCTCATACTGTCTGCTGCAGCACCTCTATTCACCCTCTGTCTGAACGCTCTGTTTTAGTGCCTGTCTCTTTAAGGGCCCCTTCCAAAAAGCCCAGTCTGCTCTGATTGGTCAGCTCTCACAGGAAGGCACCGCCCACCATGTTTCAGCATCAGCTCTGCTGGTGTTTTTGCCATGGCTGTGGCCATGCTGCGGATGTGGCTGAGGGCGGTGACTGTATAGTTGTGACATCACAACCTTACAGAAGTCCAGACGGCTAATTTAAAGGCACATTTCTGAATATGGACTGTGAGCATTTCTCCGTGGACTGAGTATTTTGCTGCCTTTTTTGCATTATTTTTTTAGCACCTAGACCTGCGTTATAATCAAAAAGACATGGGAATTTTACTTTCTACAATGTTGGACCTATGGTTTCTGCCTTGTAGGTGCAGCAGCTTTCTCCGGGGCTGTGACACACACCCTGTCCCCAGTTCTCCTGGCTGTAGAGTTAACTGGTCAGTTCAGCCACGCTGTGCCCATCCTCCTCGCCACTCTGATAGCCAATGCCATGGCTCGCTCCGGGAGCCGCCCATCTTTCTATGATGCACTCTCTGTTAGCAAGAGGCTCCCACACCTGCCCTCTCTGATGAAAGCATTGCCCCGGTAAGTAAAAACAAAGCGTCAGAGTGATTTAAGGAATACACCAAGTTGATGGAACGATCATCTCTGTGGTCAGCTGTTAATAATGAGAGCAAAGAGAAATTTCCCTTTAGTCTCAGATGTGCCATAAAAGTAATGCTAACATAGGTTGCTACCTTGCTATAAGGTTAACATAATGTTATTCTAAGCTGAGTTGTGTATTTGCATTATTTCAAATGTTCCCAACAGTGTTCAAACCCTGAGAAATCCACAAGTTTACTCGAGATAACAGTGCATTTCATTTGATCATTTGATCTCTCTGTCTCTGTTTGTGTAGTAATGTAGATTTCCCCTCCTACAACTATTATAGTACATAAACATCCAACAATGGAGGAAGGAGTAAAGATAAATTCACTTGGCAATATTAAAAGTTAAAAAATAACGGCTAAGCTCTGCTCCCGTCCATAAATGGCTCAGAATCAGTGTTACCATGTGGGAGTGTAGCTCAAGAGAAAGTCAGGTAAACTCTCCTTCAGATGACATGAAGAGGCAGGAGGCAGGTGTGCAAAACAAAGTAAACTTTAATTGCTGCCAGGCCTGAGCAAAACCAAATACAAACTAAGGGAAAAGTGGCTGAAAAAAAAACACACAAACTTAAAGGGGGAGAGCTGGCTGGTCATCACCCTCATGGCAAGAGCGAGCTCCTTGTGAACTGGGGCCTTATATAAGCTGTGGAAGCCCCGCCCCACCATTTAACAATCAACCCAGCTGATTCCAATATGCTACTCAGTGCAGGCCTCCTTCAGGGCCTGACTACAGGTCTCTGTTCCTGTTGAGACAGACACAGTTACATTAATGGGCGGTCCAGTCAAACAGGCTGTGCACCGCCTACTTGACTGGAACACATCAAAATACAATTACAGAGGTTTTAGACAACACTACAGAGGTTACATTACAACAAATACAGAGGCTACCTTCACTCTGTCACAATCAGAACACAACCCAATGTTACTCCGGGTGTTTATTCCTCCAGAAGGTCTGGCTCTGCACCTGACTCTGTCCTGCAGAGCTGGCCAGCTCTGACCATGTGAGCAGCGGCTATGCCCCCTGCTCCGCCTGGCCCTCCCAACACAACACTCAGCAAACTCTTTTGTTTTGATAGAGAGCCCCGCAGCAGCCAAAATTACTTATTGTGCATTTAAATAACAGCTGACTCTAATTACAGCTGAGACTTCTGTAAGACGAGACAAATCTAAGAGCTAAGTGTGTAAACAGGACTGTAAATCATTTGGATTTAAATTGTTTGAGTCACTATTGGTAAGGAAATTAGAAATTTACTCTGCACACAACTTATTCCCTTAACCAGGTGACTAATATTTGACCTACAGTAATATTATTAGCAACATAAAGACTGTTCAACCTTGCACCGTGATACCTGATTACACTCAGCCCACACTGCAGGTAGAGGTGATGGCAGAAGTCTCAGCAGCCTGCCATGTAATGGCTGACTCACTGCAGTGTTATTGGTATTGATAAAGAACCCATCAACCACCCACATATCTGTTGTTCTCAAATTGTGCTCTGAAGGAGGAAAACATTGCTCACTATTGCAGAAAAAATAGCTTTATATGTGGACATTCCTGCGTAGACAACATTTTCTGGTGCCTGTTAAATTAAACCAGTTAAAATCTAGAGAATTGTGAGACAGGAGTTAATGTCGAGGAAAACATTTCTCCATACCTCCTTGGTGACAGCAGTTAGCAGGAGGTTGTTTTCTCCCCATCTGTCTCTCACCCTGCAGCCCCTAATAATATGTTTAGATAGAAATCAAGACATCATTACCAACAGCTTCTTGTCGGCAGCATTCAGGCTGAGACGGCTTCAAGTATCCGTCTGACACCGCCGGACACCTTAAACTGATTGAAAATGCTTTTCCAGAGTCTCTTTGGAATAATAAAAAGTGTCACTGCTGGTTTAAAGCTCTACTCTGTGGATGTGTTGACAGCAGGAACTGCACTCCAAGAGCTTGTGATATGTGACTGCAGTGTTGCTGTTATTTGCCTCTGTTTCTATGTGTCATATTATCTTTTGTTACCACTGACAAATTAAACCATTTATTTTGTGAGTCCTTTCAACCCGAGAAAATAAAAAATATTTTTGAAAATAAAAAGCTGTATTTGAATCTTAAAGGTCACACTGGTAACATTTGTATGTAGAGAAAGCATTTTTAAAAAATAATACATCTACAGAGCTTGGAGAAAGGTGCAGAATCTCTTTTCCGTAAAATATTATGATCAGCCAATAGTATAACACCGTAGGTATCACATGGTATCTGTGTTTTGACAGTCTTGGTAGGTACCAGTTTGCATCCAGCATACTGTACTGCCCTAACATTAGCTAGCTAGCATTAGTGACATTAATGTTAGCTAGCGCTAGCGACGTTAACATTAGCTAGCGTTCGCAACTTAATGTTAGCTAGCTTGTGTTAGCAACGATTGGGGGTGGAGACGGAATGTCACATTTAGTAGCTGGATGTCAATAACAGGTTCAAAAGTTGATCATTTAATTTAACCAACTGCTTTTGCTCCATGTGGGATATGATTCGTCTCTTTTGCAGACTTCCTTCCACACCAGTCGGACAGGTTTTGGGAGTGAAATCGGTGAGGCTTCAGAAAGCAGCTGGGCCTGCAGAGGTTCAGCATGCTGTCAACACCAGCACTGAAACACAGATCCCTGTGGTGGACTCTCTTGGTGCGTAGACAAAGATATTTAAAAGTATATAGCATATTTCCTTCTGGCTAAGAAACCATATTTTGTGAAAATCTCACAAAACATACAATATATTTAAGGATATGGATAATTTTAGCAAACTTAGCAGGATCCTTGCTGTTCAAACACATAAGTATTGTTGCACCACATGAAAAAGCCCCAGAAAAGAAGCAATGAGAATGATGAGAGAAATGATGAGAAATTGTAACCGCTCTGAAACCGGGGGCAACTCAGCGGTGTGAAAGTGCCTCGATAAGGAGCTGACAAGTGTGAGAAAAGAGTCAATTGGCCAGCTGAGCCTTTGAGCATCTGAGCGGCAATCACAATCACATGAAATGTGATGTTTGCACACAACTCACAGCCCACAAGAGAGCTGCACACATGCTAAACTGTAGCACCGACTGTGGCAAAGAAAATTGATTTCCTCTCCTCTCTTCTGTTGAAGAGTCGCAGATTTTACTGGGGTTTGTTCTCCGACCGCACCTGCTGATGTTCCTGCGTCACAGCAAGACCGAGGTAAAAAAAAAAAAAAAAGCTGTTTGGAGTCAGACAGGTAGCTGCAGAGTTCAGAAGAAAGTGGAGGAGGGAACTGTCTGCTGCTGTTTAGAAAGCAGGCCATGTCTTTACAATCCGTCGGACAGTGACTGCATGTTAAACAGCTGCATAAAAGAGGATTGGAGCAGGATGTACAGACAGGGCTGCTGGCTGACGTAAAAGCTCCGTTTGTGACAGCTCACACCCATTTTAAAGCATTATCTGCTAATAGAAAAATGCTTGATTATAATACAGAGCTGCTTATCAAAAATGGTTTTAGGAAATGGATTTATGGGATTGTAGTGACGCCCAAGACATAGAGAAAGTATGAAAGTTTTTTTAGCTCAGCATTGAAGCAACTGTGAATCATAGATTCTCAAAAAAAGACTGAATGTCACTCTGACAGTCAGTACAAACAAATATTGTTGATCTGTTCTGTTCAGACTCTGGATAAACGTCTGGATGAGGTCTGCTGCATTTATCCCACATCAGCCCTGATATCACCACACAACACCATTCAGGAGGTAGGGAGACTTTGGGAAATGTCGTTAGTATCACTGAATTGAAAATGTATAGTTCAACACTTCAACAGCTGTAGTCCTGCTTACATAAATTGGACAAATCATTCTTTGTCACAAAGCTATAGCACACAGTTCCCACTAAAACAGCAAAAAATAGTTTGTGCAGATGTATTAATACAGAGCTTCAGAGGTGTTGTTAGGTGTATTTTTTGTTTCACTGACAGCCTGGTTGGATGTCTTCCCGTGTTTCCACTTCTATGCTAAGCTAGGCTAACCACGTCCTGCCTACAGGACTTTAAAGTAGCTATAATTGATATTTGTGTAATAGCAATGTATCATAAGATGTGACAGTATGAAAGCAGTGATGAACCAACACAGAGGATAATGAAGTGAATCTGCAGCGCTCCTTGGTTTTACAAAGCTTTCTGAACGAGTTTCATCTCAGCTGTTTTGGCTCACTCTCTCCACTCTCAAAGCATTGTTTTTGGCAGCTAAAAAGCCAACAGTTGTTTCCTTCATGAGCTGGTAGAGACCAAAAACAGAGCAAAAGAGAGACTGTTGGACTCAAACACAACTCAAAATGGAAGATAGCGTTATTCTGTAACTGCTGAATTTGTTTAAGGTGACTGTTTGCTAAGTAGTCTGCCTTATGAGCTCAAAGATAGGCAATAATGTGTTACATAACTGCATTACAATGTCTAAAAGCGACTCAACTTTCGTTGTATATATTTGTTTAGTTAAGTACTTACATTTTCTTAATGTTTTCAACAATATTCAAACTCAGAATAAATCCATAATTTGTTCAAGTTAACATTGTCATTTGGTTGCCTGTGTGGAGAGAGTCAGAGATGGAGAGACAGTGAATGAGACTAAACATGACTTGAATCAAGCTTTAAAACATTACCTCATCTGTGAACATCACAGAGTCACATAAATAGATTTTCATCAGCAATAGTGGCTGTTCAACAATGAAGACAACAATTCCCATGATCCCACACTCCTCAAGTCTTTTGTTTTGTTTTAATTGAGGGACGCCTAGTGGCAGAAATTACATACTGTACCTTTAAAAGGGGATGATATGTCAGTGTCGTGTTCCCAACCTAATTTGTAGCTAAAAGAAGAGGTTTCAATTTTGTGAGATTTGTATCAATTTTTTCGTCTAACATTCAGAAAGACATTAAATAAGCACATTTCCCAAAAGTGATGTGCAGTTTAAAAAAAAATCAGTTTCTCCTCCCAGGCGCACAGTATCCTGAGTCTGGTTGGAGCAGAGACGTTGTTTGTGGCAGACAGAGGAAGACTGGTGGGGCTCATCACATGGCCAGAGGTAATGAGTGCTCACAATATAATGTGTATTTACACTCACAACTACAATCTGCAATATTTTCTTAATGACACATACAGCTTGAGTCTGTTACAATCCTCTGTGGGAGTTTGTCTCATCCAAATGCACTTTGCAAACGAGACCATGTCCCTGTATGGATTTGTTAACATTATGCAGGGTGTGGGAGCAAAATGGCTACTTACGGATTCAAAGCAGTCTCTTTCACTTCTTCCCTCCCTCCCTCCCTCCCTCCCTCCCTCCCTATTTCTCTCTGTTTTCTCCTCCAGATGAAGAGAATAATTGAGGACTTGGCCAAAGAAATCTAAGCAGTGACTCACAGGAGCACATCCCTTGACCTTTTTTTTTTTTTTTTTTAAAGCAAATGTTAATCCATCTCTGTCTGATTAAGAGCAACACAAGCCTGGCTCTCATAATGATATCACTTCTTCATTTCCCAGGCGTAATGATCTTTGCACACAAACAAAACTGTGATTAGCCGGAGGCTCCGATAATAAACATTTATCAGCTTATTGTCTTGCCTCTCATTGTACCTAGCGGGGTCTTGACCACTGAGGAGATTAGACTTTCTCATCCACTGATCTGCACTTTGTGACACAGCATTATTGAAAGTGTGTATATTCAGAATAACACCCAGTCGGACAAACACAAAAGCCTGTCAAACAGCTTGTACACCAGTTAACATGATGCAACCCTGCTGGTGTGCTTCTCTATTCAGGATGTATTAACTGACTTTTTTTTTTTTTGTTTTACCTTCCATGCCTCCTTTCTGTTTATTTCAGCACACTATGAAAATCACGTTGCAGAAAATTGAAGCACCCTTGAGATAAGTGATCATCACATATTGTTCTCACCCGTGTTGCCTGGTTTGACAAATCTGTATCAGCATCATGTGATGATGCAGGTGGCTAGTGGCTCGCTATTCTTCAGTATATCACTCCATAGTTTCTCTTTGGAAATGTATTTAAAGGCAAAGACATGTCAAATGGAGTCCAACATTAAAGGATAAGTTCACCCAAGATCTTCACTGTAGCTGCTCAGCTAAAAGTGTTAGCGCCCACCCCGTCTGAAGTAAGAGCACAAGCTCGACTGTGCATTGAGGGTGTAAATAACATCTTTTCAAATCAATATGCGATCTCTGGTCTTCCGAAAACTTGGATTACGCTGGATTAGCTGTATTTTTTACATTTTAAAACAAGTCCCTATTTACTTCAGTTCAGGAGAATGCTGCAACTCTGTTTTGCTGCGAAGCTCCAGAAATGTTTTGTGGACTACAAACTTCACCTGACTTTCCATCGACATGGGGCTGAGTAGATAATGACTGAATTTTCATTTTTGGGTGAATCTATCCTTTAAAGCTGCTACGTGTTGCAAAAATAGTCCCCCCAAATAAACCATCAGTATTATATGCATTAATATTCCACTCATAGTGGCTTTCAGGTAAAATGTTAAGTGATTACTCACATTCACTCCAGGAATTAATAAAATCTTGATTGCTTTTCTGGTGTGACTGTTAAAAAGGACGAATGTGAATCACTAAAAACCAGCACAAATAAAAATGAATGTTTAAATAATAACTTGTGTTGGATGGATCTGCTAACTTACAAAGAACAAACATGTAAAGTCTGAAGCAACAACACATCCATTCATCCAACTAATCCCTCCAGAAAGTTCTGGGTCTAACCCGACGTCTCTTCCCATTTGGATGTGCCCTGAAAACCTCCAAAGGGAGACACCCAGGAGGCATCCTCATCAGATGTCTGATACACTTCAGCTGGCTCTTTCCACTGTAAAGGAGAGGAGACTCCAGTATACTCTAATGTCTCGGGTGTCCAAGCTCTTCACCAGATGCAGGAGACCAATTTGGGCCGCTTGTATCTACAATCTCATTCTTCCAGTCTCTACCCAGAGCTTGTGACCGTAAGTGTTAGATCGACTGGTAAATCGAAAGTCTTTCTCAGCTCCCTCTTCACCACTAAGGTCTAGTACGATGCCGTAATGAGACTTGGCAGAGGAAATTAAGTATACATGGGACTTCTTTGTCGAAAAAAATAACACTTTTTAGTTTCTAAAGGAACTTTTCATAGTTTTGGTCACATTTCTATGAGTTATTATAACATCACACTCACCAAAGTAAGCGTTGAAATCTTTGATCATGGTGACATCACTACAAAGAAAAGAGAATAAAGAGTTGAGTTTTAATGAACTGGAATAATTCTTTAAGGAGTTCCTGGATAATCATCCTCAAAGGAAATTTAAGGTCAACTAAAAAGGAAAATTATTTCATTCATTCTTCATGCAGGTTTCTTGTTATCTTCAGACACTACACTGATTTTGGTGAATCAATCTTTCCGCCAAGACACAACAATAACTTGCAGCTTGTCAGAGTGTAACTGTCCAGTCTGATACTGTCATCTGTCAGTTTTCCTGCTGAGTCACATTTTCTTCACGGAGCAAAGATCTGCAGCCGTTGTTGTGCTGTAGAACTAATCCGACCTCAAACCATCTGACTGTTCTGCTTGAGGGTTTTGTTTGATGATGGCTGTGATCATACCGGCCATACACAGCCTTTTGTTCTGCTTTGAGTTACACCGAGAAAACCAGTGCTAAAACAACACCATGACAGGTGACGCTAACACCTCCAACCATCCCTCACTCTCAGACACACAGCTGACATACATGCATGTAGAAAATAACAGCGATCACGTGTACGCTGACAGGTTCTGTGCCCATCTCCCGTTCTGTTTCTCTGTCCTCGTCTCCTCTGCATCGCCCTCCTGCACCCGTCGCTCCAACAGAAAATTGTGAATAATAGCTAATCATAGCCGAGACTCTGACAGATAATTGCTTCTTTACAACCGACTTCTTCTTCTCTGCCGATTCAGATGAGGAATCTCAACGAAGACACATTTTCAATTTCTTTCATGGTATTTTCTTATTCAGGTTGGCTGCATAATGTCAAAGAAAGAGGGATCAGAAATAGAACTGGACAAAGTTATTCAGCACATGTATTACGACTGATGTTTTATAACAAGGTATTTACACTGGTGTCATTTGACTCTTCACAGTTCAGTTCTACATATGATATGAAAGAGTTTCATTTACATTGAATAAAAATAAATCAATGTAACGGGGAGCTCTGTACATTCACAAAAGTATATGCCTCAACCAGAGAGAAAATACAATTTGGAGTCTTTGTGTCTGAAGAGCAGATCTTAGACCTTTCCAGACAAGCCATTAGAGGATCCATCTCAAGATATCACACATGTCTGCCTTTATTTTCAGTCATTGCTGGTGGTTGAGGCTCAAGTCCTCTCAGCGAGGCTCGTTCTAAAGATTGCCATCAAGATTGTTTTCCCGCTAAGCCTAGTTGTAAAAAACGTCATCCTCTGATAGCGAGCTGCTGTCTACGTGGCGGACAGCAGCCTCTGCAGTCGCAGTGCTTCCATCCGCAAAGTGATGACGTCTGTCCTGCTGAGTGTTGGACGTCGTGGAAATGGAGTCCACCACCGGCTGAGGGACCAGGTGGGCCACCCTGGTGCCGCCATAAGTTTGGGCGTGGATGTTGTACAGGTGCTGAGGCACGCTGACGCTTCCACCGTCCAGCAGGAACTGAGACAAGTATTGGCTTTGTGCAGCTGAGGATGGAAAAAAACATTATCAGTCAAAAAAAGATTTGAACCACACAAAGACAAACAGCGACATCTGGGTCCTCTCAGGCTGTCAAGACTTCAGGAGCTTCACACTGGTATACTATAGAAACACTACAGATGCATTCAGAGGGTGAACTGAATCAAAAAAAAGGTGAGATTACTTTGAACCTGCTTCTGCACGCCGCGTATCTTTTATCTGAGATCACCTGTGACTGTAAATCCCATGTGAAAGCTACATTATTTCTGTGAAAATGCTTGTTAATCCACGAGGAGCATATGTGCAAAGATGTATTGAAATAATGAAATACAGTGAATTTTCCTCACAGCTAGAACTTTAATGTACAATATATAAAAAGGCTTTTATTTTGTTACACAAAAAAAATCACATAGGGTATTAATAAAATGATGTGAAAATGTGCTCAAATAGTAGTTTCAATGAACAAGACTGTTACTCACCCATAATGTTTGGGAGTAATACTCTTCCATTTAATTTTCTTTTAACATTTTAAGATTTTTTTAGTCATGGATGAGGTACTGGTACATATCAAGTGTAGGTGCTCATGTGGGCAAAAATAAGATGTCACATTACCGGGTCAATTCATGCATGAAAGGAAATGACATGTTACCTGTTGTTATCTCTTCTGTAGGGTGGCCATTTTATCAAATAAAAATCAGCTGCACTGCTGTGTTGACCTTATGCGGGGTGAAAGGTAAACCATGGGAAACGAGTACAACATGAGAAACTTATGTCTTGTTAGCCGTTGTGCCATCTCTTTATGACACCTCAGCATGATGATTGGCTGTGTTACAACAGCTGCCATTTAACACCTGATTTCAATGAATGGGTTGTTGTCAGGCTCCAGCAGAGCTTGATGACAAGCTGATTATTTGAATCAGGTGTGTTGGAGCAGGGAAACATCTAAGGCCTTGCCCACACTAATGTGGATATTTTGCAAAACAAACATTTCCCTGTACATTCTGGCCTCTCGTCCACACAAACAGCATTTTAGGTCACTGAAAACAGAGATTTTTAAAAATGGAGCTTTTGGGTAAAAAACAATGATGTCACACCTCCACACAAATGAATCACCTTTTGCTTTCGGTTTCTCCATAGCACCTTAGGCCGTGTACCAGTAAAGTATTAAATCAAAGGTAATGAAATATGTGTCAAATAAAAGTGAAGAAAAGAATAATCACAGCCACTGCTTATGTTTTTAAGTCACCACCAAAGGGGAGAAGGTTCACTGCACATGCTCAGAAGGCTGTTCGGTGAGGTAGACTTTGTCACCACCTACTGGCCCAGCATGCCTGTTTCAGCATTTAGAATAGTTTTTGCGTTCCCGTGTGTACGGGGATATTTTTGGGCATATTAATGTGGTCAAAGCCTTAAACATGCAGGGCAGCGGGGCCAAGATTGAAGAACACTGGGCTAGTTTCTGGACAACGACTGTCTGATGGCAGCGATGGTAACGTTGTAGCTTATCATATATAAAATCAGTCATGTTGTGAAACAGGAATTAAGTCTGTTATCTGTCATATCTCATTCGTCTCCAAAATCCATCATCGACATTAAGAAAAGACTTAGAGATTATAATCAGCCCAACCAAAGACAGAGACTAATGCATTACTGCATTATAGTTTTAATCTTTTGGTTCATTTGTATTCAGACAAAGCCTTTGCAAAGTTTGCATTCCTGTAGGAAATGCATTTTCTGACACGTGTTCATCTCTCATGATCAAACCTTGTAAGCTGGTGGAGGGCTGCTCTAAGCTGTCGTTCATGGACCACACATTCATGGCTGCCTCAGCCAGGGCAAACTGCTCCGCTACTCCTGCGAAACAAAAGGCACACAAACACATTTTATGTCACCGAACCCCTGTTGTTTTTCACCGTGTCTACCACAGTCTCAAACAAAGGGAAATCGAATAAGTGCACTTGATTTGAGTCATTTTCATAGACGTGATGAGAGCTATTGATTTCTGTCGACACTCCCTCTGCTGAAGCCAGTCGAACAGAAACAAAGCCCACAGGGATCTGACCGTCACTTCATCTCCACTGACCACAGCTTGTTTTTCTTTAAATAAATTCTCTCTTCTGTCTCACCTGCAGCGAAGCGAGCTTCTTTGATCTCGTCCGTCATTTGGGAGTAGAATTGTTCATCCTCCTGCAGCTCGGCCCCCATCCCCCCCCAGCCTCCACCTCCCTTACCCCGGGTCCCGTTCCAACCTCCCCTGGCCTCGCCGCCTCCACCCCAGCCCTTCCACTCAATCAGGTGAGCAACTCGCCCCTGGGCCATCGCCGTCGGCTTGGTGATATGCTCCTTTATCGTGGCCACCAGACCTTAATAGGGGAGGGAGACAGAGATACATCTTGATTACGTGGATTAGATAAAAGGTAGCCGGGCTGAAAAGATGAGATAGCCTGCAGTTAGTGTGGTAGCAGAGGAAAGAAGATCATTTGAGGAAAAGGTAAAATGATCAGTGCTGTATAGGTGATAGTAAGGAAGAGAAAGGCGAATTATTGCCACGGCGATGGACGGGCAGGGACATGGATATAGAAAAAGAAGACATGTACCCAGAGGGGAGACATGAGATGGTTATACTTGAGACAAAATTCTACATCTAGTCAGTCTTTGAAGGTGAGCATTTACTCCAGATTAGCATAACATGAAGCATGAAAGAGACATTTCTGCTGCTGCCTTATGATGTTGAGCTCCATAGAAAACAAATTGGAAAAGATTGAAAATGACACGTAACAGCACCCAAGGAGATTATCGAGAGAATTGTACAAAATTGGCGTTCATTACTGGCACTTTCACAGCCCCATTTAAAGCTCACTTGGGTAGAATGGTAAAAAAAAAAATCATGTTATAACTCGAATTAAAACAAAGGAATGTTTTTTTTATGATTTCTACCAATAAAAATTCAATTTATTAGCAAAGACACAACATAAAACTATATAACTGTTCTTATTTTGTCGTTTTTATAGTCTGTTAAGCCTCTGGCCTTATTGGTTTAAATGGGGTTTTAAGAGTATAAGAGTTGATTAAACCTTTGGGGGAAAGTCAAGTCACAAGTCTGCATCAAGAAATTGCAAATCCGTTGTAAGTCCTTCAGCTCTCTGAATGCTGACTTTGTGAACGCAACTACATAGATTTTCTTTTCTCTGATCATAAACATGCACACTCTATTTTACCAGAGGGAGCAATGCAACACCTCACGTGATCGCATGGGGAAGCAGACATAAACAAAGTGGATTATAGATGAGCGTGGTGCAACAATTTGCTGTAGTAACGTGTTGCAGTTAGAAAAAAACAAAAGCAGAAGGTTAAACGAGTCTGGATAAGTGGGGAGACGCGGTCAGCACTGGTTTTCTATTCTTCAGCAAGAGCTGGAGTGAGATATTAAGTTTCAAGTAGAATGCTAGCTAACGTTAGCCTCAGGGCTACAATGTTTATCATTGCTTGGCTTATTGGTTGTTTTGGTCTGGCCCAGAAAGCACTGATGTGTTCATCAAGATTTTAAATCATAAATATCAAACAACTCCAGAGCAATTCAAGGGGCTTGAGACTGGATCTGTAAACCCTTCACATTACCAGGTAATCTGTGCCGAACAGCATCGTTTGAACGGGCACCACACTAGTTAGCTGTAAAAGCTAGCAACAGCACAGCAATCGCATTTTGTCTGAATGCACCTTTGGAGTTAAATATTCAAGCTGTATTTTACCAGGTCAAAACTCAAATCTTTTTATTATCAAGTCAGGTCAAGAGTTTAGGGAGTCTTAAGGCTGGTTGTCTGGGACAAAACGTGAAAGAAATGTGGCGATATCTTTGGTTGTGGCTCCAAAACGGTAGGCCTGCATTGCACTGTGAGATAAATTCAAAGACGGCTGTTGTCATGGTCTTGATAGGCTGAAACAAAATTCTGACATCATCTAAAATTTAGGATTTAGGACAACCATCTCACAGTGTGACAACCAGTAGGAATGCAGCATTAGCCTGATTTTTTACCACTATATGACATTTATTCTTTACTTGCTTAGTAGTACAATTCACTGAAATATCATTTAGTCTAGTCTATAGGCGCCATTATATAAGTTTTAAGCAGTAAAGTCAGTCCTCATCATTGTGACTTTATTCTGACTTAAATCCACAGCTCTTTTACTCCGGAGTCTTGTCCATCAGTGTCTAATAGAGGTGCTCTGTCTCTGTATCTCTACAGTAATATGTTATTCATAACCCGTACAATCACTGGGCAAAACTACAAAGAAGCCATCATTTATTTTAATAACATGAGACAAAAGAGGAAAGGTCCAGGGAAATAAAAAGCTGAAGTAAAATTGACAGCAAAGTGAGGTCATACTGCAGAACAGGTAAATTAAAGAGATGTAAAAGGACAGAAAGGGACAGGTGCAAAAGACAAGGGTGGAGATAGAGAACAAGTAGGAAAGGTTAAAGACAAAAGGCAGAACAATGTCAAGACAAATACTGCGTAAGCTTAGAGATGAGAAAAACAAGGAGAAATGGATACAGTTCAATTATAGAAGGGAGCCAGGAGAGATAGCAGCCTGCGCTAATTGAAACCGAGAAAAACATCACGACATGTTATTTTCATTTGAGCTCCACACCTAGAGACTCTTGTTGTGTTGTGCACTGTAACACCCACTGCCGTCTCACCCCCCGTTCACACTGTGACGACACTGTGAGGAGGCTCTGTTCTGGCTCACTGTCGGTGGGGAGGAAGCTATGTTTGCATCTATTCGAGTTATTTGCAAACAGCAGGAAAATCCCATTTGTTTTTCAAATTGGATATTTTGGGCTTGCTGTCCTTACTGCGGTGTGAAAACTACCAAATCATATTAGATTACCATCACAGAATTGAAGACGCTGACAGCTCATGAGGAGGCTGAAAAACACTGCACTGTCTGGAGCTACTGACTGTGTGTGACTGACATGATTTTATGCAGGTCTGATGGGGCTCTTCTGTTGGATTTCTTTTTGAAATTGAAAAAAAAAAAAATAGAACATGACTGATTTGCATTGTCTGTGTGACGCCTTTGGGTTACTTTAGGACCTGAGCCACCGACCCAAAGAGTCAGTATTTGATGACCTAGAGATGAGACGCAACAATCATCTATCTTTTCTCCAATAGGATGAGAGAAACTAAAGAGATTCACTTAGAAGCTCTAAAAGTACTGAGAGCTGAACACACTGACTTTTAAAAACGTCTTTATCTCAGGTTTCCTGCACAGACATGATTTGAGTATTCGATTTGGAACACACACTTGTTTGAGGGAGAGACGGGTGCTTGTTAGGAGACGTCACCGCAGCCCGCTTGGAGGCGGGGCGGTCGCGGCTTGGCCCTACTCCGGAGCAGTTCCATTGCGGGCGTGGCTCGGCTCAACACGGCGCAGTAAAACTGGGGATGGAAAAGCAAAAACAGCGCGACTCGCTTTGACTCGACGCGGCCAAACATGCTGGTGGAAAAACGGCATAAAATGCTCTACGTGACATCAAACATATATATGATCCATTATTGATATGAATCATTTATTATTAGCTAAAGTAGGGGTTCTATGGAAAACAATTAGCTAGTTGTAGAAGTTGCTGGGGATAACTTTCACTGTTTTGATTGACGTTAGCTTAGCATTTTTACTAACGTCAGCCAAAACTCAGCCCCTGGCTGCGTCTGAAATTCCTTACTAACTTGATGTTTTGTATGCTAAAACAGTATTTCAGGTTTTTTAGTATGTCTGAAACCTTTCTATGAAACCAATAGTACGGGAACTGCATACTATTAACCGGGAAATACGACTCTATCCAAGTATTGCTGTAATCACAACAACAACATAACAGATATGCCGGTGGTTCGTGTTCTTTGGATCAGGCAGACCAGATGCTGGAATAACATTTGCTGCCCTCTACTATTTGTTATTAATGCTTGTATTGAAAGTTAGTTACATTATATATTCAGTAAAGTATCAAAAAAAGGTACCATACCAAGGCTGGTGATGACTGTGAGAGTCATTTCTGAACCAACAAGCTTGTCAACACATTACCTGAGTGTACTCGGTCGCTGCGAGAAATGATTGGATTTCTCCAATTTGTTTGTCGTGTTGCTACAGTAAACACAGAGTTACAAGTTTAATGCGGTAACCAGAGTCAGTGAGGAATAAATCTCTTTACAAAAATAGACGTATATTGCATTATGTGAAGTGGACTCCCTGCTGTATGTTGTGAGGAAACAGAGCGGATGAACTAACACAGACAGATGAACAAACACGGCGTGTTATAAAACCCGGAGGAGCTGAATTCAGGGCTTTGTTATTTTAAAGCACAATGGAGGATTTTTATGGCCGACAATTTCCAAAAGATACAGATTTGTTTTCAGTGTTT
Organism: Pagrus major; assembly: GCF_040436345.1. Taxonomy (NCBI): domain Eukaryota; kingdom Metazoa; phylum Chordata; class Actinopteri; order Spariformes; family Sparidae; genus Pagrus; species Pagrus major. The sequence goes on along the minus strand of NC_133221.1, from coordinate 25,036,852 downwards.
ATTCTTATCAATGTGCCGAGGCATCTGATGCATCCTTTAGACAACACCATTAAACAAGATTAAGAGTCTACAGCAGCTCTGTGAGGCTATACTCAGCCACAGCTTTGAGCTAAATGCTAATGTCTGCTGCATGCTAACATGCTGATGTTTAGAAGTAAAGATGTTACGCTCAAAATAGACTTGTCCCGTTGGTGTTACTGTTGGGGCCGCTGTCGCAAATACAACCAGATTGCTTTTCATTTTCCATAGACTAGCAACTACCAACCAACAGGACAAAGCGTGAGTTTGTTCATTCATTGGCTTTCTAAAGGTGTCAGCTTTCATTTTCCTGGAAGATTGCGTGTGCTGTGGCAGACAAAATAGCACAGTGAAGGAGAGGGTAATAGAGAAGCAATCCACAAGTGTCATCATTCTACAGCCATTACATTGTGCAATCCATGTTTACTTCATGATGACACACGATGATACTAGTGCCAGTTTAGCAAAAATGACAATAATGAAGGTGGTAATTTGTGTTCTGTCTCTATTTAATATTTCCAGGGGTCATCAATTTGTTTTATAGCATACAGCAATATGTTTTATAAAGGCGCCCAAAAGACACCTCGTGTTTAGGATTTTTTCACCCGTGATTCCATTGTCTTAACAGCAGGTGAGCTGTGTGTGGAGGAAGGCTGTGGCTCAGGGGTAGAGCCAGCGTCTTGTTATTGAAAGGTCGCTGGTTTGATTCCCCTGGAGCATGTCAAAGTGTCCTTGGGCAAGATACTGAACCTCAAAACTGCTCTTGATGTGCTGGTCGCCACCTTACATGGCAGCCAACGCCATCAGTGTATGGATGAATTACTGTAAGTCGCTTTGGACAAAAGCGTCTGCTAAATGTAAATGGAGGAAGACTTTTGTTAATTACGTAGCCGATCAAAACCAACATGCACCAAACAATGTTGTAACAACCAGGTGCACTTACAAGTTTGTACAAAACGACGGCATGAGTACTCCTACATTAAATAGGAGAGGTCGCATCACAATCAGTGTGTTTACAGGAGGGAAGTACAGTATTACCAGAAAGCGTCTCTCTCTCTGCAAAGCATGTGTGATTGACAGTACAGAGGAGGGGAAGAGCGAGGGCAGATTGTCCACCAGTTAACCCACCACAGATGGCATTGCTCCTCAGACGGATTTTAAAAAAAGAAAGATATAAAATGCTAAAAAAGGTCGCCAGATATACTTGGGCCCACCCAAGTAAAGTATATGTGTGGGAAACACTGTTTGATTTAATAATTACATGTATTAGGAGACAGTCTAACCCTAACCAGGCACCCTGATCAATACAATTGCACTGCCAACCACACAACTGCTTCATAGTGATTTTATGAAGCAGGTATATTGTTTACCATGTTCATCATCTTAGTTTAGTGTATTTAGCTAACATTAGCTGATTAACACTAAACATAAGGCATAGCTGGCACTGCAGGTATTTCGGTCACAAACCAGAGTGTTGGACAAAGTGAAATTATGACCTGTTATTATAATTCTTTGCGATGGGGGCATTAACTTCAGTATCACATTTCATGGCAATGTCATCCAACAGCTGTTGAGACATTTAACTCAAGGCTACAAATTATCAGGGGAAGCTGAGGGATCATCAAGTCATCAGGCTCGGTGGTTGGCAAAGGGCCAACTGTGCTGTCCCTGGAGCTAAGCATAACTAAACACAAATCGAATATGCATAAGTCATTATTCAACAGCTACTGGGGCAGATAACCATTAAATTCACTGCTGATATTCATGGTCTCCAGACAATGAATGCAATTGACCAACTGTAATATATCCTATTCTTATCTAATTGTCATGAAATGCAGTGAGCACAATCATTGTCCCCAGAGGATGCTTTGCATGTCTACACGGCTGGAAGTCTAAAAAAGCTGTCATTTACTCATTTGTTCTGTCCAACACTTTTGCGTTTGTGGAATGTAGTGAACATTTCATTTTTCTAGGTGCATCAGGGCTTTTAGCCATTTCCTTTTAATAAAACCACATCAGCCTGATGTAGAATCTATCAAACAGCATCATACAAGAAGAATAAGGTCTCCAATAATGTCTCCATGGTATCATCTTAATATAATTACATTTGTACAGCAATATTTGAGTTTGCACAGTGTAATCTGATTTGAGCAGTTAGGTTGTCAGCTTCACTTTGCGACTGCCCAACTATACAGAAAGTGCTTCGCCAATATTAAGTGATGACTGACATGTGATTAAGTCTCAGTCAATGCTCAAGACCTTTTTTATTTTTTTTACTGCACTGATTCTGTCACTCCCAAAGCAGGTGTCAGCCTCTCATTCGTCTGCATGAATATCTGTATTTGTCTAACATATTCATAATTATACCATCAGGGTCGTGGAGGAGCATTTCACTGGGAAAGTTCAGCGAGGCATAACACATTAACTCAGATAATTAACCTCCCGCAGAAAGAGGGAAGCGTGGAGATGAGGCAGACAGACACAGGATGGGGATAGATAAGAGTCGGAGGCACCAGCATGAAGAGAAGAGGAAGCCAGACGCTAAAGTAGAGATTCAAATCAAATGGGAGAAGGAAATACAGTATGTGTGTACCTGATCATTAAGTCATGTCTGTCTGGGTACGCTGGTGTTACAGCATGTGTGAGAGAGAAAGGGCACGGAGGAGGAGGGAAATTACATTACTAACCTCCCATGGTTACTAATGCAATATCCCAGCTTGCTTTTGTTGCCCCAGTCTCAAACGTCAGATTCATAATGAAACACAACATGACCCAGACCTGTTTATATTTGTATGACTGTGTGTCTGACTCACCCATCAAAGAGGAGGTGGCCAGCTCGCCGATGTCATAGTCGTTGGTTTTATCTGCAACACTGCCGTTGGAGGGATTCTGGCCATCCTGCACAATATGGTGCACAAGGAGAGGGAGAATATTACATCTTCATCGTTGATGTGAGGTGAAAAGCTTGCAATTCCTGCGGGAACTAAAAAGAATAGTTCCATTTTAGCTTGTCAACACTGCATTTATGATATTTCCTATGGGGTTTGAATGGGTTTCACATGCCAAAGAGAGATTTTTCATCACATAGAGGAGCTAGTAACCCTTTGTATGACGTTTTTCAGCCGGGCAAAACACCAGAGCATCAGGTTTCCACACAAAGAAAACAGCACATACACACTTAGGCTGTACACACACAAAAGCACACACACAAGCACATTTGCATACATCCTCCTCTGGCAATCACTTCTCATCTGTGATGACTGTGACTCCACACATTTGCCGTTTTTTTCTCTCAAGGAAAAAATGGTGATAATGACAATAACAGCCGGTATTTATGGAAATCCTGCAGCATGCACATTCAGACTGAATAAACTGAATCAAAGTAGGGTATTTTAAACTCAAAGCCGCATGGTATTTACACCAAAGTAGCTTCAATCAGTCTGGAAAAAGGAACTGCACTTCAGATGGACTGGCCTCGGTTTAGTATTCTTGATCTTTCAAATACGTTCCAATCAAAATGGGATAACAAGGAAGTGCATGATTACACATAAGTGCATGGGGACATGGTTTCAGTTCAAATAGTTGGAAACCAGTCCAAATTAAGTTTTACGGACGATAAAATGCTGCATTAAAGTCACTTGAATGTTAAATGAGCAAAGTGGGAAAACCGAGCTTTCTCTTTATGGCAAATTTATGCTCTTTCTGTTTTTCACATCAACACACAGCTGCTTCGCTGCCAGATGTGTGGTCACTGCAAAACCAAGGAGGTCTTTTAAATTCCATCGGAGAAACTGCTGTTATTACTAAACAAACTAAATTATTCTTCAATAAATGTTTTACAATTGCTGTTACCATTGAATTTGGAAGTGTATCATTGGATAATAAAAGTAAGACACTGTTTGACCATTTATTTTGCTTTAAAAAGCAGCTTGTGTAAGCAAATAAAACTACACCCGTTTTATTTGCTTACACAAGCTGCTTTTTAAAGGTTAGGTGTAAATGTAGGCTAGTGCTCATGAAGTAGGGGTGGGGAAATAGTATTATATTCTTACATTTCCAAACATTTCCTACATTAGCAAAAGTCAATTCTCAACTAAAAATGTTTCAATAACTCAGTGGCAGAAATGCCTTGATTCACATTTCATGTTTATTAGGTGGAGAGGATGTTGGTGGAGTCGCAGGCAACAAGGCTGCCAGGCCACTGATGCAGTGTGAGACTGCCAGGTATTTTTGATGAGGGACCACTGCGTTTCAAATTTGTAGACATGGCGCCTCTGAAAATTTTTAAGGTAACCTAGGGGGAATTTCCAGCTGTTTGTTGTTGTTAGTGGTATTTTAGGCCTAAACACAATGTTTTCCAAACCCTAACCGAGTGGTTTCTGTGCCTAAACCTAACCAGAGCATAAGCACACAATTGTACAAGAGATCAATAGAAAATGTAATAAAGAAACATAAAGTTGCAACATAAGGAAACTTGATTTTGCAGAAACGAACATTGCCATCATTTATTCAGACAATTGGGTTGTGTATACATTTGGCCAGTCTATGACACAATAATGATGAAGACACTAGAAAAGTGAAGGCTTCACATTAGCTAGGCTAAAGTTACATGACATTAACAACATTGTAGCAAAGCAAACTAAATGTTTATTAATATTTGAGGGTTTGCTGGTTTACTTCTGACATTCATGTTAATATGTACAATACACAATTAAAACAGAGCTTCTAGCTTATTAAGCATCTTGATAAAAAGCAGGACATTTCACTCCGGACAGCTGCATGGAGAGTGTGATGGAGCCTGACTGTGGAGCAGACTGAACATGTCATGTGTGAAAGAGATATTAACCATAAAATGGAGCCGATTTTCCTGCGCACGGCCACACTTATCTCAACGTGCAATGAACGTATCATAGGCAGATAATTAGCTAAATTACGAGCTAAATCTGTGCCGTGCTGTGTGTTAAAAGTTTCCGGATAATTTTCAAGCGTGACAGTACACATAATGTGGACTATTAAAACACTCCATGAAACATCGTGCTGATTTCACTCTTATTCAATCAGCAGAACTGTGACGACAAACACTTAAAGGGACAATCACCCAAATCACAAAAACAACATACCTACTCTGATACAAAAATACATACAAGTGATACATAAATGAATAAAGCATAAATATATAGTTTCATATGGATTGGTTTGTTTTTTTGCTAAAAGACAATGCATGTTGCTTACAGTCTGTGTGCATGAGGTAGACACAGGTCAATATCAGGCCAAAGCCTACAAGGCAAAGGTGAGGGCTTTTACTCGCCTCGGCAGAGGACGGCTGACCCTCCTCGGTGTGGTCCTGCAGTACTGTCATGGGATGGTGGAGCTCTGAGGGGAATCACACACACGTTAACACTTGTGTTAGATTCATGCTGTGTGTGTGTGTGTCTATAAAGCCAAAACCCAGTTGGCTCTAATGGCAAGGGGTCAAGGCTTATATAATGGATGAGACAGAGAGAGAGAGGGCGTTTTAACCCGAACCTCTCTGCATATTGGCTCTATAATTGACGGTGATGAGGTTCATGAGAATGACAAGAGGAAATTAAGTGCAGTTCAGACCGATGGATAATTAAGGTCAGTGGACGCACACACATACTATACACGCAGGACTGCGAACACACACTTGGGGTTTCCCCTGGGAGGTGTCGTCAAGACAATTGGCTGTCGCTATAGAAACGCTACAGCAACAGGAGGCGGGTGATACCCCTTCTATTTACATAAGACACACATACACACACGTAACTGGTGTCTGGCTTCATCAGGTGCTATTAGCAGGTCAAGAAACCCATCATGATTCCTGAACCAATCCACTGTCCTTGTGGGGTTAAATCCCACCCTGCCTCACTCTCTCTCTCTCACACACACACACACACACACACACACACACATGCACACACACACACACACACACACACACACACACTCCTGCTGTTCTCTTATCTGTTTGTCTGGAGCCTCACATCTGCTTTCCCTCTTTCTTCCCAGCTTGAAAGCGCCGCACTCAACACCCTCCACCTTGTTAAATGGGACAATAGCTGACTTTGTTTCACAAATTACTGTCAGGCTGCATCACAGATACAGGCTGAAGAGAATGTGTGAGGATGCCTCGCAATGCTAAACGTCATGTTCTGACAATGTAACAAGCAGACTGTTGTTTGGAAGTATCACAGAGAGCCGGTAAACCTCAAATCGGTTTATCATTTTATGAGATCTTCTGTTTTGACAGCACAAATTAGTACTCGTGTTCCTCCCTAAAAGAGGCCCCGCTGCCAGCTGAGGCACTGTTACTTTATCCAGACAGCCTGTGAGATGCAACAAACCCGATTTCCACCTGACAGAGGGCAAATATGAGAGAGACAAATTGCAACCCAAGTCACATCTTCAAGTCACGACTAGTTGGATATGAGCTTCGGATGGAGCTGTCATATCCTAAAGCCATTGTTGTCCTCCACTGATCCTCGCAATCCCTCTCATCAACCACCTGCCCCCAAGACTGGTTTCTAAAGCAATCTCTACGGATTCACTCAGATCCAGAACGGCTGTGAAAGAGCAGATGAAAATAAGTTTTTTGATGGATTCACATCATATGAACACTGCTGTCAGGATAAGAATGCGATTCAGGTGGTTTTATCCTCCGTCTCCGCTGTCGCCCCTCAGGGATGTGTTTACTAGATCGTCACACACACATCTATCCCTTGAAAGTGGGATGTAACTTTCTCAATCACTTCTGCTCGTCGGATGTTTGTCGGCTGCCGTTAACGCCTCCTTGCGGGTCGATCAAACCGTCAAACAGACAGACACACAAACAGGTGGACTGACCTTTGTGACCTTTGCAGAGGCAGGCACCCATGGTCTCAGGATGGCCGGGCGGTTATCTGTTCACCATGGTGGCTTGAGGATGAGGAGCGGGGAGGAAAGGAAGGAAGGAAGGGAGGAAGGGAGGAAAAAGAGGCAGACGTATGAGAGGAGCAGAGAGAAGTGAGGAACTGAGGCGGGGGGAAAGTAAGAGAGCGGATGCCAGCTGATGCATTGGCTGACTTCTCTGTATAGGAGGAGAGGGAGCGACACAGACAAAGTATGGGGAGGGGGGAGAGAGAGAGAAAAGAGAGAGAGAGAAAATCGGGGAGAAAGCATGAATGCCTGTTTGCTGACGATTTTAAATCCCCTCCCTCTATTTCTTCTGTTCTCCTCCCACTCTGTTCTCCTTCTCCATCCTGCTGTAGGGGACTGTGAATGGAGGCTTTGATGATGGAGCTATAGGCCTATGTCGAATATTATCATTGCACATTGTCTATCTAATACAAAGAATATTAAACACAGAGCATGCTCCTGCAGTACTTTTTAAGTCAGTCTTTGATCTCAGACTTTCTCTATCTGTCTAGAATAGGTAGCTCGATACTGTATGTGGGGTTTATACCATTTGTAAGACCTCAGTATAAAATGTTTTCCTTGAAACCGATTAATATCTGATCAGAACATTTGTAGAAAAAAAAGATTCAATTTAATACATTCTATCATTTTAACTATTTTGTCAAATTTGGCCCACCATAACGCTTGAAATAATAACAATGATTTTAAAAATGTACGTTGCATTGTGGGTAACATAGGCACCGGGTTTTGAAACGCAGTCCAGTGGAGCAGCATTGCACTCCTGTAAACACTGTTGTTCTTATTATTGACAGTAAAGATATCGTCTTTTTTATTCATAGCATTATTCTTCCTTTTCAAAACCTAATGCCTACAATTCCCACAATGCAATTTAGCCAGTGAGTGACATTGCTGGATGTAACTAATCAGATTACATGCAGCTTCCTCTGGAGCCACAGATGGCTTTATACTACTTTTATACGTATATAGTAGTACTCCCTAAACCTGTAAACACACTTTAATGTGTACAATTGGTGGAGTTACCCTTTAAGGGAACATGGGGACCTAGTACCATTATGCATCTCAACAATACAACAGGTGTTAAATTGTTGCCTGTGGCCCACCATTATGTTTCAGTTTTGACCTTTCAGTGGAAAGGTTTGTGAACCCCTGATCAAGGGATTTATATGTTTTAAATTTTTTCAATGTTTCCAGTATGATATAAAAAAAAAAAACATTGAAAAAGAAAATTAAATTCTGACCTTGACTTTAATTTTCAGTACGTTTTTTTGGACAGATTTAGATCTAATCCAACACATTTATGCACCATTGAGATCAATGTTAAAGTTCACAGAGAATGAGTCTAGAAATAATGATGTTTTATTTTTCCAGGTTTTAAAAGGAAGGATATTTTTACATTTGTTATATGGATAAGAGAAAAAAGTCAAATCTAGTTAGTGTTGGGGGTTTATTCTGAAAATGATGGTCTTTATGAAACAAACTTTGGTGTATTTATGGTTATATGATGTTTTTTCTGCCGAATCTAGAATTTTCAGGGATTTATATTCAGTAAAATTCAGACATTTAGACTCAATAACACTCATATTCACACCATGCTGTGTTTCCTGTGATTTTGTTAGCTCTGTCACATGTGCACACACGCACACAAACACACACACAAACACACGCACACACAAACACACACCTGTAACGACACAATCAGACACAAGACTTCCCACCGCGGGCCTTGTTGTCCCTGTTTGTCCTTCCGGTGCGAACACTTGGGTAATGTAACAGGACTTTGCCGACACCACCTGCTCCACTGCCTCTATTGTCAGGGAAAATCCTGTTGCCATGGCAACCGAGCCGCTCCATGATTTTTAAAGCCTTTTTTTTTTCAACTAATTGTCCAGAGAAAGGAGGCAAAGAAGCATTATTTGATGGAGAGGATGTTGTGGATAAAGTTGGCAAATGGCACACACTGACACCAACATCAAAGAAATCTCTGCACGATGAGAGAGAGCTGAGTGTTGTGCTGATTAAGGTTACTTTCCCTTGTATTTGCCCCTAGGATACTCTTCATTTCAGTAGTTCTACTCACTATATACACAAAAATATCCTCCAGCGAGAGGGATCCAAGGAAAGAGGCTTGGAAATGAAAGAAGTAAAGAAATACAAATTCACATTAAGAAAACAAGACTAACAATACAGATCATGCATATACCATCTATATTTCAAGGTTTTGTCAAGAGGAATCCTGCATGGGCAGATTTTGCCTTACCTGAGGTCATTAATGGTCTTCCATGTTTCTTTCAGGGGATTCTAGGAGTCCATGGAGGGTTTCTGGAGGTGCCTCCTTGTGGGTTTTTTCCAAAGGCATGCTAAACCCTAAAACCTCATGAAGAAATTGTGGAACCCCTGGGACTCCATGAAAACACCCTGAAAAAACCCTAAAAAGACCTAAACTTAATCAAGGACTGGTAAGATTTATGAAACCTCCTCAAGGAACCCATGAGTAACTTTTAGAAACAAGGGTTTCCCCCCAGAAATCCCTTGAGCCCCACTGATGGGACACAGGAAAACAGAGAAAAACAGGAAACAACTTCATGAACCTCAGATATCTTGACCCTGGAAATGCCCTTTAGGACCCTAAAAACTATCAAGAGATCCATTGAAAAGCTTAAGGAACCTTGAGAAAGGAATTATGTTTATCCCCATTGGATTATTCTTAATTATCACTGGAACCCTTTCAAAGACTCTTTTCGGTCCCTGAAGCACATGTTGAGATGAGATGCACTCTTTGTCATAACAGAGGAGAGAGCTGGTTAGGAGCAGTCTGACCTCTTGTGGCAAAAAGGCAAAAGTGCAACAGTTGTGTTCACACATATCTTGTGCAGGATATCATGGAAAGCAACATGTGCAGCACGTGTTGCTTCAGAGTATTATCTCTTGCACACTCCTTGTAAATATATTATTAAACCCAACAAGCCACATGAGCAAAGCCAGGGTCTGTGGGTGCAGAGGAAAAGTGCTCCATCAATAATTCAGTCCATTAGGGGAAAGTCCTCCCTGATCCCCCCGGGGCCGGCTCCTGCCTCTCACCTTGCATGTTGCAGAAAAGTCGATTTCTGTTAGATCACATCTACACTTCACAATCCCTCAACAGGTCTGGACCCCAGCTGTTGTGCAACCCTTCTACACATCTATAGCTAAAAACTGACTTCCTTATGTTCCTCACAGTATGTGTGAGTGAGTCTCTGCTCTGCTAAGATGTTCCATCAAACTAAACAAATCTTGAATCTGATTAGATGAGAATGTGGGGTTTTGCCCAGTGGTTGAAAAGAGCACAGGGAGCATGAGGAACGTTTATCGTCCACATACACACAAACGCTGCGATGCTCCTCGCTGGGAAGCCACAGACATTCAGCAACAATCATTTCTGTGGTCCCTTGAGGCAATGAGGGAGCTGGATGGCTTTCAATACTGGATTCTCAGATATTGCCATTTATATGCACATCATACATGAAAGAATGTTTTCATTGTATCCCGTCGAGATTTGATCAGATACAAGTGTGACTACCTGTCTAGTTGCAATGAAAATAATGATTCAGCTGCTGGGGAAATGAACCTGTGTCATTTTGGAATTTCCCACTCTAAGTACAATATGATGAAAAAAACTCACTTGGAGGTGTATTTTAATCCTCTTACAAGGTCAGACTGACGGACTCAATGTTTTTTTATAGACCCACCCTGCTTCCCATCCACACAGTCCCACATTTCACACGTGGAGCTGCCCACTACTGTCCTCCACTGTCGGTCAGGCGCAGCTGAGAAAAATTGAGCTCCTCGAGGAGAACAAGAGTCAGAGGTTTTATATGAAAACTCAACATGGTTTGGCTGCAGTAGTGCCACTTGAGGTTGTAGGATCACATGCAACAACAAAATCAACCCAGATGAGGCTCTGACGAAGGCTTGTTTGGCAAGTGGCGAAAGCCTTATGGGAAACTGAGATCAGAGAGTTTGGTGCTTTTGGAGTGCTGCTAAACTGGTGTGTGTCCAAAGTGGCCACCTCATAATGAAAGCAAATAACAGACGTAATACTGTCATTTAAAGGATTATTGTTAACTGGAAGCAGAAAGCAGAATGTAACCACTACTACAGTTCAGTCCAGAAGTCAAAATTCAAGATGAAAAAGTCCAATTTGAACACCCAGGTGACCAAAGACAGTTCTTCCTCTTGTACTTTAGGTGGATTAGATCATTGGATCATGTGACTGTCAGAACGTAACCTAATATAACAGATGTCTGAATGATTCCATTCAGGTTTAAGCGCTTATAAATCTTTCTCACAGCAGAGCTTGTCATAGCAGGAAGAGCACAGGTGTAACTGATAACATTAAAACGACTGCATTCCATTTAGGTGAGCTAGTTTCAGGCTTCTGGTATTTTGTGTAACTGGGACATTTGATGGAAGTGAGTCATTGGTAACGTTAAATTTGTTTCACATATGCTTTAACTGTTATGACAAATCACAAAGCATCTGCTGTGTAGTGAGTCATTTCTTGGTGGCCATAATGATGTAATGGTGTCTGAATTTAAGCATTCACCTGAGTACCATGACACAAGTTTTTAAGTTTTAGATTTTGAATTTGCCTTATTGGAATTTAACAACCTGAATATAGTGTTGGACACTTGGATTAGTAAACTGTAAAAACATAAATACAACCCTGATTCCAAGTTAGGACGCTGTGTAAAATGTAAATGAAGACAGAAGGCAATATTTGCAAATACATCTCAATTTACTGTATATATTTCATTGACTACAGGACAAAGAGAAGATATTTAATGTACAGAGTGATAAACTTTACAGTTTTTGCAAAAATAACTCATTATGAATTTTAGTGGGAAGTACCACAGCTCCCCAATTTTTGGGAATCAGGGTTGTCACTTGAAAATTATTTAGTTGGGAAAATTCACATAAATTCAGATCTATGTTTTAAAAGCAAATTAAGCAGAACGATTGTGTATTAAGGATATTAATGCCTTCCAAACCTCAGGCTCCATAGACCATCATGCACCACATGCAACTACTTTAATGGTTTAGCAGCATTTGAAAATAAGACCGCACTACAAATTATCTGCAGGGAGCTACTACTAAAATTAGGTTATTATCAATTTTTGTTATGTTACAGATTTGAAATGAACTAGTAAAGTCCTGTTGATTTTTCCAGGTAAATTTAAATCAGCTACCAGAAGGAAAAAGGAGTCTCACTGCTGAGATACAGAAAAACCCAGATACGTAGGCGAGCTGGCTTCTTTGCAGTAAGTACAGAGCAGGAGTAGGGAGGCAGTTAGCCTAACCTAAAGGTGCAATTTGTAAGAACTGGCCACCTGTTGAACTAATTCAAGCTTATAAGTAACCGCTAACTGTTGCTAACTGTAGCTGCCATTAGCTAGTTAGTTCAGTTAGCTGTGCAGCTAGTGGTCTGCACTGGGAGCTCGGAAAGTTTTGCCATTTACATCACAAGCACAGGAGTTCAAGACCAGGGTGGGCTGCGGATAGCTTGTTAGCATGCTAACTTTGGTAGACATCTCTGCAACACATAATTTTTGTGAATTTTTCAATGTTTTCAACTAAAAATCTTCCATATTGTAACTTTTATACGGAAGCCCTAAAGGGCCATGCATTCATACATTTTATTTCCTCCGTTTTCCCGTGATAACGAGTTAATTTCATTCGTTTTCTCGAGATCTCGAGTTATTATCTCGAAATAACAACTGCCGTTTTCCCGAGATAACGGGATAATTTTCTCGAGATCTCGAGATAACGAAACTTTGTTTTCCCGAGATAACGATATAATTAATTAGAGATCTGTAGTATATTAAATCATTGCAGGAAACATCATTCAGTGTAGCAATGTCAGAGGAGCAGGAGCATATCGATCACTGCGGCACATATCTTTTCAATCAAGGCCTGACAGGCTGAAATAGCGTTATGCCTTGCTATTACAGATAATATACACATTAGTGTGCGTAATCTAAAAAGACGGTCAGCAAGGCTTCAGCTATATCGGCAGCGCAATCTAAGTGAGCCTGATGTCGTCGTTAACTACATAGCTGACCAGCTACGAGGTCCCGGGCGTCTCCATAATCACAGGCCTATCATATCACAGTCATTATCTCGAGATCTCGAATTAATTATATCGTTATCTCGGGAAAACAAAGTTTCGTTATCTCGAGATCTCAAGAAAATTATCCCGTTATCTCGGGAAAATGGCAGTTGTTATTTCGAGATAATAACTTGAGATCTCGAGAAAACAAATGAAATTAACTCGTTATCACGGGAAAACGGAGGAATGTATGAATGCATGTCCCTTTAGGGCTTCCGTACTTTTACATAAAGTGTGGCAGCAAACTATATCTTAAGAAACGGTTTATCCATCTGCCCTAGCGGCTAAAAATGTGTTAATCATTAAAGTCTAAGGTGCATTTTTGAACTGTGGAGAGAGTCAAGCTAGCTGTTTCCCTTTGCTTCCAGTCATCATGCTAAGCTAGGCTAATCTACTCCTGGCTCAAGCTCTGTAAAAATAGACATGAGAATGATATCAATCCTTTTAACTAACTTTTGGAAAGAAAGTTAATAACTGAAAGTCCCAAAATGTTCAATGGCGCCTCTACGAGTGTAGTGCGGATAAAAGTTCCTCAATTCCTAATGTTTCTTGTCTTCTCTAGTTTTATCCCCATTTTATAACTTCTGAGGACGTCGCCAGGGAACAAAGCTCACACCATTAATATGTAGTCAGGAGTTCTGGCTGGAGCCCTGTTTGGCCTGCAATGCGCCTGTCATGATGTTATCTTCAACCTGCTGGATTTGATATATTGTTCTTTGTTGATGTATTCTGGAGTCAGTACAAGATCTACATTTCACTTTCACTGTCATTCATAAGTCAGCAGAGGAAACCTGTATGGAGCTCCTTGTTCTTCGTTGGCTTTCACTTTTGCTTTTCTTCGCGGAGCTCGGAGACACGAGCGCCAAGCACAACATGAAGAATGCTGGGAAACATCTCACCGAAACAACGTGGGACGGTTTGTTGTCCAACATGACTAACCATCAGAGACTTCCTGAGGAAGTGTGAGGGACTTTCTGCGGCTTGCCTGCACATGTGGACAGTGACTGGAAGTCTCAGTTCCATTCGTCTCAATAACTAAGTAATCAAATTTTAAAGTATTGTGTGTTACGGCCTCCCGCTGCCAGAACTCCCACAGTGTCAGGCACAATGAAACCATAATATTAGCTCTAGAATCACATGATAGGCTGAGCATGGTGAAAACCACTGTCTGCAGATTGACCACTCTCCCCTCCCTTTCCTACCACTTCTGATTTCTTTTTCTAATTTTCTGTTTTGCCACAGTAGCACCAAAATAGCTTGCTTGGTACTGAGGAACACATATTTTGATGACACCAACCTAAATGGCTGTTGTAGGATGTGAAAATGGGGAGCACTTCTGCTGGCTAATGGCTCTGGTTAGTTTGCCTGCAGCAGAGTTGGCAAGGTCTCTCAAGGCTACACCAACAGGAAATTGCATTAATCTCGAGCCGGGCTGAAGTAATGCACTCCCTTCTTTATTCAAGGCTTTGCCAGAGGTTGAGCGGACCACCTCGGCCGTCCTGGTGGAGAAGAACAGGAGTGGGAGGCCTCGGGGCCTGACTGAAGCCTCCCCTCCATGTGCTCCCTAATTGGTTTAATGACTGTAATTATCTGCTGGGGTGCATGTTGTGCAGGGCACGATTAATGGCCTCCAAAACATATGCAGACAGGCGGAAATTAAGAGAGGGGGGCGCGCTCAGACAAAGAATAGCTCTGCAGGAAAAAAGAGCTGTAAAGTCGCAGAGAGAGACACATCCTGCTGGGTAAGAGAAATAGAATAATGACACAGCGCTTTAGAGCTTTTGCTTTGTTTATGTGAATTTTGCTCTTGTAAAACTGTTACCTTTTAGGCCTTGGTTCTTCTATTGACAGGGGGAAAAAAACATTTAATTAGATGTAATCACAGACGTATACATGGACCTATTAGGACATACCACCCATACAGTTAAAAGGTAAAAGTGAATTCAATGAAGCTCCAGAAAACATTTATATGGAAGAAACTACCACAGCGGTTGAAAGCTGAAAGATTTAAGTTGCAGTACCACTGATGTCCTCTAGATGCTGGTGATGGGAGGTCTCTGACTGTATTGAACTCCATTAAAAAAATCAGCTTTTCATTTGAAATACGGCAATAGGTTAATGACGGAAAGTGTCATACGAGAGCACTTATTTATTTTTCCATTAATTAAATTATAGTTTGGTTGATAAAATATTAGAAAAGCATTAGTAATGTTCCAGCATATTTTTCAGTACGTTTGTGAATGAAACAGTGTGTGCAATAAAAGGTAAAAACATAATAACATAAAATGAAATAAAAACTTTTTGTGTCAAAGGCACACCTGTATTTGTATCCATGCAAAAAAGCCTCTATAACAAGTGTTATCTTATCACTTTGTACACGTTTATTTTCAGTTCCCTGTAGAGTTTTTAAAAGATTTTTGTAGGGTATAGATTTTGTGTCTGTACAAGGTACTGAATGTCTGTGAAAAGTCAACATTAGTTGTATATTTCAATATTACTCTACGGTCTGGACTTGCCTCACAGCACACCAGTGTGTGTGAACCACTGGTATAGATGATATACTGAACACAATACAGTGTAGTTCAAGCTGTCTAACAGAGAGCGCGGGGGTATTCCTCAAGATTCTGGGAAAAGTAGGTATTTTACGAACAATGTCCCTTATGACCTTCCACAATTGTTGTTCCTCATTATGAATTTCAGAAAGATTAGATTGCAGCTCCCATCATGGAAAAGATCGAAGCTGCACTCCCTCCTTCAGCTGATCTGCATCCTTATTGTTGGAATTAGTTTGGCTTGTTTGGACAACAGAGTAATCCAAAAGACACATCACTGGATCACAGTGCACTGTACTGCCAGTGATCTTTCCAAGGGATTTCGTAACATTTTCCTAGAAGGTTTTTACTTTGGAGAAGTTCGTCTTCTAATTGTTAATTTGGTTCAGCCAACAGTCGAAAACCCAAAGATATGGAATTCACTCACACACACATCACATGAGACAAAGAAATGCAGGCAAATCCTCACGATGAGAAGCAGAAAATAGGGAATGACCCAAACAATGAATCCATGATCAAAATATTTTTTTCACAATTGATGAATTGTATACTTCCCTCATTATGTTGTAGGTCCTGCTGGTAATTTACAAAAACATTGCTTCATTAAAAAGACACAGAAGAAGATACATATTGTCACATGTAAGTCAAAGCCAGTTGTTTACACAGTACACATATTCTACTGGCCGATAGGTGCATATAAAACTACTTCTGTACGCACCTACTTATTTATTTCAACATTCTTTACATTGCCATGCTTGTTTAGCACAGAAGCAGACCACAATCCTGTTTATACAGTTATAAATATATAAACTCTATGTTTAATCTTCATGCCTACATACCTGAACATACTAGCTATATGTTTATGTTTGCTTATCTTTGTTTAGCCTTGCTCCCTGTGTTTAGCTGCATGTCTATATTTGAATCTTCCTGTACATTACCTCTCAGCTCTCTCGAAATGTATTAAGAGCTACTGAGAGAGTCAAATTCTTTGTGTGTCAACATATTTGGCCAGTAGTTGACTCTGATGTGTCTCAGCCTATCAGAGTGGCTGCCATTAAACCCACTCCACAGGTCCACCCTGACTCCCTCTCTAATCAAATGTGGATTTTCTGGCTCCAGTAGCTAACAACAATGACAGTGAGCAGTAAACTCAAATCCAGGCTTGATAACATCCCTTCAGAAACCTGTGGTTTACATCACAGACACTACAAAGATGTTTTTTTGTAAAATGTCTGTCATAAAAGCATACATAATCCACCTTAATGGACCTATAATTCAGGACCCAGCAATGTTTTATGGGGTCTTTGTTTGATCTTGGGTCCTCATCATTGTTGCAGACAGTCATGTGGTTCTGATTCTGTCAAATTAGATGTTCAGAAATGTTTTTCTCTCCTTAAATACAGTGTGGCATGTTTACACAAATTAAACACGTTCATGCACTTCTCAAGATCCAAAGACATGGACACAATATAACTTATATATGTTGACCTTGGACAGGTTTAATACTGAGAGGATTGCAGAACATTTTGACTTGGTTTGATTACAAATTTACATCTAAATGTCCCGTGGAAAATCTTTTTAGTAAACAGTGACTAAAGCTTGTCTTGTGTACAAAATCAGCTTCTGTAAAAAGATGATTATTGGAGCAGATTTTCTCTCAGTTCAGGATTATAGTGATGCTGCTGCCTCCACTCCCGATCCTGTTTACCATTCAGCTTTCAGGTTTATGAGCTGAGATATTTACAATACACATCAATGCATTTTATATGTCAAGGTTGCCAGTGGTGGCATGTAAGTGAGTATATTTACTCAAGTATTGTACAGTACAAATTCAAGGTACAGTATTTTACTTTTTACTCCAATACATCTGTCAGCTTTAGTTACTAGTTACTTTTCAGATCACAATTAATCATACTCTTTCTGTCCATTGAAAACCATGTACAGTATCTCCGTTCTGGTTAATGTGAGTGTTTGTGATAAACTGAAGGATGAAGAGTTCATTAATGGGTTGAGAAAACTTCTCCTACTTCTTAAGATAAACAAACAATTAGTAAAGCCTCTTTGATTTGCTGGAAAAAGCATCGTCACGAAGCTGAAACCAGGCTGTTTGTCTGAGTTCATGAAAAGTTGACTCTGTAGAGATACGTGGTTCTCACAAACATGAGATGATCTTATAGAATATGATGCACTGCTAAACTACCCAACAGTACATAGAGTAGTCCAAATTAGTTCAACCTCGAACGTGTGCAGCAATAAAATACAACACATGAATGCAGCAGTTATTAATCCAAAAACATCAGATATGATAGTGACACAGGGAACATTTTCTACATAAGAAGTACTTTTACTTTTACGTTTTAATGATGATACTTCATGATACTTGAAAGGTATTGAATGCAGGACTTTCACTTGTAGTGGAGTATTTTCACAGTGTAGTGTCAGAACTTTTACTGAGCGCACTAGTTACTTCATACTTTACCTCACTTTACTTGAACATGGCCTGTTTGACTGCCTCCATACACCCTGTTTACATACAAACATCCTAAGGGAGCAACAAACTACTTTTACTGCCTTTTACTACACTACTTCACTTCACACTCATGTACACTGCTTATATTTACAGTTTTCTTGTATTGTTGTCCTGTGTACTGCACTACATGTCTGTACCTGTTTTTGTATTCTGTTGTTTGCACCTTATGTGTTGTGAGTGTTTGCTTCACTTCAACTGACAGTTGCATCATTCATTCTTTTGTTTTGCATCGTGGACCGAGAGAAACACCATTATGTTCCTGTACACTGTATACATGGATGACAATCTTATTTAATCTTATCTTAAAAGTTCTTAATACTTCTTCTACAACTGTGTAAATGCCACCTTTGAGTGTCAGTTTAAGATGGTGACCAGGAATTGGGTAAAAACTGCTTTTCGATGTTAATGTTGTGGTTACAAAGACCATTTTTAGTATCTGTTTTACCTGCTTATAATTGCTTTAGTTGAGCATGTATCCTCTTTTTTGTCCATTTAGTCCTCTTTTACTTCTCATTGATACTGTAAACTACATTGCTGCAAAAGAGCACATACTGTATGTTCAAATAATCGACCAGTGTGCACCACCACTGTCGTTCATACGAATCCCAGCTCTGTAACAATGTGTCAGACGTAATGTAGGTGCGAACTACAAACAAAACTCATTACGACATTACAATGTTATGTGTTGAAAACTTGTATGTTGAAGTAAACATGTATGTAACGCTGTGATCCTACCCTCTCACTGAAGTTACACAGTGGAGAAACAAGTGATAGAGACACCATTCACCCTGTTACAAGACACTGTACCATCAACATGATCCTGAAGGCAAAAGAAAGTTACATAATGTTGCTTTAATCATCTAGATTGTTATGTATTGTGGACTTTGAGGTCAACTGTCCCTTACAGTGTGCTTTCCACATGTGCAGACCTCATTGGAACGTCATTCACTAAAGGCCAAATATCACTGCATGTTTGTTTTTTTCCCTCAGTGCACAAATATGAACTTAGTGACCTTTTTCATTTTTCAGCTCTGCTTCCTGCAGGACCAGACCTCACAGACGAACCGATAATGAAGTTAAAAGATGATTTTAGGTTTGGTGTGTTAAGAATCAGATAGCTCAAAACTCTGCTGCTCCAGTTTGATGATTCCCTCTTCGACAAAACCTTCTTGAAAACTGCAGCGGACAGAAAAGCACCTATGGAACAGCAGCACCGAGCTGTTTATGGGCTCTTGTAACGACCGGATCGGTGAGATTTTTTATGTGTTGAGTGACATCAGCGGTGCCATTAGCAGGAATATGGAGTGAATTAGGCCGGCGTTTCCAAATATACAAAGAGTCTGCAGCAGGACAAGGCTTATGTCAACAGCGGCTTGTGTTTCTGCTCTCCACTCCCCCTCATGTCGCCTCGTGCTGACATCAAACAGAGCTCAGCAGCACAGTTCGGGAAACGCCAGATCCTGGTAATAATTATTTGCTCCTCACTATCTCGTTAGAGCATTTTGTTCCAGGAGCTTAGTTTGTTTTTACAGGGATTAAACCTGGAGAGGAGCTTTGGCAGCATTCTGTGTGTAATCTTGGATCAGGACATATAAAATCTTTTCAACGAGAATGAAGTGAAAATAGGAAAATTGGGGGGCCTGGAGGAGACTTAGAGAGCAGAATAATCTTGCAAAAGCCCTGGAGCGCTGGTGAGAGAAACAGCAGAGGAAAGACGCAGGAAGACCAATATAGACAGAAATTGGAGGATGTGTTTTCTGGTCAGGAACCCATTGCTAAAATTAGCGAGGATGTAAATTCCTCAGCGTTGCCGTGTTTTTTTTGAGTCCACGCATGACACTGAGAGCTGCCAGAGGAACATAAAACAAAAAAAGATGGAAGGGCGGTGGTATAGGGAGAGGTCATACATGAACAGTGCAATGGTAATGTTTTCCTCCCTCCTTATTTCTTTTCAAATTGACCTTCGCCCTGAGAACAAAGACATCTAACAAGCCACAAGAAGGAGGGGAAAAGCACTGAAAGCGAAAGCCGCGGCCCCCACACACAACAGTCCCCGGGGGGAGGCTCGGGCCCTGGACGCCAAGCCTTCAACACAATCACCACACATGCTATTGTGGCCTGCAGTAAAGCCCTGGTATGGCTCAAATCTCCCAGCTAACCCCCTCCACCCCCACCCGCACCACGAGGCCTCACTCTCCCCCCCTGCTCTTTCGCTGTCTCTCCATGCATCCCTGTCATTTACAGTTCTAATGACAAGACACAAACTTCCACACATTCAGCCCCCGCAGAGCGAGGATAATCACATTACAGCCGACGACAGGGACATAAACCAAACTCCCCCAGCAGTCAGTTTGGATGCACTAAGACGTGGATTTGCATAAATCCAAATAGTACAGTCAGCAGCTAAACGGTGTGGCGCTGCTCCTCTTTTTCCATCGCGGATGAAAAAAAAAATCTCCACCACGCTGTGAAGCGCTGAGGGAATGGATGGATGGAGATGGAAAATAGTGAAAGACTTTCTTGGTTTACAGTCGCCACACAAAGCTAGGACTATTTCTAGGCATCCCATTGGTTTAACAGAGGTAACAACACCACAGCCAGCTGGAAGTCAAGGACAAAGGCTCATGAGAGATTTAGTGTCAGATCCAAGTTCCCATGCTCCGTCTGCATTGGCCTTTTTCTTACAACTTCTCTGTTGACCTGCAGATTAATTCAATACCTAAATATTGACATTCCTCTCTCTAGTGGGTGGCTCTTATCTTAGGAATGCATTTAAGGCTTTGTCATTGCGATCAATCAACCAGAGCTGATAATTTTCAAAATGCGCGGCGCCAGGGACTTCCCTGCTACTGCAAGGTCACAATGAGGGAGATAAGAAAAAGTGGATCAGTCAAGGTGAAGCACAGAGTGAGTATGAGGCATGTTTGGACTTGTTGAATTCTCTGGCAGGAGTGTTCACATTTTATGACATTTAATTTGCATTTTTGTCCTCAGCAGGTGCGAGTCTTGGATCCGAATCCGAAGAGCTAACTGAGGCAAAATGCCACAAACGCAACATTAGACGCTGACATTTACACGCTGCTATGCTGCATTCCACTCAAGGTCAGACATTTGAAGCTCCCAAATAAAATTTCTGACCTCTGACCTCTGTGGTTTAGTGATAAGAAAGAATACTATGCTAATGGAGGTAATGAGAGACGTGGGTGTTATCAAGTTTATTTATGTGTTCTTTGTGGTTAAAGTTTAGGGAGCTGGTTGGACTGACTGCTGACATGTGTCATACTCCAGAGGAAGTCCATGAGACCAAGAGGATCATATCAGTTTATTATGACTTGAGTCTCATTTATGTTGCTTTGAAGTTAAAATGTCTGCTGTGAAAAATGCCTGTTATGGCTATGAATGTTTTAAGAATGTAAAAAAATTTAATAAATAATGAATATACACATTATTAATACACTACGGATGTACCCACCTACAGTCTCAAAGTCACATGCGGTCATGCAATGTTAAACTGCATTTAGGTGTTAAGGATTGTGACTATGGCTGTGATTTTGATTATACAACAGTGTTGCCAGGATAAAATGTGGGCATTTATATTTCTGCAAACAACTGAAACGTGACATTTCTGCCGTAGTGTCGTATCACATTTACATTACATGTTTATAACAGTGACCTCGCGCCTGAGTTTCAGCATTTGTAAGTGTGAAACTGCTGATTATTTTTAACCTCCATTTTGACCTCGAGACAACTTCCAGCCGTGTTTACGCCAACAAAAATGGATTTTCGGTACATCCCCAGTGTTTGTGGTGACCAAAACAGGTGTTTTAAGCCAAAAAATGATGTCTTCCCAATTCTAACCAGGTGGGTTTTGTGCCTAAACCTGACCAGATCATAAGCATAACATAAAATTGAAATTTGAACCTAGGGGGCGTCGCGATATTCATGATAATGGTGATATAAGAAATTGAAATATTTATATTGTGTTAATAATAATACGCATATGATAATATTGTGTGAATAATCCAGCAAAGATGTTTGGCCTTGTGCATGTTTTGTTCATGAGTTCATCTGTTGCCTTTTCATTAGAATTGTAGTCATTTTGTGATTAGAGTGTAATTTTTCTTTCTATACACCTTTCTTTTTACAGTTATGATTACAGACTCTCTCCACCTCCGTACACTCAGAGTTTGAGAGAGACAAAACACACAGGAAGAAAAAGATAAAGAAAGATTAGATTTCTTGCTCCTTTTTTTATTTCTATAGAAAATATCATTATTGTGAATTTGTCTGGTAAGTGAATGTAAAGAAATGGAAAGTTATGGTTGCAGAAAATTAACTTAGCCTGTATTTATTATGGCGACTGGGTTGGAATATGTTACAGATATGCAATATTGAGGTGTGAGTCCATATTTATGCCACAAGTATCTTAAAATATTTAACATTTCTTATCCTTAATATGATACTCAGAGCACCAATGTAAAGGGTCAATTCACTGTATTTAGAAATGCAGAATCTCTGATGTCTGACATTTCTACAACACGTGTCATATCACATTTACATTACATACTTATGACAGTGGCTGCAGTTCGAGACTGTGTTTCAACATTTATAGTGTGACATCACTTGATATTTTTAAGGAGACCTCTGGACAATTTCCAGTGGTTTTTATGGCAACAAAACCAGGGTATTTTTAACGAGAAGCTGGGGCATCTCCAGCTGTGTTGTTGGCACAAAAACTGGGTGTTTTCAACAAGCCCTTGGGGAATCTCCAGCCGTGTTTGTGGCGACCAAAAAGCCAAAATATGATCTTTTCCAAACCGTAACTAAGTGTTTTTTGTGCCTAAAGCTAACCAGACCATAAGGACAGATTTGTCACAAGATAAAATTGAAAATTGCTAGATGTAGCTTGAAATATTCCTCTAGTCCTTATTTTGATAGTTCCAATATAAATGTTCGTTCCACTGTAATTTATGAAGTGGGAAGGCAGAACTTCACATCTGACTTCAACTGTAACATGACAGAAGAGTTCATGGGAGAAGAACATGTTGGTCACAGCAGGTCATTTCCCAGGCAAAAGTAATCAAGTGGCCAATCTCAGTGACCTCTGTTTAATACAAACATCAGAGCTAAATCTGAGATTTCTAAGTTTACTTTCATCTCGTGTAATATCTGGTTGATTCGATTACACAATACAAATCTAATAAAATGTTCTCAGTGGTGGAAATGTTGATGTGTGGTTTGTACAATAAGTGTCTGTCTGTGTGTGTGTGTGTGTGTGTGTGTGTGTGTGTGTGTGTGTGTGTGTGTGTGTGTGTGTGTGTGTGTGTGTGTGTGTGTGTGTGCGTGTGTTTATTACAGGTTCTAACTCTGGCATTAAAGCACGCAGCAGCATTATAAGGATATCCAGGTGGAAGTATAAACATCCTGGCACCGCTCAAAACAAATCCAGCATTCCTGTGCTTTGTTTAGTGTCAATCATACAGTAGACTGTGCCAGATTCATTTTTAGACTTTATTGCTCCACAAATGCAAGAAAAACAATTTTTGAATAATTCAGGATTAAAAGAGGGACATTAGAGCTTTTCTTTTTTTTTTATTATTGAGAAAATGAGAGAACAACCTTCAATTACAATTCCAGCTCAGTGTTTTTATCAGTATAAATAAATAAAAGTAAAAAATAAATAGGCTATTAAATACAGTATAAAACAACAGGCAAAAAAGGAAGGAAGTTTGCTCTTTGATGAAGGAACTCTCAAGATGTTTGGAAAGGCAGCAAAAGTAGGAGACACCGCTTTGGAAAGTGATAGAAAAATAATCAGTTTGGTAATATGGTAGATAGTGAAATCATACAAAATGTAAATGCATTTGCAACCAGTAAAACAATTTAAAAAATCCCTTTTCCAAAGATGGATCTATCAGCTACAGAAGAATCATAGATACATTTGAAAACACAGTCAAAATTCAAGTAAAGGAAGGTGTACATCAGTAACACAATGATTTGCAGTCATCAATTAAGAGCACTGGGGAAACTGTCCGCTACACACACACGCTAATGTTCCACAAACAGGCACTTTAAAATGTCTTTAAATGTCTGGAACGAGTCGAGCTCTACATTGTCAAAGCACACAGTTTCATCCCGTCAACAGAAATATGAATGAGTTTTCTTTTTTTTTAACAGCTTCTATAAAACTAAATGAGACGTTGAAATTGCAAACCAAACTATTATTAAGTCTGAAATCATCTCAACCACAACAAGAGTCATCATCTTTAAGGCCTTTTTTTTCAGGGTATTTGCATTCTGGCAAACGCTTCCTCCTCATTGCTGTCGTGCTACAAACAGACGAATTGCATTCTAATTTCATTCCATTCACACGTCCATATCATTTCAATTCATTCAGGATTTTTTTGTGTAATAGCCCTTTTCTTGCGATTCTGCGACAAACCAAGATAACGAGATTCTCTAAATCCAAGTGCTACATTAGAAGTTGTCTTTGGTAAATTTCCCAAACACAAAGAAACAAAAAAAAAAAGTGAATCTGTACACACAAAGTACCTCATATATATCCTCTCTTTTTTTCATATAACATCACTTATATGATCATAGCTTAATTTCTGCGCAGAGCCAGCAGAAGGCCAAAAACAACACCAAGTCCATCTGCGTCTACACACCAAACTCTTTAACTTAACTGGGCCAGCTCAAGCTCATTTCAGCCCGCTAGACGCTCCATCCTCATTGGTCTGACAAGAAATGGACCAAAGTGCCAATTTAAGGGAAACATAGTGACATCAGCACCGACCACAACCTGAGCTAGGGCTGGACTCTCCCATGCTATCACACTTACTGTGCTTCCCTTGTTTGTTTCGTAACTGACGCAACAAGCTCTGGGTGCAATTCTGAAGCTTTTCCCAGAACTGGTTTGATTGTTGATTTTTATAAAGCAGGAATGCGAAATGAAGAGAAAAAAAAATAAATGCATGAGCGATGAATTGTATCTGTACAGACGACATGGGTAATAAAATAGATATCTAAATATACAGAGTCTACTTGATACATCTATTGTTGTATATTTGCTCGATTCCCGTGTGGATAAGATGAAGAAATCAAAAATGTACAGTAAGTCAGTCTGATTCAGTCGGCCCCAAAGGATGGCACAGTTCTCTTGGTCCTGCCGATCCAAAGCCGTCCCTGCAGTTTTGCTCCAGCTCAGCTTAGAGTTCAAAGGGCTGCCTGCGTCCCTTCCCCGAATTTTATTCCCTTTCGCTGTCACAATCACACAGCAAACACGCTCAGGGTGCTCGTCTGGTCCTTTAAGCCCAGGATGCTGTAGGCGATTCTTTTCAAATGGCCGGGCAGCCTCACCCCGATGTTCTTAATATCCCTGTGAAAAAAAGACAGCATATAAGATTTACACTTTGGCCTCATTCCAACACTTTTCATACATCCTTGCACATCCTTCCTGTCTTGTAGTAATAACTCACTCGTCAGAGGTGATAAAAAGCCTATTCATGTTTAGTTTGACTGCTAAACCAGTACAGTAGGGTGGGCTGTGCTCCAAGATAGTATAAATCTTTGACTTTAAACTGAAATACTGAGGGTTTCGTTCTTCACGGGCACATGAGGCAAATCTGCAAGAGCCCTGCAACACAGCAGTCTAAAGTCAAAGCCTTAATTACAGCTTTAATTACTTAACGAGGATTCTCCCAGTTGACCATGAATCACTTGTCTGGCGAGCAGAGGGTGGGTTGTAAATAACTGCTGGTTTTCCGAGAGTGCTACCAGATGCCCTGAGATGGAAATGCGGGGCCGTGGAATCACACCATTCTGTATGACAAATACTTCAAAAGGGTTTGTCGTCTGCCTTACAGTCTGCCCATCTTCCCAAATCACCGACTGAGGTAGGTATACCATGGCAGTGGAGGGGGGGGGGTCACGCGGTTAGGAAAAGCTCTGGCCCTCATCATTGCCCCTACACAACCTCATATTATGGGCTTCACTGAGTCTTTTTTTCCAAAAAGGTTGAGTCGATTTCATCAAAATGTGCCCTCGGCGCTCCTACACATCTGAGGAGATCCAATTACCTTGAAATACCCTGTGATGAGTTCAGGGGGTACATTCTCAGCGCACCTCTTCAATCTTTCTAGAAGCACAAATGTGCCGACTACGGGGCTTCAAATCTCGTCCATCTATTTCAGTTCCTTAATCTCCTGCTCTCCTGTTCCTCAGACTATTCTCTCCTCCTCCTTTCCTTCCTTTAATGTCGCAGAAACCACAAAAGGGCCTTTGCCCTTAACAGACAAAACTGGTGGTTTTCGGGGGCTCTAAGCAAAAGTGCTGCCCAGGGCAAAGGGAGGGATGAGAGGAAGAACGAAGAGAGGAAAGAAGAATAAGGACTGCAGTGACCACAAGCCACCACCACCAGTCTACCACAAATGAGCCCACTCCTTCTCCTTCCCTCCATTACTTTTTCCATCTCAAACATTTCTCAAGTTGTAACTGAGGTTGGAGATTATATTGTGCGAAAACTATTCTGCTGGCTGTTACAAAGTTTTTAGGAAAACAAATGCATAAACTACTACTGGGAAGTTCATAATAGACTTCATGTCGGGAGGAGAAACATCTTTGTGGAATATTTTTTATAGGTTTTAATTCATGGCATAATTTGACAACATAATGTTTCTCTTCCTCGCCAAGAATATGCTTAACAAGTCAATAAAATGAACAAATCTAAAATTAACATGTGGTGTCACCAAATCTGGAGTCATGTCCCACTTACTCATTCTTCATCTGCAGGACCTGGTCCATGGTGACGACCCCGGCGCAAGCGAAGTTCTCGCTGTACTGACTCATCTTGATGGACTCCAGCCACTCCGACACCGACCTGAAGGGGGAACCGTCCGAGCCGCTGGTGCTGGGCAGGCGGATGGATACGCTGCAAGCAGAGAAAAGTAGATCCAAATGATAATTATCAACAGCTTTCCCACAACAAAGGCAGATGACTGAGAACTGTAATTACTACTCAGGAAACCAGTGAGTGATAAAAACCAGTTGGAGCAGTCAGGGCGAGAGCAGATCAAGATACGAGCACGACAGCCTTTTGTCCTTTCTCACCGTTCCTGGCTTTAATGCTCCCTCACAAAGGATAAAATATGCATTCAGGCACACAATTACAGAACGCAGAGCTGCCAGGAGTGAACACACATTTCTTCCATTAGCCTGGAAGGCAAGGTGTCAGTAGGTCCTTTTAATGGTTTAAGTAGAACATCTTAAAGCCATTCCCCTCTCTGCACCAAACAACCATAAATACACAGCCTCATTTTAACTTACAGTAAATGGGGAGCTGCTGCCAGAGTGTTTTGAAGCAGGTCCAGGTGAAGTCAAACAAGTCCAACTCAAGCCTCAAGTTGATCAAGAAATGTCCACGTCACATCATCAAGTCGGGTCGTCAAGTCCAAGTTTTAAGTCAGTTGAAAAGTCCAAACCAAGTTTCAAGTGGGACAAGACAACGTCAAGTCCAAAAAATGTCCAAGTGAAGTCTAAAGTCAGTACAGATGGAAGTTTCAAGTCAGTTGAGAAGTCAGAGTCAAATTTTAAGTCGATATAGACAAGACCAAATCAAATAGGAAATGTCCTGCTGAAGTCTCAAGTAGGACAATACAAGTCCAAGTCAAGACTCGGGTCAAATAAGGTCAAAGGTCAAAATTTCCAAGTCATGTCTTGACTCAGCCAAGACAAGTCCAAATTTCAAGTCAGTAGAGACCAGTCCATGTCAAGTTTTGAGCGAAGTTAGACAGGTCTGGAGAGTGAAAGAGACATGAAGACTACTACAATGTCCCCCGGTTTGACTGCAGCCTGCATATCATACCCCTTCCTCTGTCCCCTATCTTGTTTCTACCCTGACTGCCAACTGTCTTAAAATGGACAATTTATAATAAAAAAGCAGGAGTATAAAGTCTGGTCAAAGCAAGTTTAAAGGCAAACATCAATTTACATTGCACAGGTCTCCATTTTTACGACTTAAGTCAGAATGTGGCTACTAATGAAAATACTGTTGTGTCTTTTCAGGCTAACAGAGCTCTTTCAAAAGTTGAGCAGAGTTCTGCTTCTTGGCGGAGAACACATGACCTTGGGTGTATATTATCAGGGTTTTACGCTGCAGAAGCAGATAAGATCCACAATAAGGAAAAATGAAAGAGAGGTAGCAGAAGTGACACTGAAAATTGAATTTACAATAACAGTGTTACAAAAATTTGGATTCCAGTGTTGTTTCTGAGAACTGGTTGCTGATAGTGGCAGCTACTGAGAGGTCAGCACTGGAAAAATATTCATTTCAAGCCCTGAGCCTGGTATGTAAATAAATCTTACCGTGGGTCGAAGTCTGCAATGGTCTTCAGGGATTCGGGGCTCCGCAGCAGCTTGTCCAGCAGGCTGACGATGTCTCCGAACCGCGGCCTCTTAGAGCGATCCTGGAGCCAGCACTGCAACATCAGCTGGTAGACGGCTGAGGGACAGTCCATCGGTGCCGGGAGTCTAAAAGCCTCGTTGATCGCCTTCATCACCTGTAAGAAGTTTTTCAGGAGACAAATTAGATTTCATCTCACTGGTAGGTTTGACATAATAATCAGTTTGGACTGCTTCTGACAGCAAAACCACAGAGAAAGTACAATCTGTAAACTGTAATCACTGAAACTTGCCTCATGGTTACTCATGTCCCAGTAAGGCCTTTCTCCAAAGGCCATGACCTCCCACATGACGATGCCAAAACTCCACACATCGCTTGCTGAGGTGAACTTCCTGTATGCTATTGCCTCTGGAGCCGTCCAGCGAATGGGGATCTTACCTCCCTGTTCAGGGAAAACAAACTTCAAGTTAGAGACAGAGGAACAAAAAAGGATTCAAGAATCTTAAAACCAACATTGGCACCCCTTGCTTAAGCAAACAGGAAGTCCCATAACTACTTACACTTGTGGTGTACGTCCCCTCAGGATCGTCCTCCAGCACCCGGGACAGGCCGAAGTCGGACACTTTGCACTCCAGGGTGTTGTTGACGAGGATGTTGCGGGCTGCTAGGTCACGGTGGACGTAGCTCATGTCAGAGAGGTACTTCATGCCCGCGGCGATGCCACGCAGCATGCCCACCAGCTGGAAGGAGGCAAACTCGCCATCATGGTCCTGAAAGGAGAAAATGACCACAGATTAATTTTTTGTTTTGTGACCAAAACAAGAAGAAACACAGAGATGATAAATCTGGAAATAGATCTAGATCGGAGTTTTTCCCAATTTTCCAGTCCAGTGTCTGAAAAAATATTGTGTATATTACATCTTAGACCCGACAGGTCACCAGCATTGCTACCATCAGTAACAAATGCTTGTTTTAACTAGTAAGACATGACATTTCAGTGCAACTAAATAACTTTAACTTAAAATTTCTGGTGCCTTCATAGTTGAAGAAGAGACATTTACACCCATAGAAAATGGTATGTGGTAGACTTACCCGAAGGTACCTGTCCAGTGCTCCATTCTCCATGTATTCTGTCACAATCATGGCATGTTTGACTGCACAAACACAAAAAAAAGAAATAATTAATTGCCTGAACTGGCCCAAAACAGGCAAAAGAAATGTGAGAATAGTTGAATAAAAAAAGGGACCAAAACTCACAGAAGTCCTTACATTTGGTGACCACCCCCTCCAGACGAATGATATTCTGGTGGGAGAACTGTCCCATGATGGAGGCCTCGCTCAGAAAGTCCTGCCTCTGCTTCTCCGTGTAGCCCGGTTTCAACGTCTTGATAGCCACGGCTACTTCTTTTCTCCCCGGCACCTTCAGAATACCGCGGTACACCTCACCAAACTCCCCTGCAGGACAACAATAATTTTAGAGAGATAGAGATATCCGAGGTATGTGCCTCTGATAGGTTTTCTCACGTTTCTAGCTGCAGGGGGTTTGCTGTGCAACAGAATGAAAACAAGGCAGTCTCTGCGGCTGTTTTGCCTGAGGCTCTCTCACAGAGGTGTGTTCTGGCTGGGTGTTGAGAGAGAGACGATGTTGTATAACTGGTGGATGGCCTGTGGTGTTAAAGCATGGGAATCAGCTGTCACATGAGGAGAAGGGGGGGGCCACGGTCGTGGGAACTGAGGAGGGGGTGTATATTGAGAAAAGACTGCCGGTTCAAAGGGTAAAGGTGGTCGCACTTGAATAAATGAATCAAGTATGAAAGATCTGGGCAGGGCCCGGGAAGGTGCTCTGATATCCTTCCAAAATACTGTCTCTGCAACACTTTCTTTGTGTAATTGTTAACGTCAACGTGAGCCAAAACACATAGATCCCACAGCCAAGAGTTGCCACACAACAAAATGTCTCAACTTGTTGTGTGAGAACTCAGCCAACTAGATGTTAATCTCACTAAAGTAACCACTGTCACTCAGCCCGTTAAGCTTGGGGAAAAGCACAATATAAACAGCGAATTTTCAGGATTGGAAGAATCTTTCAACATCTCAGAGTTAAGCCCCACAGCAGATTGTCTGAGCAGAGCTGTCACTCACCAGCTCCAATGACTTTCTGTTTGGTTATGTGGCTGGGGTGGATTTCAGTGGCAAACTTCAGGATGGCTGTGTTGGGGTCCTCGTATGTGTGTGGATCCACGTAGGTCTTCAGAGGCTTCAATTGCTCTGTGACAAAAAGAAAGAAAATTGTTTTCTGTTCACAAATGAATCAAATAAATTGAATAGAGTGAAATAAAAAGAGAATTTTGTTGTCTACCTGAGCTGGAGAAGTAGGTGTCCTCTGGTCCTTGCCTGGTGTGAGAGTTCCTCTTCCTGAATAAAAAGATAAAAACCCATCTGCAAATTAATATCCCACTTTAAAAGAACAAATGGACTTTTGTCTTTGTATCATTTGCCTGCTTTAATATCAATAGCACATAGAAACCTTTGTAACCATTTTTCAAGACGTTCTAAAGCCTACAAAAGGACACCGACACTGGTGCAGTGCGTCCATTCATACGGAGGCGGCCTCTTGATAAAGGCTGACGGTAGACTGTGTTTGCCAAGCCGATTTAAAGACTGAAAGACAGACAAGCAGGCGGGAGGGATGTGGACAGACGGGCTGCAGCCTGCTACAGTACAGGCCGAGGTCACCTTTACAAAGTGCCTGCGGTCTGGTACAGAGGGAACCAAGCGCCTCTTATCACCAACAATATACCACCCCGGACCGATTTCCTTTCAAAGGCCCCAACACTCACTAGAATTTAACCATTGAGCAATGACAAGGCGCATTCAACGCAAATTCTTCCCCAGTGAGTGCCGGGACACAGATCCAGATAAAGAGAAAGAGAAAGTTGGCTGAAGGAAGAGAGAAAGAGAGAGGTGAGGAAGGACTGAATGCAAAGGCCATTTGGAGGCCCCACAAAGGAAAGGCGAAAGAATGAGAGAGGAAGCCAGTGAAGGACTGACTGATTAACAGGACAGACAGACAGGGAGAGCAGCAGAGGGGGGCGGATACTGACCGTCTGCGTAGGAACAGCACCACGATCACAATGAACAACATGGCCGCTCCTCCGACTGCTACGCCAAAGATCACTGCTGTGTTGTTTTGAGTGAGGCGCTCTGGAAAGAAAAACAGACACACATTAAAGACATCTCATTCTTTAAACAAAGCATGTGAAGCTTTCTCCGTGCTGGTTCTCCTCCATACCTGAGGTCTCAAACTGCTCCTCCATGCTGGAGCCTCCAGGGTTGCCATCGCTGCTGAGGGCCTGCACCCTGAACAGGTAGGCCGTGCCCGGGGCCAAGTCATTGATCTGTACGGAGTTCTTCTCCAGTATGAGCACGATGTAGGTCGTCACATCCAGGTTATCATCCTGGAAGAAAGAGAAGCAATGGAAGCCACAGATTCAGTTTTAGCATTTATGTTAGTGGGATGAATTCTGTCTCTCACATGTTTTGTTAATGAAATGTATGTTTAAACACACAGTAGCTAGTGAAAGTTGTGCCAATAAGGGTCCTTCAATCAAAAAGTCAAAACAAAAGATTCTGTTTGATGACATCGTGAAGTAGCTTGGCATCATGGGAGCTGCTAGGAGCTGACTCAGGCAGAAATGTTCACAAATGAGGTAATGATTCACGTTTCGTTTACGTTATGTTAGGTTTAGGTTACATTTACGTTATGTTTACATTACGTTCGCTAACTTCGTCCCTCTATCTCTGGCGAATCATCTGGTATTTCTCTGAACATTATAGCCATTGGTCACTGCTCTGATTGGTCAGCTCACACATGCCTGAGCCAGCATCGTTAACAACAACAGAGCAGCTATGCTAAATCAAACTAGCCTCTAGGCATCAATTATGCAAATGTGCGATGTGTTGACAGAGTGTGATGTGTACATGACGAGGCGTTTCAGGAGCAGTGTTTTCTGTAGGAGAGAGGAGCTTCTGTTGGAGCATAATATGTGTCCTTAAATTCAGATACCTATCTTAAACTTGTACAAAGATAAATGTTAATCAGTAGATACATATCATGAAATGAACTTCAACACATATCAGGATAAAAAATGAGAGTGACGCACCTTCTTGCGGTAGGTAAGTTCATAACGGCCGGGCCGGGGATGGACCCGTGGTTTTACATCCCAGGAGAGGGACAAGCTTGTGGAGGTCCTCTCCACCACTCGCATCGCGGTGATCTTCGGGGGATCTGAGGACAGGCAGCAGAGAATACTTCAGCATCTTTGGAATGTGAAAATCTCCCAAAAATATGTGAAAAATATAACTGAACTCTCTCCTGATAATCTGAGAGTTCATCTCACTCCCGCAGCACAGTTCAACTTGCAGAGCTGTCACTGCCTCACAGATAGCATCTGCCATTACAGCAGCATAGATAGCATCACTCCGCTGCCTCGTATCAGCAGCTCTCACCTGTGTAGAGCAGGGATGTAGTCAGAGCGCTGGTGGATGGTGGTTTATTAGCCCGTGGCGTTGCCTGGCTTGTGAGCACCGACACGCCGCTATGTGCCTCCACGGTGAAGGTGTAGTTGAGGTGAGCGTCCAACTCGCTCACTGAAACCTTGGTGTCAGTCAGACCCACGCCAGCCGGCTCATAGCGGATTTTCTCTCCGCAGGACTGGCACACTGTTCCCTCACAGCGCTGGCATTCAATACTGTAGGTGATGTCGGTTCGACCTCCGGTGTCTTCAGGCGGGCTCCAGGTGAGGAGGAGTTTTCCTGCACTGGTGGTGGCAACAAGGTCACGTGGGGCAGATGGGAGTCCTGATGAACACAGATTGGGAAATGATATGGGATGTTAGATAGAAAAAGGGAATGTGCGGGACTACTTTCTGAGTTCAGCTTAGCAAAGTCATGCATGTAAATTACATTATTTGGTTGCTCATTGACAGCTAAAGTTTCCAAATTGTCTTATTGCAAAGTAAGGCTGGGAAACATATCAAAATTATCTTGATATGTTGATAGGGGACTATGTATCGTCTTAGATTTTGGATATCATTACAGATATGGCATAAGTGTTGTCTTTGCCTGGTTTTAAAGGCTGCATTACAGTAAAGTGATGTAATTTTCTGAATTTACCAGACTGTTCTACTTGATCTATTACTTGCCTTTTCCCACTTTGTAGAAATTATATCCATATCACAGATAATTATTTATCAAAATCTCATTGTGCTAATATTTTGTGAAAGTACCAAGGGTACCAAAGTACCATCATTGAAATATTGTGATATTTGATTTTTTTTTTTTTCACCCAATCTTAGCATTTATGAACTGTTTTCAAGGAGATTCAAAATATCAAGATACAGGACCCTAACCCCTAACCTTGACCCTGTCCTTGCCCATAACCCCTGGACCCTAACCCCATATAGCGTGTATCGTGATATAGCTTAAAAATATCAAGATATTCTTTTAAGGCCATATCACCCCCCACCCTATTGCAAGGATCTCGTAGAGATCAAGGCAAACTTGATACCTGAGCAGGGTCCAGTAGGGGGGTCATTTGGGGCCCGGTAGAAGCCATCCATGCAGGGACAGACGACAGCTCCAGAGTCTAGCTCTTGGGTGTTGGCTGGACAGGGTGCACACTTGTCCCCGGATGCTGCTGCCTTGAAGAAGCCAGCCTTACACTCTGCAAACACAAAAAAAACATTTGCATTAGCAGGTGAACGAGGACAATAGTGACTTCAGGCGACATCCCATATGTCACAATTCAAAGCCAGTTCCTCCAGATCACTCAAACCTCCCTGAAAGATCAGAACTGCGGTGAACTTTTCACCTGGCACGCAACACAGCGGGGTTGAGTGGATATGTTATTATGTCAAGGTTAAAGGTTAGATTTGGATAAGTGACAGAGATATGGGAGGGAAAACAGTGCACAGTGTTGACTCTGCTCATTAAAACATTGTCCATTCCAGCTGAGACACTGCTCACATGGGCCCAACCCTGAAACAAAAACGCAGACTCCCTGCCTCGCTGGCACTCCTACTCATTACTGCTTCAACCACCAACCCCCCATCTGATGCTGCCTTCTTACTGTCTCTGTCTCAACCAACACAACCAGTCATGCTACATTCCACGACAGCAAGTCAGTGAGAAATAAAGGCAACAAAAATCAGGAAAGGGCCAAGAAATAGAAATGAAGCAGCCCAAAGCGGAGCTTCCGTTTGCACTCAACAGTCTATTTTATTTGTTTCTGTCAGACACCCACATGCAGACTCTTGAAACTGTATCGTCTGGATAAGATGACACCTAATTTCACACGTCCAACTGGGAATAAAGAAATACAGGTAGAGGATCCAGCTGTGCGTAGCAGTGGTGAAATATGAACTTAACGTGGTGTGAAATTCTGGAGAGAGCGCGCCATAAAGGAGAGTGAAAATGAGACGGCCCCCCTTTAACTGTGCAAGAGCATTCCAACGGCTGCTGCTCATGTCCTCACACCATCACACGTTCATCCACACACACACACACACGTTCATGTATGCACTGCACACATGCACCGCACACATGCACCCACACCCGTATGTATGCACAAAATACACGTACATGTATGCAAAGCACACCCGTGGACACATGGGTAAATCTGACATCAGAAGGGGGGATTATGTCCACTGCCTGTCACCTGTTCATGTCCTTCTGCCAAGTCACACACATATATAAACATACACACACATTTCCTTCCTTCCTTCCTTCCTTCCAAGTCGTTTGCCTGCAGCATTTAAATAGCTCATGACAGATGCCATAAGATGTTGACAATGCAAATGGGGGTCAACAAAGGAAAATAGAAGAGAGAGATGCAAGAGAAGAAAGACAGAAAGAAAGAATGAGACAATGTAGAAAGAGGACATGATGGCCAATTGAAATAAAGCAAAAGACTGAAGTTCATGCCAGTGACCAGGGCCAAGCAAAGGCAAACACAGTTTGGATGTCAGACTCCAACAGAGACGAGTTGAAGAGCAGAGCCCAGGACAAAGACAATATCAGATTCACTCAGAGATACTGTCTCCCTCCATGGCTGCCTTTCACTGCGGTTCCCTTGAACGAAGCTCATTTGGAAGCCACAAGTGACCACACACAAGACGGAAAGCACACGGCTCCCGCTCCATTTAAGTCATATCAAGGGGATTTACTCGATTGACCATGAGCTCCTCTTCGACTCCATTCAGCTTTTTTTGCTGCGGTCCAGCGGCGGGGCTGCTATGAAGAAGCGTGTTTTGACTGAAGAGTACGACAACAATGGTGGAAAGTAACACACTCAGCACAAGAATAATTTGTAAGTTTGTCCAATGGGTGCGCATTCTGCTCAATCCTCCCCCCAAGGCAGCATCTCTCAGCACTCTGCCTTGGCCAGCTGTTTCACTAACAGCCACTGCTACTCATTAACGCGAACGAGGCAGAGGTTGGGCGAGGCAGAAGAGCGGTGTTATGGAGGAGCAGAAGGTTTAAGAAAGAAAGAGAGGAATACTGTATCCTGCTGAGGACTGAAGAAAGGAGGGGAGAGAGAAAAGAGACAGGCCAGGGCGAACTCTTCCATTGAGAGGGGGGAACAGCTGCTGCCTCAAACCCCAATTCATACCCCTACCTCTGCTCCTCGTAATCCCCAAATTCCTTCCTCCCCTCCTTTCTCTCCTCCCAGTCCTCTCTAAAAAGGCTCCCAGCAAACCCATTAACATTGCTATTCACCACTGACCAGCAGGCAAGGAGAATGCCATGCCATTCAAGTGCTGAAAGAAAAAAAACATACACACACACACACACACACACACAAGCATTGCAGATGGGAATAGCCGAAATGCCACATGGCAACTGAATAGAGGAGGACTAGCCTCTTTTTGGCGCAACAGTGCAGGCTGCAATGCATCGTGGTCAGGTCTGCGGAGATGATGGCCTTACACTGTGAGCTGCCTCTATAATCAAGATGCATTCCAGTGCACACCACCCAACAGGAGGCCTGTAGCAGAGCGTCCTCACTGCAGCTTCAGTTTCAGCCTCAGCTCTCTGGAGGAGTTTGTGTACCCTGAACATATTAGTCACAATGACGGTAAATGAGCCTTGATGACGCTCGAGCTGAGGCATTTAACAAGAAGATTCCTCGACAAAAGAGCAAATTCCGGTGAAAGGAAACCTCTTGGTTCCATGGCGAAGGTGGAGGGGGGACTTTTGTTGGATTGTTGCTGGACACAACAGGAAACAGGAAGTGCGAGGCTGATGCAGCCTTCCTTCCTAAAGCAGCCAATCAAAGCATGGAAACACAGGGGAGCGTGACCAAATGAAGAACCAGCGCTGTGATGACCAGAGACTAGAGACAGAATAATAACTGTAAAGGAAGCTGAAATGTGTTGACCTGACATGAACGCGGGCACCAAACCCAAGAGGGGCTCCTGAGACGAGCGCTTTCGCTCTCATAAACAAAAGTCTCTCAGCCTCTTCTGAGCTAGAACATCTGACAAACTTCGACCGGCCATGTTTTCCCTCCCTATTGCTACAGCGCAAAGAACTGTTTGTCATTTGAGAGGCCCCGTGTGCCTTGAGTGGCTCTGTGTTTGTTTATTGAGAGTGAGTGCAGGGGCCCGTTACATTCTGGGAGCCCGAGTGGCTCTGGAGTGGGAGCCCCCCCCCCCCCACAAGGGCTGCCCAGTTTGTCGGCAGAAGTTAAGATGGATGAGATGGCGACAGTGATGAATGAACGGTCGGATAGATGGATGAATGGGGTAACATGGTGGCTTGACAACAGAAATTGCCCTCAGGACTGGAGGAGTAAGTGGTAGGGGGGCCCCCACAATCGAGTCCGGCGCTGGGCTTTAAAAAGGCAGAAAGGTCATGTCTGCCTCAGGGTAGTTGTGAGTTAAACTGTGTATGGCTTACAGGGAGTCAGTGGCCAAGTTAAACAAACACATGCTCGCAGCGAGGAGGAGGAGGAGGGCGAAAGAGTTGCAGCAGCAGTCGGTGGCCAGTCTCATGAGGAGGGAGGTTAAATTCAGAAGTACGGCCAGAGAACAAAAAAACATCTTGGAAAAATAAAGCCATAAGAAATAAATACAATGTCTAGATCTTAATCAGGGCAGCTCCCCAAATACATCTCTAGCCAAGCGAGTCCTCACTTCTGTCTGTGCCCTCATCTACTTCACTTCTCCGCCCCACCCCCTCATTTTCATTCCCGAGACCCGTAATTGCAATATGTCATGTCATTTTGTTTGTATGCAGAGTGACAACATGTCATTAGCATTTTGGGGGAGTCGGGTTGTAGTGGAACAATGGGGGTCTCTGATGGGGGAGGTGAGCCGGTAACATGAGCCAAGAGGTCACTGAGGTAGAGCAGGGGAGGGGGGAGCAGGGGGCAGTAAAGGTGTAGGGGCTGATGGAAGTGTGTGCGTGTGGGAGGGAGGGGGGCATTAGTCAAAAGGATTAGCTGACCAATGGAGCAGCTGTAAGGGCATTACATCTGTTTTACAATTGCACTCAGGCTTTCATCTGGGGTTGTTAACAAACACAATAAATTCCCTGATCCCCTTTCTCCTCTCGCTCCCTCTGTCCACTCAGGCTCATCGACAGCAGGAGTGAAAAGTGCAGTCAAGGAGGCACAAAACATACTCAACATAAAGTGAAGCAGAGACTTTGAGGAAACAATCCTGGCTGACATGTAAGTCACAGCCTCCAGAGGCCTCGGTTGGACCACAGTCATGGTCATTTGGCCACATTCCTCCAAGTCCTCGTCAAATCCAGACAGCCAGGTGGCAAACACAACACCATTTTATTGCACTGTCGAGCCAGCATGTCACACACTGGATGCCGACAACCGTCTGCTTCCTGGTTAGGCGAAGGGGCCAAAATGGAACCAAATGCACCAATAAACAGACAGACTTATCAGGCAGGACAACAAAATAGAAAGTGGCTGAGCGAGGCCGCTGAGCGTGGAGCGACAATGGAAAGCCCTGAGCCAACGGGTCGGGGAGTCACCGAGGGATTAGGTGACCTCCGGTTTCCGCTGCGAGCTCGTCCTGTTAGCGGTGAAGGGTGGGGGTGGTGGTGTGTTGTGCTGTGCTGTGCTGTGCTGTGCTGTGCTGTGCTGTGCTGGGGGGGGGGGGGGGGGATGACTGACTGACATAGGGGAAGGAAAGTGCTGACCTCACACACCAGCAGCACAATACAATGTGCTTCACATTGCTCTGGACTCCCCCAACACAACACATACATACATACACACACAGCCTCGAGGCTCAGGAATGTCACCAGGAGGAAATATGTCCCAACTTCCTCAACACAGCCAACACAGAGACAAAAACGCCATGAACTGCTGAGGCTCAGATGTTTTACTCATGGTAGACATTTAGAAACTGAATTAGGACACACAATTCATTGTTTGTTGTTCTTCCTTGTAAAAAAGAATTGGCTCATTTTGACTAAGATTTGCAGCAACTAAAGCTAACCAATATTTTGCACAACAGATGAAATGACTGTGTCAGCTAATATGAAAATTGTTGCTTGTCGGCACAAATTTTTTCATTAGCGAACCTATTAGCCTCTTTTCACTCACACATTGTGTTATGGCGCGCACACTCTGTTCTCATCACGATGTTAACTGCGAGCTGTCATTGTTTTAGTTTTATGGTAGACAAACATGGTCCTAATTGACACTGTCAGCAGTTGGCTATCATTTTTGTTTCATGGTACACAAACTCTGTTCTTAACACCGGTAGCAGCTAGCTAAACAAATTTGAGCATCTAGCAAGCTAACAAAGAACCAGATACCTGTGGGTGGTGGAGCCCAAACCAGAGCTGAAAGAACAGTGAGTATTGTACTTAGGGTTATGTGGCATTTGTTGCTTAACTGAATAAGCTAACGTAAGCCATATCAACTTTATAAGGTAACAACAATAGACAAATAAATGTATAATTAACGCAGCTTTAAACTTATTTGTGACAGAAAGACCGAAAATGTCACATCTTTTTAACGGCCATTCTTGCTGTATGCTAACAAAAAACCCATCATGTTAACATGTCGGTCTTCACTGTAGCCTAAATGATGCAGAAGAAATACACTTCATGATTGTCAGTGCATACAAAAGGTAACATATCTGATATAATAGTTGATAACAAGTATGTTCTACACCCTCTGACACCTCAAAGGCTCAACTGTCATCACACTTTTTAAACCACAACAGTACCATTTGCTCTGATCCACATTAAAGAGTCACAGGGGACACCAGATCTCCTCTTTGCTACATTTCCTGTCATCTTGTTCGCAGTAATTGCCAGTGTTACATTAACTCTAAACGTGGCCCAACAAGACGGTGCATGACACCACTTGAAAGTGCCTTGAGAGTCCCCCCATTATCTAACCAACTCCCTTAACTTCAGCCCGCTGGGCAGACGTTACCTTGGCACGAGATCTGAGGAATCCACACATTCAAAGTAATCACGGTGCCTTTAAAGAGCCGAGGAAGAAAAAGAGAGGTTATATCCTGACTGTGCATCTAAATGAGCAGCGCTGTCCAATAAGTTGACGACTTACAACTTTTTTCTTTCTTTTTCTGAGACCGGCTACAGGGATCAAGAGCCAAGGATGTTTGGTAGAGCGGAAAATTTCAATGTGGGGATTATCCTGCAGGATTGAGATGATTTCATTATCTGAAATCCACCGTAAGCCAACTAAATCAAAACCCTGAAATCCTGAGGTGTGGAGCTGTGCTCATGTGTCTTTATACTCCCCATCAGATAAGCAGAAATTGCACAAGACTTTGGTCTTAAAAGGTTTGGGGCGATTATGACGAACCGGTTGGCTCCAGGTACCAGCAGATTTAAAGACGATTGGCTGTGAAACACTTGATCTCTAGCTTTCTGTAGGATGTATTTCCAAGTGAACAATCAACAGTCCAAATCCCACCATCTATCATAAAGTTCTCAGACAAAAACAAACTGAGGGCTGAAGTTTACATTTCACCTTCGCTAAATGTTTATGCCTAAACCACTATGTGAATAGGGCCGGTTGGTTTTCTGTCCCTCGCCACTAAAAACTCTCAGATTGGCAGCATTGTTCAAATTTAGCCTCTATTTATCTTTACGCGTCAGTCGTGGACAAATGTATTTACCAGTGAGAGTGAGGAGAACTGTACACAGTCTAAATAGTCCTATCAGGGCCGTGTGAAACGGGATGTTTAAACTCTATTGGTGTCATATTCATGACCTACTCACCGGCCAAAAATAACAGTCGCTCTGTGATTTCACAGACAACAAGAACACAACAAAATCTTTTTGTTTGTCAGTTTGTTATACTTGGGGCCGCTTGCACAACAGTGGACATCTCTTAAATAAATTGCATTAGAGACTGTAAAATGGCGATGGGAATCATGTGTTGAGATAAGAAACTATCAAATAAATCCAGGCCGAGAGGCGGAAAATTTAGACTAAAATAGACAGACTTTAGGGACAGGCAGGATGTGGGGAAGAGAGGTAGAGGACGGCAAAAGAGAGTGCACAAAAGCAAAAAAGCATGCAGAACCAGTAGTTACTTCACGTAAAAAGCACAAACACACCCAAGTCAATTACTACCCATACAAATCACTCACCACAGTGTGCAGTCACACAACTACAACTTAGTCACCAACTGTTTGTTACATCATCTGAGGATGAGTTTAGAGACATGGACGCGAGGAAAGGAGGGGAAGAGCAGGAATAGTTTACTGGAACCTCTCTGGCGAGAGGAATAATAACTTTACTGGAACTCAGTGGACAGTTGTTCCACCGAGACGCCGTTTTCACCAAGACACTCAAAACAGCTCTCAGCAGTTCAAATATTCCACAAAGTGTCTCCCTTTATAAATGCGGCCTCATGGAAACCATAATGTGGGATTAAGCCTTATTTGTCGAGGCTTTAGAGCAGCTGCTGAGGTGTGGACCTGGACGTTAAACACAATCCCGAGGACCAGCCAAGGCAGCCCGTGGTCCTTTGTGGGGTGACACACAGTATGCTGTTCCATTGTGCCAGGAAGGATTATGGGTAAGGAAGGGCGTGATAGGGAACGGAGGAAAGCTCCGTCAGTGTCAACAGTGAGTCACAAGTGGAAACCCGCAGCGCTGCTGTCGATTTAAAAGTCAACCACCTAATTGCGAAAGTTAAGTGTTTTTTTTTCCAGAATTAGAAATAAGAATGTTTATTTTCTCACTAAGGAAACTGAAAGCACGGCAGGCTGATCTAAAGCAGGTGTCACAAAGCTGCCTCCACCAAGTTTCTCTTTATTCTTATTTACAGAATATATCATTTAAAACTACATTTACTCAAGTACTGTGTGTTCTTGCAGTTTCCATTTTCTGCTGCTTTTAATACGTACAACATATCAAAATATGATGCATCGGTATAGATTATTATGTAAGTAATTATATAAGTACATTTTTAAAATCTTCTCCACATATATTATAATATATAATGTGTTATATTATCACATTCTGATAGGAGTCATTGTGCCTATAGACAGAATAGAATAGACAGCAAAAAAGAGTAAAAAGAATATATATAATTATACTGACAAAAAACGCAAAGTCTTCCTCAGGCCTTCATCAGCCTTGTGTGGATTGTGGTAATAATAAAGATAAATCATGAGAACAGCTTCACTGTGCTTACTCTGTTTCCGATGCATTTTATAATTGACGCCCATGTGTTTTGAGAGCCAAAATATTTCTCTTTTATAGAATGACTTATTGCTTTCATGACAAAAAAAAAAGAAAAGCCTGCTTTGTGCCCAACGGCTGCCGACTGATATGATTTACAGCCAGTTAATAAAAGCTTTTACATTTGCTGCTCTAAACACTGTGGTAGGTTTCTG
Organism: Pagrus major; assembly: GCF_040436345.1. Classification (NCBI taxonomy): domain Eukaryota; kingdom Metazoa; phylum Chordata; class Actinopteri; order Spariformes; family Sparidae; genus Pagrus; species Pagrus major. The sequence continues at coordinate 24,994,356 of NC_133221.1, read as the reverse complement.
TGGAACAGGAAGTGATGCATTTTATCTTTAGCGTTTGTTTGTCCAGAAGACGGACTCTGTAGTTAAGATGAGCGATGGCGGCCACCGAGAGAAGAGCGCCACGCGCCACCTACGAAAAACCTCACGGGGAGTTAAAGGAAAAAGAGATCCTAAAAACACGGTTTGACGGACGAGTGATCTCTGAGCCAAAAACACCAGAGTGGTACGAGTGCAGATGAGGAGACGGAGACAAAAACCAGATAAAGTCACAGATTTCTACTTTAACTGGTCCCACAGGGCCGAGGAGTCATAAAACTGAGTGAACACATCGCTGAACATGGAAACTTTCAACCTAAGTAAGAAAAAAACACCACAATTGAAGTTTTGTGGTTTCTCCCCGAACAGCACGCAGGACAGGAAAGAAGTGGGGAGAATGATTAACTGTGTGTCTGTACGAGATTCCACTTAAAGCCCTTCGAACCATTCATCTTGAACCCTGTGATTCATTTCCACCTCCATCTACGACTGCACTCATGCGTCTTCCGACCTCTCATTTGACTTCATCTCATGGTTTTTGGGGGGTTTTTCTTTGTTTGGTCATTTTTATGTGAGGTCTTGACCCGGAGCTGCTCGCTCTTCCCCCCCTGGGAATTCCACAGGTCTGGAGTAATGTTGGGAGAGGCTCCTCCTTGGCAAACTGATTAGGAATGTACCAACCAAGGGGGAAGAGGAGGTGGAGGTGGTGGAGGTGGAGGTGGGTTCCTCCGGCCTCACGGGGGAAACACAGCGCTTCATTGTTCTCCTACCTTTACATTCCATTCCTCACCTCTCTCTGTTTTAAAATCACACCCCTCCACTAAACACAACCTACGCGTCGCTTTTGTATGACTTTTCTTTCATTCCTTCCTGCCTCTCCTCCTCCGCCTCCTCCCTAATCATCTTACCTGGCACTTTCCCGCAGCTAAAAATGATGTACTGACAGAAAACTTCATCGCTTTTATCGCTTCGTTGCCAATGGGAGGGAAACTAAGTGGGGAAAGCGAACCTATTATAGGCAGGCTGCATGTGGATTTACAACTGTAGTCCGATGTGTGTGTTCCATAAGGTATTTGTGTGTGTGTGTGTGTGTGTGTGTGTGTTTGCGTGTGTGGGTGTGTATATGTGTGTGTACAAACAAGAATTCCAGAAAAAGCAGCATAGGAGGGCAGGAGGAGGAGGAGGAGGAGGAGGAGGAGGAGTACTCAGGGCAGATGGGAGTCTTTAGGTGTTCTGTCATGGAACAGATCTCAACAGGTCCTTGCATGCCAGCCTGTGTTGTATATTCACATACACTTCTGTTCTGACACACAATACACCCCAGAGCTGAGTGAATCTCTGAAAACACAGGAGGAAGCGGGAGAGATGGATGTGGACACAGACAGGTCCTCTGTTTTCTGTGATGCTTGAGACGAACAAAGTCACCGAGGCTCAGAAAGCTTCCTACCACCCCCTCCCTTTCCCCACCCCCCTGACCACCACCACCACCACCAGCCTTGAAGATGCTAATCCATCACAGTACAGTAGCCCCCTGGCTTCTTTGATCACTTTCAGTCACCCTGACAGCCCTTCCCACAACAATAAAAGCCTTCTTCGCAGGAGTTAAAACGCAACTACGCCACAGCTACAAAGTCAAAGGACTGAGTTATGGCTGGACTCTGCAGCACACCCATATCAAGATAAGAGAACAGATGATAATGAGAGAGAAGGAAATCACCTGATGCAACAGGCTGTAAGTTATAAACGATGAGGAGTGTTGTGAAAGGTGGAGTGTTTGAGCATGACTTTAAACATTCATTAAACACTATAAAGAAGATTTAGACACAATTTTATGCAACAAGAGTTTAAAGGGAGTTATTCATTTCACAACTCAATGGTAATATCTTAATTTGGGTTGTCAGATTGAAAACTTCTCTCACTGCCCAACTCCAGCCTTGATGACACAAGGGGCGTATCATTCTATACCACCGCAAATAATCAAGGCTTGTACAAACTTTTCCAAAGAGCACCTTTGAATCATAGCTGAAACTCAAAAGCACTCTTCCTAATTTTATAGGTATCGGTTCAGGGTCAGGGATGATGCCAGGACATGTACAAGTAGGTTTGAGCATTCCTTCCATCGCAGAGGAGCAACGTTAGCCAGGGGGAGAATTCCTCTGAACAATGATCATAACTCTGACGATAAATATCCAAAGTTTACCATATGGACCTGTTTTACAGCCTGCGGCAATTAAAAAGAAAGGTTATGGTGAGTCATACCAAATGGTCGTTTTAAAAACACACTCTCGTGGGAACTGCATCCACCCAGACAGGTCGAAGTACCTGGGGACAGAAAGACCTTTACAAATACCAAAGACTCAGGAGCACGCCCTTACCTTGACACACATCTTCAACTTCTTCATAGCCTGGTTTGCACTGGCACTGTCCAACTGGTACCACCCACTCCCCATCCACAGTGCAGTAGATGCGAGGCAGCTCCTCGCTGATGGCGTTCTCCACGCACACCCCGCTCACTTCCCTCAGCGCCTGGTTCTCACCTCCGGCCACGGTCTCAGGGAACGACGCAAGACTCTTGACTGTGGCAGGGCAAGTTTTATAGTAGACCCTGACGGAGAGAAGAGCGATGCAGGCTCCGATGTCTTGAAAAGCCAAGTAGAAGCCTTTCCGAGACAGGCTCTCCACCACTTTCGTCTCTGTGTTGATGCGCAGCTCATTTTTGCTGGTGATCTCATCAGGCGCGATGGTGGCCACTTTCTTAAACTGGCCCTTGCGGAAGGTGGTGCCCACGTCCGCGTCCGACTCAGACGTGAAGAGGTTGAAGGTCTCCTTGCAGGTCAGGGAGGCGCCGTCGAAAGAGTTGCAGTCACGTACGATAAACTGGAGTTCGACAAAGACCCGCGAAGCTGATGGACGCCGCTGGATGAAGGTGGTGCGCAGCCAGTTGTCCTGCTCACGTTCTCCGACGTTGCAGACCGAGAAGGTGTAGAACTGAGAGCCATTCAGGGTTCGCTGGATGACCTCCCACTGAAACAAAACCACACAAAGCAACAAGGTTAGAGGTACAAACAGTAACCCCTGGGGAGCCCCCGAGCATACTGAGCTAAACCAAGGCAAAAAAAAGGGGCACCATAGCTCTTCACATGCGGGTTCAACCGCTGTAATCTGAACCTTGGGAACAAAACCGGACTGTATGTCAGGGAACCCATGGTTCTTCACATTTCAAATTACTCCCTGTGAATATTTTACAATCCTTCACAGCAATAACACATTTCTGCAACATGGAGGACTCCATTTTATGAGCCTCTACAGCAAAACAATGCAGGAAACCTCAGGAACTTCATTGCACTGACATTGCAAAGATACCAAATTATTTCCGATTCAGCCTTTCACATGCCATTGCTACTGTTGGCATCGTCCCCAAACAGCGCTGCAGCAGCTCGCATACTAAATGCTGCCACAAATATTTTTGAAAACACTGACAGCAAGTTTTAACATAACCTCGCCTCTTGAGGAACAACAGGCTCCCACAGAGGCAGAGCCTGTGGTTTGCTCCCTGCAAGTAGCCACTGTGCTATTAATTAAAGGAATGTGCTTTGTTGGCTCCCCGTATAAACCTGATGTACAACAGCAGAGCCGACACCTCTATTAAACAGCTGGTGAACATTTTTTATTAGGGGCCTTTTAAACTTAGAATCATAATTATCATAAGTGACGGTAATTACATGAGAAAGTGTGCACAATAAAAAATGTTTCCACCTGATTCCTATTAGTGCAAAAAAGTGAAATGAAAGTGTCAAATCGATTATTTAAGGAGTGGCACTTCCTCCCTTCGATGAAGTTTGATGAGCCAGGGCGAGCAGCACGTCTGCACATGCCTTTGAGTCATCAGCCCAAGAAATGAGGCCATTGACAGTAAATTTGCATGAGCCTGGCTGGTCAAGTACTTTGAAACCGCAATATGAAAGAAGGCACACATGCCTGGTGCGGAGATAACCACAGCATTTGGGTGTAATAATGTAGCTGCTCTCTAGATGCATCCCTAAGCGTAGACCCTGGTTTTAAAGAAAAGGTAGCTTTGACTGATTGGCTCCATCTTAAAAAACCCCTCCCCCTCTAAAAAAGAGGTACCACATGCTGCAAACTTTAAAAGTTAATTGCTCTCTAACATACAATTCTGGAGCTGAAGCCTTGAAACCACAAGAGGCCACAAGTATTCCCAGTTCAGAGCTAGCAGCTATTCTGTCTGCCTAAGCTTTGGTGGAGCCCAGACATGCTCTGCAGGCAGCTCCTGACAGGGTCCTACAGCTCCTTCTCATATCCATACACTCCAGCAACCATTAGGCTGATTTTATAGAAACCTGACATGTACACTATACACACAGCTAACCACACAAGTCAAATGGTCAACTGTTTCTGCAGCGGAGGCTCTCAGTGGAGCCCTTCCTGAACATTTTTCTCCATGCAGATTTATCCTCAGGCAAATTCCAAGTGGAAACGTGGGAGTCGGAGGAGAAGCTGGAGCGATACTCACCCCAGGTTTGTCTCCCTGATCTAAAGGCCATGTCAGCCAGCCCAGTTCTCCTCCTGTTGCCCTCATATCCAAAAGCACCTCTGTGGAGACATGAGAACACCATCAGTACATTCAAATAAACCTTTAAACTTATCAGGAAACACTCATTTTGACACAGAAATGATGGACATCAGCTGACTTCTATTTCTTGAAAAACACAGATTATTTTAAATTTGTTGCATAATAACCCCAAAGCTGACAGGATGTAATTATTAATCTAATGTTATGAAACTAACACCTTTAGTTTAAAAAAGTTGTTCCAAACAAAACTTTTTGGGTACTTTAAGCATCTGAATGTCAAACTAATAGACTAAACTAATATTACTTATAGTAAAATAAAAAAAAATAATAATAAAAAAACAGCACGCACAATTAAAAAATGTAAAAGAAAAACACACAAAACCATGTTAAACGGCTTTCTTAAACGCATCGCAGTGACAAACTATTCTCCACAATTCACCTGCTGGTCTTACAAAGTTTTGCGCAGCGCACATGCAGGAGAAACTCTCAAATCAGCTCATTATTGATAATGAATTACACAACTTTAGCCAGAAAAATGTTATTACAGTTAAAAAGTTTGCGTAAAGTAGGATTCAAGACTGTCACAAGCTCAAGAAAGTTTGTTTCCCCAGGTTTAAAGTTTCTCCAAGGAGCTTCCCCCGCATGGGGGACGCGTGCCTCACTCCAATAAAGGAAATTAACTTTTAGGAAATTGTTGTTTTTTTTAAAAAAGACACTCACCTTCTTTAGTCTGCAATGTAATTAGTATGCCATTAATGAGTACATATGAAAATAATAAAGGTCTGACTCCTGTAAATAACTCCATTTGGACAACTTTTCCTTCCTCTCTCTCTCTCTCGCTCGCTCTCCGCTCCTGGGCTTGGCTGGGACTCTGCTCTGAGAGCTGCACAGCTACTCTCTGCTGCTCATTCACAAACGGGCCAGCGCGTCACAGACTCCGCCTGCTGGAATGTGTGTGTGTGTGTGTGTGTGTGTGTGTGTGTGTGTGTGTGTGTGTGTGTGTGTGTGTGTGTGTGTGCGTGCGTGTGAGTGAGTGGGTGTGGGTGTGTGGGTGTGCATCACGGTGTGTTTCCAGTGGCGGGGGAGGAGGAGGAGGGGGGGATGGTGGCGCATGAGAAACTTTTGCAACTTTCAGGGACTGTCGGAAATTTCCCAATTTGTCGCACATTGATCAAGTATAGTTGGTCCATAGTTAGAACCATCTCTGTGCCTAACTCCAAACTGTACTGACAAGCTGTTATCAATGCCTCAGGAGAGAGCGAAACAACAACTGCAGGGTCAAATTAATGTTATTATGACAATATGATAAATTACTGAACTGTAAATCATCAACTTGTTACAGTGATGACTGCCTGTGTGAATTTTATGTCTTTTTCTCTTCTTTTTTCCCCCCCTCAAATATTTCAGTCTGTTTCTTGTCTTTTGCTCCTCATTGAATTGACAGGAACAACAAATTACTCGGTGGGTTTCACTGAAATATAAGGAGCTGTGGTGGAAGAAGTATTCACATCTTTTACTCAAGTAAAAGTAGCAATATTCCAGTGTAAAAAACAAACAAACTTCATGACAAGTCAAAGACCTGCGTTCAAATCTTACTCAAGTAAAAGTACAGAAGAATCAGCTAAATGTACTTCAAGTATCGAAAGTAAATGTACTCATTCTGCAGAAAAATGCCTGCTGCGCATGTTGTTAATATTACTAAACATCATAATACTGTCATTACATGATTGTTACAGTTGCATTTATATATGAGCAGTATTTTCATGCAGTGGGGGGAGGAGGGGAGGCTAATTTGAACTACTTTATATGTAGTTGGGTAATTAGGTTTGCAAGATATTCTATGTACTAATCACATATTTTGTGTGAAAAAATCTTAATACGATCCATTAGATAAAATGTACAAAAGTAAAAGTCAAAAAGTACAATATTTCCCTGTCAGATATAATGACGTACAGGTAGCCTTAAAAGTAGCAGCATGTAAATACTCATGTAAAGTCTCTTGAAACTGTACAACAATACAGTACTTGTTGTCAGTTACTTTCAAACACTGATAACAAGTGCTGTACTTTGTCATTGCTTATCTAACCCAGGACAGATAAGCGATGGCATGGTACATGTCAGGGATTTAGAATTGGCTGCATGCAAGAGCTGTGGTACATCCATGGAGGCCTGAGATACTGAGATATTGCATTAGGTAACCCATGGATTAAATAAATATTTGTGATTCTAACTAACAACTAATGTTGAAATCACTTGTGATATAGTCAGTCAATAGAAAATGTATCATTACAGTTTTTAAAGTTCATTCATTGTAATTTATAAGGCCTAACTACCAATCATTTGCTGGTTCTCATTTCTGAAATGTGAGGATCAGCTGCTTTTCTTTCATTTTATACAAACAGTTACAAAAGAGAGCACATCAGAAGATGTTGAACATTAGGTGCTGGACAGAATCACAGGTGAAAAGCTGAAAAATAGTCTGCACACTAGATAATGCTCCCGTGAGCATTCATTAAATACATTTTTCTGTTTTTCTTTCATTTAACATCACTGTAAATGAAGAAAAGGAACTTAAAGATGTCTTGTTGGGATTTGGGAAACTGCAAGGGTATTTTACACCATCTTTTATAGGATAAAATATTCATTTTTTTAAAGCAACATTATGTAGAAATTGGCATTTTGTGCGATTGGAGCGCAACACCACTGTTGTAAATACAAATCCCAGGTCTGTAACAATTTGTCAGATGTAATGTAGGTGCTAACTACTACATTAACGCTGTGATCCTACCTTCTCACTGAAGTTACATAGTGCATAAAAAGTGATAGGGAGGTGAAGTGGCTGAGACAGAGACACCATTCACCCTGTTACAAGGCACTGTACCATCAAAATGACTTTGAAGCTGATATTTTAAGGTAAAAAAGTTACATAATGTTGCTTTAACTCAAAAAATACTTAAAAGAATAATGAAGCATGAAAACAATCTTTAAATGCAGCCCTAATCTGCACTATATTGACTTTATCTGTAACTTTAAAGTGTCAACCACCCTCCTGAAATCCAGAAGCAATAGAGTTTACGTGGGGCACTTGAAGGCACCATAAGGCCGGTTACAGTTTGGCCTACCTGGCTATCAAGCCTGCAGCCTGCAGGGCCACACAATCATTTGCATGGAGGTATTGATTTAGAATTGTTTGCCTCGTTGAATGAGGAGGGAGAAGGAGCGGGAGCTGCTTTACTTGACGTCGCTTTGTTCTGAGCATCCCCACATACAGAGGCCGAATCATGGTGACAGGCGCAGAGAGATGTATTCATATCAGCATAATAGCAACTCTGAATACCAGAATTCAAGAGTACAGCTGGCCTACTGATAGCCCGTCATAATTTATGGGAAATATCCCAAAAATGCTGCACCCTGCCAACCCTGTAGATAGACAGTGGTCAAGTTATGAACAAAAAAAAGTTTAATCTGGTTTTTCACTCTCAGGAGGGTGTGTGGGAGTGGGAGTGGGGGAGTCCAGTATGAATATGGGGAATTAAGAAAAGACCTTTACCTAGCAACTGGTGCAGAGTGGAATTCACTGTCAAGCTTTATCTGCCATACTTTGATTATTTGTTGCCCACTGTTGCTATGGCAAAATGTTAAGCAACGGCTATGGAAACGATAAGTGCTGTGTTGTGCTGAACATGTTGCTTTCCCCCCCATCCAGTAAGTCAGTGAATGCAGCGCTCCAGCCTGAGGGTTGTACCTGGGTCCTAACAGTTTATTCCCACTGGTGTTTACCTTTGAGTCCCACAATACATGATTACAATACAGTGTGTCATTGATTGGACATGGGTCGCACATGCATTGTCGTTCACACACCTGTGACGCTGACACTGCGGGAAAAGAGGTGGGCTTCTTGCTAGCAGGGGCTGTGTCCCATACCCCTCCACCCTCCCTCCTGTGCCCTCGGGGGGCTCCGGTTTCACAAAGGCTCCCGCAAACCGCAGAAGAACGCTGCGGCTCTCTGTGAGCTTTTGAACCCCTAAAATCCAACTGCTCTCCCGCCCACTCTCGACGTCCTCACACTCCCCTCACCCTCTCACTTCTCTCACCTCGTCCTCGGTTAGAACAGGAGTGGGAGGGGAGGTGTGCTCGGTTATGGGTTCAGGTAATGACAGGATGAGTGAGGAGGTGTTGGGGAGCTGAATAAACCTTTGATAAGGTCCCTTTCCCATTTTGATATGAAACAATGAGACGCGTCTGAGGGGCCACATGTGTGTTATCCGACCTGCTAAGCCTGTTGAATATGCATTGTTCTTTGTAGTGCAGCACTAAAAGCTAATGCAGGATGTAAACTGAGACCTGAAGTGGATTGGGGTGTGTGGTTGAGGGATAGGAGGCGGTGGTGTGGGGGTTAGATTGGGGTTATATGTGTGTTGGGGGGGTGGAGGCTGCGAGGGCGGCCAAGCACAGGTGTAAGGCAACTACAGCAGCAGTGGCGGATGGGCAAACAGCAGGGCCATTGTTCCCACACACACACACACACACACACACACACACACAAACACATGCACACACAAACACATAGAGCAACAAGTGTGGCCCATGCAGTCAGCATATGTGAGAACAGGATATTGGCTCATCTGTTAGTCTGATTAGCTATATAGCCCCAAAACAACACCTGATCCTGTTGATCCAGCATGAGAAAGTAGTTCCATGTGCCTTGTCAGATTTACTGCTACCTGATAAGGGCGACGGTGAGGGGGAATTAAGAAGCAGGTTCACGCTACATCAGGCTTTTTTTGTGCGGATGAATTGCAAATTGCCTGTTGAGGCTACGTTCAGCTTGGACAGTTCACAGTTTGAAAGATAACAATCATGAATTTTCATTTTTGCCACCTGGAACGACCCGATCCTGAAACCACACAGTGCTAATTCATCATCGGTCACTGTAGGAGCCACACGCACGGCAGCTGGATTTTCACAAATCAACATACAAGCGAGACATCTGTAAGTTGTATATATTATGCATACAAATGTGTGTATGTGGTAATGAGCAAATGTTGGTGGTAATGTGGCCCTAGTGTGTGTGTGTATTGAGGTGAGAGGCTGGGAAGCTCGAGGGCATGTGTGACCTCCGTGTTGAGTTGTAATATAAACCAACCATGTGTGGTTGGCTTCAGTGTGGTCATTTGTATTTCAAACAGCTAAAGAGGCCGGCGCTGAAGGGAAACATTCACTGACAGCTGATGCTGAGATTAATCTCGCTTTACTTTCATTGTTGAGCCTTCGATGCCTTTCATGGGCAACTTTTCATGTTTTGTTCATCTATTCAAACTGTTTATACTTTTTCAGTCACTTTAATACTTGGAAAGTTTCCATTAAAGATGCTATTTTGTGGAACCCTCTTCAGTTTTTGTTTCTCTTACAAGCACTTGCGACACTGTAGGAAACACATCTCCAGGATGTTCTTAATATCCACGTTGAACCTGATCCTGCCTTAATTGTACTGGGAGCTTCAAATTACACATCTGTATTAAAAAGAGGACGGCCGCAACTTATTTTCTACAGTCTGATTACAGATGGAAAATTCATTTTGACATTCTGGAAGAAGAAAGTTCCCATTTTTCAGCTGTGGCTCAATGAAATGACCAATACCCTTCACTTGAAAAATTAAGGTTAATCTGAAGAATAGAGAGTCACAATTCAATAAGATCTGTCAGGCCCTCATAAGAAATAACCCACAGTGGACACTCCTCATGTAGTCGACTGTCCATTATTACTTCCACCTTTTGTATTTATTATTACCTCCGCCAAGGAGGTTGTTTGCTGCCTGTCTTCATTTGTTTCTTGGTTTGTCACCAGGATTGCACAAAATTGACTGAACAGATTTTCACGAAACTTGGATGGAGGATGGGTCTCAGCCCAGAATAGACCCCATTAACTTTTGGTGCAGAGCCAGATATATGGACATTATGGACATTATGTCAAAGAAGTCTCTGTATCATAGTGAAGAGATATCTATTGAAGATAGCATGCTAACCAGCTAGCCCTTAGCCAGTTTGCTTGTTGTTGCTTGGAGCTCCCAGTCCGAGCAGAGTCAACTAATATGACTTCTAGCTGCACAGTGAACTGTGCTTACAAGCTAACTGCAGTTTCAGTTAGCAGTTAGCAGTGGTTAGTGGTTACTTTGGTGATATGCTGCCTCCTCTTTATTTGGAGTATAAATTCAACAGGTGGCCAATTCTCAAATATTGCACCTTTAACATTGTGAGATAACATTTTCATTAGTTTCACAGAAAATAATACACGGATCTTGATTTAAAAATAGATGTATTTATGATGATTGCCTGCAAAAGGGGCGTGTTGGGCCTTGGTGAAGGTATGCGCTCTAATGAGTGCCATTCTAGCTTTTCATTGCAACTTTTATTGTCATATACTACGCATTGAGCAGAAAGGAAGGGAGGAAGGGAGAGTGTGTTGACAGTATTTTTTCCCATTTGTGTTTATTTGTGTTGGATTCTTTGCTGTATTCTCTTGCTGTGTTTTTCTATAATTAAAATGTAGACTGTGTTCTCATGTCCGACATCTTGAAATCCTTATTTAATAAAACATACTTTTAAAAAGAAACCACATGTCCTTCAAGATACTAAAAAAAAGTTGGGGGACTTACAAGAGACTGCTTACAAATGGTCAAAATCAAAGTAGCAGATACAGAAATATGCCGACTTTTGACAGCTATGGTCGGAAAGAAAAAAACAGAATTGCCTGAAAAATAAAAATGGTGGCAAAATGGCTGCAAATCCAATATAGCTGCAGTTACATCCAAAAAAAAATCTGACATCAAAGGATTCAAAGGCTTTATTGTCATATGCAGAAATAAATAAGTTATTTATGTTTTTATCTGGTTTCACTTTTTAATGAAGCACAACAAATATGTAACAATAAAAAGGGTCGATTTGTGATTATTTTCATAGGCCAAAACAAAATACACTGTAGCTCCGATATAACTGGCTACAGCCCACCACAGTATTTATCTTCAGTGGCTTTTTGAATGTGGTTTTGGATTGTTGTTTATACTAAGAGTTGGTTTTGACTAAGCAACTAAGCAACTGATTAACTTTGATAGAAAATCTATCAAAGTTAATCACAGTTAACTTTGCTCAAAATGCCACCAGCCCAAAGCTGGCTAACGCTAACATGACTTAAAACTAAAAATCAAGCAACTGGAGTTAAAGGTGCAATATGTAAGAACTGGCTACCTGTCAAATTCATAAATAGGGGCAGCATATCACCAGAGTAACTGCTAACTGCAGCTAAGTGTAGCTACTGTTAGCTAGTTAGTTCAGTTAGCTGTGCTAGCTGTGTTGGTGCTTAGCCTGTCTCGCTTGCACAGGAACTTTTGACCGAGACAGGCTGAGGCTAGCTGGTTAGCATGCTAAGTTCAGTTTAATGTCTTCAACTAAAATTCTGACATATTGCCCCTTTAACTGTACAGGACACACTTTTGCACTGTTAGCAGTTCACTTTCAGGAGGGAAACTTATTGAATGTAATGATTAATAATCTGACAGGAGGAAACACAAAACTGTCTTGTGCATGTCTTGACCAGAGACATTATTTCAGACATTTTCTCAGCTAAGTCAAGTAACTTCGGATCAAAATGCTAACCCAATTTTGTTTTTTCTGGCTTTTAGGACTTGTTGTTGGAGTTGCTGACTGTTCATCCTGAAACCTACACTGTGTTGTTGTATTTAAGAGATAAGGTCAAGAGACTTTGACGGTTAACTCTAAATGGAAAAGATTCAAATTGTTTTGAAGTTACTCACAGATATTTCCTTTATCCCATATCTCCAAAGGAAACTGACAGTTAACATCTCACTCGGGCCCTCCCTATGTCCATATTTATTTGAAATTAAAAACTTCCCCATAGCAGCATCTCAAAGCTCTTTAGAAGCTTACCCAACCTTGCAACTATTTCACAAATCCTCCTCACCTCCTCTTCCTCCCCATTAGTGCTAACTGTCTTTGGAAAGTACTCCTCTACCCTGCAGGGGAAAAGGCAGAATAGATGCACCGTTCCATTCATTCAGCTCCTTATCACAACATTATCTCAGCATTCCTATGCCCTGAGCTGGAACGTGCTCATATTCTCAGACGACGCCTCCTGTGTTTTTTTATTGGAGACGCGGGTCAAACTGGAGTGGCAGATGTTCCCATTTGCTCACCGAAGTAGAATGACCTGCTCCTTCAGGCGCCTCCTTCCTCTCCTCCTTCCATATCGAGTGACTGCCGGCCTAAAGGCCATTGTGGACGTTTAAGGAAGCGCAGAGGAAAGAGCAAAAGGAGACAGGGCTTAGAATAAAGTCGAGATGGATTCCTGGAGGGGCTGAGGAGGAGGGACGTCCGCCAGGCTCTAACTAGGGGCCCCTGGGCTGATGAGAGCCTCCATTGAGAGCCACCTGTTGATTCAGTTCCAGATGACCCTACTGGGCTCAGTGATATCCGATGGGATGGAGAGGAAATGGAGAGCTGTGTTTGGACGAGGAGTGTGTGAAAATGAGCTTTTAGGTTCAAGCATTCATCCAGGCAAGCCTCAGTGTTTCTGTGTCTGGAGCCTCTGTTCTAATCTGTTGGCCAAAGTCAGGGGCCAGATTCACAGCAAGAATAAAACAGAACGAATGGAAGAATTAAAAAAAATATTCAACAAAAGTAGTGATCAGGTAGCCTTACTGGCTACAAAAATGCAGGTTTAGAAAGGTTTAGATATTGATTGAGATTGTACTTAGTACCGAGTTACAGTGTAACATGGTGTAATGCACAAGTTACACAATACTCATAAAAGTACAAGTACCCACAAAAATTACTTAATTACAGTAAGTTACTTCCACCCCTAGTTTTTAGTGGCAGCTGTAGGGGAGGGTGAGGCGAGGGATGTTCAGTTGGTTGCAATCTGCCTCTAACATGTTCTGGTCTCCTCCCATTTTCATGTTTTAATGAGATGCCCAAACCACCTCAACTGGTTCATATTAACATAAAATATTTCTACTCTAACCTCCTTCTGGATCTCTGAAGACCATCCCCCTACCTCACCCCGACGCCCTGTGAAGGAAACTAATTTTGGCCTCCTGTAACCGCGATATCATTATTTTGGTCATTAGGGCTCATGACCATTCTGTAGGTGAGAGTCGGGTTGTAAATCAACTGGTAATTTGAGAGCCTTAGACCTTGCGCTCCATCTCACCCTCCACTGGTCACACCATCTAATAAATAACACAACTCCACAGTGAGCAGCTAGCACTTAAATAGACCCCCAAAGAAAGACCAGCTAACCCCAATGTGTCGACAGTGTGCGAGCAAACTCTCAGCTGGATAAAGACTTTCTCTTCTCAGTCCAGCTGACTAAGTATAATCTGCAGTCGACTTGCCCAACAAGGTGCCTCAGATGTTGAGGCTGTGGTAGGTACGTTTAAAGATCAACAGTAAGATAAACACTTGTAGTTTCCGTTCCCCTTCCTCCTCCCTGCAGCCGCCCTGCCAGCTGCAATTAGCAGCAGTTGATTGACAACACGGAACACAGTTTTCATGCTTCACCGTTGATCGCACTTGGTCAGATGCCCAAGCTGCACATCTTACTTTGAAAGCACACCAGAGACTGTGAACTCTGCCAAGTTTCTGACGCTTATTTATGTTCACATATTTTCACTTTTTCTGAGCTCACACAAAATATCAACTTGTGCAACCTCCTTTCAGAGGTTAAACTCTAAAAATGAAGTACAGCTACAGCGGTCTTAGCACCTTACTGTTGGCAACACGCTCTTTATTATTATATCCCCATTATCTCACAGTCGTAGCTGTCATCACTGCTCAGTCCTGGATATGTGAGAGCTTTTCGAGCCGCACCCACCCACAACACACAGTGATGTCATGTCAGCAGCACCTGTCCTGGTGGTTGGAGCCCACCTCCCCACAGTGGTTTGTGGTTTGCTGAGGTAGGCACGTCAGGCATGTCTAACTCTGACTCCAAGTAACGGAGGGCTGTTATGCCAGTGAAAGTGTTGGGACAGCTGTGTGTCTCTGTGTGTCTCTGTGTGTCCTGATCTGTAAGTAGGCTAGATTTTTGAGAGGCTTAATCTCTTCTACTTCAAAGAGATTATTTTAGGTTTTAGTAATTGTTAATGAAACTGAAGATGGTGATTCTCACAGTGTAATGGGAGATACAATATCAGCACTGGAGCAAAAAATTGTATTACTAATATAAAAATATGTAGGACACTACACTACACACAAGGAACTCATGGTCTGTTAATAAAATGTCATTCATTCTGGTTTATTTTAAGACCCACCAATCAATATCTTTATGCTAACACTTGATCAAATGTGTGATGTGAAAGGGGTCACTCATCATGAAGCACCCACAGAGAAAAAATCCCACAGCTCCTCAGCTCTTTGGAGCATGTTTTTAGCTCATTATTTAGATTTCAGGCAAACAAGTTTATTGTTCTGGTTCACCACTCTGAGCAATCCTGCTGCTGAAACAAAGCTCTGATAAACCCAGTCCCATAGCCAGACGAAATGTCTTGGACCAACAACTCATTTCCCCAGGAGGGCCCTTAAAAAAGAAATGCATTTAAATTCCTTACTATTATCACTTTCTTCCCTTGGCATGCGTTAATCATTATACAAACAAAAATGATAAGTAATTCAATTTTTTCTCAACAACACTGATGGAATTCAAGGACAAATTAAAGAATTTCATTTAATGGGATGGGAATTTCTTGATGAACCCATTTATGCACGCAATGCATGTGTGATTCAACCCAAAATAAAACAACACAGAGTTACTGAGTTACAGAGTTTCTGGAGGACTTTCACATTTGTCCCAGCAGCACTGAAAATCACAGGTTGTCAGCACCATGACGTCATATCAGCAAAACAATAACAGTACAGAATACAGATGGTTAAGAGCCGCTTAGTCATGACAATACCAGTTTTGTTGGTTGAAAAAAACACAACTGAACTTTACTTGTCTGAATTCTGTTGTTCCTGCTAGAACAGATCAATGCAGACAAACTGTAGTACAATATTAAATGATTATTATAGGAAACCATCTGGAAAGTTTACACGGCTAACTAAAAGTTATATCAGGTGTCAGGGACATGAAGAGTTGGGGTGTAATATGAAGAAAAAGGAGCTGCAGCAGCCTCCACACCCCTGCTCCTTTGATTTAGTTCGCCTGTCCTAACGGCTCTGCAATTAATTTTCCCAGCTAAAAGGCGGTCCTATGAACAGAGGGTGACATACACTGTACATATTGTATGGCCCACTGAGGCGATGTGATTTGTGATTTTGGGCTATAAAAATAAACATAAAATTTACTTAGCGACGGGCCTGTGTAAACTCACTTTTCAAGACCAAACAGCACACAAGGTTAGCGACTATCTAGAGAACGTACCCGGGTAAAAAAAACAACTTGTATACTTTATTGTTTTTAAAAACACAATTTGAGTTTAGAAACATTATGACAAGTATACTTCTACTTTTTGGGCAAATAATAGAAGCTTACTTAAAATGTACTTTTAAAAAGTCTTAACGTCAATGTACTAAAAATAAATATAGTAATTCAACTAGCTCAATTCAACTTCTAAAAGGTGTTCTCTGTACTTTGTTATAAGTGTATTGTAAAGTGTACATGTGTACGTGTAAGTTATACTAAATTGAAAATGTATAATAATTTCACTTAATTATAGAAGTATTTTAGTAGTCTTACAAACAGTGCACTTTTAAAAAAAAACAAAACAAAACAGTGCACTTTAATGTTTGTTCATTTTAAGTTGTACTGAAATGTACTTTTAAAAAGTACATGAAACTGTGAATACTTATAGTGGTAAGTTTACTTCTGAAAAGTATAATTATTTTCAAGTCCTTTGTAATACAGGCCAGGCTTTATCAAAGTCTAGTTTAATTTCACTTCGTTATAAGTGTATTTAAGTATACTTACAAACGTTTTTTTAATATAAAATATATCTTTAAAAAAGTTTGACGCTTGTGCGGGCTCATACACACACATAGGTGAAAAACAGAGCTAAAAAAGAGTGAATATTGGACTCACATTCACCAAGAGGTCAGGGACACGACTCAAAATGAATGCTAATGTTGCTGTGTGTCTTTGGGATGTGTAAATAGGAAACTTCCTCATATTGATTTTGTGTTTACATCTTGCTACTGTGCCCCCAAGGCTAAGTAAATACTTCCAAAAGCTTATTCCACAACTGATGATGGGTATAAATAAGTTTGCCATATTATATCATTATTATTAAATTGGTCAGTTCTACAGTGATTGTCTCTGAGAAGGCCCGGACCTGAAGTGCTACTTTCACAGATGTATGTTGTGATGGTAGCAGCAGCAGCATGTGCGGAGTTGTAGTTCCTCTGTCCTATTGTGTGAATGCTGTTTCTTTTTCAACACAAGCACAAAATGATACATTTTGTGATGTTTTTCGTTTTATATTTTTCATCAAACTGGTAAATTAAAGAATTAAATTGAGCAATATAGGGCAAAGTAATATTCACGGGCACTCAAACCTAAAACCTCCCAGTCTGCTACATCTGGGTGTGCCGATGAGAATGAAAAACTTGTCCAAATAAAACAAAATAACCAAAGCAGGAGATACAATGATGATAATGATGCCAGTGTAATAATGTGCAAGGTGAGGCATGTATGTGTGTGGGCAGATCTCAAATGCCTGCATAAGAGATGTTATCACTCTACTTCCTCATTTATAGAAGAACTCAGGTGGGGCCATGCAACTGTTGTCTTAGGTATAAAACTTCCAGAGTCTTCTAACCTTTCGCCACCATAAACACACCTAAAATGACCTTCCAGATGGCAAATTACTATAAACACGCACTTTCACTTGCAGTGCTGTCAGTAGAGGCTGTCGCATTGCAGTGTTTAAACAGGCCTGCCTGCAGCTGTTGCATCCATAGATTCAAGTGCGAGAATGCAGGGTGTGTGCGCCTGCTCGCATCTGTGGGTGTGTGATCACGTACAGTACAGGCGGGGTGCATTCATGTACCTGCTTGCCTCTTTGCCATATTAGAGAGTCGGTGGATATGAGCAATGAGGGAGCTGCTGGTGCTGGTGATGGTGGTGAAGGTGTTCCAGTTTGGGCGAAGTGTATCACAGCTGTTTGTGGAATGGCAGCTTATTACAGTGCCTGTCTGTCAGGACGGCCGCGCTGAGAGCCTGTTCTTGCCTGTTGATCTCTTTCAACAAACACCAAATACCACAGTAAGTCTTTCTCTGCACCTGTGGGGCTGATGAGGTCTGCCTGCTAGCACATGGGCGTGAGACAGGAATAAAAGAGAAAATAAGCTTTGCAGTGACTCTGAATATTTGAGATGCATTTACGTTCTTTGTAACTTCAGCCCACACATGCACCTGGGGGATCTGTCCAGCTTTATCTACTGATTCCAGCCCAAATCACCAGGTAGGCCTGTGACAGTTTAGAAAGTTGAGCAGTTTAAGAGTTTAGAGACATTTTCGATTACTTGACATGCCCTGATTTCTTGGAGTATCCTTGTTTCTTGAGTGTATGTAAACATGAATCTCCATATTTGCCCGTCAAGGTCCCATTTTATGCTAATTTTCATGTTCATACTTCAATTTTGGGTGTCTACTAGAAAATGTTTCCATGATTTAATGTTCAGAAAACCCATTGTTTTTCTCATTCTGTCCGTGCTTAAGGCCCCCCTCCCAAAGAGCCCAGTCTGCTCTGATTGGTCAGCTCACGCAGGCCTGAGCAGCCGCTGAACACAGTATTTCCGCTTCAGCTCTGCCAGTGTTTTTGCACTCGTGGCATTGCTAATGTCGGTAACTGTATAGTTGTAACATCATGACCTGATGGAAGTCCTGACAGCTACAAATTTCACAGCAGTCCATCCAGTAGATGTTTCTCTGTTAACTGAACATGTCAACGTGCTGATGGCACTAGAAGAAAACCTAATGTCTCTGTGAATTTTAAAAGTTGACTTTACTTTAAAAAAAAAAAAAAAGTCAGGACACCAATTACCTCAGAATTACCAAGTAAAGTAGATTTAAGTTGTTTAAGTTGTACGAGCTGGACAGTTTTAACAACTTGAAATTATTAGTCCAGGTTTCTTGGTAATTTTGAGGTAATCAGTGTCCTGATTTAGTAAAGTCCCTTTGTCAGATTTTGCAGTGAAGATATTTTAATCAAAACTAAAAAAAAAGGTGAGCATCACAGTGGCAGTAGAGAAATTACCAAAAATCTTTTGGATTCATCCTTCAGTGACCGTGAATGCATGTACAGTACAAACACTGTGAGCATGACTCTAAACATAATGCATCCTCCATCGGTATCTCTCTCGAGTTCCCATTAAAATCATAAAAGCACATGTTTGATAACACACCCTTATGGGGTGTAGCCATGCATATAGTTTCGTTTTTTTCGCTGACGCTTTGAGATACCCATCACTAAGCATTCTGCCGCCACCTAAACACAATGGAGCTGGATGAACATACTTGTGCTGCGATCAAAGCATCAAAGGGTGACATAAAATCAGCAGCAACATCTTTCTGAAACTAGGTATTCAACAACTGTGACGGCTGACAACTTTGATACAAGTCAGTTTAGCAGCAACGATTTAAGTCTTTTATTTTATGTGAAAAATCATTACTCATATTATATTTCAAGTGGGCTTTTAAAAAAAGGTTTAAATAGTGAGAGCTGCTCTGGAGCCAGCATCTGCTACCCATTAGTGGTCCTGCACCTTAAGGCAGCTCTGCACTGACTTCAGCTTTTGGCCGCTGCTTGGGTTGGCCCAGATGTAGTTCTGGTGTCAGGTATGATCAGCTCTCTTCCCTCCTGAGAACTTTGGAAATTAGATCTTTAGCCTCTCATGTACTTTTGGTTTCTCTGTATGACACATCAGAGAGTGGTTTGGTAATGACATTCCAACTTTTCAAGCAAGTTGGCAGCTTTTCCTGCAACAAAGAACAAATGATGAAATGTTCTGCTTTTTAAAGTCAGTACTCACTTTAATGTTCCTTTGTTTGCAAGCTAAGTCCGACCTTACACGGCTGTTTGCTACAAATGAGTGCTCATTCACCTTACAAAGTGGGACTGAAATGGGACAAGACTCTTCGAACAAATGACAAACTGTGCTGAAATACATATTCTTAAGGCATAAAAGACATAAAAGGGAATGAAATGACATCTGGGAAATAAGACCAACTTTACTAACCTCCTTTAAGAATGCAAAGTGGCCGAATATTACTATTGTCAAAGGCACAGTGTTCCAGTTTACACAACTTAAAAGACTCCAGAGTCCCTCACCAAGACATAAATCTATGTGAAACTAGACTTTGGTAATAGCCTAAATCTCTGGTGAGACCACAGATTTCTATAAATCATAACAAGGTTGAGGTTTGAGGGCAGCAGTGATATTCTTGTAAACAGCTCATAGCTTGTTAGTACCCTGGATGATAGCAGAGGAGATTCCAAAACCAGCAATGCAGAGACTGAACAATTAGCCGTCCAACAAACACAAACAGACACACGATGGAAAAGAGCAGGGATCCTGACTGTCCTCGTTAAATGCCTTCCTTTGTGTTTTATCTCTTCCTTCATTCTACTTTCACATTTTCCACTCTTAAAAAAATCCCAACCCCATCATTTTCCCCGCGAGTGTGCTCAGCGCCAGGCAGGCAGAGCACGCTGAACAATCAACACATCCTGACTGGCATAATAGCTCTTTGTACTCCCCCCGCCCAACCGCTGGAAACCTATTTCAGAGTAAGTCAGGCACATATGCACTGTTTTCAAACCTACACCCACCACAAGTGACCTGGACCTAGTTTGGCCACCCGATCAGGACACAATTTCAAGTCTCTCACACTTATTCACACTGGCTGACAGATTGCATTCTGGAGGCAGAGAGTGGTTAAATCCAGAATAGATGGAGAGTGAAAAAAAAGACAACAACACACAAGCCTCTCTTTTATTTTCGCTGAAAAGTGAAAGAACCGCAAATCAACTTCACATCATCCCCGGAGCCAGATCACGATCCAAACCCTAACGCTCCGGGAAAGGAGGAATGGAACAAGACATGCACACAGTCCCAATGTAGTATATGAACCATAGCACTATATTTAACTGTTACTTATTTGAGTGCAATAGCAAGAAATGATTGTCTTAACATATTTCATGCCTACTGTACATAGGTAGCTCTTTGTTTTATTTTAAAATGCATTTAAGGAGCAAGTCAACATAAAAACAACTGTCTGCGCTGAATTATGTGGGTAAAAGTCCCGGTAAAGATCACATGATGTACACTGGCTCAAAAACACATTTTCCCATAGACTTACATTGTGAAAGAAGCAGCTGTAAAACAGTGGATAGTTTTTTGGGTGTCTCATGTGAAATGACTCATTTCACTATCAGAAGTGGGATCAATTGGGTCTGATATCAATTGGAAAGTCTATAGGAGCCGCAGGATTAAGTCATTTTATCCCCATTTAAAGTAGCGGACAGCTAAAACCCAAAGTCATTGCTGCTTGGCCGATGGATGCCTGGTGTGCCTGCTCTATCCCACAGTCCGGAAGCTGGGCAGAAGATCCACAAACTGTAATTACTTAACAGGAAGTCAAACTTTTTTAGCTTTGTGCGTCGCTGAGCGACTGTCCTTGGAATGTCGTTTCTCCTCGATACATCCATGACACTAACAAACTCCACCACAGTAGTTTAGACAGTCGGGCTGAACTGTTGACTTGTTTACAACCTGTCTGATTGTCCACTAATCTTTCCTGCCCTGTTGGACTTTAATGAAGCAACGTGGCTGTGTGCCCAGATCTAAACCTGGTAGTTACAATTATTATAATCAATGAAAAATTATTTGAGTTAAGTTGTACAGGTTAAAAGTTATAGACTTGGCTGTAAAAGATATTTACTCCTTTTTATTTATCATCTATGATTTGTATAAAAAATAGTGATATCCAGCTGCAGACGGATCAAATGTGCTTACAGTATGTGTGAACTGATGCATCCTTAGAGAAGCTATAACTTTCAGGTGCTGTCACATTATTTTAATGCTTTCTAACAGCAATATAGAGGTTTAATGAATCCAACTGAAACAAGTGAGAAATAGAATGAAAGCTAAGACATTAGCCTACATTGCTGATATCAGATTGCAACTAGGCCATGATGTAAGAGGAGGGTGTTGTGTTTATGAGGCTTGAATCACCAGGGTGAGGCCATATAGCTGCAGCGCTGGCCGTCCACACCTAATGTGTACTGTGACCCCATCAGTCACTTGATCTATTTCTAACTGTTGCCCATTGTAAAGTGCAGCGATCACATCGTTACATTTCATTCAGTGGTGTTTGCCTGACGCTGACCTTTCATATTCAGCCTGGAGAGGCATTCTCACTTTACGTGAGCAGCTATTATAAGTCAGCTATGTATCATATTGTTTGCATGACAGCTTATTTACAGGGTTACAAGATGGATTGAGAGTTAAAGTGCATAAGGAAGCTTAAAAATTCATATGTAAATGAAAGGGATTTTACTGAGAGCGCCTTGTAAACATCTTCTAAATTACTCGATAGAGCCTGTGTGTATTTATCTACATGACCTTTGCCTGCTGTTCTTCCCGGATCTAATGCTGTGGTAGGCCTACTAAAATACTAAAACAGCATTGTATCTAACTCATTACATGCTTTGCCTACAGTTTATGTTCACATTAAATCCCCTAGATTAAAGCATTTATACCGTGGCTCCAGGCTGTGTTTACCACCCAAACATAGTCTGATCATTTCTTTTATTATTAGCAAACAGTAATGTTAGCACAATAAACAAATATCACATTCTGTGTGACAGTACCTTGTTGTGCTAACATGGAATATGGAACACGGTTGTTTCATTAGAAAGTGCTACAGTGCGTTTCCTGTTTCCACATTAGTGCTCGCGCCATCTTTGATGACAGTGAACATCTCAAGAGGAAGTCTCGCCTCACCTCAGTGACTTTAGAATATAAAGTGAAGTGAAAAAGTTGAACAATAATTCTGCATGAAACAGTCACCATGATGAATAAGTGAATGTGGTGCCTAAACAATTTAAAACCTTTTTATATGACTCATTTCACTATCAGAAGTGGGATCAATTGGGTCTGATATCAATTGGAAAGTCTATAGGAGCCGCAGGATTAAGTCATTTTATCCCCATTTAAAGTAGCGGACAGCTAAAACCCAAAGTCATTGCTGCTTGGCCGATGGATGCCTGGTGTGCCTGCTCTATCCCACAGTCCGGAAGCTGGGCAGAAGATCCACAAACTGTAATTACTTAACAGGAAGTCAAACTTTTTTAGCTTTGTGCGTCGCTGAGCGACTGTCCTTGGAATGTTGTTTCTCCTCGATACATCCATGACACTAACAAACTCCACCACAGTAGTTTAGACAGTCGGGCTGAACTGTTGACTTGTTTACAACCTGTCTGATTGTCCACTAATCTTTCCTGCCCTGTTGGACTTTAATGAAGCAACGTGGCTGTGTGCCCAGATCTAAACCTGGTAGTTACAATTATTATAACCAATGAAAACGTATTTGAGCTGAGTTGTACAGGTTAAAAGTTATAGACTTGGCTGTAAAAGATATTTACTCCTTTTTATTTATTAGAAAACATCTATGATTTGTATAAAAACAGTGATTTTCCAGCTGCAGAGGGATCAAATGTGCTTAGAGTATGTGTGAATAGCTTGATTTAGCTCTTGTAGGGAACCAAGTGCTCGATAGAGCCTGTGCTCTAATTTCACAAAAAAACTGTCAATGAAAGTTCAATGTTGTTCATCTCACCAAACTCCCTCAACAAGTCCAACAGGTTTAAAAGTGTCTTATATAAAGTAACCACCATGGAGTAGCATTTTGTGTAACTGTGTAGCATTTTGTGTAACTGTTTGTGTATGAAGTAGCACACACAAACAGTTACTTACTTGATTCAGTCTGATGACACTGATGTCAGAATTACATATTAGTTCATTAAAATATCAGAATTTAAATAAGCAAGATATATAAACATAACTTTTTCTTTGTGGTCGAATGAAAGAAATGTAAAATGTAAAGGCTCAATCTCAGACTTTAGATTTTTATTTTAAAATTTTATGTATACATTTAATGTTGTTTGCTGGGTTTCTTATAGTATTAAAGAGAAAGATAGCCCCAATTTATATTTTTAAGTGGTTATTAACAATTTATTTGCCAGCATTAAAGTAGGTTATTTTGAGAATGAATTCTTAAAAAAACACGAAAACTTTTCAAATAGATAGAATAAATAAATAAATACATACATACATACATGCATACATACAAACAGACATTTAAAGCATGATCCCAAATGTGTTACCAGTTCAATGTTTGTTTTATCTGTCAAAGAAAACAATGGCAGTTCACTAATTCAGTATGCCGTCAGTTTATACAAGTAATTTAAAGATCTGGATTTATGTATTTTCACATCATTCATTGTACAAATTAGGCCTAATTGATTATTTTAACTGACTTCTCTTTACAAAGTTATTAATTTAAGGGATGAGCTGACAGAAAAGTGTCGGCTGTAAGGTTTTATCTAAGGTGAAAAGATGGAATGATATTTTGAAGAGAGTTTCTTTTGATTTGTCTCGTGATACAAAAAAATCCACAAAAACACTAAAAAATCCACAAACTATGTAGAAAGCGTGATTTATATTCCCAACAGCTAACAACTGCAATTAACAGCCCAAACCCCAGCATCGCATGTGGGAGTCACTGTCCTCAAAAGAGTGCACACAAATACAAAAGCTTCCAAATGTCTATGACCTGGAACAAATCACAACACTGCTGCATCAAAGTTCTCCCACGCAGCGGTAGGGTGAGTAAAACCAGCTACAAACACAAGTCAGGCTTCAGGCTGAACAGAAAAAAAACTGCTGAAGCACCTCAGGACATTTTAAATGGTGATATTACTGCTGCCTATTGTTCGGAGGGTTAAGGCCTTTATAGGTTTCTGGCAAGAAAAGCAGCCTGGCAACTGTGTGTTGAGCAGAGCTTCACTCTAAAACCTTTAATGCTTCCTTTGTGCTTCTCTCAACAGCTCTTTCTGTAAATAAGTTTCCTTAATTGCTAATTATTTGCTTAATAAATTTGGGTAAATGCTGAGACAACGCATGCATGGGTGTGTGCTTGTCAACACTATGTTGATGCGTCTTGCATTTAAAGGATAAGTTAGCCCAAAAATGAAAATTCAGTCTTTATCTGCTCACCCGTCATGCAGATGGAAAGTCAGGTGAAGTTTCATAGTCCACAAAACATTTCTGGAGCTTCACAGAGAAACAGCGCTGCAGCATTCTCCTAAACAACTGTAGTAGATGGGGACTTGTTTTAAAATTTAAAAAAAAAAAACAACTGAAAAAAACATAAAAATGGCTCCATACAACTCATCTGTGGTCTTCTGAAGCCCCGAGATCCTAATTGATTTTTTAAAAAGGACGTTGTTTACACCTTTTAAAAGCCAAAATCTTTGCTGTAGCTACTTAGCTAAAAGTGTTAGCGAGCACTCATTTTAAAGTGCATGTGTAAATATTGCCTTTACGGATCAAACTGAGATCCCAGAGCCTCCATATACTTGGGTTATGCTGGACAAGCTGTATGAAGCCATATTATTATAGTTTTTTTAAAACAAGTCCCCATGCACTTCAATTGTTGAGGAAATTGCTGCAACGCTGTTTTGCTGTGAAGCTCCAGAAATGTTTTGTGGACTATAAAACTTTCCTTCTGACTGCCATCAGCATAATGACTGAATTTTCATTTTTGGGTGAACTTATCCTTTAAGTTTATTGAGCAGCAATGTAACCTCATCCCATTGGGTTATTTTTACATCCCTTAACTGTGTTTAGTGTAGATCACCTTTTGGATGCATTGGTTGGTTAAAGGTTTATGAACAACTTCATTCACACACTGAAATATGCAGCAAAGCAATTACGAACCAAAGGAAGTGCTTTTTAATCAAACGAACCCTTCTCCTTGGTTTTATTCTGTGCTCTCATCTGAGGACAAATTGTCCAAACACCAGTGAGGAATGCTGGGAGCTCAATGCCAAAATCACACAAACAAGAAAACAACCACTTATCAATGTCTGAAAACCCAACCTCTGAATTTTCAACATTCTTTTCGTTTTACAGCTAAAATTGGGCTTTCCAAATGTCATCTTGTGGCAAAGAATTCAAGAGGAGAATAGCTCAGAAATATGAATAGTCTACTTTAAGGACAAGGGCACGTGACTCCTTCTCACTTCAACGCCCAAAGGCAGAGCCTGTAATCTTAGAAGAAGTGCAAATCTGGAAAAGTGAGGTGGGACAACATGCAGGGAAGTATCTTGAATTTCTCCTCAAGTCTTCCTCGTCTTTCCTTTTCACTGCAGTGTCCCAGTCCGATCTGCTTCTTCTCACGCTGCAAAACAGAGCAACAATTATCATTCCAAGTCTTGGCCTGTCGGGGCACAATAAATCATTTAGGCCTCACCTCTTCTGCGTGGTCACACTCCTTTCTTTCTACTGTAGGCATAATGACAGGAGAAAAATGAGTAAAGCATGGGTATGGCCCTCTTTAACCTCCCTTGGGTGCTCAATCACCAGCTTATGCTGCAGCAGCTGGTGTTTCTCAGTGTCATGCTTTGTTTAAGGGAAGCACTGACCTGCTGCATCAGACTTGTGGGATGAGGATGAAGAGCAACAGTCTAAAATGCATCACAGACAGTTGTTTTGTTACATAAACATCTTTTGATAATAAGAAGTTCACTATAATCTATAAGTCATACAGTAAGCTGGTGCCTCCTCACAGGCCGTCTGCATTTGATTGTAATTAATTGCACTCTAAGGAGTACTTCCAAAAATAATGAAAGATCCTGCAGCCCTGACCACCAAATGTTCCCAAATAGAATTCCAATCACCACCAAATCCCCGTAGGCCTCCCTCTGAGGGAATCTGCCCACTAGTGTACTCCTGAATTTTGACGGGCGCAGCCGGAAACCCTAATGTACAAGCCATGGTCTTAAAATTCCCTGAAACCATGGAGCTGTTTTCCTCAGGGATGAGTCTATAACTGTAGCTTTGACAGCCACGGTGCTCATTTGTCTTTCTCCACAGCCATTTCAATACTGTTTTTAAAACCGAGCCACGACAAACACTTTTAGAATTTGTCACCTCATAAATATTTAACACAGCGCTCACATGTAGCTTAGATCATCCTGAATGTTGGTCATATTGTCTTTGTCAGTTTCATCATTATTAAATACAAAAGGGTGACTTGAGTCTGCATTCCCAATACCAAATACCATAAAAAAGAGTATACTTCAAGCTCATTATATAAACTTAAGTACAATTCAGGTATATTTCCTTAGTCTATTTGAAGTAGTAAGTACACTAAAATCATTGTACTAGGAGTATTCTTGCAAGTTTACTACTTCAGTACTTCTTGAGACTAATTTGGTCCACTTTTAGTTAATTAAAGTATACTTTTAGTATTCTTTATGTGTAAGAGTAGTATAATTTGAGTACAACATTTGTATTTTTACAGTTTTTACAATACAGTTTTTTGTGTTGGATTATTTTTTGGGGGGGTTAGGGTTATGAAAGTACACAAACCCAACAAACACACAGTATACATACAGTCTTAATGGTTAGAAACTTTCTGTATAGGGCAAGAATACTTAATTATACTTTACTAAAGTACATCTTGATCAAACAATTAAGTACAAGTATTATGAAAATATACTCAATAATAATAAAATACAATAATTCAGAGATACTTTTCTGTATACTTGTCAGTATAAACCAAGCACACTTAAGTTTGTTAAATTAATCTCTGATAAGTAAACAAAGAATACTCTCTACTTTTAGTTTATAAGAAGTACTGTACACTAGGAACAGACTTGAATGAATTTCTGTTTTGTAAGGGTGAGCATACAAGATCCCCCACAATATCCTCTGTGGCAGACTAGAATTAAATCCTGGTCTTGCTGGCTGCAAAAAAAAATAAAATCAAAGACAAATGTCTTACTTACTTAAAGGTATTTTTAAGGGCTAAGCAAAGGTTCTCTTCTTCCAAGAGTGCATATTTTTCTTTGGCAAATTCAAATAAAAGATGTGGGAAAAATACAAACTAAGCTCAGGGGCACAGGCAGTCGTATCAAGCAGAAGGCAGGGTCAAAATATCAGAGAACAAATTAGTTTCATAATGAAATGAAATGTCAAATTGAAGTTTATGGTAGCAGCCTGCTTTGCTTCACAAAGCTGCGTCATGGCTTGAACCTCAGCGATGTAAATTAGGCAGATACTGACATCTTCTGACTGCTGAATGGACTGCAGCACTGATTCTGAAGAGTGACAACACAGACGTATAATGTTAAAACATGATGCAGAGGCAAACAGCTTTTCCAGATAGAGACCACATTAGGTGCTGTAGCTTGCAAACCTTAGATTACACCAATGTCAAAATCTTTGTCTAAATCTTTGTCTCGATAAATCTCCACCAGCCAATGCATCGAAATAACTTCAGTTCTGAAAAGCAACTCACAAAAACACAAACCAAGAGTGACGGACCATTTAATGATCTTCAGAAGTAAGTTAAACAACCATTTATTTTACAGTTTAAAATGTCCTCATGGAGGAACAGCAAAATACACTCAAAATGAAGATTGATCAAAAGACAGTTTTCATATTAATCACCGTTTTAAGTTTGTTTTTTGTATTTTCTTCTTGTTTATCAAAAATTATAAGTGCCTTCAACATAACCATGAGAGTATTCAGCTTGCAGTCATAGAAATATTTACACCACAAAACTGACAAGCATGGTTTTTACTTTCAGCATCGGTTTTACACATCTCATCTCCTGTCTCTTTCAGACTGCTTTGTTTTGTTGCACAAAACAAAAATAAGGACCCTGAAGAAAGACAATTATAAAGGGGAAAAATACACAAGAGCACAGATTAAGGAGATTAGTATTTACAGCTTGGCTCAAGAAGACAGTTAAGGGGAGACATAGAGACAGATGATCAACACATCCATTAGCGGCATGACGTCAAGTTCAAGTCACATTCTTTGCCTCTATGATTTCACTTTACCCTTAAAGATTTGAAAATAAAGCATGCTATAGCACATCTGCCATGAAGTCACGGCTTTAATGACCTCAGGGTGCAGGCCTTAATATGTGAGGGGATGATTTTCAGACAGCAGGGGGCAGTAGAGGACCACATCAGGGAGAAGGAAAACAGGAACACAAACAGAAATGCAACCCCTACAATACAATGGTTCCTTCAAAATGAGGAGTCAATTTCATAATGTAAAAGCACTGTAGTAACAGAGATGGGTTGATGAACAATACCGAAAAAAAAGAGGAATCAAGTCTGCCCGCTGAGTGGCAAAATACAAAGTCACATATGAAAATAGGTTCAGATCAATTTCTGTTCAAGATACATTGCGTGTGTTGCGCGTTTGCAAAAGACGATTTGGCACAGAATCAATTTAAAAAACTTTTTTTTCGTGAATTTTACCACTGGATCCTGTACAGATCCTTCCCACCATCCCCCCTCTTGCCCCTGACCAAAGAAAAAAAGAAAGAAAGAAAACATTGAGATTTGATGATCTGTCTTGTAAAATAATTCACTTGGTCTCTCCACATTGCTTCAGTCTTTAAATATTTATAATATTTACAGTTTCATAATTGTCCACAATACCCTTAGGCTTAAAGAAGATGCAAACAAAAATAAACAAATTAAATATCTTTTATAGTCCCCTGTTGAGGCATTGAGTGTAAACTGTACAACTCTAAACGTCCCCTCAAGAGTTCCTGGGGCAGGGAACACTTCGGGATGGAGAGTTGAGTCCGGAAATGATGTAGAAGTTGGCCGATGGTGAAGGAGCAAAAGCAGTATGATTGATCAGACTGAAATGATCCTTGATCATTTTCCAGGCAATGATTTTTCTTTTCACTTGCGCAAGCATGGCTGATCACAAGAGCAATTCCATAACATGTATCATTTTAAACTCAAATCTGTACATAGTTCACAATTTTTTCCTTAACATAGTGCAATGACTTCTCACATCTTTTTGTCTTTTTAAAAAAAATCACAATCACTTTTATGAAGGTAAAAAATATCCCATAGGAAGGTCTCAATCCATAGCTTCATGGATGCTATGAATTAGAAAAGGCTATGCACAACACCTCCAAAAATGGCAAAAATGAAATGACAAATCAGAAATGATCATCAAAAATCCCCGTTCGACCCTTCAGATCCTCTCTGTAAAGGTATAGTTTTTGGAATTCAATGTCATTGAGTGACTTAAGGACTTGGTGAAAGTGAAGGAGAAAAAAGTGAGTGCATGCTAAATTAGATTTTTCAAAAAGTCAAACTCATAGAAATATGAGGCAATTCCAGTTTACGAGACTGGACAAGTCCAAAAGGGCTGGTGTTGGCTTTGTTCAGGAACGAAAAATGGAGGTAATCAAACAGACGCAATGACAATCATGAGGTGAGGAGAAATGCTGGAGATGCTGTTGAGAAGGTCCGGGGCCAGGCGTGAAAGGTGGCTCTCCGAGAATTCACACGGCGGGAAAATCTGCACCACATAAGCCGGCTGTGAAATCCAAAGATAAACATAATATGATGAGAGAAGGAACTAAATCTTTCTGATATTTAGTTATGAAACACAGCAAAAGTTTGCAAAAAAAAGCTAGAACAGAAAAAGTTTAATTGAGCACAGACCTGATTAGAGCCAGGATTGGGCACATTGATTATTCCAGCTGCCTGTTTAGCTTGCAGGTAGGTGATGAAGCCACTTTTCAAGGCTTGGGTTTGACCATGGACATCTTCTTGATCTCGACCACAGGGTAGAGCCAGTAGCAGACAGTAGTCATTCTCCACCTGCCATTAATGATAAGTCTTAATTATAAATGTAAAAACATAAAAACATATCCATAGAGAACTAAGATAAAATTATTTATGATGATGATTTTTATGAACAGTGTTAATACGGTTCATTGCTAAAATCCATGAATTTGCTATCATGTCTCCATTTGATTCGTCTCGTTAAATATGTTTTAGAACCTGCTTTTCAGAGGAAGTCTAATCCAAAACACTCACAGTCATTCTTCGTGCCACACTATCCAACTGGGAGGCCTCAAGCCTCATCCTCTGGACAATACGGAGAAGAGGACCTCCCTCTGGGGGTGGCAGGGAGCGCTGGGCCAGTATGGTGTTGCCAGAAACAAAGTGCAACTGGACAGCAGCCTGGTCGTTCTTCAGTGCCAACAAACCTTGCCACACAATAGGATATTTCTGTACAGAAAAAAAAACAAAACAGGAAAATTGTTTTAAATCTTGAAAATGTATTCAATGTATAATGACAATGCTGGACGATCAGTCCTCCTACCGTCAAAAGCTGCACTGTGTCGATGGAGCGATGTCCTGAATGTTCCAGCTTAGTTTCGGGTCGTGGCTGCAGCGAACTTGATGTAGGTACTGTTGGCAGAGTAGTTGGCAGAGTAGTTGGCAGGAAGGCCGGAGGGCCTTTCTGTAGAGAAAGATCTGACTTGTGAGTAAGACCCATAGGCGACGTCATTGGAGACTGGTATGAGGGCGAAACTGTATCCCCTTGTATTCGAGAAATGTGTGAGAGGTCCGTAGAGGTAGCATGACGAAGATGGGAACTCTCAGGTTTGGAATCACTTCCTCCCCCATGGGACTGAGACATTTTACTCCTGTGACCCAACTCAGGCTCCGGAGGGACCTGATGAAGAAAATACATACCAAATTATTAGTACTATGCATATTTTGTATCTGTACATGATCTTTGGCTTTACAATGTGATTGTATGCTACATAATATAGCGTTGGAATATTTGGACTAAGTCAATAATAAAGGCATATCAAGTGACCTGTGAAGATGTAATGCCTTGGTTAACCAGGCTGTGTCCCGATGAAGGATGTCCTGGGAACTGGGATGGGAAGCCCCGCATGTCCCGGTATACTGGAAAGGAGCCTGCACCTCCTGGATGCATCAGCTGAACCCCATGAGGGTGAGGAGACACCAGGACAGGACTAGATGCATGGACTCCCCTGATTCTACTCTCGCTGGAGGGTGGATGTATCAGCTTTCCTTCTAGTGGTTTGTGAGATTCCTTTGTAGAAAGGTCGATGCTCTTTGCCACTATAGGACTCTTCGAAGGCCCAGAGATGTTGCTTGAAGATGTTGTTCCAGTCTCTGAGGTACGTGACTGTCTTGCTTCTACAGCGGCCTGCTCTCCCAGTTGCTGGTGCATGAGGATGCGCTGGTGCATGTCTCTGTACTGGTCCATGCGTATGCTTGGGTGGAGCCCTCTGTGATCACTGTGCCCTCGGTGATCACTGTGAATCATCATTACGTCTGACTGGAGCTGTGGCAGTGAAGATCTGCTAAGGGCTTGGTTAAAGTGTCTGGGGTCTTCTTCACTTACACTGCTGCCACCGCCACCTGATACTGAACCCTGGGGACTTGAATGAGACTGCAGAACTAGATCTCGGATGACATTAGGTTGCGGTGTGTTTGAGCGCTGTGGAGGCCCTTGGTGGGGAGAAGACAGGGAGTCACCTCGCCTCCCATAATTTATCCCAGACATTGGTGGTGTGTTCATCCTTGCTTCGTGAGCCATTGACTGAGTGACACTGTGAGGTTGAATTATGACAGAGGACTGCTCTGAGTGCGGGTGATGCATACTAGAATGATATGTAGACATTGGTGGCATGCCATGACCTAGCACAACGGAAGTTCCTCTAGGAGAACCACTTGGAGGACATGCTTTGACAAAGGGTGACGGGGAGTGAACAGCTGTTCGTGGGGACTGGGGTTCTTGCTTTAGGTGTAGAGCTGACCGATCAGTTGGGATGCCAGGGCTGGGGCTCATGCGGGTTCCAGATAGTGATGGGTGGTGTGGACTCATGACTGGGCTGAGGTTAGACTGCTGAACAGCTTTACCAATGTCCATCTTTTTTGGTAGAGGTTCTGTCCCCAGTCCTCTCTTGCCATGCTGCTGCTGTATCACAGCTTGGTTGTACATCAGGACTTGAGGAGAACTAACCGGCTGTTGGAACATCTTTACCACGCCACCTTGAGATGCTGTGTGATACGGAGCATCAGATTTGTCCAGACTCTCCTGTTTAGTACTGGAAATGACAGGTTGAGAGTTGTAAGACTGACCTGTCAAGAGAACTCCTGTGTGCCCATAAGGTGAAGGAGTTGGGACTACTTTTGGAGTAGGCGACTGGGAGGATGTGATGAGTGGGTCTTGCTTCATTGAAGATTTGGACACAGATTGCTGAAACTCTATGTCACCAGCACTGGCTTGAGGAATTTGACTAATTTTGGCCCTCATCCTGTGAGGTCCTTCAGTTTTCTGACCTGAATAACTCAAAACAACAACACCCTCTGATGTATTGACCCTTAGGCCAGGACTGGAGCCTGTACTGTAGGGAGTGGTCTCAACAACAGAGCGCCCTCGAGTCCCATCTTCTACTATATCCATGCCATGGTAGCGATTATTCTCATTAGAGTTTGATCTAAATTTTTGCTTGGGAATGGATATGCCAATGCTTCGGTTGCTCAGTGAAATTCTTGGAGTTTCTTCTGTGTCATAAGGCATTGGAATACGACTTATTACTGAGGTAGCAGGAGAAATAACAGTATGCTGGGGCTTCTCTCCACAATTCTGTTGGGACTCTGTCAGTGGGAAGGGTTTGTGGTGTATGGGTTGGGGGGGTAACGGTGGTCTATCTTCAGGATGTAACTGTCTTGAAACTATTGTATCTGAGGGATTTTCATTTTCTGATATCCGTGAAGTATCTGACAGTGCAGATGTCACCATAGTGGTAGGTCTAGAATTGCTGTTTGATGCAGTCACATATTTTGGTTCCATTAAGATTTTTCTTAAGGTACTGGAACTAGGGTCAATATCCGAGGCCTTGGTGTCAGGAGGCATTGGGGGATTTGCTGATGGGGTTCCAAGTGTAGTTGATGCTGGTGCAGAAGGAGTTACCACCGTGACGTGACATGGAGGAGCAACATAGATTCTACTTTCTTCAGTTCGAGGAGGCCAGTCTGGTGAAAGGGGCATTTTGGCTGGTCGCAGCAGGGGTACACTGAACTGGGATACAGGCTGTGAGCGGGCGGGAGCAGGGGCAAGAGCTGGGGGAGATGGCTCCACTGCTTGGGGATGCTTTTTAGAACTTGAGTTGCTTGTGCCTGAATGAAAGGCAGATTCCTTGGGTACAGGCTGTTCCACTTCAGGCTGTTCTGCCTCTTTGGGCGTGTCTACTGTTATAGCACTTGTGACGTCACGCCTACAAGTTGCAACAGCAGTCACCACAGAGGCTGCTGCACTTGCCCCAGCTGCAACTGTAACTGCTTTTGAATTAATGGTTTCTGGGTCTTCTGGGATGGACTCCGGTAACTTGACTGGGGAGGGCTCTGGTTGTGAAACCTCTTCAACAGTATCCCCTTTCTTGGCAGCTGCACCTTTACGACTTCGCGACTTCTTAGGGGTTTTGGCCCTTGCTTTAACTGTTTTCTTGGGTGTTTCAGGGAGAGGGGTATCTTCAGCTGCCTTAGACTCTGCTATTACCCCCTTAGGGCTGGGCGTCAGAGGACCATCATCTGAGTCTGCTGCAAGAATATTGTTGATCACCATGTGTGTTTCAGGTTCCATAATCTCATTGGAGGAGGAGGAGGAGGATATCACCGAATCAGGGGTAGGAATAAGAGCTGTGTAAGTAGGAGGAGCTGTGAAACTATCTGCATCTGCACACATTTCTTCAGCTGTAATGGAATCAATGGCAGCTGCTAGCTCCGTTTCACTTGCAGGATTAGCTCGCTTTTCCTCCTCAACCTCACCCTCTGGTTCTGCTATGACAGGAGGCAATATGGTAGGCTGCTCAGGAGGTGGTTCCTTATACGGTCGAGGAGGTTGCTCTACTGTAAGTTTAGCAATATTTTCAACTGCTTGCTCTAGTTCCATCTGCCGCGCTAAGAGAGCTGCTGGATCAGCAGGCAGTTCAGGTTCTGATAAGGTGTCTTCCATTTCCTGTGCACTAGGTTCTTTTGATTCTTTCGGAAAGCCTACGATCTTCATTTCCTCATTCTCTTGTACAACTGTCTTGGTTTTTGTAATAGTTGGAGCTTCAAATGACTCTGGCTCATCCTCTGAACGAAGTAAACCTTTTACATCATCAACGCTGACACGGATCTCGAGATTTTTTAAGCTGTGCGATTTATCTTCAGTGACCTGTTTGGCATTTCTTTTCAGCCTTGGCGTTTTCACTTTAACACATTTTTCAGGTTGTTGTCTCCTCTCGGTGCAGCTAGTGTCTACCTTTTCAATTTCCCCATCAGTAGATTTCTTTCCACCAGAATCTTTTAAGTCTTTTTCCTTTCTGTGCACTGGTGAGCTTGTGTTTTCCGCCTTTTCTGATAACTTTCCAAACAGTTCAGAATCAGCTTTAGACTTAAAATCTGACTCATCATGACTTGCCAGATCACCTTGTTCAGCCAGCACTGTAGTGTTGCCAGACTGTTTGTCTATCCTACCTCCTTTCTTGTTAACTGGAGCAGATGAGGTCAGTTGTGTTTGTTGCACTTTCTGGGTCCGGGGTGAACGCCATCCCTCAGAGGCTTTCACTACTTCTACAGTAGTTGAGGTGTCTTTGATCTCTGTGTCTTCCTCCAACATTTTCTGCTGATCTACCTTAACTGGTGATAGATCTTCACCTCGTTTGACACCCCTTTTAGGTGGCCGTCCTCGCCTTGCATTGGTAGCTGGAATTTGAACATCCTGCTGTGTTGGTTCTTTATCAGCACCACGTTTGCGCATGGAGCGTGATGACTCAACTACCTCTTTGCCAGCTTGGTCGTCTTCATGCAGCGTGGCATAGACAGACCTTACATTCCTGCGACGTGTTCTCCCATGGATCAAACTTGACTCAAGGTTTTGCTCAGAATCTGACGCATGGATTGGAGACTTGGCTGTGGTTTTAGACTCAAGTGATGCTTTTGGTACTTCTGCTCGAGGAGATGAAGCCCTTTTGAGTTTCTCTCTGTCAATCCGTTCACTCTTTCGTGTTGCAGGTTTCTCAGTGGCAACTATCTGGGAAGGTTGTGAAGTGCGCAATACTGACAGTGGTTTTGCCCTTTTGCTCTTGGGCTGTCTGCGGTTTGCTAAGGGTTTTATTTCAGCCTCCAGCTCTGGCATACACATCTCACTATCTGCCTCAATTTTAAGTGATTCTTCGAAGTGTTTTGTTTCCGGATTTTCTATTTTAGGTTCCATCTGAATAATTTCAGATTTTTCTTCAATCTTTGGATAGTCGGAGTAAGTTAATTGAATTGCAGTCTCTCTCTCAAAGCCACTAAGGGAACCACCAGGAGTGGGAGGCTTATCTTCCACAACAGGATTATGTTCCACCACCAAAGTATCTCCAATTTTCACTTTGGGTTCAATTAACTCTACTTTTGTTTCCATTTCATTTTCT
Source organism: Pagrus major (assembly GCF_040436345.1). NCBI lineage: Eukaryota > Metazoa > Chordata > Actinopteri > Spariformes > Sparidae > Pagrus > Pagrus major. The sequence goes on along the minus strand of NC_133221.1, from coordinate 24,958,166 downwards.
GGCTCTGGAAGAGCAAGTGGAGGGCTTATGGTTAGCTTAGGAGCAACTGGTTTTAAGTCTTCCATAGGAAGAGAATGAGGTGGGCTCACCTCAAGAACTGGCTCTACTTTTTCTTCCTTAACAGTTGACATAGGCTGATCTGAGGATGGAGACAGAAGTTCTTTCTTTTCTGATGGAGACATTTCTTTAGGGGAAGCAACAAATGGTGAAACCGACAAGGTTAATGGGGGGCTAGTTGATTTGTCATCAACCTTCAGAACTGGCTCAGATTCTTTGTCAGACAGCACATTATCACAATTCTGTACTTCATCTCTTTTAATCTCCACCACTATCGAATCATTCTCTGTATCAGGTGGGGGATGGTCCTTGTCTTTTTGTTGTTGAAGCTCCAAAAACCGACTATGGAAAAGCACTTTGGGCTCTTGTGGAATGTCACCTACTCCAGGTTCAGGCTGTGTCTCAGTTGCTCCTGGCTTGGCAAAAGGCCTACCAACTCCAGTTTCTAAATCTTGGTCTTTACGTTCAAGATGCTGCAAACGCCGAGAATCCTGTTCAAAGATTGAGCTGTGCAGGAAGCGAGAGGCAAACAGGTCCTGACGCTCTTGGTCCTGTGGCTTCAGTTCCTCTTTTTTGTCATGCAACTTTTCAACAGAGTCTGTACGAATCTTTTTCTTTTTCATATACCAAGAAGGAATAGGTCGAGGGGCTAGCTCTACCTTGTCCTTATCTGAACAGCTGTGTGAGGTTGGAAAGCGTGAGGGGAGAAAGGACCAATTATCTTCCCTCGAGGAATACAGTGTCTTGGCTCTTTCAAGGAGTGCTTTTGTGTCAGGAGTTATAGTTTTATCCAATGCAAAAGAATAAAACTTGTTCTTTTCCAAGGAGCCTGAAAGCTTCAGGTCTGTCATCCTCTCATCACGATCCCTGAGGATATAAGACAAGGAACTATTGGACTTGGGAGAGATGTGTTTGTTTTCTCCATCATCATCTGAATCAGACTGCACTTCTCCAGGTTCTAAATCCTGGCCAAGGCGTTTGCGGATGCTTTCACGTTTTGCAATATCACTTGGGAAAGTCATTTCCATTCTAAGGGAATCAGACTTCATCCGTCTTTCCCAACGTTGCATTAACTCCTCATCGCAGCCAAGCATGTTTGTCTTCAGCTTTGGAAGTTCAGGGTCAGAAGAATGAAAATGTGTGGCTGTCAGGCCCAAACGGTGTTTCAATGACTCTGTGTGTGAAAATTTATCATCTGTTGTTGGAGATTTTCTTTCTTTGTTTATAACAGACACAGAAAGCTGGGCAGTTTCATCTTCATCATTTGCAGAAAAGTGGCCATGTCCTATTGAGGATGTTATACTCTGATAAATGTCCTCATTCAACTTTTGGGAACTTGCAAAGTTGCGCTCTCTTTTTGCAGTGACTATTTCAAAGTCAAAATTCTCCAATTTCTTTCGTTTACTGGAAGAGAAGTCATCACTGGGCGTATCCTGAATTGGTTTTCCAACATCATGCATGATGTAATCCTTCTCAAAGTCTCGAATCTCATTACTTGGTGGGTTTTCAAACTTGACTAACTTATCGGGATCTCCAAGCTTGGGTCGGAGCCATCGACTCTGTTCAATTTGTTTTGATATGCTATTCTGGTCAACATGCACAAAGTGTTCATCTCCGTCATCTGAGTCTCTGCACTTCCCTCTCCCTTGTTCGTTTTCTGAGAAAATCTGTTTCTGCTGTTCTTTTAATTCATCCAAGTCAAGGCTGCCATCATCTGACATCTTTGTGAGACTGGAGCTGTTTTCACTTTTTGAGCTTTCTAAATCCATTTTAAGGTAGGGCGAGTCTAATTGATCTGTAGAATCATCAGGCATCTCCCCTATCCTTGACTGCCGCTCCAGAGAAAGGCCTAATGAGTTGGTTTCACAGTCTCTTCCATCTTTAGGACTGTTAACTGAAACCATCCTGACACATTTATCCTTGTGGTGCTCCTTTTTATGAACCCCTTTTATCAAAAGATTTTTGTCCAAATCTGTATCCTTAGTACAGTTCCATATTTTATGAAGTCCAGGTCTAACAAGGTCCTCCTCACTAGTTCTCTTCTGTCGGTCAGTTTTCCCAGAGTCTTCAAAACGCCTTTTCCTTGCAGCAAGACGGTCAATATCCACAGAAATGCCACTGTCAAATCCTATTTCAGATTTCCCATGTTTCTTGGATTTGATTTTAGCATCCTTGTCAATAACCTCAACTAAACTGTGGATGTTTTTGTCTCTGGGCACTTTTCCATGCTTAGAGATATCACTTTTTGATGGTTCTGTGCGGAATGGAGGACTCCTCTGGTCAGCAGTAGGTGATGCCAATCTAGGACTGTCACTCCCACCCCTCGGTATTTGTTTTTCTTGAACAGAATGACCAATCAATTTTCCTTCTTTTTCTTTAACACGTGTTAACTGCACCACACAAGGCAGAAGGTCTAGTCTTCCTTTGCTCGAGCCTTCCTTTGAAATTTTACTGTTTTTACTCCGAAGGACAGACTCGGGGCTCACATCTCTTTCAAGTTCAGGTTCCATTTCACATGGCTGGATAATAGGTGATGCGACTTTGAGCTTCTTAAGCCGCTGTTTCTCACTTTTGTCCTTGTCCCCTCGATCTTTTCGTCCAGCCCGCTTCTCCTTTTCAGCCAAATTCCCTCTTTCAACTTCAAAGACTCGATCCTTCTCAAGTTTGTCCGCTTTATTGTACCTTTCAGTACGTGCCTTTTCAAGTTTTTCAAATCTGGGTGGAGAGATAGAACTGCAGCTACCACTTCTTTCAGAAGATCGGCAGCAAATACGGCGGTCTGAATCGCTGGGTATCCTCTCAGAGAGTGAAGGAGATGCAGTAGGGCTAGCAGGGCGACGAGAGGCAATGTGAGATGGGCTTTGGCTACGTTCAATGGTCCTTCTCCCATGATCACGTCCACGATCTGTTTCAAAGCGCTCCCTCTCTCTTTCACGTTCCCGTTGCAAATAGCTGTATTTGCGAATGTCCTGCTCATAAGGGTCAGCTCTGTATTCTCGATATTCCCGGGGGTCTTCAAAGTACTGTGGATCATAGTAATCTCCCTGATAAGGGTCCCATTCAGTGTAGAACTCCCGACTTCTGGCAGGGTATTTACGACGGGGATCTTCAGTATAGGTTCCTGGTGTCCGTACATTTTCATAATATTGTCTTTCTGCTTGAAACTCATACTGAGTTCGTCTTTCATCTCTGCAAAGAAATAAACACCAAAAAAGTTCATTATAATTTCACCATACCTTGGCATCAATAATGTTACATTTAATTTTAGACAGCACTGAGGGGAAATCATTATTTCTTAAGCAAACTACACAAACCTTCTTTCAGAGAGAATGTCGTAAAAGTCCCGAATGTCCTGGCCAGATGCCTGCATCGAACGATAGAAAGCCATCTGACTCTCCTGATTGGCAAAGTCCACCTAAAAAGAAAAAAAAAGGCTATGTTGCTTTTTTTTTTTTTTACAGCCTGTCAGGCATTAAGAAGACACAACATTACAGAGCAACATTTCAAAACAAGCAAAGCTTTGTTTCACTTACCTTGATTTTACTGCCCCCTATCTTCCACCCCTTTGTGTCTTTGACAGCAGCTTGTGCATATTCAATGTTGTTGTACAGGATGAGGGCCATTCCTTTCATTCTGTCGAATACAACCTGCGGAAGACAGAGGAAAATAGAGTCCCAATGTGCCAGAAAGTAAACAATGGGCAACTATGAGAGAGAAAATAAACTTACTCACCTTGACAACATGTCCATAGCGACAGAAATGACGAGTAAGAAACTGCTCAGTTGTGTTTGACGCTAAGCCATCCAACCAAACACATGTCGTAGGCATACTCTTTCCAAAGCCAAGCTGAAAAAAGAAGGTTAAATTGTAAGATTGCAATAATTTTTTCTAACATCACAGAAATTGTGCTCATAAATAATACCGAGTATGGTTGTAAAAGACAAGAGTGATGCAGTGGTGTGAAGGAAATTTTTTTAAATTAAATTAACATGATAACTCTCACCTTTAATCTATTGTTACCAAGGTACTCGCCATCCATCTTCTTTATGGCCTTACAGACACTGGCAATGTCGCAGTATTGTAGAAAGGCATATTGTGGGGCTCCATTCACCTTCTTAATATCAATGTCCTTTGGGGATAATGAAAATAGAGATATCCTGTAAGTAAGCATTATCATCTCAAACTATGTGTGGCAACCCTTGTACACAGCCTGGTTCTCAATCTTTTCACACCATTAACCTACCACTATTTCTCCAAAGCGCTGAAATATGTTAAGCAGGTCATGGTAAGTGGTGGTCTTCTCCAGGTTCCCAATGAATAATGTCCTTGTGGCCTTTGGATGAAACTCATCTATCCTCTCATCCAAGGGCCGAAACTCGTTCTCACTTTCTGTCTCTGAAAAATAAGTTAAGTTCATTGGAAACCTGTGCATTTTCCCCACAGTTCTGTTTTTGCTGTAATAGAGTTATATATGAGAACTTACCGGGGCCATTCCAGGCTGTGACATCAATCTGCATGCCAAAAAAAAGTTTCCCCTTTGATGCTCCTAGTGCTTTCTCTTGGTCCTCTTGCTGGCGGAAAAAGACAAGCCCATAGCGCTCCTCTGAAGCGCCGTGGATTTGTACAGATGTTACCTTTCCATGTTTCTTAAATTCATGGAACAAACCGTCTTTCAGGCTTGTATCTGTAGTAAACACATAAAATGTTTATTAAGTATGTGTAGTGAATAAAGAAACATGTTATTTAATGATAAACTATTCGTAATATATTTTAATTAAATGAGCCAATGTTTGAGGGATACACAGAAATAAATTGCACCACTATTTCTGCAGAAAAAAGCTTTTTGTGCTCACTCTGCTGGAGCTTTTTTTAACTAACCTGTAGAGCGCACAGGAAGATTTTGGACCTTGATGCCAAAGCTTTTACGTGGTTCATCCTTGTCAAGGGAGGATAAAGGAAGTGCTGAGGGTGCAGGAACAGCAGCAGACTGCACTGAACGTGCTGGAGAGTCATCACTGGAACTACTGCTAGAATCACTGTAGTAAAAGAGGAAAATGGACCTAGATGTTAAAGCAAGCCTCACAGTTTTATCTCTACCATTACAGATATACAATGAAAAAGGCTTTTTTGTGTGTTACAGTAAAAGGTTGTTGCCTTTGCCCACCCAAGTAATACTAAACAATCTAGTCATTAACATTTTCACCTCAATTAAATCATAAATCGATATACAATGTATACTGTAAATATTGGAACACACTTAAAGGAGATTTATCATTTTGCAGTGGTGCAAAAAGCGCTAGATGCTCTGCCTCTGGGAAATCATTCATAGATTGGTAATACGTGCTATTTTTCAAAAACGGCAGATAAAATGTTTTTTTAAACTCAGATTCAAAAAAAGGTGAGAAAATGTGTGTTTGCTGTGGCCAAACCGCCAGGCAAGGAAGGGAAGGTTAGATTATACATTGCATTAAAAAGGCAATATTATGCACACATTTCAAATTTGATATATAAATATACACCAATGCATTTGTATAAAAGCTCGTGCAATGCGCTGTGAATGTGTCTTTCTCCTGTTCAAAAACAGCAGCGTCTCTCAGCTAAGGAGGAGAAAAACATCCCCTCTCTCCCCAATTCATATTTATACAGCGGAACTCGTTATCAGTACAAAAAGATGGATTTGCACGTCAGAGACAAATTCACGGCTGCCTCATGCACCTTTTTTCTCAGACCATTCCCATGCCTGTCTCAGCTTTCTAGGCCCTCTGCTGTTTGTTTCCTTCTCACTTTCTCCTCCTGTGCTCAGACACTCCCGGAAGTGCTGCTGACGGAGCCTGGCCTGTGGGAGTGGGCAGGCAGCCAGCACTGGCCAGAAATTTCCAGTTCCAACTGGATCTCACGGAGGGGGGGAGCCATTACCCATACACAGAGGTAGGCAGTGAGAAAAATACACCAGCCGTCTCCTGAAATTCCCCCCGTAGCACTACCTCGTCAAACCACATGTGTCGCTGCATGTCGTTCAGAGCTGTGGACTTTGCTGTGTCCAAAGGTGATGCAGTTAACCGAAAAACACACAACTGAATGGGGGGTGAGGAGAATATCTGCAGTGGAGTAAATCCCATGGACAGACATGCTTGTGTTTTTTCCCTTTTTTTGCATTTGGTTATCCTGGCCTTCTGTTATTTATTCATTCATTGTACAATTGCTACTCAACAACACCCCGTATCAACAAGAAGAAGCAATGTATTTACAAGAACCTGAATGCCACTATGATGACTACAAATGTAGCAATACTCAGCAGTGCACAAAAACAGCCAGATTAGCGTGTCAAATCCAAAACAGAGCTGAGAGCAGATTCACAAACTGACTTTTGGTTCAAACACAGTAGTTAAAACACAGCATGCCACCAAAACAAATTAATTACAGAAATCCAGTGCAATTAGATGAGCTGTTGTATGCAAATTTACTGTTTGATCCAAATTCAGGTTAGGATGTGTGTGATCTTACTGGTTGTGTATAAGTGAGTGGGTCTTAATTTATGCATGAAAACATTTTACCATGTTTCTAAATGTAAAATACCACCTCAGAAATTACATTTCTTGGACAAAAAAAGTGATGAATTTTGTCAAATGTATTTTTAAAAGAGGATGTTTTGTAAACTCAGTAACTATGGTGATCTGTGAGTCTCAAGACTGATCAATGGACTGTGTGTAAGGAAACCAGAAACAACCTCAAATAAACACCACCCTGATGGAGACAAGATAGCGGGAAACATTCAGTGTATTAACATGATGTCCTGGAGGAGAGTTTGAATTTAACAATAAGCAAAGTGGACTTTAACTGAATCCAAAGTATGAACAGTGGCAATAAATCAATTCAGATCAAATCTTGAAAGCACCAAAAGTGTGTCATCCCAGGAGTTACATGCACCAAAGGTCATTTTCCAGGCTCTGATACATACCGGCATCTACTACTTAGTCAACAAACTTGTAAGAACAGATGAAAATGAACAACGTGGAAATCTGCACACTTCACAACTAATGCTACTGAATTAGAAATGATGCTGCTGAAATACAGTACACAGTGCACATACAGTAATCTTTCTTGTCATGGTGTATCTTACAAAAATCTTTTTAAACATGCAGTAACTTGGATGCAATTTGTGCCACCTGCTGGGTGCAAGTATGTCCAAATGTTGAAAACAGAAAAATCAAGCCTGGGAAGTTGTTCTGGACAACCACCTGCTGCATTTCTGTCAGCTCTGCTGTATGTCTCCATAAAGTATTAATATACTACACCAATGAAGGTTTTGATCATCCTTGAATAGAAAACTATACAGTAACTGCTAAAGAAACAGACTGGGTATTGCTGAGTGGTTCAACATTTAACACCGTGACAGTGCTTACATGTTTTTCGTGCTTTGAAAAATCCAAAGTGGTCCACATAAACACATTTTTGGTAAATCTGAAGCCAAAGTAAAATCATCTCAGAAATGTTATTCAAAATGTAATATAAATATGTAATTGAATTATGAATAGTGGATTTAAAAGCTCAGGAACTCTCTAAAACTATATGTAACTCAAAGAAGAACAACAGTAACTGAAAATGTCTGCAAATTGGACATACAATGCAAGGACTGGCAGCTCTTTACCCTCTAAACACAAGATCAAGTACAAGATCAACCGCCGTTTAACAGGAACAATAAATGATTGTTAATCTTTGAAAAGATGTGCCCTCCCAGTAATTTGTTTTATGATCACACAGTATATTTCAACTGCTAAATACCCAAAGGTATAAAGGTAGCACACATAAATCTTCAGGACAAAGTTGACAAGTCTCAATTTCACCACTTTATTTTGGCCATGTCAACAAACACACTAACACCTGAATGGAAGTGATGTCATTTATATATTGGAGTTGGCAGGTAATTGGCTTAAAGGGTCACGTGGTAATTAAGAAATTAATTTCCTAAGGTCCCACATACATCCTATTTTGACAATATGACAATTACTGAAAAAGAAATTTGGTTGACATGGCCCAAATGAATAGGTAAAATTGAGATTCGTAAACTTTGTGCTGAAGATTTGTGTGTGTGCTGCCTTCCTACCTTTGGGTATTCAGCCGTGAGTAAATGATTGTTATTTCCATGTTATATAACGATGCGTATGTAAGACGCCACATTATGTGGTCAGGCTGTACTGTTACACGTCCCTCCTCTTTTGCCTGTGGAACAGTGCCACGCTATCTAAAATCACATGCTGAGGCAACATTATACCGCCATTCTTTCGTTTAACGTAAATAACAAAGGGTAAAGAAGGGTCTTTGTTGCCGTAGTTTTGTGCTATCTCTGTAAAAAGTGTTTAACATTACTACAACTGTGGCCTGGAAAGCAGCAGAAATATAAGATATATAGATGGCACTAAAAATCTTCTGAATTGCTCCAATAAGCTTAAGTATGTACTGCTTAATTTTGTGAAATAAATAATCACTTGAAGCAGCATTCAGTGTGCAGATTTCTTTCTTGAAATACTCTCTGCTCTATCCAGCACCTGCCGAAGACTGGGATGCACAACGGTAAACAACAGCCATGCACAAGCGAAGAAATCTTGACAGCCAGATCAGCTTTACTCACCTGCCACTCGTGCTGCTGCTGGTACTGCTGACCGAGTCTGAACTGGAGGAGCGGCTGTGAGAGCCTGACCCACTGTGGGAGCGTGGAGGACGCGTGGCCTGACTCGCCAGTCTCTGAGGAGAGGGATTTCGTGAATGTGTTGAGTGTGGAGACCTGCTACGGCTGTGGCGGTACGTGCGCTCCCCGCGCCGTCCCCTGTCCTCCCGGTAAAGGTCCCTGTGAACCACACTGGCCAATGTAAAGGGTTCCCTGGCACGAGACTCATAGCGAGGCTCTGGCGTCTCAAAGCGACAAGGGCTCCTGCTGTGGGAGCGGTAGAAGCCGACCCCGCTGGATGTAGATCCTCCGCTTCCTCCCGTCGTGGCCCCTGTTGATCCACCTGTCCCTGTGTTGCCAGCAACAGCACTAACGATAGTTCCAACGACTCCGGACGAAACCGTTGTGCCACTTCCACTTGAGGTACCAGACCCGCTCCCAGCTGTGCTTAGAGTCCTTTCTCTTGCATCACGATAATAGTCTGTTTCATAGTGCCGCTGGCGTTCAAAACTGCTACCAGGACGCTCATGATGTCCGTAGGCACTGTGATCGTACGCCCGATCCCGACTTTCAGTCGTCCTAACAAACAAGAAAGGAGAGAACAACATCACATTACAGATACATTTAAGATATTTAAGAAAGCTGTTAGCATCACACAGTGGACAAACAAAATTATCAGGTGTCTCTGTTGGGTTTTCCTTAATTAGACACATGGGAAGACGGGACAGTAAAGTGTTTCGAGAAGGGTAGTTTTCAAACATCTGAAAAGAGAATTATCTTCCAGCCTACAGACTGAACTACAAGGGGATTTAAATAATTAACTGGTAGAGACAACTGAGCATCTGGTCTTACATGTTTTCTCAGCCTAACCATTTATGACTTGGAGATTAAATGAATCCCATTCTTCTGCCATCATATCAACCTCCTATTTCTACTACAAACAGGCTGTTAGGTAACTGTCTTTCACACACAAGTTTAAAACTTTTACTTTTTTACTTATCTTTGGATACAGATGTTAAATTTTTTCAAGCATCATTGAGATACACAAGTAGTATACCCTTCTTTAAAATGCAACACACTATATTAAAAGATACAATCAGGATAGGACACTGAAGAGATTTTTAGCACAAGGCATGCATTTAGTGTTCAACAGAACAGAAATCTGCAGCTTATTTCAGAGTTTAATTGCAGGATATAACAGATTTGCACAAGGATTTACATGAGAGATTCATGCCTTTATGGATTTTAAGTCTTTCTCGTCTTGTACCATCTAGCGACTGTAACAAAGGCCACTTTTTAAGGCGTCTGATCATTTATCTGAGAGGCTTTGTTGAAGGTCTTTGGAGGTGACTTGTGACAAGCCTTTTGTTTATAATGTTACACAATCTGACACCACTTGTTCTCCTGAAAGCTCTTCAAAGCATCTTTTATAAAAGATGCACAGAAGAAACGGTGCTAATAAGGACATTCTGTTCAGACCTGAGCATCCTCTTACTGAATAAAGCAATCAGAATTTAATTTGGTAATACGACTGCTGTGTCATTACAGCAGTCATATTACCCAACTCCCCGTAATGAGCGGGACAGGACAGCAATTACCACTGTTTGAATTCAGATCAAATTATAATCAGCAAATTAACCATCATGTTCTAACACAGGGTGGAATATGGTTTAATATAACTACAGTTACAAACCCTCATTGAACTGGTTCTTTAAATAAGAGACTACGTTTTATTCTTATTCCAGTTCAAACAAGGGGGAAAAAATTATTGAGAAATACAGAGAAGGAATTTAATGGCAAACTGTCAAAATGGTAAAATTAATATATATCTTAAAATTTACTGTGAAAACATACAGCAGCTTTATACCTGTGTGACACTGCAAAACATCTGTATTATATATATGTATATCTTAATGTATTTGAAAAAGTAACTTCCAATTACCCTTACCAGTATCTAAGACTAAATGAATAAACTACTTACATATTAATATTCCTATCTAATCATAGAAATCAAAGCTTTAAAGATGGAAATCTCAAAGGAAATTAGGGATTCAAACCAATATTTATTGTGGCCGAGAAAACCAACCAATGCACATGCCGTCTTGTTGGACTAGTGTTCTGATGTCCATAAAATCAAACTACAATATCCTTTGGTTTGAGCCAGGGCAGCAACAAACGTTTCTGGTTCCTGGTACTGGGACCTTTTCGGAACTCTTTTAGACCCTCACTACCTTCTTCTCCCATTCCCAAGATTTCCTTCCCACTTTCAACTATCCAATAAAGGCAAGGATGACTGAAAAAACTATTGTAGCAAATTAAGTGTTGCATAACTACAGCTGAGATGACTAGTTGTTTAATTGATAAGTTGATCAAAAGAAAATTAACCGGCAAGGATTTGCTGCTTTTCTTTGTCATGTATGACAGTAAATGAAGAGTCTTTGGGTTTTGGACTGTTGGTTGGACAAAAGAAGCTATTTGAAGACATCACTTTGGGCTGTAGGGAATTATGAAGATTTATTTTAGAAACTAAATGATTGATCATGAAAATGACCAGCAAATTAATCGAAAATGAAAATAATGTTGGTTAAAGCACTTAACATAACCTAAGCTTCACCCAAATGATGATGATGCTCTGCCTCCTCTCAGGCTGTTATTACTTTTACAATATCAAGTGGAAGAAAATAGGTATGAATTTTTTTTTTAAAAAGTCAAAATTCCCTGGATAATTGATAGAGACATCCAAATCTTATAGATCTTTGATTGACTTGGACCATCAGAGACATTTTGTTTACATCTGTGTGAAAATGTGTCTATCTGATGCTGCTACGCTGTCAAAGGCAACAAAGAGCTGTAAGTACAAATCAAAAGACATTTGCAACATGGAGAAACTTCTGAAACTGTTCATGTCATTAAAGAGGCGTTTGGTTAGCATTTTCTTAAATGAAGGCACAAGGCTTTCTGAATCTCAAGCAAATGTTTGTAATTAGTTCCTTCATCAACACAACACACATTTTACAGGCTTCCTTTTGGGATATTTTTAGTTTTATGATTTTCCAACTTTCTTGTGCTTCACAACTTTGAAGGATGTGTAGTGGAGCGTTTCCAATAGAAATGTTTTATTAGTTGTTTTGAATAATAGCTGGACACATTTTAATGTTTTTAGTAAAACATGTGAGGACTCAAATACTGTATGCGAGTTTCCGTAGCTAAAAATGGTTACAGAGTGAATGGCCTATGTCTCTGTCTCGGCTTCAGAAACCACATAACACGGGTTACAAGAGCTGCTGGCAGCAGACTGCTGCCATTTCTCTGAAGATATATGACACAAGAGTCTTCCTCTGCATCACTAATGCCCTGTGATGTCCTGAAAGGCAGTTTGGTAAATGATCCATAAGATGAGTTTCTTAAAATGCCCAACCTGACCTTTACACCTGACAGAAATGTGTTACGCATATTCCCACTCACAATTTACTGCCATGCTTGTGAGGACTTTGATAGACCGCATTCATCCCCTAAGCTTACCCCTTTGTACCAAATTAAAAAAAAAACTTTAATCCTTTCCCCAACCCAATTTTTTTTTTTTTTTCCCCATTTGAAAGGATATGCTTAATTTCTTTTTGACCAAGCAAAAAATTTAAAAAAACAAAAACCAAATGATAATTGCTGACGGTATTTAGGGTTTGCAGGTTAGTCCCTGTGCAATTATCTGATAATACCTTATTTGGATTCTCTGATGTGGCCAATCTGGAAATATTACTCCGGGTAAACATCTGACATAAATCTAACGTACAGATACCGACATTGCTTGAGGCCATAAATGGTGCTGTCATTAAGTCTTTCCATGAAAGGCTTTTGCACAACAGGTCATAAGAACAAAAGGCTGCATGGAATGGTCTCCTGGATGTCGAGGATAAATTGGTTTAGGACACTAGCTCTATGTCTGTATTTCACTGCGCTATACGTAAAGTACAGCGGGTCAGGGGCAAATTTTGTTTCAGCTTATTTGATTTAATCATCTGTGTGCTGGATTCATGAATAACATCTATGGCACAACGATGTCTGCTGTGAAAGTGATGGATTACCTTGACCCCCAGATGCTCTCGAAAATGCTAATTTGGTGGCGCAGGCTCACTGCTCAATAGATAGCCTTCAATTTCACTTCAATTTCACTTTACACAAAACAGGCTCTACATTATTCATGGAGCTTAAAAATAATTCAGTTAGACTTTTTTTCTGGCTGAATTTCCATCAGTGTTTGATTATTAGTCTGCTCTGGTGCATGCTGAGCACATCAACTGTTTTGGGATTACGTGAACAGCATAATTATGAGGATGCATTCCAGCAGCATGCTAAAAAGGAGTCTTATGTGGTGGCTCAGTCGTGTGTGAGCGATACATGCATTTCAATTTAATTCAAAATCATTTCCAAAACTGTTTTAAGTAGTTTATTGTTAGATTTCCCTTAGCCATGCATCCCGACTGTGAACTGTGCAGCTGTGCAGCTTCTTGTTGTCCTTGCCGGCTAAAGCAAGAACCATGAAGCAGAAATCTAATATATCATATCATGATAATGATTAGAGCTGCACGATATGAATGAATGGGGGGAAAATCATATTGTGCTCATTTTGGAAAAAAAAAAAATTACAATTGCGATATGATTAGTCTCAATGATTATTTTTGTATCACAATTTTCATTTTCACTGAAAAAGCTATTGCTGGGGTCTGACTCTGTACCAAACAAACATAGTTTATTACATCTGAAGAATAAGATCTATCTGCCAGGGCTTTAACCTAAAATTGCAGCTTCTGCGATTTTGATATTGCACTTGATCATATTGTGATTTCGCAAATATTTTGATTAATTGTTCAGCCGTAATATTGATATATATTGAGACACAGAACAACTTCTGGAAACTCAATCAAAAACCTGTTAAAAAAAAAAAAAAAAAATAGATTAAAAAATAACCTCATTGGAATCCATTTTTGGTTAAACCAGTGAATTAAATACCTGTCAAATCAAGGTTACCCATCAAACTGATGCAACAATCCTGTAATCCCAGTAATGCCATGACCCTGTCCTGTTCACTGATTTGCAAAACTGCCTGCAACAGTCAAATCGTCCCAAAATTTCTAAAAGGCCATAGATACAACAGCATAAATATCAGAGAAAAAGCTGACAACCATCTCATGGCAATAATAATTTTATCAACCAACCCTAAATGGAGACATTAAAATTAGAGCCTGATCTATATATCTGAGAATTGTTTGTAAAGGCACATACGTGATCCAATACTAAAACTTTTTCTTACAAAAAATAATGGAGAAAATGATGCTTGGGGTAATTTCTAATTATTTAATTCCCAATAACGTATGTGAAGATTTCTTTTTTTTTTTTTACTCCTAAATGCTGCCCCAAAAATAGTATTGGTCAGGCTCAACTTTTAATCCACTTTGGATGTACAGCATGTAATCCCCTACCTGCATTTTTCCCATCTATGACTACATTCAACTCTCTGATAAAAGTGAAATGCTCACAAAATAATCCTAAATAAATTATATTTCTCATATTTAATCTTAAAAATCAGATTTTGAGTCTGCAATCTGTGTCAAGTCATATGGCATTCAAATTCTGCTCTTGTCCTATAAAAAGAAAGCTGAGGACATGTAAAAACCGCAACTGCAAGGCTGGAATTAATGGCTATTTACATTATTGATGAGTATGCAGATTTTTTTTTTTTTAATGAATCGATCAATCATTTAGTCTATAAAATGCTTTAGTCGACATTTTTCTTCCGGTTTTGTCCAACCAACAGCCATTTAAAAATATTCATTACATGCAAATTATTTATTTTTTTGTTCGATTAAAGACTTAAATTAGTGGCTATTTATTAGCTGTTGATAAATCAACTGATTATTTTAACATAAAGAAAAAACCCTTTCTTAATGTTCATTTATTTATTGAAATGATTTCATTTTGTCTCTAGTTTTTCAGACATGGGGAAATTCTTTTCCTTATTCTTCACTCTTATTCCAAGTATTATTATTATTGCACATATTGCAAATGATGAGTATGTGACAAATCTTTAAATCTTAATGATTCCACAGCTCAATCATTGTGTTATATTAGGGAAGGATTTTTTTTTTACTTGGATCATTCGTCATGAATAGCAGCTGCAACATGGCTCTATTCATCATAAGGGGAACAGGGGAAAGGAGCTGAAGGTGGGATCAGGTGAGGGGAAGAGAAAGGAAAACAATACAAGGTAAAGCTTTCTGCATAGACACACAGGCAGTAATAACAGTCTATGTACCAGCTACTTCGGTTAGTGGGGAAAATGGAGAGAGACAGGGGTTCAAACTAGGGGGTTAGAGAGGACAGCTAAAATACACAGGGCAGGACATACCAACCTTTTGAGAGAGTGGTAACTTGACCTATAATTCCAAATACAATCTAGGGAGACAGAACTTTGTGAGCAGAAAAATGTGGGCAAAAATGTTGAGTGGAGAGGGAAAAAAATTGAAGCAAAAATGTTCACGTTAGAAAATGTAATCCTTGTCTTCAGGGCAGGGGACCTTGTGTACTTTGATGAGCTGGAGTGTCCGTTTGGATTAAAATGCTGTAAACAAACACGGCCTTGTACGAATCCATGTTGGGATGTTTTGTATGCTGGAAAATGTCCATTTGAGTCGATATATCCATCCATAAAAAAAACAAATTTGCACTTGAGTACAGCAAAATAAAAAACAACATGATATCCAGGAGTCCGTCTTCAGGAAGTAGTGCACCATTGATTCCCCAGAAGCGATGAAGGAAATCAGGGAAAAAATATGTCTTGCATCTTCATTTATGAAGTCCAGCACGTCCCTCTTTGGTCACACTCTGCTCAGCAGTAACGTAGTCAAATTCCTTTGGCAGAGGGAAATCTGGCCATGACAGATTAAGAATAAAGAACATGTCTCTTAATGGTAATCCAGATGCTTGCTCGTAGCATTCATTCCCAGGATGGAGTCCAGTTTTGAAGCTTGTGGATGTTCATGTCTGTTCTCTGCCTCCTTTACAAGCAGAAGAGCCTGCATGCAGTCCAAACCGATGCTGAGTCAGTGAGAAATGCAGTTCATGGGTGCAACTTCGTTCTCTCAATCTGTATGCGTTTGTATCCAAGGTTAAATTATAGTTCCACATTCAGGAAAGGAGCAGGTAATCCACAGACATGAGGTAGGTTATCTCCAGCAGCAACTTTCCAGTCTCAATCTCCAGCATTCTTCTTTGAATTGTACGATCCAAACATAGTCCGTATTGGTCCTCAATAAATCTGCTAGTCTCAGTTGTTGAAAAGTAAAAATAATCTCCACAAAAATAAGGCAGGAAAAATAGAGTCATTTGCTCACTTCTTTTTGTTGTCTCTACTGAGATGGATCACCAGTAGAGGTCTCCCAGCACTCAAATTGTAATGCCCTGATTTTAGATATAATCCCAAATTAAACAAAAAAAACAAAAAACAAAAGAACCAAGAGAGGAACCCATACCTTTAGCATGATAGCATATCCTTAAAGTGTGTGGCCAGTGTTAATCCAACAGAGGGGAATAAATATCCTGTGAAGGTTATCCTTGTGACTCCGGCCCACGAGCGAAGCGAACACCTCCGTGAGGTGTGCACGATAATTGAAAACCAAATTAGACTAATCCAAACAATGGTGCCTTATACATATAATGGATGTTTTGTTACATGAGGAAAAAAGGGTGACATTAATCCACCGCGCAGGGCACGTAACTCCAGATTAGGGGAATCCCAGGGATGGCCGCTGGACCACTCTCTCTTTTTCTCTCTCTCCCTCTCCCTCTCTCTCTCTCTCCAGCAATCTCCAATAATCCTGGGAAATTTTACGATATCCAATCTTTGCCCCGCATTTTCCGCAAATGATATATCCACCTCACAGAGATATTTAAGCTCACAGATAATCCCCAACAGCCATTTAAACTATTGACTATTCATTTAAGTAATAGATACACTCGTGAACAAACATGCTCTCACTTATGGAATATCTCTACCTGTAATTATGAATCCGGGAGCGCTGGCCACGCTCCGAGGACTTTAGAGGGGATCCCTATAAGACTGAATTCTTGAGCATGAACTCTTTTTCTCCTCTCCCCCTCAAACAAGTAAATGAATAGATGGTGGGAAGATGCTTGGAGGTAAGGTGTTTACCAGAAACCACGGTTCCCCCTGCCTTCAGAGAAACTTTGTCCACTTACCCGTCTAGTCTGCGTTCATAGCGTCCATCTCTGCTGTGGAGCGACGTGGGGGGCCCATACACGGCCCCCCCTGCCGCCCTTGTGAACCCTGATACATCCCGGCCACGAGAGCCTAAGGACAGACTATCGTCCAGCCCCCTCGCGGCACTAGGTATCGTGCCTGGTTCATTGTAATCAGTGCGCAGGTCTCTGTCCCCCATCTTGTTGATAGCATTATGAGCCTTCTGAGCACTTTTAATGTCCACAAAATCCACAAAGGCTGCGACTCCACCTTCTGAACCCCGCTTAGGCAGGACCTTGACACTCTCCACACGTCCATATCTGAAGAGAAAACAGGGAGAAGACAAGGTGATCACTTTATGCTGCATCAGTGTTTATGAATATCAAAACAGGTTCTTCTCTTTGAATTATTTGTGACAATAAAACACCTTTTTTTTTTTTTTAAATGGATAGTGCTGGATTCAATTATGTCAGCGTGTGTGTGTGTTAATGTGTGCGTCTCTGAGGAGGGGCAGGAAGTAAGGTGGCTTTGCTACTCTTTTTTTTTTTTTCCCCCTGCTCTGTGGTACTTTCTTACAAGGCAACAGTAACCCAGCAACTGGACTTAAAACCTTGGCACATTGCATGTTAATAAATGCAGTGCATATATTTTCTGACATTAGCATGTTTTCTGGGGGGGGGGAAGGTGTGTCGTATGCTTATAGCTGCTGGAAAGCATACAGATGAAGCTTGGGCTGCATATAAAGAGACGTGACATTTCCTGATTGGCTGTGTGTGTGTGGGTTTAGAAAAAACAATCAATAATGTCTATATGGCTCCTTCTGTTTCACTAAAAGCAAAGGGCTTTTGGGACAATTTTGCATACATTACATCATTTCCCTCTTTCCTCCCCAAATCAAGATATAATTAAGTTTTTTTCAATGGCATCCTTTTTCATTTTCTTAATAAGCCTGTAAATACCTCGTTAAGTGATGGTTTAATTGACTGATGCGAAGTCTATCACACTAAATTTTTCAAGCCCAGTCCAGGATTACAAAGCCTGCTATCATCTTTATGCGTTACCCCCCCTTCTTCCTCCTCCTCCTCCTCCTCCTCCTCCTCCTCCAAGAATCTTTCGGGAGTGTATTTCACTGTCCGACAGAGACAGTAGGGTGCCCATAAATTTATTGGCATGCCAGTTCCCAACATTGAACAGCCTCCGACGCCATTTTAGAAAAGCTGTTCACACTGCTTACTCATTCTGCCGTCCCCCATCTTCAATGACTTCTATCACACATTGGGCTGTCATGCACCTGCATACTCTGACTACCTCTGGGTTAACGCTGGAGCTGAGGCAGCATGCTAAAAAGGACCCGCCGACACAGTTTTCCCCCCTCTCCGCTATTGCAATAACATGCTGCCAGTTCACCATCCCCACCCCCAGAAAAAACATAACGTTACGCACATCGGGCTAATGTAAATAAAACGGCACATAGGTAGCCCGTTATTGTGCTTTCTGCAGCGAGGCTGCATCAATCAGACACGAACCATGTTTGTAGTTCACTCGCTGCATCCGTCTGTTGTAAATAAAAAATGCGAAGAACGACATTAATATCCTGAGTTTATATATTTTTGCACGGTCGTATGTTGTGTGTGGGGGGGGGGCACGCCGGGACAAACGTGCCTTTCGGTCGCAATGTTGCTAAACAGACATGAATGATTTAAGGTTGGAAATGTAGCAGCTTTTCGGCCGATATGGCGACGCCTACACGGTGAAGAAGGAGACGTCGCTCATATAGGTAGACTGATGTTTTTCAGCAGTCTGCTCTCCAGCACATATGGACGGAGAGGCGGGCTATTTCCTTGACAGCCGAGGAGAGAAGAGAGGCGAGAGCGCGCAGGCACACACAAAAAAATCATATTTACATTTTTTATTCTCCCTCCAAGGAAGACAACAAAGAACTAGACAAATATAGGATGCATATAGGATAGTGCGTATAGGATATGTCTGCTCCATTAACCCAAACACACACACACACAAAAAAGAAGCACAAGCGGAGCTCAGTTTGAATATCGTAATTAAAATATCGATATGCTGTCTGATTTCACTTAAATCAGATCGCGCTGCAGGCTGTGCGAGTCAGCAGCTGGAGGGGGGAGGCACCGCGGTGATAATGTGGCAAAGATGATCGTTTCTGTGCTCAAAGTAAACACAAGTAGCTCCTGCAACGGTGCAACGCTGCACATCAGTGTTAACACGGAGCAGCCTGTTCAATCACGGCCAGTCTGAGACAATTGCAGCGTGGATGGCGGCGTGATGTCGCGTCAGCTTGGAGGTTTCACCGACTTGTGTTAGATTCGGGACAAATAAAAATAATAATAAAAACAATCCGGTTCTTGCAGCAGCCACCGTGCACCATGCTAGATATATACATGTTGTGCTAATTAAGCATACTTTGTGCACCGGGTCTGGCTGGAAGCTGTGACCTGATAAACTCACGGGAGAGTCAAGTGAAACACCGGGTCCACGATCTGCTCAGGCAGCAGACTTCATAGTCTGCCAGAGATGCAGACCGTGAAATGCACACAGCTTGTACAAAGCTAGCAGCTCGCCAGGTAGAGGCTGAAGTTTGTTTACACTGGCGGTGTGCTGTTAGCGGCTACGTTACAACAGAAACTGTGTTTTCTCTACGGTCGCCAGGTGGGAAAGGTCGGCTTCTTAAAAGTCAAACAGTTACAGGGCGCGAATGTGAAGCCACACGACATGAAAAGGACGAGTAAAGTTATCACCTAGCCTACAAGTTGGTGTCAAAATGGCAAAACCATATGTCCGCTAGCTGGGGTGGCTGGCGCGTGCTAGCCGTTTTTTCTTTCTTATCTCGGTGTTGTCGCGTACGGAGAGCTGACAGCACAGTTGCCAAATGGGACTTCGCTACAGGGGGAACCTCCTGCTTCATCCCGACTTCACTAAAATGTGACACAACACAGGGAGAGATGCTGGCCGTGCACTCGTCCTCACACTGGTACAAAACACACTCACACACGTCGCTCACAAGTGTCTCTACTCACCGCTTGAAGTGCTCAATGATTTTCTCTTCTCGTACATTTTCGGGTAAATTTCCCACCCATAAATGTCTGGTTTCCCGGACCATACTGTGTGCTCCTGCTCCCCTATCATACAGATGAGTTTTCTATGTCAGTCTCTTCCCGTGCAAAATAGAAAAGGTTTGCAAAATAAACGCCGGACGAGGGGAAAAAAAATACTCGGCGCAAATCATTGACTGGTCGTTGTGACCCAATGTAAACCATTAGGTTGGATCCCCGCACGCTGTTTGATACTCTTCACTGTTAAAGCGCGATCTTGCACCTCATGAACGCGCTCCGGACTGTTCCCGTGACTAGGCGCGTCCCTGACACCATGCGACCTTTGGGTGTCGAAAGAAAGCATGTAGCTTCCTAAAAAGATGCAGCAACTTCGCTTGTAATGAGAGGCACACCGCGCAGGCGTGGCTTTGTGTGTGAACTTCTTTTTTTCTCCCCGATGAGATAGTCCTCCGCCGCTGCGCATGCGTGAGAAAACCCCTGGTTGAATGAAGGTGCTTTGACATCTGAGAAGCTTTGACTCACAGGAGGCTCCCATCACAGTTGGGCATGGCAAGGTGGAACACTTTGCATACAGTCAAATTAAATGAGCACAAGTTTAATATTTATAGCTTGTTTTTTTTTATATACAAGGAGAAAAACGTCGCCCCAAAATGATGAAGTGAGCCATCAGGTCACATTTTAAAACAGTAGCAAGCTCATTGTTTGTTGAGTTACGTCAACCATTTATCACTCTGACTAAATACTAATAATTACAGGGTGTAATAAGGAAGGGCTCCTTGTGTGCTCAGCTCCAGCCTCCCCTGAAGCTGAACAGAATGAGCAGTTTGAGAAATGGATGGATGGACTGATCACTGATTACCTTTAAGTCACCACTAATTGCTTTATTTGTCTCCAGAATATAGGTTTACATCAGTAAAAACAATACGACATGCAAGGATTCAGTCATAAGCTACTCATAGGTCATAGTTGAGGGTTTTCAAAATTGCCCCCCTGCCATTTAAATTCTTAAAAGGTTGGGCTGAAGATTTTGACATGCAAAGCAGAAACTTCAGCCTGAAAGAAACAGGAAACTAACAGCCTTTTGTAAAAGACTGTGTATGTTAAATGCGACCTATTATGCCTTTTCAAATTTTCCCATTCCTTCAGTGTTATAAAGGTTCTTGTGCATGTAAAAAATCTTGCAAGTTAAAAAGGTCAAAGTCCGCACCAACAGAAGCTCCTCTCTCCCACAGAAAACACTGCTCCTGAAACGCCTCTTCAGTAGTCCGCCTTTAACTCTGTGACTTTTTGACATCACACTAAGTCAGAGAGTCGCACATTTGCATAATTTATGCCCAGCGGTTAGTTTGGCATGTAAGAATTGATTTAGTACAGCTGCTCTGTTGTTGTTGGCAGTGCTGGCTCAGGCATGTGTGAGCTGACCAATCAGAGGAGACTGGGGGGCCTTAAAGAGACAGGAGCTAAAACAGAGCGTTTCAGACAGAGGGGGATTTCACTGCTTAAGCACTGGACAGTATGAGAAAACTGATGCATTTTTTTGAGCATTAAAGCATGTAAACCTATTCTAGTAGTAACACAAAATGAAATTATCAACCTGAAATTGAGCATTACATGTCTCCTTTATGTGAAGATCATTTGAGGCTGTGTTGAGCTTCAGTAAAACAATATGCTGAGGCATCAGTTAAAATCTGTATAAACTCCATTAAAGTTCAGTTACGATTTCATGATTCTGTAAGAAATATCAGTCGTGAATCTCTATTACTATATTCATAATTAACTGTACTTTTTGGCCTATAGCATTAACAGGAAATTATATATAAAGTTAAAACAAAATAAAATGCACTGATGACTTACTGTGACACATTTTCCCCTTCTAGTTTGTCACTTATCCGTATAATAATATTCCACTTCTGTAAACTGAAAGAATCAGCTCACAAGCCCATTATATTAAGCCTAGTTTTGGGGAACTGGAGAAAATCATGTAGTTAGTGACTTATCACCAAAGCTTATTCATCCATTAATCACAGAACTGCTGCCCTAAACGCATTAGTATAAAAGAGGGGTATCCAAACTTTTTCCGTCGAAGGACAAAAACTTAAACTTGACTGGTCGGTCATGGTCTTAAACCAACTCCTAATGTTCCCTTAATTGAATGACTTCCTGTGTGTCACTGTTCCCGCTGTGCTCTGATTAGGAAAAATAATAATTAGGTAGGCTACCTAGTAAAGAGCATTTTACAAAATAAAACAGCAAACGGCAATATATATGTTATATATTTTTTTTTATTTCTAGTTTTGTTTTTGCTAGAAACATCTGCTGGGCCAAATATAACCTTGTAGCGGGCCCCATTTTGGGTAGCCCTGGTGTAAAAGAAGAAGTCAGGTTTACTTTCTATCAGTCCAACTAAAACTAACATGTCAGAGAGCCAATTCAAAAGGATATTCTCAAAAAGTAAGAAGGTCTGGCAGCTGTGGGATTGACAAAGTATTCAAACCAAATCACTTTCACATGCTAACAAGTTGACTTGACTTAATATTTTCGTAAGAAGCCTTTGTATTCTTTAGCAATGCATTGTAGCTGCTGATAAAACAAACACCTCTCAAATGAAACAATCAAGTTTAAGATGTTGCTGATTGTCAAGAGGAGACACTAAACAATAAACAAAATCAGGATTAAGACAGGATTGAGAAGAAGAGCAATGCCACATGACATGAGATTACAAAAGTCATTCATAAAACACTTCATCACAATGAGGTTTGATTCTGCTCTACACTTTAACGTGTCTGCCATTTGCTTGTTGTAGTCTATCAAGACAAAACTTCTACAAGTGGGATACAAAATGGTGTGGAGGCTAAAGTCAAAATTTCACCTGGTCTGATCTCTGCTTTAAGCTAATAAGTAACATGAGTGATTGGGCCCATGTCCAAAGGTTCAAAAGACCAGAAGTGATAAGCACTGATGAGGGGTAAATAAAAGCTGCACCATTTTGATGTGTTTTTTCCATGACTGCCCTGTCAGACGCCTAACATTTTTATGACACTTGCTCAATGTGTAGCCGAGATTTCTTAAAATATTACGTCAACCTAATCAAGGGGTCCACATGTGTAAATAAAATGGTGGGTGAACTGAGTCTCAGGTCACTTTCACCCTCAGCACATTGTGTCCATACTGTAACTGAGCGGCCAATAGAAAACCATTATTTGATTAAAGTTTGGCATAGTAAAGCTCTGTTACTACACCACAGCATTATTCTGCTTTTGTTGCTATATTAAGCACGTATACTGTGGGCAGAAGTGCGCCTGCGCTAAAATGCGGTAACAGGGGACTGGCAAAAAAAAAAAAAAAAAAAAAAAAAAAACGCTCTGCGCATGCGTGCAGCGTGCCTATCAGATGAGAACAGAAAAGTGTGGAAGTCTCCAGAGGAGGTGTCAACAACTGCTCAGTCATTTCAATGGGCATTTTCACCATATTCGGGTGCTCATGGAGAACGTCCTCCCTGTGTCTGCTACTGAATTCGTCCTGATGTGGAACTATATTCAGTTAAAAATCTAATAAACCTACGGGAGTACAATTTCCTATTTTGGTGGATCGACTATAGACACCAAAACTAAATTTCCTCTTCAGTGACTCTCAGACCTGGATTATCTCGGGAGCTGGACCGCCAGGCTAATGTGCCCACTGTAATTTCACACGCCTTTTTTGACATGGAATGACGGGACTGATAATACAAAAACCTTCTCATGGAATATGTTTCTGTCAGCCCACAACTCTCAATAAAGACACATCTCATGGGCACAATACCGGCGTCAAAATGTGGATTTAATTTGGTGTGTGTGTGTCTGAGAACGTCTAAATTGTCACAAGAAGCAAGGCTTTGACGTTACTGAGAAAAACACAGCAGAGACTCGTGTAAATGTACTAACCGTGCTACAAATCTGTCATATAAGCGTCTCGTGTGTAAAAGAGAAGTCGGTGTCAGAGCAAAGAATAATGTGTTTTCATGTGGGAGATGGAGTTTAGTAAAAAAATCTTCTTTGTTGGAAGAATTTTAGACGGAACCAAAGTGAGAGTGAAGCCGAGTAACACAGCCTTTCCTTTGTCTAACGCCATTTTGTGTGACTTTACAGCACGAACGTTGTCGTCAGCCATTTTGCCTTTTCTTTTCCAACCAGACAATCTCAGGAGTGAGACGACAAAGGCGAAACATCGTATCTACAGGCTCAGAAGTTGTTTGAATTGAGATAAGCGACAAAAATGACGGGAAAAAATAATAAACGTCCCTCAAGTGCCTACCCTGTGTGGGATGGTGTTAATGTCTGCGTTTGTTATTGACGTTTGCAGCTGTCAGTCTCCACACAGCAGGTGGAAGAGCCGAGCAGAGACAGTTTTTATAATCGTGTTGTTTTTCTCAATTTAATCCATTTCTGTGCAATACGAGCAAATTACAGATTTGTTTCATGGTAAACCCTCAACTTGAGCCGTTTGTGATAGTCTAGCAAAGGTTACATTAAATCATAATGTGCAGTATTATGTTTTCTTTTTGTCAAATAGTCTACGTAAGTGTCTATTAATGGTAAAAGAAAAAAATCTATTGTTAAAAACTGAATTAAAGAAAATACAATAGGCTAGAGCTGGATCATAAGAAACAGATGACTTCTAGACTTGATTGCAGCAACATAACATAGACATTATAAATCTCACTTATTTTGACCCTCATCCATCAGCAGGCCCTGGAAAGGGTTACAAAGCCCCCTCGGCTCTGGGGCCCCACAAAGAAAATCTAGGAACAATGGCTCTCTCCAGGAGTATCTGGCATGCCAAAACCTCTCCAAGATTACAGCGTTAATTCATCCCAGAGCTCAGACAGACTGCTAGAATAACATCCAGAACTGCACGTTCGTCACCTGAATTAGTGTTAATGCACTGATAATCAAAAAAGGAAAGGAGATGTAACAGACGAGAAGAGATTTAGGCCTATGTGAGTAATGTGTGGGTCATATTACTATTCCACACGCAGGCAGGGTTTGTTGTATAAGCTTTCTCTGTAAGATTAAAGAGCTGGAAGCATTTTTTATGAGATTGAAATTCCAAAGTAGTCAAAATATTGGACTTTTTAATGAAAAAATATCACATTGTAAATACAAAAGCATTCATTGTTGACGTAGCCCCAATAGGGCTCACACAAATTAGTGCCATTAAAAAGAAGTGCCACGAGTCTTTAAAATCCCAGTGGCTATCTGTGATGCTGCTTCTCTTGTGCCTGTGGTCTTCGTCTCCGGTCCCTTTGTACGTAGTCTGTATAATCATCTTCACCCTGTATACACATAACAAATATGACAGATAAGATGCAGAACATAGACTACGGATAGTCAGAATAATCAATATTATTAACATTATTCACCCAAAAAATGCATTGTATTAATATAAATCATATTGATGCAGAATTATGATGTAACGTTGAATAAATGTCCTTTAGGTTACTCTCATAAA
This sequence comes from Pagrus major, assembly GCF_040436345.1. Taxonomy (NCBI): domain Eukaryota; kingdom Metazoa; phylum Chordata; class Actinopteri; order Spariformes; family Sparidae; genus Pagrus; species Pagrus major. The sequence goes on along the minus strand of NC_133221.1, from coordinate 24,932,617 downwards.
AAATAATTTATTTGCAGAAATGAGTCAACATTTTTTTGCCAATTTACATATACATTTTTCACAAGCACTGCATCAACAGTGTGTGCTTTTATTCAAAACTCTGAACTATTTCATCAGGCAGTGAAATACAATGTAGGCGCAGTATTCTGAATCGGAGAATACTTTGACCTGAATCTGTCGTGGGGATCTTAAACCTTCTCCACCTGGGATACAAGTTTGAGAAGTTCGGTCTCATCCTGGGACCCACTCTAATGAACACATTGATATTCTGCCCCAGTTCTGGGGTCCCGATGGACAGAAAGTGCTTTTGGCCCTGCGCGCTGCTTCCGGGGAGACTCACTGACCTGTGAGGCTGCCGCATCCAGCAGATCCATAGTGGGGATTAGACAGCTGGCCTCACCCAGGAAACACATTAGGATGTGGAGCACGTCGGCCCAGCGTCCAACAGTCAGCATCAGGACCATCAAACCGCCGAGACGCACCGCCACTGTGTTCAGGACAGCCTGGCTGCCTGGCAGACGGTGCTGCTCCTCTGCAGAGTCAAGACGCAGCATTAAAAGGCAGATATTTGGTCAAAATGTATACAATTCAGGAGAGGTCTATAGAGGAGTGATGATGGATGAATTAGTTGTCAGACAAGACAGGACAGAGGCATTTTGAATAATTTTCTTCTGTCCTGAGAAGGGTTGATATCCCAGACTGATCAGTATCTTATGAGCTTTGCTCCCTAATTTCTGAATTTATTTGACATGTTTCTCACCCTGCATGTACACAACCAACAGTGTGTAGCAGATAGTCAGTGGTGTCCAGAACCTGAGGGCCTCTGTCGCAGAGAGGAAGTGTTTATTGATGATTGATATTGCGGCCACCACAGCCACAGAGAAAGTAATGATCATCGCCCTGCACAGCATTGGCAGCAGGCAGCGGCCCGATGTGAGGAGGCTGATGCAAATGCCGCAGTAGCGCTGCGAGCTGTGGAGTTTATACAGAGCCATGACATGGTGCAGCAGGAGTGTGGCCTGCCGAGCCAGGAGCCAGCTGAGGGCTGCTGCCAGGAGCGAGCATAGCCAGCGCTGGGACGCCCCCTCATGGAGAAAGTGCAAACCACAGCTGAGGGCACAGCCAAGAGTGAACTGGCTTTGAACTAACAGCTGCTGCAGAAATTTCTTGGACTCCTGGGAAATAAAGGAGCATATGAAGAGAAGTGATTGATGAATCAAAACAGACGATTGACTGTGTGTTATAATAGATATCATGAGTCAACATGACATGATAAATCACAGGAGTTAAAGGTGCAGCATGTAAGAATTGACCATCTGTCAAATTCACACTCGGAACAAATAGGGGGGAAGCATGTCATCAGAGTAACCGTTAGCTGCTGCTTACTGTAGCTGCTTTCAGTTAGCTCAGTTAGCCATGCAGCTAGCTGTCAGGACTGGGAGCTCAGGGACCAGGGTAGTGTTGGTGTTTTCACAGCTAGCACAGGAGCTTTGGACTGGGACAGGTTGGGGCTAGCTAGATATCGCTGCAACACAAGAGTGTCCTAACATCAAAACTGTTATTTCTATATAGTCTCTTGATAATTAGATTTTTAAATGTTTTTAACAATTCTTTTTTTTTTTTTTTTTTTACATATTGCACCTTTAATTCAGCAAAAGTTTGCAGTAGAAGCAACAAGTAAATCAGGCGATACACTTGAGTATTAGGCATATTTATATCATGTTTGGTTTCTTACTGGTCCAGCTGTGACCCATCCAGAGATAGCCCGAAGACAAAACTCTAGCACGACCAGGGAGGCAACACGGGAGCCCACTACAGCCAGTAGCCCAGTCACGATGAAAAACTGGAGCGTCTCAGGAAGTCCAGCTTTAGTTTTCCTTTTAGGACTGGGTGTCCTCTGATCTGATGTGTCTTTATCTTTTTGATCACTGTAACAAGAAGAGAAGAAATCTAGTAAGAAATACAAGTAAACTTATAAGCATCTGAAATATTTAGATGAGGATGGTGGAAATCTTGCAAACTGGTCAGGTCATGCAACGTAATACCAAATGCAAATTCATGCACAGGTCTACTAAAAGAGCATTTCCCCACCTCTCCTCCTCTAGAAATAAGTGCACTCTCAGCAGGGAGCATAGCACAGAGATCGCACATGCTCCTACCAGTCCTGCGGGTCACATAACAACCAATAACATACTCCAGCAACCCACAGTAAACAGTTAAGAAACATCCTGTAGCAATATGGACGCCAGAGAAAATAAACAGATCTCACCTTGAAGCAAACAATCCACTGGATTTGTTTCTAGAGTCAACCACTCTGGTAGGAAGGAAGTCGGAAGAAGCGACGTGATAAACGAAAACATCGTACCACCTTTAACTTAAAGTAATAAATAATTTGACACTCTTTCTCTCACACAATCACACACTCTGGAACCATATTTTGTGGTTATTCCAGATCAGGCAACAGTAACGTTAAGTATCTGCGTAGCTCTTCTGTTTATCTCATCGCCTCAGCACTGAGCTTTGCTCATGCACAAGCCTGTTCTGCGCCCTGTACCAAAGGTCGTCTGAGTGTCGGTGAAACAGAGGCCCTCAGCACTGTGACTCATAACATGATAATAGAGGTTATTGCACTATGAGAAATACTTAAGACTCTTAAATTATGGCAGGCACGATAGTTGTGCTCTCAAGTTAGAATATTCATTCGCTCTGAAAAGGAGTTCTTCTCCCACATCTCTTTGAAAAATCATGTTTTGCCTAGAGCAATATTACAAGTCAAGTTTGTTCAATTATTATAAATCATCAAATTACAAATTTCAGAAGGCCGTATAATCTAAAATATTAAAAACAATAATAATAAATAAATACTTGATTTGAATAAAGAGAAAGTCAACACACACACACACACACACACACACACACAAAACAGAAAGCAAAGGGAGAAACCTTGAAACTGCAGAAAGAGCAACACATGAGGGACCTCCTCTCAGAACAGGCATGCTGTAGGTGCCATATGTCATTTAGAAGTAGTGCTGGTAGAGTAACATTATGGACAAACAGCAATACAATATCAAGAGAACAAAAATATAAAGAGGAGAGGAGTTTAGTATTTTCATTTACACAAAGTAATTTGGGGTCAAACATGCAACACAAAGTCATGTTTCCACAAAATGTCTTCATCGAATCACCAAGAAACCCTTATTAGTTATATACATTTTGCTTTGCCTGATCCTACCTATTCTGAGCTCACCTCCATAACTCCACCTTCGGCCCTAAAACCTGTAGCCATCTTTAAAGGTACATTATCTAGGGGGCAGCATGACACAGAGTAACCACTTACTGCTACTAACTGTAGCTGCCATTAGCACGTTAACTCAGCTAGCTGTGCAGTTAGCAGTTTGGACTGGCGAGGAGGGAGGAGGAGGTTTTCAGGGAATTTAGTGCCAAGGATATTCTAACTACACAGCAGTTTGGGTGGGGACAGGAAAGTTGTGAGGTGGGAGAGGAGTGTGAGGGAGGTTGACATCAGGTCGGACTGCAGCAGCAACATGATAGGCTTACAGTGTGTGTTGCTCTGCTATTGGATAGATGTGAACAGCTAATGTGAACAGCTGATATGTCAATTGACAACCCTAGATAATGACAGGTAATTAAATAATTAATAAGTGAGCATGCCTGACAGGAATAAATGACAGGATGGTGTAAACTAAAAGCCTAAGCATGCAAAAAGAAAAGTGTTCCTGACTGAACTTTCACTAGAGCCCCATTAAAAGAGAGAAACTTGAATTCAGAAGGTGTACGGTTGTATTTTGCTATTTAATAAGGAAATTCAGTGGAGGAAAACTTCCTTTCTTGCTTTTTTTAATCCTGTTTTGTTAATCTAACAAATGTACTGGGACCAGGATAGAAAAACACTGAATGTTTCTCAAACAAATGATTTTCTCCTGAGTGTTCATATCTAACAAAACCTGAAAAAGAATTCAGGTACATCCACATCTCAATGTGCAAATGTAATGCAGATAAAGTGGGTACTGTGAATGCATACTGAAACCTCAAGGAACAGAGGCCTTTTGGTTTCCTGCTCAGAAGGTGGCACCTGTGACATTTGAAGGCCAGTGGGTACATTTACAGTAATGAAATGAGTGAGTAGCTGAGATTGTGCAATTGCTTTTTCTATCTCAAACACAAGAGGGCGCTGTTATTCCAGCAGGAGCAGAGGTGCAACATGTGTATCTGCTTCATTGGACCCAAAGAACAAACCTATGAGACAACAAAGTGATATTGAATTAAACCAAATCTCATTTATTGTCATGAAGGGGAGGAAGCATCATGAAAATCTACAAGTATTTTTGCGTTGGACTTCACTGTGATGAAACTGGAGACAAAGGAGCCACACAGAGTTTTAATTGCCCTTTGTCACTCATATAAGACTCATATAAGGAGGTGAAAGAGGAAAGCTTAACCTCAACCAATGGATTAACGACAGGACGACCTCAGTGAACGCATGAACTATGGTCAAGGTCTCATACCAAGCAGGTAACATAAAAGAGCTGGAGAGCAGAGCTTTCTAAGAAGGCTGTTGACTGTTTCACACTCATACAGGTGAGCACAGCTTGAATTATCTGAATGTGGGGATATAAAGTGAATTCTGCTCTAATTCACTGCTTATGAATCTGATTAATTTTATCAAGTGGATTTAGCTCCTAAACACTGTGAATACTTGTGTAATTTGCACCAAAACTAATTTTAAGTGTCATATTATGTAAAAGACTTACAATTTTGAGGTACTTGTGCTTTACTTGCGTTTTTCAATTTTCTGTTACTTTATACTTCCACTCCACTACATTTTATTACAAATATTGTACTTTTTACTCACTTTGTTTATTTGGTAACTTTAGTTACTTTGCAGATTGCATACTGCATCAGAGCCAAAGTAGCTCAGTTTTAAATGAAGTTATTTTATCTGAAAACGAGTTTAAAAAACACTGATTTGAATAGTCAGAAATATACTGATCTCAGATATACAGTACAGTACATACATACATGTATGTATGTATGTATTTGATAATTAAGTACATTTATTGCCATAAAATTACAGTTGATACTTAAATCAATGTAACATCAGATACTTTAAGTATTTTAATCAAATACTTTTTGTGTGGGTGACTTTCACTTTTATCAAAGTAATATTTTAAGACAATATCTTCACTTTTACTAATGTAGGGTCTGTGACCTTTAGGTACTTTTCACATCACTGCATGTAGATTAAAGCACAAAAATTAATCAGCTTGAAGTCTCCTTTAACCTCTACACATGATCAGGTCATATTCAACTCTGCCTTTTCTTATTTTTGCTAGTCAAGATTCCTTTAAAGGCCTAACGGACATTTTGTTACACACAGACACCTCTTCATCCTCAGTGTGTCTGAGTGAGTGATCATTGATTCTAGGCAGCAGATAAACCTCTGATCTGAGAGAGAAATGACCACACACACGGACTCCAATGGTGCCGGCAGTGTGCAATATGATCGCTGGAACGAGGACAACATCAACATGAACGTAGAGGGATCACAGTCTACGATGACGAGGTGAGACGAACTGACGGCTGACAAAAAGATGCAAAGATCAAATATAGAGTTTTCATAAAGTTGAAAATGTTCAGATGCTACTGTGGATAAAAGAAGAAGATGTGGACAAGGTCAAACCACACACATGTCTGGATTACACTCATAATATGGGCTGAAATTGATCTTTCATTAAAGGTCAAATATGGTTTAGTCAGTGTTATATACGTCTGATAAGGCTATTGGCTGTGATGCAATTCACCCATCCATTCCATTTAGACTTCCCCCTTTTGAACTTTGATCAACAAGGACACATACTGTAACTGTATGCATGAATCTGTTATTTTTTATCATGGACTTGGCCACTGGAAGGTTGTATTATTCCTCTGAAACAACAAACATTCTACCATCTACAAAAAAATAGCATTAAATTACCAAATAACTTCAGCCCTTTAATCTTTGTAAAAGCTTGATGATCTAACTAACTTAGTAAGACAGGGAGTAAATCAAAGCTGCTTGAACTGACTCTGCCTCGCTTTCTGATCCATTCACAGGATCTACAACAGACTTAGTGGTGGCAGCACTGGGACAGCAGTGAAGGCAGCAGGAGCTTTGGCTGCACTGGTGTCCATTTACATCATAGGATACGTGACAGGATACTACGTCCATAGGTGCTGAGAAAAGACATTTTAGAACGATTTAGATTTAGAAAAATAGCGTGCTCACAGGGAAGCCTGATTTGGGATTTTTGTTTAATTCATTGACATTCTGTCATCATTGTCTTCATTTTTATACATTATATTGAAAGTCATATAAATGTTTGTAAAGCGTTATTTATTCTGAATGATATACAGACAGATTCGTGGCCCAGTGGTCCTGGGCCCGTCTGTGTGGAGTTTGCATGTTCTCCCCATGTTTGTGTGGGTTTCCTCTGAGTGCTCCAGTTTCCCAGCCATCAGAACGTGTATATTTGGTTAATTCTCCGGTCAGTGCCCTTGCTGGTTGCTGGCTGCCCACTGCTCAGGAATGGGTTACATGCAGATAACAAGTTTCAATACACTGTACAATTGTATGTGATAAATAAAGATTTTTCTTCTTCTTCTTGCCTTAATGAAAATTGAGTCTTGCAACATGCACCAACAAAGATTCAACTGAATATTAAATAGAAAAAAGTATCAAATTGTATCTTGCAAGTGCAGTTGTATTAACTGCACATTCTATACTGCATGTAAAGTCTGGTTTACATGTAGTTTATATGGTGACAAATCATTCACCACTGTATAAAGAACTTTGTTGCATGACTTCATAGAGTGGCATCACCACACTGCTGCCATTGACTCTAGAATCACTGTCATTTCTTCTGTGGGCTTGTTGGAGGGTCCACTGCTCAAGGGCTCACTGTAGTTGTGACTAGTGGTTCAGGGGTCCTCTCAGCCTGTGCTCAGAAATATGAATCCCTGCTTTAATACACCTTATGACAGAGGTTGATGATGTTTTTATTACAATTTAATAATTTGACACATATTATCAGCAGTAAAAATTACATTGCTCTTCTGTCAAAACATCAAAACTTTGAATTTGTCACATCACAATGGACACAATCATTACTGCATGTTGTAAATGTGCATGAGAAAACACAACAAGCTCCTTTTTATTCCATAGGAACCCACCCAAACCTTTCACACTGTATTCTTGACCGACGCTATGACTCAGTGGGACATGATAGTGGGTGAAATAACTGTCCTTCAAACAGAACAAGATTATCTAACCTCTGGACTCCCTCTGCAGCTGAAAAGACAACATCTAGGGAGCATTAGCAAAAGAGACACAGAGGGAGGATATTTTTACATTGACGGTACCACACAGCTGAGGGTTAAACTGACACCAGTGGTTTGTGCTGTAAAAGCTGGTGAAGTATTTTTGAACCAGCATATTCAATGTCCCCTGTAATTTTACTGTCATGGTGCAACAACTATATTTGGATCATCATGTTACACCGAACATCTGCAAACACAATACATGACAATAAAAAACAAGCATGTACATGCATAGTTGTATGGCCTGCAATCAAATCACAGGAAGACATCAAACAGTCTAGGCCAGATTTGATTCTTAATGAGACATCAGCTGTGTCCATCAGTCCTACCCTGCAGCATAATGTGCACACCTCATATTTCCTTCTTGATGATCAACAAAAACTTGTTTGAAAATGGTATGTTTTACACTTTGTTCCACTTCCTTCTAAAGAGCAAGGAGCTACGTCTTCTGGGCTCTTTCTTCCACGTAGAGCTGCATCTGTTAAAGGCAGAGAACAACAGGAAAATCAGTATGAGCAAATGGGTTGACAAGATTAAATTTAAGGAAAAAACAAACAAAACAGAATTAGAGTTAAACCTCGCTTTAAATTTGGTGTCTTAGATTTTTGTCTTTGACCACATATACTGAACAGTGAGTGGGATGTTTCTGCTTACTTTTACTATGTCAGATGTCATTGTCTTCAGTGGGATCAATCTTGGCTCCTGCATGTGGACCTCCTGCTCATCAGCAACTATCCACGGAAAATCCTTGATAGGGAAAAGCAAAAATGTGAGCCAACACATCCATGGAATTATTTACTGTTTATATATCATTAGTGCTGATTACAATACTATCAATAAATAAATAGGCTGCTCTGTTAATATTAGAAGTTGTACATCACGAGTTAATCTGGAGGTTTATTTTAAAATCTCACCTTGATGACTTGAACCTTCTCCATGTTGCGTGTAGCAGCATCTCTGGTATGTACTAGGACTGTAAAGGAACAACCTGTGACAAAAAAACAAAACAACTACAGGTCACAACTAAGTCTATTCACACCTGAAAATCATTTACAAGTCATATCATCTCCTTAATCAAGTAATTGTCACTACAAGCTGCTTCTCAATCAACACAATCAATTTCAGCTCATCTAGCTTTTGAGAAGTCATTTACTTCTTTGAATGGTCAATAAGGCTCAGTTGTTTTACACCCTAAACTACGCTTCACAGGTGTATCGTATGTATCTGTCATGTACTTCTCTTCACGAAATCATTAGTTGCATTACCTGGTGGGTTATTATTTAAAACAGCATCACACACACTGATCTTCAGGATGAATGCCCTCAGCAGCTGCTCCACATGTGTCAGTAATGTGTCTGAGCTGTAACAACAAAACCACAGGCAGTTAAGGACCATGATAACCACAAAAAAGTACCACAAAATAAGCATGCTGTTTATACTCAATATCAATTGATAAAAAAAGACGAAGTGGTAAAACCTGATAGACAGCAGTGTAGGTTGGGAAATCTCAAAGACAAATCTCTCCACTGGATGATGCTCTTTGTCCATGATGACAACGACCACCTTCTCTGCATCATTCTGGGAGGGAAACAGAAGACTTTAGCAGTATACACACAAATACGGTGAGATCCTTACATTAACCTAAGCATCAGGTCATGTCTTACCTTCTCAATGAGTGGCTTCACACAGTGAAGTGTATCTTGGATATACTGATTCAGTTCTGGGTGACATGACATCTGGAAATAGCCAGCCCCAAAACAAAAAGACCAGTATTAAAGATACAAATAGATAAGCCTTACAATTATGGGTATATAGTAATTACACATAAATTCATGTGTTACCTGCACAGGTACATTATATTTCTTTCTCTTCTGAAATATTCCAGAGGGATAAACTTCACGGACATACAGGATGAGATGAATAGCGACCTCCAGGAACTCGCACAGGATGTCAGCAACCACTGGAAAACAGGAATTCACGGTATAATAACATCTCTCCTGCAAGACCTTTGTTCTTGTATTATGATAGTTTACCACCAAACTCAATGCAAATATCCGGCAATTTAGTATCTCGATGTTGGCTTAACAATACAGGGGACAGCAAGTAAATTTAGGGAGAATTTACATATATAAACAGCCCACTTGTATTAAGCTATGCCGAATAAACCAGCATACATTCATGATTCATCTTATTTATGTTAATGGATTTTCTACTCATAAGCAGGGTCAAATTTAATAGCCAAATAAATCAACTGGATTTTGTCGAGATATTCGTTGACAATTCAGGGGCTATGAACCACGTCAAGAGGAAGGATGCTTGACAGTTTCAAACCAGTGGCTAGTTTGGTCGTCTTACCTTGTCCAAAATTGAGGTCTTGCCTTGTTAGAGTTGTCATATTTTCTTTCCTAAAAGCTGTCAAATGAAACTGCTAATTTTCTAGCTAGCTAACGTTAGCACAGCAGCGGTCTGTCAAGCGTTCATTATCTACTTGATGCTGCTTTTAGTTGTCAGAACGACGATGACAACCAATGGGAAGGAGAGATAAAAATGCCCGGTTAAACAAAGATGAATGGCGGATTACAAAAAACACTGATACTGACTTAAAAACAAACTAAGGATATAATTAATTTCACGACGGATCCGCGGCTTTTTCCCTCCGTTACAAAACCTCAGAGCATCGACGCGCATTACATTGACGTCACTGTGTTTACAAGATGCTTAACGTCTACTAGTGATGACGTTGCTTGGCCTTACCTTAGAATGTTTGTGATTCTGGAGGTTATTTGAAGTTTTAATAAACAATTGACGCCAAAATACATCTTAAATACATCAGACTGGGATGTGAATTTCGTAAAATAAGCATCTTTTTTTTTTTAATGCAGCCACATTTATTTGTTAAACCTCGTTAAAAGTGAATGACTGAAACAAAATCAGACCATCAGAGTTGCACGACTATTTTATTGTATTTTAATTAGACTTCAATGTTCGATTTATTTCCTCCTGCAATGTAACTGACTGTATTCCTCAGGTTTAATTTTTTTTTATTTCATGAAAACTTTTTTATTTTTATTTTTTTATAATTTGTTTTTTAATCAACAGGGTCGACAAATGAACACACCCAAAGCTCTGTATCTAAATTCAAGGGAGAAACGTGGGTGCTGTTAAGTGACACCCCAAATCATCTTTTAGTGATGTCATATGGGTCAGGTGCACCCTGAACACACCACCACTTTTTTTATTTTACATTTTAAATTATATTGCCTTATAATTAAAAATCCAAGAGTGCACATGTACACAAACATTTAGTCAGGGCTTTCAGGGAAAAGTTCAATAATGTTTCAAAAGCTTATTACTTGTTTGTGGTTTAATAAACTGTGTAATTTTAATGTTTTAAAAAACATTGCAAAGTATATAGAATAACAAAAAAACATCCGGATTGTGTTTAAAGTATCAAGAATCTGAACAGTGGGAAATTCCCTTAAAGGTCTGCAGAAATGCGAATTTTCGGAAAATGACCACAAAGGGCACAAAATGGACGGTTCAACAGTCCAAACGCTATCGGATTCACTCCAAGTCTGTGGACAAAGTCTGAGTCTGTGAATGTGGACACCGGCAAAGACAGGACTTCAGGACTTTCAATGAGGTGACGCTTTCAGACGATAGGCAAGGTGGTCTAATTCAACAAACGCTTTTTGTATGATATATTGCTAACAATACACACATAACCTGGTTAGCTACATGTGTAGTCTAACAGTGTTTACACGCGATATATGTATCTTTTAAGCTTGCACTGGGCAGGCTAACGTTGCAACCACTAAAGTCAAATAAAGACTTGTGGAAAAAAACATGTTGTTATTAAATCCTCTGGAGAACAGGGTTGGTAACATTATAATAGTAGCTGCGTGGGAAAAAGCCATTCGGTTTTTCCACTTCTGTTAGTTTAGAAGGATTTTGACCTGAGTTTGGACACATACGTCCAGTCATATATTAACTATCCTGGCTGCCAGACCAGTCAGGTCGCTCTATAGGCTGCCAGCTGTCAATCTGCATCCTCACGTGTTATCTTTATAACAGGGAGTCGTGGAACTGTGCAAGTCATGCCTTTTTTGGACTTCATAGCTGGAAGCATTTCAGGTAAAATAAATAAAAATAGAAATCTTATTTTCTGCGTAAGTTAATATTGTTTTGGAAAATAAACATTCCCTTGTTGGTTATTGCAGGTGCAGTGGGAATTGCAGTTGGACATCCAATAGACACCGTGAAGGTTGCATGACACTTGAAACACATAAACATGACTAAATGCGTAAAATGTTCTTTTTCTGACTCCTCGTGTTTAATTGGTAGGTGCGCCTGCAGGCCCAGGTGTATAAAGGGATATTTCCCTGCATTGCTAAAACATACTCTCATGAAGGGGTAGGTGTCTTGTTCTCTTTAGTTGTTTCACCAGATATCACTGCATAAATACTCAGTCTCCACTAGAGATCACATGAGAGAGAGGACTGATGCATGATTATCTGTTTATTATTTCAGCTCCGTGGATTCTTCAAGGGCATGGCATTTCCGGTGATGACAACAGGCCTCGCCAACTCTGTTGTGTTTGGCTGTTACAGTAATGCTTTAGATTACCTCACTCAGTCTCAGCGCAGTGACAGAAGTCAAGGCAAACCGGCCTCTGCTGCACAGGTCTTCACAGCCGGCTGCTTCTCAGGCCTGGTGCAGGTAAGAACACCTGACATTCACTGGCTGGTTTCATTCAAGGCACCTTGCAGGATTATAGGTGCAGGTATTACAGGCACAATGACTGTTAGGGCTCCAAAGGACAAGTGCTATGAAAGTGACCATTTTCAGGGTGTGAAACATTTTCATTCACAAAGATAACAGTAAATTATTTCTAGTTTCATGCATTGTGTGTTCCCCACCTACTATAAGGCAGGTGTAGAGGAAGAGCTCCAAAAAAAGTTCAGAGAAAAGTGTAAAGTGCTGATGGCCACTAGAGGTTGCAATGTTTATTACATACCAATAAACAAAAGTCTTGGTCAGTTCAGAATGTGTTTGACCTGAGACGGGAGCCAGTGGAGAGGTCAGTTAGTTTGAGTCTTTGTTAGTTTGAGTTATAACTGTCATAGCTTGAAACTATATAGGGTGATAATAATTATTAATTAGGGTGGACTGACCCTTTAACTTGATTTCCTTTCAGGTGTTTGTATGTGCACCCATCGACCTGGTGAAGGTGCGTCTGCAGGGTCAAACAACAGCTGAACGATACCGCGGACCCATTCATTGTGTTGGTGTCATCCTGAGGGAGGAGGGACCCAGGGGTCTGTACAGAGGAGGACTGGCCCTCGCCCTGAGGGACATACCCTGCCATGGACTTTACTTCATGCCTTACGAGGTCACTCGAAGGGCTCTGACTGAAACCGGCAAAGAGCCAGGTCAGTTTTAGAGACAACAGCACAGATCCTCAGTAAATATGTAACCAGGGTAGTGTGTTAAATATGGAAGGCTGTTTTAGTCAGAAAGAATTGATAATATGGTAATTCAAAATGATGAGGTGCTTGCCAAACTTTTAACTTCTAATATAAAGATTATGAGAATATTGTCAGACACTATGTCAAAAATTTAACCTAAGAAGTAAAAGTAGTGACAATATTTAAAATATTAAGTCAAAATAATATAGTAAGTGAAGATTTTCTTTTTTCAGTACACACATGACTTCAAAGATTTTAACTACTAAACCTTTCTGTCCTCAGGCACGTTTGCAATATTAATAGCTGGAGGCGTGGCAGGCGTGACCACTTGGTCATTTGCTACGCCCATGGACGTGGTGAAAGCCCGGCTCCAGATGTCGGGGGCCGGCGGTCGAGTGTACAACGGGGTCCTCCACTGCATGAGAGTGAGCGTCAGAGAGGAGGGAGTGAGGGTCTTTTTCAAAGGCCTCCTGCTGAACAGTCTGAGGGCCTTCCCCGTCAACGCCGTCACCTTCCTCAGCTACGAGAGACTGATGAGGCTTTTCTGTCCACCAGCGACATGAGCTCTCTCCTGACAATGACACTCCTTGTTTTACAAACTGAGCAAGTCTTCCCATGGTGTGAAAATTTCCCCATACATACACAAATTGACTGTAGGTTGGACATTCTCTGGATTTTTTTAACATTATCAGTTGAAACAGTCTCAGTTTTAGTTTTTTTAAGTTATTGAACCTGTAATATTGTTTTAAACTTTTTAAAGACAATGACATTTTATATCCAAAAGGTCAAAGGTCAGTTTCACAGTGACATCGTAATGTTCTGCAAATAATGTTCTGGTCATTATTCAGCGTTATAGCTCAGGAACAGCAACTCGACTAGTGTGCTGAGGCATACAACCGCAAGGCGGTACCTTTTTTTTTTTTTTTTTCCCTGAAAGCATTTTATTCTGGTCAACTGGGCAGAAAAAGTAAAAGTGATTATCTTTATAAATAAACAATACTATGACAGCTGAGAATGGCCGTTCTTGCAATTTTTTTTCCATGATGTTATTTTCAGATCACATGTTAAGTATTTCATAAACTCAATACAATAGTTTCAAATGATAAAAAGGTTATTTTGTCTTGTTTTCTTGAAAAAAATGAAAGCTTGTCGAGATAAGTGTATGTATCACAAGAAATCGAATTTTGTTTTCTTAAGATCACAGGATAATTATGATGAACTCCAAAATGAGTGTTATTTGATCACCTAAATACATTTACATCCTACAGCCATGAACTATGCCCAGTCACACCTGTGGTTAGACCTTTACCCTGCAAAACATCCACAAGCAAATATCAGCCATGAACTGATGTCCTCGCAGCCGTCCCTCTCAGGATAGACCCATGTCTATTGAAATGGTGTATCAGAGGCACTGGAGATGGTCATAATATGGGAATATCAAACTGTGGCTCTGTGTTTTCTCCAATACCAAGGAAACTTCCAGAATGTGGACCTCATACTATCAGCTTGGAGCTTGTGTTACTTCAGGTGTTCCTCTGACAAGTCCAACCACACACCTGAAGAATCCTTTCACAATGCCAGTAATGAATTGTGTAAAGATGATCTTCTTTCTTAAGATAAATAAACTCTTTAAAAACCCTCTTGGATTAGCTGGATAATACATCGTAAAAAACCTGAAAACAGGCTGTTTAGTTTTTTTTTAACTTTATAGAGATATGTGGTTCTCACAGGACAGTGACGCTGCAGACATAATGATCTCAGAGAATATGATGCATTGCTGTAGATTAACCGACCTAATATAACATGAGCTCAACATTAAACATCTAGAGCAGTAAAATGACACATGCGCATCAATGCAGCAGTAGTCATAATCCAAAAACATCAGATATAAAAACACATTACATACAACAAAGAATATTCTAATGGTATACTGTCCACCAAACTGGAAATGTCCCCGGTTTTCATTTTAGAAATCTGGTCACCTTATTTGAACAGTAAGTCAGTGTCCCATAAAGGACCATTTCATATGAGGAAATATTTTGTGTTTTGAGTTATCTGTGTTAAAAAGACTAATTAATTTGGTGGGGGTGTAAATAAATATGTAAATGTGCTACTTCCTGTTAAAACGGAAGTTTATTTTGAAAGTGCTCCGCGGGCATATAAACAGTGAGAAAGTATTAACATGGAGGGAGAGACGGTGATAACCGAAGGAGAGAGTAATGGGAGTTTAGCATCAGTCGTGAGGGCCAGAAAGGTATGTTTATTGCATTTATATGTGTCCAACAGTTTTGAGTTTTTGCTAACCTTCCGGTGCATGCAGAGTACGTTAATGTTTTAAGCTAATGTATTGTTTGGTCTTCTGTTTGTGTGATTTCTGTTCAGCTCTGTCATTGCTGTGTGTTACAGATACAGAATAAAGTCAGCCCGGGCTAACTTCTTTCTACCGGAATGCTACAACTGGATAAGCTAGCATAACACTAACGGAGGTAAAGTGAAATGACGACGAGTTGTGGAAAATGTTTCGATAATTAAATGTCATTGTCAAATCTTCTTCTCAATAGTACTTTGGTTTCATTAACACCTTGAACCTGCACATTACCTCCAGTCATATATTAACTATCCTGGCTGTCACACCAGTTCTACAGGCTGCTAGCTGTAAATCTGCATCCTCAGGTGTTATCTTTATAACAGGTCAGACACTTGGTCTTTGCAGGTTGTGGAACTGTGCAAGTCATGCCTTTTTTGGAATTCATAGCTGGGAGCATTTCAGGTAAAATATATATATATATATAAAATTAAAATTGTTATTTGTGACAGTAAATATACTGTGGTGAGTGTTTCCCCCAGGATGAAGTTGTAGCAGCGGAGGTGTCACACGCCTGCAATTTATTACACAGGTACATAAAGTACATACGAGTTGTGATGAGCATGTCTTTTAAACTCATCTGAAAATTTCAATCTACACGGGCAAAAATCTAATATCACCTTTGGAGGGGACAACTACATGAAGTTTTCTCAAGAGCGACTTGAAGAGGACACCAAATGTAGTGGTGAATATCAAACACTCCCCAACACCCTGCCAGATAAGAAAAACTACATTAATACTGCAAACACTGGTAGTTGTGTTTACAGCGATATACTGGCAAGGCAAATAATTTTTTTTCCAGGATGAGGGGGGTTGTGCTCCACCAACCCCCCCGAGATTTACGCCTATGTGATTTGACAAACAAGTTATTGTTTTGTGTGATCCGATCACCCACTGGGTGATCATTTACATCCGCTGGGTGACCGTTTGTCACTGGTGCCACTATCACAAATTCATTCTCCCAATTATTCATTGTTAATTTTCCTTTTATTCTAAAATTAATTTGCATTATCAAACAGTGCTGATTTACTTAACTTTAATGATATTTCAGTGATAAAATAACTTAAATTCATGGTTATTGGAGTCCTCTCTTCTCCGTTCCTTTGTTTTACTCGCTTTTACTCACAGGTTTGTTAATTGACCGAGATATGAAGCGTCCATAGCGCAAAATAATATAACATCAGAGATAAAACACTCTCCTCTCCCCTCCTCTCGTCTTCCTCAACAGCGGCAGTCAGTTTTTAACAGCTGCTATTTGCATGAAACACTGGTAGTATTTGTAGCCTTTATATGAGGAGAATTTACATTTCCTTGTTGGTTATTGCAGGTGCAGCGGGAGTGGCAGTTGGACATCCAATAGACACCGTGAAGGTTGTATAACACTCTGAAATCCATTAACATGGCTAATACGCTAAACTAGCTTTTTCTGACTCCTCATGTTTCATTGGTAGGTGCGCCTGCAGGCCCAGGTGTATAAAGGGATATTTCCCTGTATTGCTAAAACATACTCTCATGAAGGGGTAGGTGTCTTGTTCTCTTTAGTTGTTTCACCAGATATCACTGCATAAATACTCAGTCTCCACTAGAGATCACATGAGAGAGAGGACTGATGCATGATTATCTGTTTATTATTTCAGCTCCATGGATTCTTCAAGGGCATGGCATTTCCGGTGATGACAACAGGCCTCGTCAATTCCGTTGTCTTTGGCAGTTACAGTAATGCTTTAGATTACCTCACTCAGTCTCAGCGCAGTGACAGAAGTCAAGGCAAACCGGCCTCTGCTGCACAGGTCTTCACAGCCGGCTGCTTCTCAGGCCTGGTGCAGGTAAGAACACCTGACGTTCACTGGCTGGTTTCATTCAAGGCACCTTGCAGGATTATAGGTGCAGGTATTGCAGGCATGATGACTGTCAGGGCTCTTAAGGACAACAAGTGCTATGAAACTGACCACTCTCAGGGTGTTAAGCCTCTTCATTCACAGAGAGAACTGCAAATAATTTGTAGTTTTATAGTTTTAGTTCTTGTTTTAGAGACCTCTAAGGAGAGTTTAGATGTTGTGTGAAAATAAGACATAAAGTGTAAAGTGCTACTGACCCCAAGAGGTTGCAATGTTCATTACATCCCACAAAAAAAAGTCTTGGTTTAGAACGGGGTTAAGAATGTGTTTGACCTGAGACAGGCATCATTGGAGAGGCAAATGGTTCATGAGAATCAAAAGTTTAGCAATCACCCATGTAAGTTTTAATAGTGCATGAGTTTAAGGGGAAACTTGGTTTTTGGTTTAAAAGTCCTCATCATTCGATAATAAGCATGTTCCACCTGCAGTCGGGCCTTCAACAGTCCCTTCAGAACTGGCACCGGCTCCACACTGACCACAGTTTGAGCCTGGTTTCTATGCATCAGCCAGAAGGACAACTTCTTCTTCTTCGCACAGTATTTTTGCCCTGTGCACAATGGATTTGCTCTAAGAGAACCATGAATACTATACTTTAAGAGCAACTTATGGGAAATCGGCTCATTAGTCTTTCAGATACTATGTCATAGATCTAAGTGTTGGACAAGAGTTACTGTTTTCAATGTGTGAGGCACTTTACTTTTGCTGTATGAAATATGCTCTACAGATAAAGTCTAGTAATAATTTGGGTGGACTGACCCTTTAACTTGATCTGCTTTCAGGTGTTTGTATGTGCACCCATCGACCTGGTGAAGGTGCGTCTGCAGGGTCAAACAACGGCTGAACGATACCGCGGACCCATTCATTGTGTTGGTGTCATCCTGAGGGAGGAGGGACCCAGGGGTCTGTACCGAGGAGGAATGGCTCTCGCCCTGAGGGACATACCCTGCTATGGACTCTATTTCCTGCCTTATGAGGTCACTCGAAAGGCTCTGACTGAGACTGGCAAAGAGCCAGGTCAGCCAGTTTCCTTCTGTCAGGAAAAATAATAGATGAAATGTTAGAGATAATACAAAATAAAAAATACTTGGTAAATCAAAAATGATGAGATGCTAAACCAAACGTTTAACTTTCTTAGTAAAATTGATTTTATTCTATGAGAATACTGTGAGATATTTAAGTAAAGATCATGAGATGACACATCGTAATGATTCAAGACTAATTATAAGATACTAAAGTTGGACTTGTCAGAAGACATCAGATCTAAGATTATTGATTCAGTTTGTTGTGCTTTCGACTTAGTAAATCTCCTAATTTTAATACATATAATACCTGTTTACTCAGTATCTCATGTTTTAGTATCGCACACTTTTAACTTACTCTAGCATAATTTACTGTGAGTTTTGTCCTTTTTTTGGGTGAAACAGGTTTCCATATGAAAGAAACCACACTGATAAAAGTCAAGCTGGACTTCTCTGGACAGAGCTTTTGTTAACTGCTGTTCAGGAGAAAGTTTGGTTTTCATTTATCTTGGTTTTTCGTGTTATCTACAATAATTCTTCAGTACACACATGACTTAAAACCTTTCTGTCCTCAGGTACATTTGCAATATTGATGGCTGGTGGCATGGCCGGTGTGATCACCTGGGCCTTCGCTACACCCATGGACGTGGTAAAAGCCCGGCTCCAGATGTCGGGGGCCGGCGGCCGAGTGTACAACGGGGTCCTCCACTGCATGAGAGTGAGCGTCAGAGAGGAGGGAGTGAGGGTCTTTTTCAAAGGCCTCCTGCTGAACAGTCTGAGGGCCTTCCCCGTCAACGCCGTCACCTTCCTCAGCTATGAGAGTCTGATGAGGCTTTTCTATCCACCAGCGACATGACCTCACTCTTGACAATGACACTCCTTTTCTTGCAAACTAGCAGGTCTTCCCATGGGGTGGACATTTCACTTTAAATACACAAACTGACTGTAGGTCAGACATTCTCCAGGGTTTTTGAACATAACCAGTTGAAACAGTTTTAGTTTTTTAAAAATATCGAATCTGAAATTCTGTTTGAAACTTTTACAGTCTGAATGGAATAAGTCAACTCTCATACAGCTAGTGTCAGAAACCTCAACACACTATATCAAGGATGTTTGTTTGATGAAAATGTTCAAATTCAGCTCCAGCTGAGTCTCCTGTGACTTGAAACGCTTATGAGGGAAGAAGACAAATTGTGAATGTAAACGTTTTAAGAGTTTTTATGATAGTTTTTTTTTTTTTTTCAAAGCATTTTATTCCTGTGAAGCGGTTTTCATATAAATAAACAATTCTACGTAAGCCGAGAATGGCCTCATGCCGTAATCTTGAGGTCAAAACTTGAGATAATTGTTTTGGTTTCTTGTGAAGACAGGTTAATTTACGAAAGGCTGTCTCGTGGGAGAACGGAATAATTCATCACAATAAATCCACTTGTGTTTTCTGACGATCATGGGGTAATTATAGAGAATTCCAAAATCAGTGTCTTGTTCATCTGATCACATTTGACTTTGACCTACAAAATTTCCAGTTAATCTGATGACCTTTCTTTTCTTGTGGCAACAGGTTGTTCTCTCTTGATCTCAAGCTGACAAAGCTAATTTTCTCGATTAAAGAATTACTAACTTGTGATCTTGAGATAATGAAATTTATTTAAAAAAAAAAAAAACAGTTGCCAGCATGGCACTTCTGGGCTTCCATACAATATCAAGAATAGTTGATTTCATTATGTGTGACTGGTGCATCATCATTTGCACTTGTATGTCATATATCAACATATTGTGTGTGTATACTAATAGGTGGAACATTACTCTGTGTGACCTTTGGGTAAAGATCAGCAAGTCTCCAAATGTTGTCAGCTCTATGTTGACATGTTAAGTCTTTGTAATTGTGAACATAGTAAAGCATTTAAGCTGCAAACAGCTTGATATATTGCTCAAGAGTTCAGGGAGACTAAAAGCTAGGAGAGTAAATATGGGCATTGCATACACCTGATGACCAGAAACGTAACTCTAGATGAATAAAGCGTGTTCCAAGGAGGTTGTATCAAATCTCTTGACAGCTTTTTGTGCTTCCCTGTGGTCAACAAGTCAGATATTTCTAAGAGCTGTATCGTAGGCAACTGGACTTGTTTCAGTTGCCTACGATACAGTACTTAGAATTACCATGACCTGGATCACTGAGAACCTTCATCAACAAGTCAGATATTGCAGGTTTAAGAATTTGAAGGTCAAGAATGAAAAAGTGTGTTGTTTACATGTGCACAAATAGGAAAAATGGGACATATGATGCAGGTAAGGATAAGTAAGGATATTTCCCAAAACTAGTTATAATCCAGATAATGGTGTGTGTGTTAATCAGCACTCAACACTGTTAATCAGTACTGACTGACCCCTCCAAATACAAAATAGGCTTACACAATGTCTGAAGAGAAAATATTTTATTCTCTGCAGTCTCATTAAACATCATTACATCCTCACTAAAGACTCTTCTTAATGAATATTTTTACATCCTTGATTTGCACGTTCCCAAACACACAGTTCATGACTACTCCCTCCTACCTCGACACTTTCCACTTTAAAAACCTTTAATGATACAAATACACGGAACAACTCTGCATGTTCGAACTTGCCTCTTGAAGCAGCATTCCCAAGACTTAATATGGAAGATTAACGATAGATTTATCGGGAATTAATATTAAATCTAAGCCCACACCTTGATTTTATAAACACTTGACTGAGAAACAACAGGGAAACAACCAGGTATAATGAACACATTTGTAATGTAAAAAAAAAAAAAAAATTCAAGTCAGACAACCCTTAAGGTTCCATTCCAAAGAGATGTTTAAGTGTGGGCACAAAACGTGTCGGAAAAGAAAAAAAAAAGACTGCTTCTTGAGGCACTGCAGCAAAAGTAGAACATTAAAAACATAAAAGAATCAAGCACTTATCTGTGAGACTTGGAATGATTAACACAGATTAGTCCTATCAGACACCTGATGGACTTTGTCATCACTGACCTCGAAAAATAAAAAAATTAGTCAAGAAGCCTGAACCAGACTGGTTTAGAGGCAGTATGGCTGTTGCGGTATAGTGAGAATAAGATTCACGTATTTGTTAGATTATAGGCACCATGCAGCTGACAAAATGACACTAATTTGTTGCTATGACAGAAAGGCATCTGTGGAAGAAAGTTCACATTCATCACAGGAGCTGAGACTGTAAGACTGTGAACTCCTGAACTCATTCATGGACAGCTAGTAGTAGCAACAACAACCACAGGATAAGTCATAGAATTGACAATTTCATCAGTGTCATTGGTTTTACAGATATCCTAACTGGTTTATTATTCGGTGGGTTTTATTTTTTGTTGTACGACCCACTGGTTTTGCAATCACCATGATGACATTGGTGAAAATAGATCCAACAGAGTGAGAAACCTGAACAGTTAGACAATCAGTTCCTAAACCAGTAGAACCAACTGTGAGCTCATGTTGCTAATGACCCCTCATTTCAAGTACAATGAGTACAGATGGTCAAAGTTGAACCAGGTATTTGGTTTGTAAAGTGGTTGGCTTCTTGTGTAACATTTTACAATGTGCCTTCTTATTTTACTACCTTAGGGGTTTGTTTAAAACCTGTTTTATCTTTTAACTGTTAGACATAAGCAACAGAGACAAAAATTAAACCCCAGTGGTCATAAACCTTATTTTTCCAAGATTATGAATGTGTAACATACAGCAGCTCATCACTCCATTCATTCTCTGAGGCCCTTTTCCTGTCCTGTTGCCATCCCAGCATGCAGTTTACAAAGAAAAAACAAGAAGAAAATGCAGGTACATAAACCCCACATACACCCACAGTTCATGATAGACGATGAGCATTCCTAGAATGCAGTATGTGGCTTTTAAATGTTCCACACATTATTTAAAAAATGTGTCAAACGGCTAGTCTAAGCTTTGGCTGGACGAGCCTCCACAAGGCCTCTCATCTCAGGCACTGGTGCCCTCTTTACATCTTATATTCTGAGGCAATCAAGACCAATTTTACATTGTCTAATACAGTGTGGGTTACACCGTCACATGATTAAAATCCTACACCTTTACAGATATTCACAATAGCATACATTCAGAAGCAGCTGTACCACAGATGAGAGATAAACCAGCACACTCTGGAATGCAAATGTAAGACAAAAAGCTTACAGAAGTCACTTCCTTCACAGAGCTGAAGGACACCCTGAGCTTCTCCTTTTACTGACTGTTCACAGACAAAACAAAGGATCAAGGATGCTTAAAGGGAAATTATGTTAACAGGTTAGGGACAAAAAAATACTGTATATATTGTTCTACAGGACTAGTGATGGCTTAGTTAAACAAGCACTGACCTTTACCAAGCCAGTCACCAGAGTTTAAGACATGACAGTGACACTAAGTGATAACAGGGAAACAAAAACATGATTGGAGTGCATGGTGAAGGACAAACAAATATTCAGTCATCCTGTCTTGACAGCCTAACTGTATTCTGTAAATACCTTGATCCTGCTTTAGGCAGCATTTCAGTCCCTAGTGCTGAGTCCTCAGTGAGACTGAGAGGATTGAAAGTCCTGGTCCTGGAGTAGTGGCTTGTGGTTCTGCTCAGCAGCCATGGCCTGTAAGCTTTTCCTCTGGAACTGCCTGGCCTTGTTGTAAAAGAAGACCCCGATGAACACGAGGACTGTGCCGGTGGCGCTGAGGAGGGTGATCTCATTGCTGAAGACAATGATGCTCAGCCAAACCGACAGGGCATGTTTGACAGTACTGGCAACACTAAGGAAGAGATGAGGGCTGTTACTGCTGGAATCAACATCAAATTAATACAATTCATGGCCTGAACAAGAACATTATCTGTTACGAGAAACATGGTGAAGACACTCGTTTTAAACTGGTTACTGACATATACAGTCGTACCCCCCAGCACCGTTCAACTGACACTGATGTGTAAAATTGGTGCAGCTCCCCTTTATGATGGCAGAAGCACAAGCTATTTCTACCACGCTGATAAACCCTAGCAAGAACTCAACTGTGCTGGAGATTAAAGAGATTATATTCAGCACTAGGCAGGCGTACTTAATAAAATGGTACACCTGATGGTTGTCAACTGTTGCAAATTGGTGCAAATTAAGAATTATGTTAGAAATAGGTTTTGTGCCTGTCTCCTACCTGAAGGTAACGGGGGAAATCCGTCCCATGAGAGCATAAGCAGTGACACTCTGCAGGTGGAACAGGGTGCCGTCGAAAAGCAGCAACAGGATCATGTCTTGACTGAAGATGAAGCTCCGCCCACTTTTCCCGATCACTGGGATGTCCTGGAAACATGGAGACGGAGCACAACAACCATCAACATCAACATCAACAACCTCGACCTTACACCTTCAGTCCTGCCACATACTGTATCTGTTATCTGTAATCTGTTTTACAGTTTCCTGCCTGTTTTCTTATGTCAGTGTTGTTACTATATTGCCCAACATCTGATAGCAACTGCTGCTATCATACAGCTCTTATTCATTTAATAACTACCGACTTTAGGTACATAATTCTCCTTAACGTAACTCGATACAATAATAACTGTAGCAGCTGTGCGTTGACCTACCAGGAGGAACACCCATGCAGGGATAAGCATGATGACTGCTGCTGCACTCGTATAAAACTGCAGTTCAGGTGGGCTGAAATAAGTCAACAGAGTTTTATAATAAGTGTCTGATTGCATCAAATGATGTCATTTTTCAGTTATAAATAGGAGAATTCACAGTCATTTTACCTAAACCGGTATGTGTCTCCACTTAGCAGTTTTTTGGAGAATACGTTCTGCAAACTGAGATAAGAGACAAAGGGTTAAACATCACAAGCACCACACTGCTGAGGGAATAGCTGTGCTGAGTGCTGCAGTACCAGTCCATGATGTTGGTGGACAGAGCGGCGGAGAAGCCGAGCATGTTGAAGCTGATCTCCGTGGCTGTGCAGAGAGCCAGGCCGGCCATGACCGGGAACAGGGCCAGGTTCACCCACAGCCCTGCAGGTTTCAGAGCAAACAGTACACGCAACACAAAGAGTCAACCGACCTGTCATCACAACACCTACAACACAGTTTTAACCCTCCTTACATTTTACCGCCCGACCCCTTACACATCCAGTACATCAGTGTGCTATGTACCTGTATACTCCCCGAGGATCAGCCTGGACATGATGACGGTGAAAATGGGTGCTGAGCTCTTCACTGTTTCTGCAAAAGACACCGCCACGTTCTTCAGGCTCACCAAGCCCAGAACCACTGTGGTGAACCTGACAAATGGAGGCAAAGATTTAGTTAATACTGCACTTTTGGAAAAACAAAGCATCAACATTGAGCTTGCATCAGCATGTGACACCATGCAACTTCTGATACTGGAGACACATCAACTGAACTCGAGCCCCCTCCTGCTTCCCTGAAATCACTGGTGTGGAAATATTTTGTGTTCCCGGTGAGTTATGTTAACAACGTTTGCGTTGTCGACAAGAAAACCACAGTTTCTAAGCTATGCTATGCGCATGTAGCATATGCGTCCACAGGCAACACGACAGATATGGCAGGACATCTCCGCAGGCATAAGTCATAAGTAGACTTAACTGAGAAAACTACACCGTTAACACAGCTAACTCTTCCGTCCTCATTTAGAGCCAAAATTCAACTTGCACTAAAGCAATAACTAGCACTATAGGGGTATGACATGCAACCTTATTCAGTGGTGTAAAACCCTGGATTTAAGCATTTAATTGGCATACTTGAACCACGCTACGAAATGCCAAGCAGCTCGCATCTTACCACAAAGGTCTTGCCCTCCATGTATGATAATGTGAAGGAAAAAGTTATTGGAGGTCTGAGCAGTTAAGATTTAGTGGCCTTAATGACAGATTGCTGGACCTCCAGAGCAACACAGAGCTACATGAGTGTGCACTCTTCATTCTTGACTTCTCTTCTTCTGTTTACAGTTTGTTTCCAACTGACTGGTGAAACAAGTTATTGTTACATTTATATTGTTAATAGATTATTTAAATTTGACAATAAGGCCTTAGTGGGGTACACTGCAAACGTATAATAGAGATTACATCACTCACTACACCATGAAGACCATCTTTTGAAATAAGAATTAAAAAGTTATCATGGCATAAAACCAATGATCCTAGATGATCCAAGACTAGTCTAAAAATTGTATAGCCATCTGATAGAGAATCGAATCAAATCGAGGATTTGGAGAATGGCGTCACCCCTGATCAAGACCTACTTTGCATAATTCAACAGTGAGGTTGCAGAAGTGAAAATCCCATTCATATTCTAAACCGAGGTTGTCGATTATTGGCCATAATTCAAAACAGACTTACGATGAGCTATGAGATTGTGAAACGATGATATATGCAACTGTAGAAGCCAAAAGTTTGTATATCAATGTCGCTTGAAATCAATGTTGTCTCCACTACCCCCAATCCTAAAGTGTAACAGCGACATCTGTGATTGGTTGAGCTCACCGTTACCATGGAAATGCATCCAAAAGAGTCATGATGGCTAGCAAGTTACTGCTACCATGATCAGATCATTGATGTTACATTTAACAAACAGCATCCATGATTTCTGTTTTTGACTCACAATGGTTTAAGGGAGAGTAGTCCTTCACTCTTTAAATAATTATGAACAGTCTTGTACCTTTGCCTTTTTTCCTGATTTCGATTTACATTTGGGGCATTTAGCAGACGCTTTTGTCCAATGCGAATGTAATTCATACATTCATACACTGATGGCGGTGGCTGCCATGCAAGGTGCCGACCAGCACATCAGGAGCACTTTCTGGGGTTCAGTATCTGCCCAAGAATACTTCAACATGCAGACCAGGGGAATCGAACCAGCAACCTTCTGATAACAAGACGCTGGCTCTAACCCTGAGCCACAGCCGCCCCTCTGTTTTTATTGCTCTGAATCAATGTGTTATGGTCACTGTTCACCTTGTAGTTGGTTGGCTTGGCCCTGGCCTTAAAACTCTTTATGCCTGAAACACCAGTGGGAGGGATGAATGGGAAAATGATGCCTTACAGAACTGGTTCTCAAAGTGGGCGTTCACTTGTTGCTCTATGGATAAATATTTTTAGAGGGCGGGGACCCACCTCATGAGTCCAACAAACAGCATGATCATGATGAAGTTGGGCGGGTACTCGGTTCTGGACTTGTGCTGGTAGAGGCAACAGGGCACAAACATCTTTATGCAGCCTATGACGGTGGTGGAGAGCATCTGAATGGCACCTGGGAAGCATAAGAAAGACAACGAACACCTGCAGCATGAACATAAAAAATAACTTCTCCAACTGGAACTGCAACTGTTACCTAATGTTTACATTTACTTTGTTCTTTCACAGCAAGACCAACAAAGGGAAATGTACTTGCTAGAATCACATGATCACATGATAACGTAATCTCATGGATCCAGCTACCACTAAAAAAGCAATCAGGGTGGACGCTGAACAAGTTTGTCCTGAAAATCTGCTGCAGTACAGCTCCTGCTGAAAGCGGTGCATGTTTCAAGCACAGACATGACTTTGCATTAATTTCAGCAAACAACCTAAAATCAACTTGCAAGCAACATAAAAATGCATGAGTTAGGAAATCCAAAAGAAAAAATCATTTGAGCCTGGTTGATTCTTGCTTTACAATGTTTGGCATCTGGCAAGTTCTGGGCATTGAAGTGTCCCTGAATGCATCACCAGTTGAGTTTTTTTCAAAATCATCTCTGCATGATGACAAGACTAACAAAGGTTCCTCATTGAAATTAATTACTTCAAGTCTCATGTTTCTGGAAGTTGGTTTTCACGCCTGAAAATAAGTAAGTCAATCTTAGAACTCATGGTGTGCTTTAGACATGCTCTGCGGTAACACGAAGCACATACGCAATATATAGTTTAAGAGATAAAACCTGCAGAAACACTGGTGTGGTCTAATGAGAAGTGTAGTATTCTTTTTTTTTTTACCCAGCATGCTGGGCTCCCCCTCCAGCAGCGACAGGATGTACTTGTTGAGGAACAGGGTGCAGAAACTGAAGAAGTACCAGAAGCCTAGGTAGGTCATGGAGCGCCAGTTCCACACCCCTGACTCCGCCTCGATAACCGTCGTCTCTGTAACCGTGATCTTCAGCACCTGCTCCCCTGGCAGGCTCTCGCTGCGTGCCAGCACCACTCGCTCCTGGCGGGTGGTGAACGGCGACAGGAGGCGCCACAACGGGTGCCTGGCATCTCGCCTGCTGCCTGGCATCTCGCCTGCTGCCTGAGGGCCCCAAGGGGCCCCACAGGTGGGTGATGGGAGGGAGGTGAGGGGGTCGATGAGAGCTTTAAATGTCAGTCCATCCTCTGGTTGGTCTGGCGATTGATCCGGCTTTCAGTCTTACAGGAAATGATGCAAATGCTTTGAGTGCTGGTGTCCCCTGTCCTGCAGAAGCTGGGGAAGACCAAAAATCATTTTCTGTCAGGTGAAACACAAGGTCAACAGTAGGAAAAGTGTGATATTTACACTGGAACGTCACTTATTCTTTGAATCATACATTTAGTGAATGCCCATTCACTTGTAACAAATTTTAAAATATTACATAAAGTGTCTCTCGTCTCGCCCTGGTCTTATATTTGACATATTACTGGACTGTACAGACTCACAACCTTCAAAACACTCACCAAAACTCACCCTTTTAAAACTGCTTTTAATGAATAACTCCTGTAACTTTTTTATGTTTTTAGTGTGTTCTTTTTATTATTCTGCTTTTTAACCTGTAAAGTGTCTTTGTGTACCCTGAAAAGCGCTATATAATATAAAAGTATTATTATTATTATTATTATCATTATTATTATTATTACTGTATCCATGTATAATGCGGATTGACATCCCTACTGGCTCTTCACTATGCTCTGTTGTGTTATGTTATATGCTATTGACAGTGACACTACACTGATGCTGCTAACACCTAGTTACAAACACTATTTTGTATTCCCAGTTCAAACTAACACAAGTACAGCAGCTCCTCGTGTGAAAGGCAGCAGGGGTTTGAGCCACAACTGTGCCTGTTGCTGAAAAGAGACCAACTATTAGAGGTGAGTCACACACAAACCGCGAGGCTAAGTGCTCTGTGTTGGGTTTAATATGTACAAACGTCCTGTGGTTTGGTCTCAAGTGCCATCAATAACAAAGCAATGTACCGTTCACTATAAACATACAGAGGACACTTTAAGTTTTGTGTTGCTAGCTTCTTCTCGCAAGAACACCGGGTTTCATGGTGACATGTAAACTCCAAATGTAGTTAAGGAAGACGAACTCTTACCCGTCTTTGGATCTGGATGATTGAGTAAAGACTATAAAATACCGCTAACCCAGCCGGTCAACGCCACAGCAGCGAGCCGCGTAGAAAGAGGAAGTTCAGCATTGACGTTAGCTCGGGGCATGGGATCCAAATGAGAGGAAGCGACAAAGCCCGCCGTGCTACACGCCATGCTACACAACCCGAGGAAGGGTTAACTGAGGCTACACCTAAAACACGCAAATATGTCGCTATCTATCGGGGCTGTCCATAGCTGCCCACCTGAGACGTGGCTGCTAAAAACAATAAAGTCGCAGTGTTAAGCTAGCCTCCAACTACAACCGAATGCAAATGACAGGGCTTCAAATTAAAACCTCCATTGTTGAAACAAAATCACTGCTAACCCTGAATTACATTTATTTTAACGTAATGATTGCTATGATTTATTTTTGTTATATTTTTAATTGCGAGTGACAGTTTGCACTTATTTAGTAACTTTCGCCAGAGCAAAAAACAAAACAAACAAAAAAACATACATGCTTTTATTTTACATGATACAATCGCTGTGTTTCCGGTGGGTCTAACTTTACGCAGCTGCCACGAGACACAATAGATGTTCTCAAAAAGATGCCTTCAGGAGCCCGTGGGACACTGGCTGTGTGGTTAATTAAAAAAAAAGAGTTAATTTCCATTTTTCGTTGTTGATAGCAAAAATATAATACTAAAGTAAACGGGCGCTGTACTACATCTGTGTTGTAGTTCTCCACTAGATCACATAGAATAATTCCAAGTGCACACAATGAAACAAAAGTAATGCTCCTGGTGATGCAATATACAACTATGCATATTCACAAGACACTTCTATAAGAGAGCTAAGAAGTAAAGAAATCCAACAGTGCTCGTCAACCCTGTCCTCTGCATTTGGCCACAAATTGTCATCCACATCACACCCACGTCTCCTCTATACAATACACCTGGGAGTGTTTTAACAATCCCTTGCAATTTTCTGCAGATTTTTCCAGACATCCAGTATTTAGTGCATCCAAGAGGGACATTTGATCCTGTGTGTGGTGGTCACAAACTTTCCACCTCCATGAGAAAAAGAATTTCCCAGTAGGGTTGAGGAATGGAGAGAAAGATGGAAGGAAAAGTGACACCATCCTGAGATGGGCTGTAAAACCGAACACCATATAATTACAAAATTGTTGTGGATTAAGCTTCACTGACTTGGCAGTCAGTATATCTCATTTAGGAGTTTATGCAGTTTTATTGTCTTTATTTTATTTTAATATGCAAATGCAGAATGTGGCAAATTACACTAATGTTTTGTTATGCTAGGTTTTTATTTATTTATGAAGATTTCACAGTTTTGACAATAGCATGTATGTCAGTATGTGCGAAATGTGAAATGTAAATACAGAGTTTCGGTTGTGTTTGAGTTTGAGTGAGAAAACAGTTCATTGAATTTGAATCCAGTTTGTGTAAAAGCAATGAAATGTGGCCCACAGTTAGTCCACACTGACTGCAGCTGCTCTGACTGTGTGAAGAGTTTTGACAATGTAAACTCAGCTTTGAAAAAAATAATCAAAACTGTAACAGTGATATTAGGGTATTTATTACAGAAGTGTTGAAAAATTCATCAACTTGTATTGTTTGATAACCAAGTGATTACTAAAACTGTTACAGACTTGTTGTTAGTATTAGTAGTCCAAACATGATTATTAACACCTACATAATAATGTGTAGTTGCAGTTTCTCCATGTGGCCACCAGATGGCAGTAAACACATTCAGCAACCTTCATTTCCACATTTTCCATAATAAGTTTAAAAATAAAAAAATAAAACACTCAAATTAAACAGTAGTGTGTTAAGAAGTGACTAAGTACTAAATAAACACAAGAAACCCAAACTCATAATCGTTATAAAGACATATAAATGACACATATCCGACTAGCTAATGTCCCGAAAGCCTCTCTGTTGTCCTCCGCCGAGGGGCAGCAGCACTTTGGAGCAGCCATGCCAAACCAAAGAAGAAGAACTGTAATAATCATCATCATCAGCAGCAGCAACAGCAGCAGCAGAAGAAGAAGAAGCAGCAGCAGCAGCAGCAGCAGAAGAAGAAGAAGAGGCTCTTGTTCCTGTTTACCTTGTCGAAAGAGAAAATGAAGTTCTGACAGCTGGAGGTGGACAGACAGAAGAAGTCGCAGTAATGTAAATTCCTGGTCCTACAGTCTTGTCCGTAAAGACATGGACGAGATAAGGTCAGCAGACAAGTTTCTTGACTTATTTATCACAGTTTATGTTTTGTACCAAGTTATTGGGACGTTTGAGTCACGAGATAATTGAATCTGAATGATGCTCCCCGCTTAGTTATTACCCTGTTATAACTATAAGTCACACAACGTTGTGTCAGACAACAGCTCACCTGAATTAAATGTAAAAAGATGCGTCCATGTCATAGTCTGTATTTTTAGTATCTGTTGACTGTCTTCTATTAAAGTACCACATGTTGCTGGAGGAGGACTGACCCTAACACCAGCTGTTAAAACTGATGGTGCCATAGAAATGAGAGAGAATTACTGTCATGCTCATTTTAGTGGTGTAGTAGATCAATAGACAAAACATAACACGCTTAAAGACGCTGGGAAACATCTACAAGTGAGAGATAAGTCCATTTTAATATTTATTTAGCCTTCTAACTACTGCTTGGTGGTTATTTAAGTGTGCAGATAACTCCTTTTTTTATTCCTACTTCCAAATAGATACTTTAGGCTAGTTAAGGTTAATTATTAGCCCTCCAAAGATTTGAATTGCTACTGAAAAAAGGATAGTGTGGTCAGTGGTGTCCTACAGTAACTGAGCTGTCTAAATCACACAAAAGGCTTGAGGTACCTTGACCAAGTTTGTATTTGTAAATAAAAGAAGGAAAGAAAGACAGAAAGAAAGAAAGAAAGAAAGATTAAATAGGGTTGCCTTTACTTGTGTATTCAACATAAAAACACACAAATGTGTGTCAGTCCAAAGAGCTGCAGCCTCATGGTGTACGCCTGATAAATTCCAGGGCTGCAAAAAAAAAAAAATCACCTTTAATCATCTCAAAAGATCACCCAAAAAAACCTGCAGTTATTTTGACAAATATTGCAATTTGACTCACGATTAGTGAGAATGATAATTTTTGCATCACAATTTTCTTTTTTACTGAAAAACTATCATCATGACATAAGTCATGATGCTGTGACATTTGCTAGGGTCTGTAACAAACAAATCTTTTCTTGCATCTGGAAAAGAAGATCCGTATGCCAGCTCATCTCTACAGCACATTATAAAGCTGTTGTCACACATTTTACCTTTATCAAAAAATTGCAGCCTCAGCAATTTAAAAATTGCATTAGGCCATGTTGCGATTTTCGATTATATTTCAATTAATCATTCACAAGAAGTCTTTAAAATTATCATGAGTATGCTGTTTATTTTATTTCAGTACTGATTTTGAAAAGATCTGCACTATTTTAACCTTGAACAACAGAAATTCCCCGAATTTCACAACCTTCCAGCTCACCATGCTGTACAGTCAGTCATGGGTCTGATGTAACTTAAGGATTTTCCTGACTAAGCCGTCACTGTTGTGGCCCCTGGGCTCTGTAGGGCCCTCCTATTAGATACAGGGTCAATCAGCAATGTAGACTGTTAACATAGTGCCTGAAATCCTTTTGTACAGATACTGTTATAACTGTTATTGACAGGTCGTGTGTTGTGTTGGTGTTTGTGTCTCCTGCTCTGATTTGATTAGCTTGTGCAATCACTATATGACACTCGCTCTAGATACCTGTCATAAAGGCTTAGTTATTTGCTTAGATTGTATCAAAGTCCATTTGATTCTGTTTTAAGATGTCTTCAAACATCTGTTCAGTGGTAACACACTGTGTCATAAGTACATGATCATTTTGTATTGTTTATTATTTGTACGTTTTTTCAGAAGACATTTTGACATGTCCCAGTAGGAGAAGCACAGCTGCGAGCAATTGTTTGTTATCATTATCACCCATGCTTTTCCTGCTCTGACATGTAAAAATGCTGTGATAAAGACCTATTGTATTTCCTCTTACTTAGTCTGAACTATTTCTAAACTACAAGCATTCATATATAATTTTTCTTTTCCCTGTGCTTATGGTCTGCTATTGATTGTTGTTTATTACCCTGGGGTTTGTGTTTTGTAGCTTTGCTCCTTTTATACGTTTTGATTTAGAATTTTAATATCTCTGTTTTCAGTTTGTGTGTTGATTTATGGCCACTGTTCTCGAAAAAAAGTAACATATTAAAACATAAATAAACCATAAGGGACTCTACAAGGTATTTTCATTAAATCACCCAATTTCTCAACATAGTTTGGTGCAATATTCTGTCCACATCTCTAATGCAGAGCTATAGAAGACAAATTAAGGAACAAAATTAATATTTTAAAGTGCTGTATTTCTCAGACTAATTTGCAATGCATTAAAGAAACGTCACTTGTGTAAAATTAATTAGATAATTATTTTGTTTTGCACTGCAGTCCTCTGTTGGGCAACCAGATCTCTGGTCAACCACGGGAGGGTCCGGATCTTCTATCTCCAAACCTGAGGCCAAGACACCAGGAACTGATCCCAACACCATGTGGACCGGTGAGCTGCTGCAGCAAAAACAGAACTGTAAACCATAGTGTGATAAGTCAGAGGGAAACTGAAACAAATCCTGTGGGTGTGGTGACAGACTTTATACTCAAATATCATCTAAATAATCACTTAATACAACTACAAATAAAATAAACTGAAAAAACAGAAGGTCAGAAAGTCCCAGAAATCCCAGTCCCTCCGCCTCGCTGTCTTTATGTCTTCATACTTGAACTACTGTGTTAACTCAGGATATTAGTCTTGTTTAGACTTGTCCTTATGACAGGTTGTCTCTCCATCTCCACCCTCCTGCAGATAAAGCCCTGGTCGGAGCTCTCATGTCTGCTCAAGCTCTACTTCTGCTTCACCATAGTGTCTCTGCTGGCGCTGCTTGGCCTCACCCTGTCCAGCGTCTACAAGCAGCACATGGACACAGATGTGACGGATGAGGACAACCTCCCTGTATCCCTCATCCAGCTGATCGGAATACGTGAGTACCATCACTCCATCAGCAGAAAGAAAGACATTTACTGTCAATGTCTTCAGGAAGTCGATGCCACACCACACCCACCAGCAAGTTAGCAAAAAGAAGAAGTTTTTGTGGTGTAACCATGTGACGAAGACACAGGAGGAAATTAATGCAGTGACTTTAACTGGTATTTCCCAGAAATTATTTCATCATGTCCCAAGGATTCATTATTTTCTCCATTGATCTTTTGGCCCATGGTGAAGTCTTAAAGGAACAGTTCTCCCAAAAGTGAATATTCAGTCATTATCTACTCACCCCCATGCCGATGTAAAGTCAGGTGAAGTTTTATAGTCCCTAAAACATTCATCCAAATATCCAGAAGCCCTGAGAAAAGACATTATTTGCACCTTTTTTAAACTGGAATGCTAAAATGCTAAGCTATAAACATTAGTATGCCTGAAGTGGGTGCACGAAATCCCCTGTTTTAAAACGTTTAAGTCCCCATCTATTTCAGCTGTTTAGGAGAATGCTGCAGCGCAGTTTTACTGTGACGCTCCAGAAATACAAAACGTCACCTGACTTTCCTTCAGCATTGGGCTGAGTAATGACTGAAGGTTATTTTTGGGTGAACTGTTCCATTAAAATGTACTTTTTTTTTATCTCACTAACAGTCCTGAGTTTGGGTTTCACAGATAGAGAAAAAAACAGAAAATGTTCACATTTGTGCCTGTGGTGTCAGACATATGACCGGAAACTTGAATACACACACTGTTCAACTTCTGCATACACACAGATGTAGCTATTTTTCTCACATCTTCTTTTATACTATGCTGGTGAGAAGGATGCATCTTTCTATGAGTGCAGTTACGCATCTACACGTGCACAAGCATCACGCATATTTTTCATGTTTTGGTCTATCCTGTTTATGTTTTTTGCGCACATAAAGATTATATCCTGGTTTTGGACACCTGGGGCTTGTATCACAAAGCGAGATAAGTAGGTTGGCCAGCTATCTTTGGGCTTAATTCAGGATTTCTGTTACTTTTAATTGGGGAAGATCACCATGGTAACATGTGCTGCGGGGTTAACTCCGTGGAGAAATGTGGTCAAAGAGCAGCAAAGCATTGATTTTTGTTAATTAGCCAGTCTCTGTACTTACTAATCACAGTGCAGAGTCATGAAGGGCTGGAGCATAATTAATTGTTTGATTTGAAATTAATACTGTTTTTGTTTTTTTGCTGCTGATTTGACTAAGTTATGAAACCCTCAAATAAAGTATGAGCTTTAGTCGCCTGTAATAAGCATTTGTCATTGTTATCCAAATGTATATACACTAATTGGCTAATAGAGAAGATCATTAAGATTAATAAGAAGCAAAGAAAGTGGCACTTGTAGTATTAGGGCCATAATAAGTAGAAAATATGAATGATCACTGCAATATAAGGTCTTTACAGTCAGACATACAGAGATGATGGGGTTAATAAGATAAGAAAAAATATTATAGAAATTAGTTTTAAAGAAATAAAAACTACTATTAATGACTACTTGTCATAGTGCTAATATAAGAGTGAAGCTTTATAAAGAATCCATCCATCCTGTGGTATGTGAGCGTTGTGTGTCTGTCCTCTGCAGTGTTCTGCATCTACTACATCAGCCGGGGCGTGCTGCAGGAGAACAGACAGGAGCTGGTGGCGTTCGTGCTCAGTGTGTTGGCATTGATGGTCCGATCGGTGGTCAACTTCTCCGTGCTGGGGTCAAAAGGCAAGCAGGAGCTGCTGGTAGGTCGCCCTCTACCGGACGCCCTGAGACAACACACTGCATGTGGAATATTTAGAATTAATAATCATCTGCATATTGATAATAAATAACACAGTTTGTAGATTCTTCAAAGACTAGTTTCTTCTTCCTGTGACTGGATTATTGATTTGACGTATGGATTTAAAAAAGAATCCACGAAACCACTTATCTCCCGCATCGCCCTTAGATGTTTAATATAAGTTAAGACATTAAGACATATTCGTTTTGGTTTGAGATGCAGTGACATCAGATGTTCAACATAAAAGTGAATGCATTTAATGCATTTATATACATTTGTATCAATCTGGCAAATTATAAATTATGATGAAACTAATTATCAAGCTATCTGTAATAACAGTCACATACAAAAATAAAAATGCTGTGTGAATTACTGCATTATTAATGCAGTCAAACTGTACTTTATGAGGTTAAATACTAAGGCCTTTTTCGGCAAAAATCAACTGCAAATAAAAACATAACTAATTTTTTATCGCCCTAAAACATGTAGAGACTAATAGCATTTTTCAGCCCTAAATTTTGTCTGTAGGCTTCTTTTTAGACTGCATATAGAAGAAGATAGCCAGCCTGGGTGTTGCCTGAAAAATGACTAAAACCCAGTGTCACTGCTAGTCAAGCCTATTTGTTGTGAGCACACATAACGAGTGAAGGGAAGTGGGATGAATTTATCAACATTTTATGCTAGCTGCTGGTTTCCTCTAATAATCCCACTGATGACAGGGGAAATAACTGTAGATCCCCACAGCTTTCATCCTGCCTGAAGAAGTCAGAGTTTCACCACTTGATGTCGCTATTGTTGTATGCATGAGTCACATCTAAGCGTGAGCGTGGAAGTGTTTGTGGTTGGAGTGAATATTAAAAAAACACTACGAGTTCATCTTTATATCTCTGACTGGGTATCTTGGCTGATAGCTAATGCTGCACCATATTATCAGTTGTCTTGATAAAGTGAAAGTAAACTGATGGAAATGTGTGAGAAACTGATTTTGGCTTGTACAGATGAGGAAACAACACCGTGAGTTGCAGCAGTGTTTCTTCCTGTTAGAGGAATGTGAAGCCAAACAGGTTTGAATGTACAACCAGTTGCTTCATCTCTTGTGACCTTTAGACTGTCCATGACACATAGTGCCTGACCCCTGGCCTGAATAATGTTCCACAGGCTCTAACACCCTGCAGCAGACACTATTAAAACACTATGAATCCAGGAGCCAGGTCCAGCCCTCAGGGTGTTTTCTGCTAGTGATACTTTCTGATACGAGTACAACATTTGGTAGGGAGTATACTGAGACAGAGGGGGAAGCAGCAACATAAGATTCTAGCACTTGCCACCATTTTGTTTTAAAATATCATCCATGACATCCCCAAAAAGACAAAAAGAAAAAAATTACTGTCTGCTAGACACACTTTCATCTTTTTTAATTTAAATTAACCATGAAGACTTCATCTGAGACCATCCAAAGATCATCTGTGGTGTGTTTTGGGTCACAGGTTCGTTTCGTGTGCATGATGTGTCTGGGCGTGATCCACGTCGTCTGCACCACGCTGCTCGTCATGAGGCCCAACATGATGGCCTTCCGTGTGGGCGGGGCCTTGGAGAGCCTGCAGGAGCAATACTTCCTGCTTAACCTCTGTTTCTCCATGGTGACCTTTGACCTGCAGGCTCAGGTACATGTTCATTCCACTATACAAAACATGACAGGCTGGTGCTTTTTTTTTTGATGTTAGTACAAGTCTGCAAGAGTGTTTTGGTGCCTTCCTTGTGTCGGACCCACGTGCCTTTCCTCCTTTGCAGTGAACCGAGGTTCATCTCTCCAGCCTCAGTCACAGCCTCCAGAGAACATTTCTATACCTGCAGCATTTGATTGACTTATTATGTAACATTTAGAGAGTGAAAACAGCAAAAAACAAGTTTTTCTGGTTTGTATGTGTGTCGTGTGAGCGAGCACAAAGCGGATGCTCAGGTGTGATGCTTCCGCAACACGTTTTATCCTCACGTGTTGGCACATAATGTCGAGTTTACAAGGAGCGCTCGGGACGCAAACAATTGTCTCTTTGTGTGAGTTACTGACTTCATGATGTGTTGTGGGTGTGTTTCAGTTGTGTCTGTGTATCTTGATCACGACGTCGGACTCTGCCATGTCTGCTGACAACTACATCATCCTGGGCGTCGGGGTGGTTTGGGCCTGCCTGACCGCTGCTGTCGGGGCTGTTGCAGTAAGTGCTCATCCATCCATCCATCCATCATCTTCACCATAAACCAATGAGGAAAATATCATACAGGATGTGCTCTAAACAGTCGAAAACACACATGGTGAAATATAAAAGTCTGAGTTGTGTCTTTTTTTTTTCTTCTTTTTTTTATTAACTACTTGTTGTTTTTCAGGTTTTAAAGGAAGCCAGGGCGTTAGTTTGGGTCTTCATGGTGCAGAACCTTCCTCAAATCGCCTTCTTTGTTTATCTGATGTACATGGTGAGCTTCTCTCTGAATCTACATGAGTGAAGAGTGCTTTATGAAGCAGCTATTATGAACACAGACAATTTAAGTTCCTACTGAAGACGTATAGCTTTAAATATGGGCAGCAAATGTATTAATTTGTTTGAAAAAACAGCCTCAAGCAGCTGGACACCGTAATTTTTACCAAAAGTTGCTAGAAAAGGCATGACTAGAGTATTTGCTGGGGACTATTTTCTGCCGAGGATTAATACTTGTTTGATATTTCAGTGTGTATTGACAGCAGCGGGTTGATATATGTGTGACCGAGTCAAAATAGTAGAGAAAAGTTTCGCCAAGGGGATAATAAAGTACTACATACTTGAGTAAAAGTAAAGATAATCATGTTGAAATACGAGCCAATAGTACTTGAGTAAAAGTCTTGAAGTATCTGATATTAAATGTATTTAAAGGTGCAGTATGTAAGAATTTTAGTTGAAATCATTGAAAAACATAGTTCAAATGATCAGAATCAGAATGTGAAGAAATAACATGTGTAAGTACGTGTTTTATTACAGCGATATCCACAGCATGCTAACCAGCTAGCTCAGGCCTGCATGGTTATAAAAAGCTCATGTTCTAGCGGTGTAAACAGCAACAGTCTCCTGGTCCCCGAGCTCCCAGTCCAAACCTCTAGCTGCACAGCTAACTGAGCTAACTAGCTAACAGCAGCAACAGTTAGCAGCAGTTTGCAGTTATTCTGGTGATATTCTGCCCCCTATTAGCTTTAAGTATAATTCAACAGTGGTCAATTCTTACATATTGCACCTCATTAGTAACAAAAGTACAACTCATGCAGTTTACGTGTATGTATACACTATATGTTGTGTGTTGACCAATGATCGGCCTGGTGCATTATCTGATTCAACATTCCGGAATTTTCAGATTCTTGGAACCAGTGTTTTGCGTTTTTTCTTTATTACAGAGAAAAAAAATTATTTGTAAAATGTGCTACTTTTGGCTCTGGTGCAGCAGTCTGCAATGTAACTAATAACTCAAGTTATCAGATGAATGTAGTGGAGTAAAAAGTACAATATCTGTCTCCAGAATGGAGAGTGGAAGTATAAAGTAGCAGAGAATGGAAATATTAAAGTGTAGTACGAGTACCTCAAAACTGTACTTGAGCACAGAACTTGATTAAAGGCCACTGGACATTTAAGTGGTATCAAGTGTTTTGGGCTTCAGCAAAGTAACTAGTAACTTGAAAGTATCAGATGTCCTGTGAATATAGTGGAGTAGAAGTATAAAGTGACAGAATGAATTCCAGCTGGAAAACGTTGTTTTGCTTTAATTGCAGGTGATAAAGAAATGGTCCGAGGACAACGTGTACATCCTGGAGGCGGCTGCTGTCACCAGCGCTTTGATTTCACTGCTGATTAAAGGGGGTTTATTCTGGGGCCTCATCAAACTGGTGCACAGCTTCGGACAAGGCCTGAGGGAGAGGAGTGAGTAAACCGCTTTTCTTTTCTCGGTTTCAGTCCTTCAAATGTTTCTCTGATCAGAAGACTAAATAGACGCTACGTTAGTGGAGTATGGACTATCTCTACTTCCTGTTTTTATGTTGTCTTCAAACCTGACTTTTCCTAACTGGGCTGACCTTAAGCCTGTCTATGCTGGCTAGAAAGCAGCAGAAAACCACAATTTTGGCGTTAATCTCCCTTTTGTTTTCCCAGTGTTGGCACCCAGCAAGTGATAAAACATCTGGTGGTGGTGGAGCAAGGACACAGCTGCTGGCTGAGGGCCTCAAGAAAAGAAACTCCAGCCGGGTGGAGCTGACTGTGGAGCTCATCATTTTGTTCAACCATGTGCTGTTTACTGTATCGATTTCATTTCAACGTTTCTTTGTCAGCGTGCCTGAACACATGAGGTAAAGCTCCACAGTTTAGCTGCATTTAAACATTTTTGTATGAAACTCCATCGAAGGCCTTTGTACTTGGATTCATATTGGTTTCCTATTCTTACTGTCCTATGCACTGTACTTTTTCCTTTGGTGTTTGTAGGCTCTATGTGTAAACACCAAAGATTTTTTTAAGCATCCTCCATTTATAAAGGAGCTTTTATTTTAAAGGTCTTTTTTCTTTCTTTCCTGTAAATTACACTCAGAGCTGACTAACTTTAGTCTGCTTTTTTAAAATCATCATTGTCAAACTTGAATCTTGTGATCTGAACTACTTCTTTGAGCAACACTGGGATATTTTTAACTTTCTGCAGCACCTTAATGCACTTAACCAAGTGTTTTTTTCATCATCGTTTTTAATAAACTATCAAATCAACATCGACTGTTTTGATTTGTTGCTTAATAAGACGGGGAGTGAAGAGGGAGTTATTCGCAAGGTTCCAACACCTGCTTTACCAATTCAGGGACTTTTCAATACTTATCCAGGTCCCAATCCCTCAAATTTCAGGATCCATAACAACGAGCTTTACAGAAGCTCATAGACAACTATTAAGAAATATTAAACGTTGAACTTGCACATAATAAATAAATTTAAGCACTTTCAATGACCCATGTCTATTTCTAATTATTTTCAAGAATATTTAAGGCCTTAATTTATCTCCTTAAATTCACAAACCTTCAAGGATTTCACAAAACCATTGGAACCCATTTAGATTTGACTCTAAACGAAAGGCTTCATACATTCACTCATAGAACTGAAGTTACATTATGATAACTTTCTATTTTGTTATTAATAAATGCTGATTTTATAGTTATTAAACTTGAGTTAAAGGTATTTTTAGTCAACAACATTCAACTAAAATTATCAACAGACTTTGAAGAAACAGTTTTTACATTACAA
Organism: Pagrus major; assembly: GCF_040436345.1. Taxonomy (NCBI): domain Eukaryota; kingdom Metazoa; phylum Chordata; class Actinopteri; order Spariformes; family Sparidae; genus Pagrus; species Pagrus major. Next base: position 24,891,938 of record NC_133221.1, on the reverse strand, counting down.
TGTCTATATATCTACTGAAGTTAGCATGCTAACCAGCTAGCCCTGGCCTGTCCCTGTCCAAACCTCCTGTCCTAACGGTACAAACACCAACACTCCTGTATTGCTCAGACCTCCCAGTCCGGACCACTAGATGCATGGCTAACCAAGCTAACTAGCTTAACTGCAGCTACCGTTAGCAGCGGTTAGCTGGTAGTCTGGTGATACAGCATGCTGACTCCTATTTGTTTTTAGTACGGCTACAACAGCTGGTTAATTTTTACATATTGCACCTTTAATAGTTATTACACTCATTTTTTATTAGGCAATTGTAAAGGTTTATAAACAAAGGCGATCCAAATAATGATTATAGATGAACTACACAGTATTTATTAACCATTTATAAAGTATAAATCAGTTGCTTAATACATGTTGTAATTAATGGTAAAGCGTTTTTTGTTTGTCAACAACAAAATAACTATTAACTAAAGTTTAATTAACTGTAAATTTATCATTAATTAATGCTGTTTTTTATAAAGTGTTACCATATTTGTTTTTTTATACTTTTAACTTGTTGTTTGGCTTTCAGGCTACATGACTTCCATCACACTCCCAAGATTTAAGTTTCAAAGTTACTGGTTTCAGGCGTGAAGCACGTTGATCAAACACAAGAACACACACTTCCTGGTTTACGTTTTCTCTGTTTATTAAAGTGCTCTGGAAAAAAAAAATAGCAGTATTCATATTAGAAATATTAACAAACTCACCGATACAAAAGTCAGAGTAAGAGGCTCTCAGAGTTACAAAAGTGAAAAGCACTTTAAGAGAAGAGGTGACGATGCTTCATAGAAAGGAGAAGTCAAAGCTGTCTGTAGAACTGGGGTTTTACTCTGACGACCAGCACTGGAAACAAACTGTATCGGTTGCCAGTTTCTGTTTTGACACGAGAACTTCATCTGAAAATTAGTCAATTCAAGTTGTCCTGGAATGCATTCGGCTCTATCTGATTGGACCTCACTGCACTTTGACCGTCTGCAGACCGAGACTGATAATTTCTAAAAACAGACTTTTCTTCATCAACAGAGTTACCAACTAAAGAAATTAATGTAAAAAAGTACCAAATAGACTCATTTTCAACAATGATACATTGTAAACTGGTAAATAAACATATAGACTTTACAAAATACATCCTATTCAAGCATCACATATATATATATATATGAACACATATAGTGTTAAAGGAATGATTGCCTTTTAAAACTCACTTGGTCCACTTGAGAGTTACAACAGGTGACGTGTTTTCACCCTGACACAATTAGTTGAGCCAATGTATATATTAACATTGAGACATTATATGTGAACAGATATGTAAAGTTAAGGTAGGCCACCTTAAAGTATTCAGCAAAGACTGTGAAGTAGCAAACTGATGAGAATGGATGCACCAATATCTAAAATAACAATTCTTCAACATACATACACAGAGTATTAAATCACCCACAGCCCACACACACACACACACACACACACACGCTGGTCTATAAAACCTACACAGAGTTCAGCTATGGCTTAGGAGACATTTTTAAAACACAGACGTTAAAAAGACGTTGAAGACATCCAAACTGTGGTCTCTCTGCTTGGAATTGATCATCTTGTCTCATTCTTGACACGCCATCCAACGCACTGACCACACACTGTGGACCGTGCTACGTAATACGGCTGGCCAATCAAGCGTCAACATGTGATTACAATGAAAACGCACAAATCACAGATCTGTGCGAGTGTATGATTAAAAAACATTACCATGATGTAAACCTTGAAAAATAAGATTTCTGTACATTAATGATACCAGTGTTTAAGGCACAGTCTGTACAGTCGGGCCACTATTGCCAAGAAGATGCACTGTAAATCTGCTCTTCCCCACTTTAAAATCGTCTAAAACATTTAATTCATTGATGGAATTAAATCATTTTTTTCTGATTTGAGTAACAGAAATAGGGAAAATTTTGATTTGACAGATTATTTTTGTTAAATTTTCCAGAGAATTGCAACGTGGCCTTCATCTTTACAGAGAGAACTATCGTGTTGTTAAGTAAGTAGTGGAAGTGTCCCTGCAATCTGTCTTAAAGATTAAAAGTGCTAGAACAGACCTGATAACACCCATCAAGAGTATTGCAATAACTGCTGTCCACAACTGACCTTGTGTGTCCCGACCCCTGCATTTCCTTTTGATTAAAAGTCAAAAAACGTTTCTTTACAAACTGAGCTCGAAAGGCTAGTTTTTACAATTTAAAAAAAGAAAACACAGGGACAGTCCTCGAACAATAGTGTGGCCAAACTCCATTCAAAAACCCACCATTTTAACATGCTCACATTAGAGCAGGACATGATATCTTTGGGGAATTTTACAGACTCCTCTATAATGTTGCATACTATCATAGAAACTTGGGTAGGTTACATGTGTAACCCCGGTTCTTTGAATAGAATGAATGAGTTTGATGAGGCTCGACATTCATGTTCAGAGCCCCGGAAATGTCCAATAAATTGTTAAACTAAACACATTTTTCATCATTTTTTTCCACAATATGTTCTTTCATTTTTTAGATTAATTATAGAATTTTCTGGTTTTTGTTTTCATGCCATGTCAGAATTTTTCATTTCAAAATGTCAACAGTGAAGAGTGGACTTACTCCACTGTAAAAAAACAAAAAAATGCTAAGTGATAAGTGATTTCTACACAAATTGGTTTATATATTGTTTTTTCATGGTATTATTGATCAAAAAAATACCTGTTTATTCATTTCATGTTATTTTCATTTGATTTAATTGAACACTCAGGGGTTTCATCGTTTGCCTCTAATTGCCACATTTGTCTACCACCTCAAAAACTTGTTAATTTACCACTGTTTTTTTGGGGTTTTTTTCTTATCATTTTAATTCTTATGAAAAGCAACATTAATATGATGGTTTGTTGAATGGAGTTTGGTGAGATCCGTAAAAGACAAAATGGCACAGAGCACGGTCAAGCTAAAACCAAGACCTCAGGAGTCCTGGAGACCTTGGAGAAGACCTCTAGGATCTTGGAAACGGCCTCAGAACTCCTCGTCCTCCGAGCTGAGGTAGTTCTGCTTCTTCCTCACGTTCCAGTGTAAACACTCGGCCAGGCTCTCAAACCAGTCGTTGACCGGGTCCCGGGAACAGATGGAAGGAACGGGGAAGCAGGAAGTGGTGATGGTAATACTGGAAAAAAGAGAAATCAGATGAGGTTTTGTGTCACAATGGCCGAATGACGAAAGGAAAGTCCAGGTATTTGCAATCACAAAAGCAAAGGGAAGGTGTTGACATCAGATTCAGGAACTTGACTTCCTTCTGAAGAAACACTGAGTATTTGTCTGAGAAGGGTTCAATAACTGGAAATGACTGGCAGCTCATTTCAAGCACCAGGAAGATGAATATACCTGGTGGAGTTACATAAAGACAGACTGGCCACAAGCCTATTAAGCAGGTTGATAAGGTTACATAACAAAGCCTACAAGTGTTGAGGCAGCTGCTGGACCAGTTAAACTTATTATCCATTACAGAATCTGTGTGCTTTGCTTTGCTTTGCTTTGCTTTGCTTCATTTACTTGGCTTCACATGCTGTTTGTGTGGCTCAGGTTCGATGACCAGCAGGTATGTGGACTAACCTGTCTCCGTGGCAGATCTCTTGTCTCTTCCTTCCATCGAATGACACCCAAGCTGTGTTTCTGGCGTCCCGAGAGAGCATTATCTAGATAAAAAAAAAAAAAAAAGGACACGCAATGAATGCAGAAAGGTCACAGAAAGAACAAGATTTTGTTTTTTACCACTGAGAGAAAATATGAAATGAGATTTCCTCATTCGTTAATTATAAACAGTGGATGTACACACCTTGAGCTCCACCCCGGCAGGCACCACGATGGGTCTGAAGGAGAGCGAGTGTGGGCAGATGGGGGTGATCATGATGGCTGGTACGTTGGGATGGATCATGGAGGCTCCTGCTGCCACTGCATACGCTGTGCTTCCTGTAGGTGTCGATACTATCACACCTGAGTGGACACAGAGACACATGCACTCAGTGAATTAAAGCATGATATCAGGGCGAAGTTACAAACACTACCTTTCTCCTAAAAGCATGAAACAGAGTTACTGTTAGTCGTCCTTCACAATAAAAGCATCATCTCCACAAATGTCAACTACATAAAAGCTTATGGCACAAAAACAAATTATATGTTAAAAAGTATTCCTGATGGCCAGTGTTTTCATCTCGCACTAACACTCTGTAGTGCTTCAAGCAAAATGTATTTTATTCACAGAAGTGCTGCAACTAACAATTATTTTCTTTATCATTTTGATTAATATATTGATTGTTTTGACTATAAAATGTCAGAAAAGTTAGAAAATGGTGTAAAGCAGCAAATCTTCATGCTGCAACCAGAAAACATTTGACATTTTTCTGAAAGAGTGAGTCCATCCAGGTTTTCTTCTGGGCTTTTAAAATGGTCGCCCCCAGTCAGCCATTAGTAACGGCAGGCTAATAACCCGTTAAACGTTATTTCCTGATTGTGAGACTGTGGTTACTTTCTAAAGCACATAAACAATCCTGTGCGAAGACATTTTGACTATAAAACATACATACTTTGCCAAAGATTTGAATTTTTCAGATTTGAATACATAAGGAACACTACTGGGATGCTACAAAATGATATAAAAAAAAACATAAAAAAATTATAGACACAGCTTTAATAACTGACTTAATTATTTGAATATCAAAAGTGTACTCTCCCTATTTTACTCTGTAATTAGTTAAGTAATTGTTTTAGCACTAATTTAGACACAGATTTAATGTCAAGGGACTTCCTAATTAAATAAAGGTTCAATCAAATAAATAAAGAAAATAAAGGGTAGCTCTTTGGTTTTGCTCTTAAATAACAAAACTACTACGGGACTTTAATATATTATTATACCACATATTTTGAAAAACAGAGTATTATTGTTTCTATTTAATGGCACCTACATGTAGTTTAGTGTAATCGTAACTTCCCTGCCGTCGAGTTTACAATTTAACAGATGGACGTGTATCTTCATTTGCAAGTACGTCAATCCATTGACCCACCATGGGTGTTAATTTGCTACATGCTGTTTTGAAACATTTTGTGTAATTGTTAAGCGGCATGAACCTGCAGGTTGTCTGCAGCCAGCCGAAGAAACTCAAGGACATGACACGATACGTATGAATCATCGTCAAGTTTGTTTACTTGTGACCATTTTTTAGACTAAAATCTTTAGAATAGCTGTTTTTATTTCTTTTATTTATCTATTACTTCACTATATTTTGATTTGATTTGTATTTTGAATGAATGCCCTCTCTAACACAAAAGCAATGTCTAGAAACTTCTGTGCAAAGTCCAACTGCTTGCTGGGAGGCAAATGTCAGCCAGAGGTGCAGATACTAAACTTTGTCCTGTCCACAGATTTTCTTGTTTGGGCTGTCAGAGTGTATTAATACCACCCAGTCCAACGCTTGGCAGCCATACAGTATCAACATACAACACTGATCTGATTTACATGTCAGCACCCTCAGACTCTGGACTTGTTGAATGTTGGCGGCACAGTGCGGACCAGACTGACCCCATGTACTCTACTATTTACAGTTTCCCAGACCGATAAGCATGAAGACAGATTATGTGCCCACTCACCATCTCCCTGCACTGTGGTAATGAGGTGTCCATCCAGAAAGAGGTCGACATTGGAGAGATAGGATGACGGTCCTCTGTCCACCACCACCTCGTTCAGTACCTGAAACACAAACAGGGAACACACGTTAACTTTTGTGATGTCCACTTTTGAGCTTTGAGAAACCTGGATGTTCTCCTTCTCCCACAGAAGCACACATACTGCGGCTTGTAAACAACATATCCAGAATTCCAAACATTCTGAGATGGTGAGTAAACCATACACAGATAAACGTGGATCGTTAACACCACGTCTACACGAAACAAAACACTCTGCACCAGTAAACATATAACTGTCAAAGACTTTCAACCTCATACCTGAAACACTAATGACAGTGTTTACTCAAGTGCTCCCTTCACAACATGTTCAAAGCATGCAAGCATCCAGCGTGAGTACAGCCGAGTCATTATGACAAACCCCAGATAACCTGTTTAACTTAATCTCAGTCTAGGCTGAAGCTGTTGACGGATATAAAATTGTGGCATGTGTTGCTATATTATGATCCCCTGATTGGCTGCTCACATTATTTACAACTTTATGTGTGTTTCTTTTGAAGAACTGGAGCCAATCATCACCCGATGAACTGATGAACAGAACGATCTGTCCTCACGTCTTGGCAAAGAATGTGAGACTACTAATATTGGCAAAAGTCCACATGTCAAGACATATTGAAGTAGTGGTGTATGGTGCAGATGTTACCTGATACTGCATGGCTTTACGGCTACTTTCAATGTCCCCATTGGTCAGGATGATGCCCTTCTCCTCCATTCTGGCCTTCTTCTCCCAGTTCTCTTTAAGCACCCGGACTACCAAGCGACTTCGCAGGACGATGGCAGCATTACCTTTATTCAAATTATATATTTATATGAATATACAAAGTTTCTTTTGTGATTAAAAAACTGGAACACAACATATGCTTTACAAACACATCAGGAGTATCGTATAAAACCAGAGGCTGACAGACAAATTTAAGAGCATTCTGTACCTTCAATAATCTGGGTGACCTGAGACTGGTAGGTGTCAAATTTGAAAGGTGTCAGGAATCCCAAGGAGCCCAGGTGGAAGGCCATAACTGGTGGAACACTCTCCTACAAATAACAAAAGAATGACACGATTGTTATGTCGAACCAGTACGTGTAATAATACCCACAAAAGCTGTTTTCTAAAAACCCACGGAAGAGTGAACACACACCTGGAAGAGCGAAGATGCATACAGCAGAGTTCCATCTCCACCAAGACAGATGATGAAGTCTACGCGATTGGAGATGTCGTCAAGATCTGAGAAATACAAAGACAACAACCCTTTTAAATATCCCATCAAAAATCTTTGCTGATTTTTAATATATAGTGTCCAAACAACCATAGCAAAGAGACTGGTTAGATTTCATACCTTCTCTGAAAGTGCAGAATTTCTTAGTAATGGCCCCGAAGTTTTCATCACCTGAAATGGCTGGGTCCTCCAAAACTTTCTTTTCTACATAAACAATCATGTTTTTCACCTACAACAACACACACACAAAGACAAGATTAGCAACAGCCACTGCAAAATATTACAAAAGACAGTATCTCTGCTCACAAATACGGTTTTATTATGAGTAAGTGTTTCACTAGTTTGAAGACTCAGTGATTGGATGGTTACAAGTTGATCAAGATCAACAGGTTTCTTGCCTTTTTTTATTTTAAAGCGAGGACCTGAATGCAAGAGGGCAACACACACAGTGGTGTTACATTGATCCCTCACCAGCTTCCCACCAACAAACGCTGCTAATTACGTTCATTGTTAAAGGCCTCCCTATCACAGTTTGTGGTCAACACCGAGCACGACCAATACCATTTTTGGGGCCGATGCTGATAACGATATTTGGGACTAAAAAAATGTATATGTTATATCAGCTAATATACAGACCACAAGTGATCGCTCAAATATGGTTACACATACACACAGAAATATATGTAACGGAGGCTGGATATTTGACTTTAACTTTACAATTAAACAATAAACTTTAATGTCTAAATTTACATCAGTGTACTGAAACAATAAACTTCACTGGAAATGTAATAATTATAAATCACTCCAAGCCTCATTTTCTGCTTTATTATCTCTACACAAAAAAGTTTTCATTTCGGCACACATCAGACAACATACATGTGCGATACCCATTTTTATTAGTTAGGCTCTAGTCAGCACTGAGTGGTATCAGTGAACACGTGGTCTTACCTCAGTGAGGAATATGCAGAGCTCTTTGAAAGGCTCCAGCAGACTGGCATCTCGAATCTTCTTGATGACAAGGACACTTTTGGGTGGCTTGTTCCACGTCAGTCTCTGGCTGGCGGGGTCCTGAATGTGCCTGAACACACAAACACAACTTTTACCTCAGGAGGGCAAAACAGACTCAAGGCTCACTTAATAAGGATTCCCCCTTACTTATATCAGCAAAGACCTGAACCAGATCCTGGCTGATGTAAGATCTGTTATCCAACTGAAGAATCAGTCATAACCAGGATTGCAAAGTAGCTGTCCAATTAGCGTCTTGGCTTATAGTCTGGCTCTGTTGCCAGATACTGCAGACCTACGTGTCTTCTGCAGGGTCATGACCTAAACCTTACTCCTCACAGTAAGTCAGGGACACTAGTAGCACCATGCAAAGTGTTTACACAAAGACAAAGGCAAGAAAAGCAGGAGTGGTGTTTTGAGATTCAAAAAAGGGGCAAAGATCTCTTTTAAAACTTGTGAAGATATTTTCAAAACATGACACAAGAATGACTAAACCAACAGGGAGAGCGAAAGGCTAAGAGCTGAAACATATAAAATCATATGGAAAATGAGGTGAACTAGCCAAGGGGTAAAGTCTGGGCCGACATTGATACTAAAGTCTGTTCATGTCTCTCATTAGTTTCAGCTCTGTCATACATGTTAGGCAGCTACTGATTGGACAACAGGCTCAGTCAAGTTCTTATACAAGAATTCATTTTCGTGACACTGTTACAGCCTTGAAGCAATCATTTTCTAAAGACAAGTTTTGTATCGCTAAATGTCAGTGTTAATAGGTAGAACCACTGCATGCATGTCTCAATAATCGATTAACGGTGATGATTATCAAATGTTTCTTTTAAGGTTGCAACTTTGAAAAATGGTTCATGGATACTGTGTAGTTGCTGTTTATAAACCTTTACAACTGCTTTAGAAAATGTTCATACGGTTAATGTTAAAATAACTGTTTGCTTCAAATGGCTGGTAAATTAGCATCAGTATCACACGAGGACATTCACACCGATCACACGTGGAGAATGGTAGTTTCAAGCCTTGTTATCAGTGGACGTCACCAAGACGGTAAAGAGAGAATAAGGACGTGGTTCCAACTTCACATCTGCCAAAAGCAACTAACAATTTCACTCATTCAACTTTAGCTCTGCCCCGAACTTGTTCCCTCTGGTCATGTATGATATCTCTACTCAGACAAACAGTTTGTTTGTTGTCTAGGGGTAGACCGATTATTGGTGTGGTCGATTATCGCGGCCGAAGCATTTTTCCGATTATCGGTATCTTTGTTTTTTGTGTTTATTTGCAGATAAATAAATACATTTTAAAATATTATATATTTATTTATCTTTTACGAGACCCAAGGACGCTCTACACAGTAGGAAAAAAAACAGACAACCAAACAAAAAGACAAATAAACAAACAAGTAACAAAACTGAGTGTCTGCTGGGGAAGCAGTGTTCGTAGAGGCTGTAGTGAACAGGTGGTGTTTGAGGCTGAAAATGGAAATACTGAAGCAAAGTACCTAAAAATTTTACGTAAGTACAGTACTTGAGTACATTTCATCACTGGTTATTCTCACCTTTGAATAAAGATTTTTATTTTTTCTCTAAACGTGTATCACCTCCAATTATTGGTTATCCGTCTCCTGAATTACTATAATCAGTATCAGCCCTGTTAAAACATATTGGTCGACTCCTACTGTCCTCAGCTCGAAATAAATCTTATAGTTATCACACAAAATCTTATTCCATACAACTGCCTTGGTTGATTAAAAGGTTAATGCGAAATAATGCCACCAGACCCTGCGAGTCTCTCCCCACCTGTGGAAACTACCAGGGGAACATTTTACATCTAGTGAAATCAGCTGTTGTAATGTCTGAAAGAAAAACTTCTCTTTTATGATCCTGAACATAGTTTGTTCTGACATAAGAAAGCAGAACATTCAAATATTCTGTTCCTGTTTCTTTTACCGCTCAAAAAGGACCAAAACCACCTAAAAGATATAATGTAGCTTAATAATAAACACTACAAACTAAAGCTGTAAAATTTCCAGGGATTATTTACAAAAGGCAGAAATGACTTCTTAATCATTATACTGTGCAGGCTATCGTAGATGGAGGCAAACATTAACCTCTAGTGAAACACTTCCTCAAAGAAGTGAACCTGTTTGATCCAAACCTGAACAGGTACAATCTGTGTGCAGGCCTGGTTTCAACGACAAACAATGGGACACAAAGCAAAACTTCATTAGCATGTGAAGCGGCGACGAGCTGTGATCTATTCATGGACAACTTCTCCTCTGACCAACCTCAAAGCATCAGAACCCTGACCTTCCCCTTTCATTCAGCAACCCCGCTCTGTCCAAACCACAGGGACAGGCTGTTACAACAGCCGGACTGTGATAACATGCAAACAAAGCCACTAGGAACATGTTAGAACTGCGATTACACTTTGATACTGCCATTGAACCTTCATATCACATCAGCCTCCAGAATCTGTATCAGTCCAACCATGCACCCATTTTCACACAATCATTTTCTTATTTAAAAAGAGCCAAAAATTATTTTCAACTTTGTCTAAACTTTTTGTACATCACACATCAGTTTAATATTACTTTTAGCTCACTGCTGTGAAGCTCTCTGGACATCTGTGGGAGTAATCCACACACTGTCTGGTGCTGCCAGTAAATATTTCACCAATAAAACATGTTGAGAAAGACACAGGGATGCTCCTCTCACCATTTCCACACTTTGTTCTCACTGTTGTTCCCAGCAGTGTCCTGTAATATGCACTGGTCGAACTTCATGGCTGTCCACATGTACTGTAACAAGGATGCTGCGTCAGGTCAACTCAGCTGGAGAACAGGGCTCTGTCCCGGTGGCAAGCGCACGCAAAACAAAAGCATATTCTGCCTTTAACAACTTCCTCGAATGCTGCACATTGTAGAGCAGCTGGAGCGACTGAGTCAGATCACTTCTTGCGGTCGAGCTGTTGAGTCAGCCACCGGTTTTCTGAGGGGCTGAGAGTGTCTCCATGCGCTGGTGGCATCAGCTGACAACTCCTCGAGCGGGATTCACCGTGGCTATATTTATCCCTGCTCAGGACTTAACAGTAAAACCTTCCTGGTGCATTGTGCTGCTGAGTTAAAGCTTTCACTGAACTTAAAGCATGATTTCATCTCAGCCCCCGCCTACTCAGGCTGTGCTGAGCACGCCCATTTCAGGGAAGGGCTTTTCTTATGAGACAGGTGTGATTTACTGAAATACAACTCTCACATGGCTACCCCTAAAACTAGAATATCCACTGTAATGACAGCTATGATAACACAATAAGCTATCTGTGCAATCTGTGCAAACGCACATTGTAGCACTGTGATTAATCACGAAAATGTTTACATTCATACTTATTTAAAAAGCTTGATATTCCCCATTTTATTAAAAGGTGACGTGCAGATAGGGGAAGTACAGGGTAGGAAGAATACATCAGCTGAGCTATGTGGGTGAATTGCATCATCACATGTTATGGGAATACAACAGGATGGACTTGAGCTTCCTTTTGCCGTACTACAGTCACCATGATAACTTAAACGTGGCCACTTCTGTTCATTGGTAAACAATAAACTTGTTCCTGTATAACTTACTGACAGTCTTTATCTGAAGAACTATGGACTTGGAGTACCTGCATGAGGTCATGTACTGTAAAAAAGGAGCATGCAGTGTAATTCGCTGTAATTGGACCAAAAATGCCATAAACATTGAATAAATTCCAGTATTCTTGTTTCCATTTCATCTCTTCCCAAATATTATTGCACATTTGCATGACACTGACAAATCCATTCCATTCCTACTATTCATATTGACATTTTGTGTGTTGTCTTCTTTTATTATCTTCTCCTTAGTCTAGGCTTCCCTGTGTTTGGCTTGACTGTTGAGTGTTTATTCTATACTACTGTCTTCCTGAGTTTCCATTTTTTACTTCGTCTGTAAAAGCACTTTGAAAAGCACTTTTAGTGTTACAGGGTATATTCAGGAATCCTGAAGTTAAGACCTTTTTAAAGAGCCTTTCCATACATTTTAAGACCTCATCACCACTTCAATGTATAACTGGTTTCATCAGCGACACACTTTAACTTACATTTACTATTTATTGATTGTAAGATAGCACCAGTAAACAGTCTTGGTTTGTGATAACTCCTTATCAATACGACATAATTCAAATAGGCGAGGTGGGAACAAAGCACAAGAGAATGAACTGAGTGACTAACCCAATGCAAGGTTTATTAGAAAGACACCATTAGAAACCAGTATTTGACCAATAAACAAAGCAGTTGACAAAATTAAAAATGAAATATATTAAACCTTGAGGTGAGCTTCAGGAGGGTCATGCCATGTAGGAACTCCCTCACAAACACCCAGTGATGGAAGAAGTATTAAAATCTTTTACTAAAGACAAAGTAGCAATACAACAATGTAAAAGTACCTCACAACAGGTAAAAGTCCTGCATTCAAAATCCTACTTACGTCAAAGTAAAGTATTATCAGCTAAAAGTATTAAAGAGAACCCTGTGACTGATATATAATTAGATAATTTATCATTAGATTATTAATAATGCATCAATTCTGTTGTAGCTGTAAGTACTTTATATACTATGAGATAGTTTCATCCAGTGGTTCCCAACCTAGGGCATGGGCCACTCCAAAGGTTCACAAGATAAATCTGAGGCGTGCTGAGATTATTGATGGGGTACAAAATGAGGAAAAAAGTTCTGCTACGCAAATTTGTATTATTTTTCTGAGAACTAATCTTGGCTTTTTTTTGTGAAATAGTTCAGAGTTTGACCTCTCAGAGCCTCAGATATCTATTTAAATTAAACCATATGAGGAGTTAAGAGGGCAAATGTCTGGTAACAACTCATGGTTACGCAATGATTAAATTCAGGCAAACTTTACCTATTTGGATAAATATACATATTGAAAACAAGCTATAGAATTGTATACATTGGAAAATGGCATTTAAGGATTTTAATACTTTTTAAGGGCCTTAATTTTTGCTAAATTGATTTATCAACTTTTAATACTTTTTAAGACCCTGCATACATCCTGTCCTGTACAAAAATGTTATAATTGCATTAGAATTTATAATTCAGTGGGTACATCAATGTGGCAACCACTGCAGTTTCTTTTGCATGGTGATATTTTGATAATAAAATCTATTAACTGAACAGAAGATATTGAATATGTTGATTCATCATGACAAGTAGGCTCACAGAGGGATGACGTGATGGTTTTGTTTAAGAAGCCGATTATATAATGCAATGTCTAATGGGAGAGAATGTGGACCATAGTTCGCTGACAGGGCTGGCCCTAAAAATAATCCCTTTGGTTAATGTTATGTTAAGTTTCAGGGTGTGTTTGGGGACAGTCGTGATGGGCGGACACTCTCTGTAGTCAAACAACAAATTCTGCATCTGTATCACAACCACACCTTCCAAAGAGAATGACTGAAGCGGTCAGTTTCCACTATGGATGGAATTTCAGGTACAGTATTTCTCAGTGGAACTAGGTCTTCCTGAAATTACTACAGCGTCAACTTTAGTTTGGAACAAAAATAGCCTGGTGGCTACTTTTAACCTGTCTAGCAGCTTTGAGGAAACTAATCCTTCAACTGCCGCTGCCCAAAACAAACATCACTGGGAGCCACTTATGTGACTGAGGGAGTCAAGAGGCCAACAGTCTGACTTGGCTGTGACGGGAAAACACCAAGAGGCTTTTATAACTCTGCTTACTGACTCATTAAGTAGATCCATGCAAAAGTTCCAGCAGGTGTGTTCAGCTTTTATCGATAACGTGTCAGAATGATCTTGATATGATTCTGTAGTAATTCGTGTTGTATTGCATCACACAAGGTATGTTATATTGCTAGGTGTGGGCGGTGTCGGTGAGAAGGAAACAAATGTATTCAATGAAATGTTTATTGCCGGGCTTTTCCATTGGATTACTTGCAAATATAAAAGTAGGATCATATGACACCATATGAACAGTGTAGGAAATCAGTATGAATAATTTCAAATAATCAGTATCGATAGTGTAATATCGATACTGATTATTTGAAGCTGTTCTCAAGGTTGTGTTAAAATTTACAGTGGTATCGAACATGTTATCAAATAATGATATATTTCAAGGTATTGTATCGAAGTTACAAATTTCAGACGCCTATGGTGAAAGTAGTACGTTTATGTACAAGCAGCTGTAAGTGAGCTTAAAATACATAAAATATAATCAAAACAACCAACTCAATAATAATATAAAATGAACTTGGTATTATCATTTAAATCTGCATAAATAAGTAAATAAGATTATGAATCTGAGCAGGCATTCAGCGCAAACTTTTCACACAACAAACATTTCAAATTGAATCAGAAAGGTCCTAGATATGCTGTTCTACTGGTTTCAGGGGCTCTTTGCTTTCAGTCTGGTAATCAGAAAGTCAATCACATTCTCAGTTAAATTGAGATCAGGTGACCGTCTGGGCCGTTTCGCGTGTTTAACCCCTATAAATTCATTGGATGCCTCTGAATGTTTAGCACTATTTTCCTACTGCACTCTGAACTCACAGTCACAGTTAGATTTAGCAGCAGATGAAATCCACTGTGCTGGAGTCGAGCTAAAATAATGAAAAACACGTCACTGCCTTCATATTTTATAATTTCACGATCACTTGACCTGGCATCATATTAAAAATAAAAGAATTACTGCAGATGCAGTTATGTAACATATTAGCTTGACAAACACATTTTTAATATCAGTATGGAGCCTTTGACAGTTGTATTAGTGCAGCCGTAAATCACAGCCTTGGTTTAAAGAGGTCACTTTATTACTTTTTGATGGGACAGTACAGTATGCAACGTTCCCATACAGTATGCAATACTGAGGTGACATGAAGAGGATATTAGGAAATGTGAGAGGAAGATTGGGTTCATGAGGTTAAAAGCTTCTCATAAATAACCAGTTTAGTAGAAGTATAACAGAGTAAAGATCAGTTTACTGTATTCAGTTACAGGAGTTCTAAATTCTTATAATATAAATTATAATAGTAATAGAATAGATAATATGAAAAATATAAAAAGATATTAAATATATAACATCTATTAAAATGTTGCTGACAGGTGTGTAAGTCACAAACAGGATTCTTAGAACCTGCTCAAACAAGGTTTTTCATGCTCGGCATCTTTTATGAATTGAACGTAAGAAAATGGTCTTAAAGTTAAAGTGCAAATTTCAGAACATTTTTGTAAATGGGCCTCTGGTGTAGTAAAATGACCAGTGAATGAACATTTAATCCTTTTATATCAGGATATAATATCAATATATTGCCCAGTCCAAACCCACGTTAAAACTTAATTTAATAAAGTTTAATGAAGTTTAATAAAGAGAAGAGTGTTTATCTGTTTATTTTTAGCATGTGGAGAAACTGCACCAGAGCACTGACAAGGAATGGCTTTCATGATGTGTATTTATACACAAAAAAAGTTACATTACCCTACATCCCATTGACTTTCAACAGGGAGGAAGCTTCCGGTTAAAGCTGTATGCTAAGATGGTCAAACCATTAAGTACTATGTGGTAATTTGTTTTTCTGTTGGCAGTCAGCTGTACCAGCCTGGCCTTGTGTTGTTGGAGGTAAAGTTTCTTACCTTTTTAACAAGACATGTTTACAGTTCCACCTATTTTACAATTTGCATGTTTGAATGTTTTTTTTGACCTCCACCATTTTATGTAGTCTGGGGAAACTGTATGTTTTAACCAAATAAGTAATCTGCATCTGACAGCTACCTGTTCCAGTTAAAATGGTAGTGAGCACATCAATGCTGATCCAAAGAAAAGTGTAATATTAACAGTGTCACAACTGACCCCACACCTCAGAGTCATTACTGGCCCAACAAGATCTAAAAGAGACAACAAGCGGCTTTCATGGTTTTTGTTGTTGCACGGACTAAATTGACACTTGAAAATTGAAAATTACACTGCCTTATGACTGTAACAAAAAATAACTATCAACTTGTTTACCACATCTATCTTCAAACTTGGCCTACACTATGATCTCAAGTACACACCATTTGAAGATTTGTGACTGCATCCTGTGGTTGTGACGCTATCATGTTGACAACATCTGTCTACAGACAGACATGTAAACACCTGGCAAAGTAATCAAAACCGCTTCAAAGTTTCTGCTACAATTGTTGTCCCCAGGACATTTTGCCATGATCACACACACACAAACACACGTGCGCACGCACGCGCGCGCACACACACACACACACACACACACACACACACACACACACACACACACACACACACACATTCCAACTGATGCATACCCTGTTTGCTCTATTTGACTTACATCACTGCATGTGGATTCTGGAGCATGCATGCCTTTGGCCCAAATGTGGTCACAGGGCTTGGTCCATGAAGAGACTGAGTCCTCCTGAAAGACAGGATGACAAAGACAAACGTTCAGGTTTTAACGACCGAAACTGCCAGACAACAATGCAAATAAACACCTGTAGAAGAACAAAACAAGACAGCTTAATTAAAATTAAAGTAAAAGCTTAATTTTGTTTTAGCTGTGATATGTAAAATCACTTTTCCGTCATTTACAGGACTAACTGGAGAATTGTCGATGTTGGCTGCCGATGGAGGTCTCTAACATTTTCTACATAAACATTTGAATGCAAAGTTTCTAATCAAATAAATCCCACTTTCATTTCTCGGTTTTTAAAGAAAAAGGAGAAGTGAGGCCACAGTGATTGAGACATAGAGACTGAGCATGTGCGGAAGGATTTCCACTATTCAATTCATCATCAGCTGAGGTCAGACTCTGTCATACACTCGGGGTCATTTCTTTGGTCCATCTAATGTATTGTTGAACATGAGAATGTGCTAAAAGTTCTCTGATGCTGGTACCAACAAATACAAAGGCAGGTATATGGGCCTGTCAGATGCTCACACTTGAAATCCACACTGAATGTTATTCTGATATAATCATTCTGGAGGGATCAAAGTAATCTGAGCGGACAGAAAGACTTTTACCGTCTACCCAGAGAATAAAAATATTTCAATCCAAAATTAGATCTTCATCAGCTTATTTTTATCTCCTCCTCTTTGGTTTTAAAATGTTTCATCCCATCCCATAAATCTAATAACAGGCTAATTCGCACAAAAGGGAAGGAAATTCTTCAAATATCACCCACAATCAAAGGTTATCCAGCCATGTTAAATATTAAAATGTTAGACTACGCTCAGCTTGACCTAAACTCTGACTTTATTTCAGGCTTTTAATCAAACTCACACACAGACTCATAGCATATTTCAGCCAAGGGAACCCCCTTCCCACTTCTTGTTGTGAGTCACTGCCCTATAGTCATGAAGTAACCCTAGAGAATTCATCACCCTCCTATACAGATTTTAAGACAGGAGTTTGTTGACCTCGATTCATGACCACACTTTTCTGTTAAATGTCATACAATGAGTGTCTTTTCCAGAAGTAGGATGTACTCAATCAATTTGTATTTGTAGGAGGGTGTTTCAACATTTTGGAAAAGTCTAGTCTTTAAATGAAATGTTTACTTCCTTGTTTCCTCATCAATAATTGAACAGGCATGATTTGCACCCACAGGACATGTTAAGCCTTTTCACTTCTCCTTAACAGAAACCCCATCACTGTTGCTAAAACACATAAACAAAGCTCTTGCAACATCCACAGTGAACAAACATTTCAGGCCACAGGCGTTATGTTTGCCTGACGCCATCCCTGTGACGGTTAAAGGGATTGTACACATACATTTGCATTTCTCGACATCCTAAGATGGTGCAACACGGATCATGTCACAAGTCTGTTTTGAAAATGCTTCTCATTACATGGAACCTAAAGCAACAGCAGCTGTTCACAAGTACCACACAGCAATAACTCAGTCAGTTGTTTGTGTCGTGGCTATGTAGTCTATTAAATCTACGAATCTACCCGTCCTAGACATGTTCTTTCAGCTCATCATTTTAAGGCAACACATTATCTAAAACTGACATGACAAGTTAGGTAACCTCATAAACAGCAATACAGATGTACAAATTAAACAAAGTAAAGTTAGTAAAAGCTTTTATTTTTATTAATTTATGGTCTAGGAAAGGATGGCATTATGACCTATAGCCTCCAAACACAATGACGGGCTTATCATCACCTAGAAGAATCATGTTCAACGTGTGGACCCCTGTTCAACACCCACCTGTACTCAGAGGAGCTGCCAGCTGAGGAGGTGCTCAGGCTGCGGGTCTTCCTGTTGCGTCTACCCAGGCTGCGGCCAGGGACCTCCCCTCCATCACAGGTGGAGCAGCAATACGGGGCAGCTTCCACTCTCACCTCCTCTCCACCGTCCATCTCAAACAGCCAGGCAAACTGACAGGGCAAACCAATCATTGGCAAAGCTTGAGTCTAATGTTAACAGGCATACAATCATTGGTCAACTTAGTTACACAGATAGGCAGTCTTGATCCAATCTGCCATCTATGGTGGGAACGCAGCTCCAAACTCAATTGAAAAAACAGGCAATTTAATTGATGCTTTATAAAAGCCTTACAAATAAGTATTATACGTATAGTATACATTGATAAATGACAGTTATATATATTCGTCTATAATTCGGCACACATATAATCCAACAGGCCGCACACATTTCTCCAAATTTTCAACTTATAATGTAGGTTTTACAACATGTCTTCGCCAAATTAGCAGTAGCGCCGAGATCGAAAAGTGGCTGAAGGTATGTCGATTGCTGCTCAGCGGCATATACCGTTGCCTAGAGTGGCATACCGATTCCTAGACTGGCATATACCGATCCCCAGACTGGTATACAGATCCTTGGAGTGGTATATACCGATCCCCAGACTGGTATACAGATCCTTGGAGTGGTATGCTGCTATTATGCCGCTGTTATTCCACCGACACATGACGGTATGTGCCGCTTGAGATTGTTATGGCACTGAGTGACAGTTGGGTGGTTACCGCCCCCTGATGAATATGTGGGTTTTTTTAGTCTTTATTGACAATGCTAACGTAACACATTGCCGTAAATAAAGGAACGTATGTATTTTATGTTGTTGGGATGTAAGCATATATACAGTAATTACACGTGGGACTCTTGCGATATGATAGTAAAGTAATATGTCTAAATTTCTACCTATAAACTACTTAAACTAATGAAAGCGCTAGCCTTAGCTAACATGGCTAATGTTAGCCCAGCCACCGTAGCCAGTCTGAGTAATCGATAGCAGAAACTTTGAGCCAACCACCCAACTGTCACTCAGTGCCATAACAATCTCAAGCGGCACATACCGTCATGTGTCGGTGGAATAACAGCGGCATAATAGCAGCATACCACTCCAAGGATCTGTATACCAGTCTGGGGATCGGTATATACCACTCCAAGGATCTGTATACCAGTCTGGGGATCGGTATATAACACTCTAAGGATCTGTATACCAGTCTGGGGATCGGTATATAACACTCTAAGGATCTGTATACCAGTCTGGGGATCGGTATATGCCAGTCTGGGGATCGGTATATACCACTCCAAGGATCTGTATACCAGTCTGGGGATCGGTATATGCCAGTCTGGGGATCGGTATATACCACTCCAAGGATCTGTATACCAGTCTGGGGATCGGTATATGCCAGTCTAGGAATCGGTATGCCACTCTAGGGAACGGTATATGCCGCTGAGCAGCAATCGACATACCTTCAGCCACTTTTCGATCTCGGCGTCACTCCAAATTAGTTACAGAAAAGCAATGGCGTTACTGCTGCTTTAAACTAACTCTAAGTCGAACATTATATCATTTTAAAACAAAGGCTACCGAAATTTGTCTAACAATCCAAGAAAACTCTAAGGTCATGCTTAAGAACAGTGTAAAGCAGCACAATGGCGGAGTTCATGGATTATAATGAAGTTTTTACGAGTTCCAACATTTGAGGTTAACCTACCGTTGGCTAGCCGGCTGGATAAATAGCTAGCTAGAACCTAGCTACATACAGTTTAATAACTATGTCACAGCTAGGCGAGGTTAGCAGTCTCGTTGTCATTGATGCTAGCCAGCTTTGTCAATCGTAATTTTCCCGAAAACATAATTATCCATGAACATAAGCTACAACAAGAGCTCCACCGACACACATAGCTGTTATAAGCGGATGAATGGTGACGGAGCCAGATGCTAGAACATTCACAGTGAGGTTGTCTCGCTACGCTAGTGTTAAGCTAGTTAGCGAGCTAAGCTAGTAGTTAGGCATGTTCAACAAAAAGCGTTATATCAACCACCTCTGTGGCCCACACTACCTTGTACCCACAACGTTACAGGGGACCACACAAAGTTGGAGCGCAGCGAACTGCCGTAGGATCAGAGCCTCGCCATTATTAGGTAATAATATTACACCATCTTACTTTACAAGAGAGCTGTCAACAGTCAGCCCATCACTTCCTGATACTGAGCGACCAATCACAGGCCGCCTCCTCG
Organism: Pagrus major; assembly: GCF_040436345.1. Lineage (NCBI taxonomy): Eukaryota > Metazoa > Chordata > Actinopteri > Spariformes > Sparidae > Pagrus > Pagrus major. The sequence goes on along the minus strand of NC_133221.1, from coordinate 24,871,385 downwards.
TCGATGTCATGTTGGACGACTTCACCAACCTGCGATCAACAGTGTCAACATGTCCAACTCTCCCAGTGCGTGGCAGGGACAAACAACCATGGCATGACATTATTATAAAGAAGTCACATTGTACACACTTTTTTAATCAAACCAAAGTCATAGCTGCAGTATGAATTAAATGATAAGTCTCTTTAATTGTTTTGCAGTTCAGTTCAGTTGTGGATTCACAACTTAATCCACTGGCTTTTGGTTTGTATGTTTTATTTCATATGTAACTGTCCAACACTGGAGACCACATTGAAAATCTCTGATATTTTTATTTAAACCTGGAAATAATCAAAGTCTAAGGATTAAGAAACGTTCACAGAGTTATGTTATGACATATAAAATGCAGATGTATTTAAGATCCTGACCTGCACTGTTTCTAGGTCGGCAACAAATTGAAATAAATTTGTGGTTTAACTCGTTTGTACAAAAAGGTCAGATTTCCTTGAATTGTATCCACTGAAGCATGTGTTCAGATATCAGGCCAGTGTTCACCTGTTATAGGTACGGTTGTGCCTTAAGTCTCCAGCAGATCATTGCTTACTATGTAGCACTGTGGTAGTGGAAAATGGCATCAGAACTAAGTGTCGAAGAGGGGCTTTCTCATGGGTCAAATCATGACGAGACGAGACTAAAGGTTTTTAAGAGGGTGGTGCATGTAGCTCCAAAACACATTGCAGAAACTGGATCAGTTGCATCCAAAGTACAAGCAGGCAGACGATCACACCATCAGAAGATCGATGCGTCAAGGTCAATACGTCTAGTTCCCTGAGAGATAGAACAACTTCATCCCAGATCCAGAATTTGCTCAACAATCAGCAAAAGTCCTGTCAAGAGAAGGCCGTCTTGTGGTGTCTCAGAGGACTAGTAGCAGTTTCTAAGCCACTTCTCAGGATGGAAACAAGGCCAAATGCTTGAGGTGGACTGAGAAATATCCGAATTTCATTGTGTCTGACTGTAACAGAAGGGTTTATGTAAGGAAATGAACAGGAGAGAGAGTGATATAAAGTGTCCAAACCCACAGCGGTGGGAATATTCAAGTCTGGGTCCGTTTTGCCCCTTCTGGAGTTGGACACCTGCACCGACTTTACTCCACACTGATCCCTAAGGAGAAGCACCACTCCATTCTTCAGAGACAGGCTACACCCTCTGGTTTGATCTTTGTGGAGAAGGATTCATACTGCAGCAGGATAAAGAGCCCAAACACACCTCAAAGCTTTGACAGAACTACTGACGAGTCATGACATCATGGACTTTCCTCCACCGTCACCTGACCTCATCCCTGTTGAACATTTATGAGGCTAATTGAAGACTGAGAAGCTGAGTGTTCTGTGACATCACAAGAGGCTTTGTGGAAATCTGTTGAGTCATGCTGGAATAACATAACTCTTCAGGTTTTGCACAAAGTGGAGTCCATGCCATGCATATGTTGTCATTAAAGCAAAAGGGGGAATTACCAAACACTAAGATAATCTGAAATTCATGGATGTTTTTAAATGATTTAACTTTTTTCCCTCAAGTTTTTAAACTGATATTCTAATTTGTCATGAAGTGTAGTGTCTTCAGACGTGTTGATGAAGGTTCTCAGTCATCCAGGTCATGGTAATTCTAAATGTCATATCGTAGGCAACTGGACTTGTTTCAGTTTAAGTTTGGACTTGTCTTCAGACGTTTGGTGTCTTTAATGTGTTTTTCTATGTGTGATTTCAGAAAAGTTCTCCAAAGTGGCAACTACAACTTGCCACTTTGTCTGAACAGTGTTGCTACCTGCACAGTGACTGAATGTGGTCTGACAGCCAGAATATATTGCTTGGGGCCCTGATGCAAAAAATTTGGTTTTGGCCCCTTATGGAGTATGACCTAGGGCTTGGGGCAGATTGTTTAGGTTGTAATCTAATCTGATCTACTTTGGGTTCTTGTCTCCCAAAAATGCAGTTGGTCTGGGTAATAGAGTTACAAGGTGTACAACATGTCCCGAAGAGTATTTCAGGTTCTAAAATAATTGTACCTACCAGCCATACATGAATGAATAAATCAAACGAATGTTTCAAATAAGCTCATCTTGTTTAGGCCAATTCAAACCTGAGCACATTAAATTAGTCAGCGACCAACAGAACCGTCACAATTAGACTTTCCATCACATTGTGCAGAACCCAGTTCAGTGATACCAATTTAATTTCCCATGAATGTCCTCTCAATTTCTAACATAGACCATCTGAGTAAATGCTACACATTATCATTTAGCCTGCAGTATCACTGCTTGAAGATTAGTGTTATCTCCACAAAGGACAAACTGTACAGTGAAACTGCTCTGACTGCCTTTATAACAACAAAAATTACAATACAAAGAACAGTATTTTCATTTATACAGGATAATGATTCAATATTTCACATTACATTAAAACAATTTAAATATTCTCCTGTAAATTACATACTATCTTTATTTAAATATATAAAATTCAAAGTCCAATCTGGCAGAGGACACTCCCATATTGCATTTCAGACTTATGTCCAATAGAGGGCAACAAAGGTCAGGGCACTTCGAAGCAGATAGATCAGATCTATTCACCTGGTGGCCCGTGGGCCAAATGCAGCCCTGTAACCACAGATGGCCCTTTGATCATTATGTTAGTGGGCTGATTAGCCCATTTATTAGTTATGTCTTTTGCTCAGCACAAAAGTACACTTATTTCATTTAAAGGTTTCAACCCAAGCTGTTTAAGCAGAGCAAATTTATGGAATCAAACTGACAACTTGCTTCTAAAGTTAAAAAGGTGCAGACTCGTTTTCCTGTACTTTTCTATACGTTTCTTTTTCCATTATGAAAACTAATTAAGAAAGGGGGGCAAAATATTTTAAAAAGAATGTGTTTACACATTAAAATCCTGAGCTTTAAAGGTCAGACATGGGGAATGTGAAAGTCTGACCATTTGGCACCTTCTAAAAAAATCCAACAACCTAGAGTTTCACAGGGACCAGCACCTGTAGGAAGTGAAGAATAAATAAGCTAATACGCAAAATGACCTTAAACAAGGCATTTTAGACCTGGCAGTTTACTGTCTGTTTATTGATATTACAAGAAAAAGTTGTCAAGTCAGCCTACAGTTTCAATCCTCACAGTAACTACCAAAATGCATGGCTACCTTCATAAAAAGAGAAAACTATGTGCAAATAACTGTACAGAGAAGCCAGGCTGATTCAACAGTGGATAAGAAATTGTTTATTTGACTTGAACATAATTACAAGGAAACCAAACAGTCTGCAACATTCTAGCTTCAGTGGTAACCGCTCTAAGTGAATCACACTCAACACAGTAGGTCATCTCAAACTGCTTTTTATTACATCTTAAATAACAGTACATTTTAATATAGTTTCTATCTTGCATCCAGCTTTCGGTTGTACACTGACTGACTTTAAAATTAAATACAAAAGGTGAAAAGGGAACAGTGGGGGTGCAGAGCTCTACAGTTATTTGATGGAGAAAGAGAGAAAAGGAAAGGGAATTTAATTAATTTTTAATATTTTTTATTTCATTTTATTTTTTGCCAACTCCAGGCCTAACGCACAATTACAGCACATTTTTTGTACAGAATGTCGCAGAGAAAAAACAGAATGGAAAAAATGTCACTACTGCTAAAGAAAGAGCGTCTCTGTTTACAAGGAGAAGGGAACAACAGAAAATTCTGCCATTCAGATGCTGCAAGATTTTTTTTTTCATTTTTTATTAAAGGACAGAAAAAAACCTGTTATAAAATGTTTTTCTTTGTAAGTGGAATTTTGTTTGCTACAGAAGGAATGAAAATTTATTTGTTCCATTTGAGATTGTGTATGTTTAGGTGAATGAATGTACGTATGCATGTGTGTACAATTTAAACATTTACGATACTTCTTAATTTGTGGAATCCCTCCCAAGAATGGACCAAGTAACCGTTTATGTTGCAGGGTTTGCTTCTCAAGTGCATAGCTTTGACATTTTAGTTGAATCATGTATGCACGGAGTAGCCAAAAATAAAAAGAAGAAAAAAAAAAAAGAAAAGAAAAAAGAAAAATATAAATACCATTGTATTGATATATTCAACAGGTTATTTTCTTAAAGAAAAACATCAAAGGACTTAATTCCATATGCACCTTTTTAAGCAATTCTACAGCATGCGATTCTAAGAGATAACCCACCCATGGCAGACAACCAAAATCTTTTTTTTTTCGTTTTTAACTTAAAAAGTTTCAATATCATTATTTTCAAACATTGATTTATACAACATGTCATTCACAGAGTAGTAACTGCATTTCCAAGCACGGAATGGGCACCTCTGTTAAAAGAGAAACGTCCGGATTGTAACCGGGCTAAAGTGGAGGTACTCCCTACCCGACCAAATCACATCACCGGTCCCAACCACGGGCAACAGAAACCAGGGAAAACAAAACTAAATTAAAGGAGAAAAAAAAAAAGAATAAAAAAAGTGGGGAGGGGTGGATTATGATCCGATGGGTTAATCTTCATTTAATTATTCTACACTGTCGCCAGACAAAAAGGTGTAAGAATGGTTAAAATGGTTTGTTTTTTTTTTGTTGTTTTTCGTTTTAAAAACGAGCATTCATTATCATAAACAGCATGTGCTTGGTTAGTTAACTTTTTTTTCTTTAGACATTATTCTATATATGCAAAGTTTAATTTTTGTGCAAACAAAGATTTGTGGACTACACTGGAAAAAAAGAAACAGTAAAAGTATCATGGGACTAAATATACAGAAGGGCCAGAAGTGGCTTGAGGACTCCCTGTTGAAGCTCAATTCTCTCGCTTTGTTCTCCAGTGGGATAAAGCTGGATCTAAAATGACATGATCTGGAGGTTCTTTTAGTTTCCAACTTAAAAACATTCTCTAAAATGTGTAAAGACTAGGAAATAAAACAAAGCTTTGATCCTCGTTTTAAACATTAACTGACAGTTCACTGATCTACTTCTCTTAAACAAAAAAAAAAAAAAAAAAAAATAATGAAAAACAACAAAGAAACAAATATAAACATGGCCAAAAAGCTATTAAGAGTTAGATCACTGTCATGTAATAACCTTCACTCAGACCTGTGTATAATGAGGACGCAGGACATGTTTCCTTGGTGGTGGTGGCGGCAGCGGCGGTGGGGTGTTTGTATTTTCACTTACTACAATACCAGACCATGGTCATGGGAGGAATGCACAATTTTTCCCCTCCGTTCCATTTTGAAACCACTATAAATTCCTCGAGCTTTTTTTTTTTCTTTTTGAGTAGCTGAATGAGTGACAGACAATTGTGCTCTTTTAAATGAGAAGGAGAGAAAGAGAGAGAGAATTTTTGCCCTTGATAGTTTTTTGGGGTGTTTGGAGTCAGTATCATGGTGTTTTTGAAAAGATTGGATATGCAATAAAATTGAACATTGTGATGTTGGAATGGTCTTCCACTCAACTTTGGAGTCCAGATGCCATCTGGAAACAAACAGACAAAAGAAAAACACATTATTGATTATCCTTACTCAACTTAATATCCCATTGCCCAGACAATCAAGGGATTTAGCATATGTGCATATTACTCAGTCCCAGTTCTGATTAGTATATAATATTCACCAACTGCAGACGAAAACTGTTCTCACATTATTTTAATCATGTTTCGGTTTAAATTTCAAGTACTATCTCAATATCGCTTCAAGATTTTGAGAATTTTCTAAATCTGAAAAAAAACAGTTTGAATACAGTAAAATTTAACACCGGTACAATAATTCCACTATGTGTAACTGATGTGATATAATGTTCATATGATGCACCCTCCATCCAAACCACCAGGTGGCAGTAAATACAAACTCTAGGTGAGGTCCCATGTGGCTGAAGCTGTTACTAAATCATCCCTGATGAAGCATCCCACTCTCTCCACTGTTGCACAGTTCATCACTTACCTTCAGACTCTAGTTCCAGATCTTGAGGAAGCTGTCCCAGGACCCTGTTGCCACTGCCATGCCATCGTCGGTCACACCCAAGCAGCTCACCCGGTTATCATGACCAGCCAGGACACCTGCAGAACACACCAGAGGTTGAGACACAGCACCACACCTGCTCCATCTGATGGATCCCATATGCTAGGTTAGACTCATACACACTGATTCACTGGATATCAGAATGTACTGTACACTGAGGTCATAATTGTTAAATTGGGAATTGTGGAAACATGATGTGACAAAAGGACGATGTGTTTTGGCTGTTTGGTACAAACCACAAAGAGCAGCATACATTTCCAGATGCTGATAGCTGAGCCCTTAGACGATTATAAAAGGCTAATACTGACCCAATATGCTGAAAATCAATATTCCCCCCACCAACTGATCACATAAGTGTGTGTGAATTTGGAATAGCCTGCTCAGATGTGGGCCTCCTCTGATCCCTATCCCACTATGCAGTCAATAACTGTAAAGTATTCATGCCTCCAGAGGGGGTCTTCACTGCAGGAGCAGGTGACACTTGCTGCTCTCCCAGATGTACATTAATTCCTTTTATATGCAACAATGGAGCATCAAAATCGGAAATTTTCTTCCTGCTTAATATTTTGTGTGGAGGCCTACTACTACTACCACTTAAAGTATTTCAATACAACCCCAAGTGTCTATACAATACTATGTATACAAAATCATACAACCATCAACTTGTATATTGTACTAAATACAGTAAACACTTGTAAAGCAGTAATATCTGACTGCTGATCTTTGGTCAAGAACAATGAAATGGTGTTTGTATAGTTATTGGTGGCACAATATGAAGCTTAGATCTGCTGTAATGACCCATTTCAAGTAGGGGCACTACATGACAATGCTACTCAAACAGCAACCACCAAAGAAGAAGTTAAGAAATCCACTGTCAATCTATTGTCCATCTTGTATTTTTGACCAGTTTAGGACCAAGTTACCATTTCTGCATTTAGCCGATAAAAGCATTTTTTTAAACTCCTGTATCCTCTGATGGTCAACGATTTTCCCTAAATATCTACATTAAATACAAAAAGGAGGTAAAGTACCAATAAAAAGTATTCACCAACACAGGTCACCATCAAAAAGATGCTTTAAATTCAAAGTGACACAAATTTCCCACAAATGAAATACACTTTGGAAAAACAAAAGAACCAATCACAAGCATGTGGACAGATCTGCATCAGATTTGAACATCTGACCACTACATTTTTACCCCCATTCTTCTTTGCAGAAGTGCTGAAATTGTGTCAGTCATGTGTGAGTTAACAGGAATTCTTAAGTCCTGAAATTCTCAAAAACACAGACTTGGCTGCTGCAGGACATTAAAAGTTGTTTTGAAGCCATACCAAGCAATGCAGAGTCTATGTGCATCTACTGATGCGTCACCAAATTTAGCATTCAGTGTGACAGCCAAACAGCTAACAGTCTGATCATAACAGTACATTTTCCTCTACTTTATTTCCCAGTGTTGCAGAGTTGCCTTCTGGCAAACACTAGTCCAGATGTCATGTGAGTTTTTTTTCAACAAGCATAAAGCTGCGACTTGTGAAGCAGCCAGACAAGAGTTGTTGTATGACAGCGTCTCCCATTGCAGCCATGGAGCCCTGCAGCTCCTTCTGAGTGTTCACACATCTCTTGGTGGCCGACTGTAACATTTCTTGTATCCTCTCTCTGACTGGTACTAGTCAGTAAACTTTTCACAACCGTGTTTGGAAATGTTCAGTTGCCTTATGTTGTAGTGTTTAACAGGAAATTGACTAACCAGCTGTTTAACGTTCCAGATGCAGATAATGAAATCAAAAAACTACGTCACATCATGACAAAGTCTGGGGGAAGGCACTCTTAACTCTATAAGGTGTGCGCACTTGAACCCAAACACAATTTAAAATTACAGTTTGAAGAATTGCTGTTTTGTACAACAAGGAATTGAATACCTTTGTTTTTTTTTTTTACAACTGGGAATTAGTAAGACTTTAATTAACAATCATACCAAAAGAACAAAACCATGTGTCATTTCTGTCATATTACTCAAACAGCAGGAGTTTAAATGTATAAACTAATTTGTATGTTTTGTTAAAACCTGCCTCACCTTGCAGTTATATCCACATCTCGATGCTCTTCCAGCTGTGACTTTGTGATACCTGCAGTTTATATTTTGGCATACACACTTTCCCACAACATGCATCACTAACCTCTCCTTCAGTTAATGGTTTTCTACGTGCCTCGAAACCGATCATTCTCATCTGCTGTTATTCAGCAAGCAGTAAAGATGCAGTGTAAACCTCAGTACATTGTGCTGTGCTGTTTGGATGGTCACCCAATATGTCTAACTTCTCAAAACCAACGAAGTGAGAGCCACGCCCGCTTTGTGCAGCAACTGGCAAGGTGCACACAGGTGTTGAAACTGAAAGCTCAAAGTGTGCTGTAGATTATGATCTCGACGTTCCTCTGCTGTCCGTGTTCACTATTGAACTAGACCAATCCGCTTTACTTTAAGGACGAGATGTAGAAAGCGACTAACATCTGGATCGAGTTCTGACCAACAACCGGGACTGATGCTGAACTCTGACATTTGCGGCTGGTTAGTCAGGCAGCTGAAAGTGCCACCACTGTAATGGAGGCAGACCAGGAAATACTGACTTCATGATATATTTGGCCCACTGTCCTCCAGGATAATTACAGTAAACCTACAGAAATTAACAGAGTTTGAGGTGGAAAACCATCAATTGCCTGTTAATAAAAAGTTGTTTTAGGGTGGATATTTGCCTGCGGATTACCTCATCTGCCTCACCTAAAATATGTGTCATGTCCAGTATCTATCAGACATGTTTTGGATGCAAGTATGTTTTGGCATGGAGAAGTACGTCAGTACAGCACATTGGTCAACTGCCAGGTGGCTTACCTGCACGGTCGGCCTTCAAAGTGTCCCAGACGTTGCAGTTGAAATCGTCGTAGCCGGCCAGCAGTAAGCGGCCACTCTTGGAGAATGCCACAGAGGTGATGCCGCAGATGATGTTGTCATGTGAGTAAACCATCAGCTCCTGGTCAGCACGCAGGTCAAACAGCCGGCAGGTGGCGTCGTCTGAGCCCGTGGCAAAGGCGTTGCCATTGGGGAAGAACTGCAACAAAGGTCAAGTGAGTGATTGTAGCAAATTATACACAGAATGACTGTCTTTATTTAGTCATCATGATTACATTTGTTATTTTCCTGAAGTTGTGCAACAGTAACCACACCTTTTTCTCTGTTCTATTAGTCACTTAAATGCATTCACATGTGCAACGAAATCATTGTGATCATGAAAAAATTAAGTGTATGGATTACGATTCAGTAACAATTATCTAGTGTGCTGTCTTTGTGTAGCATCAATTTTGTAGCAGTTACAGTTCCATTGACTGGAAGGACTTGGTCTCAGCTTTATAAAACTCACTATGAACTCAGGACATTCTTGACTTGGACATGCCTTGACTGACTTGAGACTTGACACCCTGACATGATTGGTATACAACATCTAAGTATGTGTGTGTGTGTGAGGCCTTACGCAGATAGCGTTGATGTCTGACTCGTGGCCAGTGAAGGTCTGTCGGCACATTCCTTCTCTGATGTCCCAGAGCTTGGCCGAGGCATCGCAGGCTCCAGAGACAAACAGCCTGGTGTCGGGCGCCAGAGAGAGACTCATGACATCACCGGTGTGACCAGCAAATGTAGTTGTCTGCTGACCGGTCTCAATGTCCCACAGAGCACTGCAAGACAGCAGAAAGAACAGTGTCAACCTACTGCTGCAATATACAAAACATCATCTGGAGCGCTGATTGAATCTGACTGACCCAATACGTGACGCTGTATTAAGTATATGTAGCCCAGACAGACACAGACACTTGGAGCTTAGGACCTGTCTTTTAATGGTAGCTCACTGGTTATAGTGAACAATTCCGACTGACAATCTTAATATCGACATGGAAAACTGAATGTTTCCATAAATATTGTTGACAGAAAAATCTACACAGGGTGGACTACATGTAGGAACCCCTTACAATGTCATGCCAACAAATACATTAGCTCTGTGACCACAATTAAAGTTTATGATGCCCCATTTTTTTATATAATTCTGTTAGGCTGGTGTTGAGCTGACTCTATGGTGATTTTTGAGGCGGTGGCTCGTGGTGGGGTGTTGTATTGGAAAACACTGGGTGCAGTACCACAACTCACCAGGTGGTGTCTCCAGAGCTGGTGACAATCTGGTTGTCATCCAGGAAGCGACAGCAGGACAGGTAACCTGACAGGAATCAAAACACATTGATTGAATAATTCATTTATGTTGGACTGTGTTTCTTGTAAAAGGAAGAAGCTTCATTTCCTTACTGTCCGCACAGAGGAAGAGATCCTATTGCAAATCATCAGAGAATGCTATGTGTTCTGGATTTCGGGGGAATGAATCGACTAATTCAATCCCAGAAAAAGAAAAAAAAAGAAAAAAAGCTGTAGGGTATCTCCTGGTTCATGACTTGCTCCCATAATTCATCCTTTACTAGCTGGCCGAGTGTATGTACCCCTCCCTATAGCAAGGGAACTAGAACTAAAATGCTGACACACTTCCTGCATCATGTGACACTGATCAGATGAATGCTCCTTGCCTAAGAGCTCAACACTTTCATTAGTTTGAGCTGGGATACGGCTCGACCAGCTCCTGCTTTTATGGAGAAAGACACACCATGTGACTGGCATCTGTCGGTGCTAGAATAATTTGGCTTACACCAGTACATGAAGTTAACCAGTAAAAACAGAGCATATAATTAAATGGATTAGACTTGACAGGCTGTCTGTGGATGGTGGATATATGTACAATACACTTGGTTAAAGTGTCCTATCCTCAATACCTTAAACCACCTAGAGTTACCTAATTTTCTAGATTACTAGAATTGGCTACGATCTCTTCTTTAAGAGACAAATTCAAACTTAAGTGTGAAATGTGGCTCCAAACATGCATTGACTGAAAGCTCTGTCATGATAACATTATGACAACTTGACATTTTGGACTTCTCTTGTCCTTTAGGTGTCCTTTTGTAGAAAGCAGCACACACTGGCTGGGTGAACATGGTTATGGCCAGTGCTGTCTATCAATGTTTCACATTTGACAGTTTCTTCTTGCTGTCATTTGGGCGAGCTAACATACGCAGATCTTAGAGTAGATTTAATTATAATTCATTAAAATCCATAAATTCTGCTGTATTCTGTAGCCTTACAGCTAAGCATAGTATGACTAGTAAATATCAGCAAGGACTACTGAATGCTAATGAGGGAGCAATCTAGAGAATTCAGTGTTCCTGCAGACAAATATCTAAATTTTATAGCAGATACCGTGTACCTGAACAAATATGATCTAATGGCAGATTCTGGGACTGATCCGTGCATACGAGTGTGTCCAGCCTACCTGTGTGTCCGGCCAGCTCACGGCTGACTCGCACGTTTCCCTCGCGGGTCTTCAGGTTGTAGATGGAGCAGATGTTGTCCAGGCCTCCACAGGCGACGTAGTTCCCAGAAGGGGCGTAGGCGCACGTCATCACCCAGGAGGAGCGCAACGGGATGGCGTGGACCTGGAAGGAAGGAGGAGGATTTAATATTAGATAGTATGCAGTGACAGATGGGAGAGAGAGGGGAGGGCATGTGACAAAGTCTGCCCGCAATATTAACTTAACCTTTCAAGGGCACAATAGCCACTATAAATAGCATTACTTGGCACCCTCAAACACTTGTGAATTGTTTTATAATGAACTCAGTACTTTGTCAATCTGAATCAAATAGCTGCCAGACATGAGAGGAGTAATGATTATTGCTGACTTAAGCTTCAATGAAGAGGTAAAGACAATGATTCACCTGATGACCATTTAGCAAACCAAGTCTCTTTATCATTTGAAAATCTGGTGAAAGTCAAACGTATACTTTTCATGTTTAGACCTGTTCAAGGCATCATTGTAACATCAATCAATCTCTAGTCTGTTTAAGTTTTTTAAAATCTCGAGTCACTTGAAAAAGCTGTCTAGCTCTATAACAGAAGTCCTACATTGATTTCCTGACTTATTTTGAATTGCCATAAAAGGGGAGCCCAGTTCTTTCAAGTCATTTGAAAATCCTAAACCTGTTGTAGCTCCATTGTCTTGTTGTAATGCAAATAAAACTATTTGTTTCTTAACAAAATGTATGGTTAAGTTTTCCAGTATGGTTAAGTGCCACTTGAAGAGTTTAAAGCATATTTGGATGGTTACGGGATAATATCTTGAATAGTAATTATTTTGGACAGGACAATAATGGCATGAAATTTTCATACTGTCCCATGCCTAGTGCTGACAGGCATTTTAACCTCATAAGCTAGAGGTGGCCGCTTGATATTCTATGATGTCCTCTTATCACCTCATTTTACTCCATTATAATGCTGACATTTGTCTTTATTGGTCCATTGCCCAAACAATACAGCTTGGAATTATTACTGTTCACAGAGTCACTTAAAAAAAGAAAACACAAGATTTGCAGGTCGATGAGATTGTTTCAGTTGTTTGGAATATGTTGGTGTTACCTTGTTTGTGGTGTAGCTGTCCCAAATAATGAGTTTGCCATCCTGGGAGGCGCTGACCAAAAGCCTGATGAAAAGAAAGATACAATCAAACCATGGAACAATATACAATTACCAGCCCCTTCAAACATGAGGAAAAGGTTTTCTCTCAGTTTGAAACAGAAGACAAATACAGCTTGAAGAAAGACTGCAAGCAGGTCTAATTAACGATGATTTTGGATATGTACTTTAACACACACACACACGCACACGCATGCACGCACACACACAAAATGGAATCCTTTATCTAATTCTGTGATTGATATATTTATGTATATTAGAAATAGTTTGTTATATGCGTGTGCTTCTGTCATCCGTGACCTTCACTGACATAAATAACAGTGAGTGACGCACAATATGTGAGGGTCTGGCTTATTTTTGTTTGAACATTTCAATGTATTCTTTCTGAATATTTGAATGCGTTGCATAATGTGAAACAACACTGCAGTGATTAAGTGTTTGGCTAGTGTTACATTTCTCATTGTGCTCACTTTCGCTTTCATTTGAAGGTGTTTCTATCAATACTGGATGTACAGTGGAGAAACTGTAGCCCTCTTTGTCCTGCAGCACTGTACAACAATTAGGGAGGATATGAATAAAACAAGTGGTTTATGTTTTTTAAACTCCAACGTGCTGAAGTACAGACTAACACAATAGAAAATGTGTCGCCATGCAAACAATTACAGCTGCACTGGTTATTGTATGGGGTTTGCAGTACCCCCTTGTAAGCATAGTTATTCTGATAGGAACCCTGCTTCTTCATTCTAGAGACAGCTCTCAGGTACCTCTGAGGCCATCTTTGCTATCTGGGTGAATCCAAGAGTAACCACAGTGATGGCCCCAATGCACATAGGAACAGGAAAAGGAGTGAACACATCAAGGCCTGCTGGGACTATGCAAATCTTAACTACCGGGCTGGCGGGAACGCGCTCACATGTGCACACTGCAGCAGATAATAAGCAGGGGACCGAGTGGTCTGTGCTGAGAACTTTAGTCTAAAAGAAAGAACTGAAGAATCAGCTTCACAGCCTTAAAATGAACACACTGAGCTCAAATAATCAAAGCCTACGATGTCAAAAACAGGAAAAGTTCTGATTATTTCCCGTATTAACTTCCAGTGCAATGTGAGTGAGAGAGTGAGAGTGGGTGTTTGTGTGTGTGTCAGCTGGAAGACGATGATGCAATGCTTTGAGGTGCTCACTTTCTAGTCAGAACAAAGCTCTGACATCAACAGGGTTGGGAACAGACACACAATGTCTGGTGAGATGAACAAATCAAACCGTGTTTATTCTATTTATTGCTCTTTTGTCTCCAAATCACTTTTAAAGCTGAACAAAAACCTGATTTTGAGCAAATACAAACTTAGTTTGCTCATCATTCATCAGGTCTTTTTGAGTAACTGTGATACAGTCAAACAGAGGAAGAGTTTGTTTGCTCTGCTGTAGTTTTGTTCAGCTAAAGAGAATAGCAGCCAGTACAGGTGTGTGATGCGTAAGGTTTTAAAGAGAACAACTTTAAGAGGCTGGCATCCATGATGAGTCCAAGCTTTTTTGAGAAACAATAATTAAAGGCCTGATATAAATTGTGCATAGCATTTTATTCACTCATACCTATCTGATATTGCTCGCAACATTTCTGTCAGATGGGTACTTCAGGTGTGCTGCAATGGTTGTATAATAAAATGACTCAATACTTGATTCTTAAGAATTCAACACTAATCAAAAATCTTAATAATTCCAAGCCCCAGAAACACAGGACAACACCAACAAGCTGTAACAAGAGCAGTCTTGTACCAGAATCATAAAAACAATAAAAACCGAACAACTGGTGGGTCAACTGCAGTTCTGAAGAAATCTTTTCATGTGAGACATGAGTTATGACGCCCTGATTTCATGAAGACTAAGATTATCTAGTTCTATATTCAAGCTCCCTCTGTTGACACTAATACAAAGTACTATTCAACAGGATTTAGTAAAAAGCTCACTTTTTCTACTGGGAAACAATGTCTCGTCAGGACTTCAGTGTTATTTTAAGTATATTACAACAACGAAAGGCATTTTACATTTTACAAGATAAACATTTGTGTGGTTGTTGGGTCCAGAGAGTAAGACAACCTGACCATTTAATTCGATATATTATAGCTAATAAGGTGAACTAACTGTAACAAACTGATGGGTTAATGTCTCAAATTGTTAGCAAACACATCCCTGACTGAATTCAAGTGGTTTCTCCATGGGGCTAAAAATACCAGACTTAGTTTCGACTCAGGGTCAAAACATCTTCATGTGACCTTCTTTCTGGGTGGCTGATTCTCAGCAGGTAGTCTAATAAATACCCCAACTCTTCTGGACAGTAAAACATTAACAAACAAACAGGAAGAGCTGACAGTGGGTAAACACAGAGGTAGACTTTTTCTTAGCTATATGACTGAGAGGATGATGAGGTGACATAGCAGTTTGCAATGGTCTTCTCTGTGGACTGACGCACAGCAGCACCACAGTGATTAACTTGTTGGTTGCTGAGGTGAGAGGTGTGTACAACTCCAGGGAAAAAGGCTTTATGTGAAAGGAGGAGTGTTGCTTCATCTGCCTCAGCTATCGAGCCTCAACACAGCTCCAACAAAGGCTGACTCCATTTTGAGTATTTTCCCTACCCACATACCCCACCCCCAATGCACACAAACACAAAACACAGTAGAAACACTCAAAGATAGAGTGGCTGAGGCATGCTCAATGTGCGTTCAACACAAAATGCATCACCTATTATGCATGTGCACATGCATCCTACTGTTGAACTGTTACAACACAGAAGATATGTTAATCTGATAGATGTAAAGAAATAGACCTGCTTTTGGAGCAGGAGAGCGCTATTGTGCAATGTCACAATTTGACAAGAACCCTCAGGAGAAGTAACTAGCACAAAGACAGTCAAGCTTGCTTTTGTATCCATTTCCTGCATTTAGGCAAAGTGGGCTGAGCTGATGGGATGAAATATTTAGTTAATGGACAGAATATAGTTGAATGAGATTACCTCGAGTCAGTGCCCCAGTGCATGGCATAGATTTTAGCCAGATGCCCCCTCAGTGTCCGTCTAGTGCGCATCTGAATTCGGCCAACAGGGTCGATGTTAGCTGTGATCTAAACAAGATTAAAAGGAGAGAAAAAGTCACTTCCATGAGGCTAAATATGTCTTCTGCTGTTTGCACTCCAGCTTCAAGTAGTGTGGCATACTGAGGTGGTATTTCTTTTTGCTAAACAATTACAGATATGACTAACAAAATCATAAAAAGAATGGAATCTTTAAACTGACTGAAAACACCACCCACTATTGAAGCTGATTTAAAAACATTTTATCATAGTTAAATAATAAATAATGGTGAGTGAAGATCATAGTATGAACATATTCCTTACCTGAGACAGGGTAGCATCCGCACACGCTTTCCTGGCATCCTGAAACACAATAGTTAATTAATCAAATCTGCTTCAACCTACTAACTCGTCACTGTTAGTTTAAGAACAGTCAATCAACATGGCTGTGTCTGTGTAATACTTTGGAGCCCTAACCAATAAACCAAGTTGAGTTTATGGCACAATCAGTACTGAAAAAGAATAGTTTTGATATTTAGCCAGTGGAGTTTACATTATATTTAAAGACGACAGTTTAACCCCAATGACACTATGTCATCTATGTCGAGGGCGCTGTCACTAATCAATCAAAATGCTGTGACAAATCAAATAATAAATATACAATTTGGCGATCTGCCTTACTGCACTGCAGCAATAGTAAACATTTAAAAAAATAAATGCTACCATACGAAGTGAAAATAATGGCAAATTCTGCATCAAGGTTGATTCTCATTCAGTTGCATATCACTATAATTATGCTAACAATGATGCGTAACAGACATATTCAACTTAAAATGTAGTACAACATGTAGTACAGTGGCCCATGATAAAATATTGTCATCCCATTACTGTCTTTGGTGGCTGATTTACAGCATTGTAGGCAATGGTTCATGGGCTGTAAAAGCTAACACTTAACCACAATAGACCTTTGGCCAGCAGGCTAATGCTGAAAAGATGGCTTTATTTGTGTGCTATATATTTTTATAATGTCAATGTTAATGGAGAAACATTCAAATAGGAAGCTTTTCATAAAAAGTCTGCTTTCATCAACAGCAGTTTCAGTCTTTGGTGCACAACACACACTAACAAACAAAAAAACAGGCAGACTTGAGGACTCTGAAGGACTTACTCTGATCTGGTTCTTGAGCTGCTCAGCCTCCTGGCGTAGCTGATCCAGTTCACTCATTTTCCTCTGCTAATGGTGTGCTTCGCTCCGCTGCCTAGACTCTTGCTGATCTGGAGGAGACAAGAAAGGAGAGCCTCAACATAAATGTCACATAGTGCTCATTTTGTTTAGGTAGTAACACAAAAAAAATTGTACAATTAAGTAACTCATCCGGTTGACTTCTTCACTCAGAATGCTAGACCATAAGCCATCATTATATGTTTTGTCTTTTGTAATGAATTAATGGACATGGTTACTTAAACAAAACGCAGCCGAGGATCACATAGTGTCTCTAAATCCAATCTGTAAGGCCCAGACAAAGTCGCAGGGAATCACAACAGCCCAACACTTTCTAGACAGCTCAAGACTTGTCCTTGCCAGCTTGAAACTGTTACCTAGCAACAAGCACTCAGCAGCTACTTTAAGCTTAAGATAACAATTTTGAGGATAATGTTGAATTTGTTCTCTATCCCCTTCCAAACTATAGCAAACCCTTGGGAAAACATTTAGCCACACCGAACAGCTGATAACCTTTTGCCAACAGCTAAGGAATAATTACTTAATATAAAGGGGGAAAAAGTTACAAAAAATCCACTCTGGCATAATAGTCCATAAACGTACCCCCTACTGGACCTTTACTATGGACCAAGGATTATAAGTCCAGATATCAAGAAAGCAGAGGCAGACCAAGAGACCGGCTTGGGTTTCGTTGCACTACTGGAACCCAAGGTGCTCCGATGATGGGCAGGGTTCGGCGAAGCTGTCAATGCTCTGGCCTCTGGACTCTAAACTCTCCTCCAATGTCATCCCTGTAATCCTGGGACACAGTTGATTCAGCTCCTCCAGCCAAATCCGGTTAAGACAAAACCTGCTGATGATCCTAAAAGCAGTGGCTATCCCGCTGACCCCAATCCTCTGGTTGACACTCTTAGCACTGACACTTTCACTCTCCAAAGAAGACTAATTCTACGCAAAATGAAAAATACTAGTGAAAGAAATATTAACTCTGGCTTATAGGCTTGTAGGCATGTTGGACACTGATGGAAGATGCATTGTATGTCGTACAATCGTTACTACTTTAGGTGCCTGTTTAAGTCTGCTGCCAGGTCAGCGGACAAAACTTTCCAAGACAGCTGTCCACTGAAACGGTTCACTCCAGGAGGAGTTGTAATTTCAGTGGCCACATCCAGTGAAGTAAATGAAGGAAGTCTTCCTTTGATGCGCTCTCTTCTCTTCCTGTCCAAGGACCAATCACACTCACAATTTCAAATAACATTTCTTTAAAGGAAATACTGTAAGCATCATCGCACCCATCAGTCAGATACAAACTAACTACCGTACCATTTGTCCTGCCAACACACCTTACCTCCCTGTTTCTCTCGGTTTCGATATAGCTCCTTTGTCCTGGTGAGTGTCGAGACCTTCTGAATGAACACCTTATCCTTCAAGCGCCTCACATCTCAGTTAGCTACCTGTCACCTGATTGGCCAGTGGGGCTAAATGTGTCTGCATCTAAGCAAGGCGCCTTAACCCCTAATCTTGGTGATAAAAACGTCTCATGGTAATATCACTGGCTAATTCTCGTCTTCTCTGTAATAGCCCTCTGTGTAAGAGGTAATGTAACCCACCAGTGGCCTTTACAGCAATCAGTTGGGTCAACAGATTTTGGAAACTGTAATTACCTGAACATTTGTATTTAAAAAAAAAAAATAAAAAAAAGTGTGATAGGCCAGGGGATGTTCCACTGGTTGATGAAGTCCCGCTTTGGGTGATTCATACACTGCAGTGTATAAATAACAACGACCACACTTCTCCTGCTGACAGTTTTTCTCAAATTATTATAAACCTAATAGCTAAAGAAACCCTGTCCCTGATCCCTTATACCAAAATCAAAACGATTTGTTTCCATTTTCTGATTCCATGTTTTTGCTTTGGGGCACTGCTGTTGAATCTTTGCTTTTTAACACTTAAGTAACATTGTCTTGTACTTTTGCTCCTAAAGAGGTCTTTGTTTGTTCTCCTGATACGTTTGCCCAACACTGCAGAGGAACAATGCAAAGGGCCACAGAGCCTGCTCCCAAAAACATACTTGCTCCTGAGGTAGTGCTTTCCCATGGCCCAGGAACTATGGGGGTGGAGTCTGCAATGCTGAAGGTTGCTGACTGGTCCCGCGGGCCTTGTGGCTGCTACAACATGTGAACAGCTTCCATTCTATCTGTCAGCAAGCACTAGCTGTCCCAGCCTTAAATGACAATGCGATAGAGGACGCAACTGGTATACCCTTTGCAGCCCTTTGTGGGGTAGTGACTTGTTTAATGACCTGATCAATTTGTCTGGAAATATAACATGATATTATATGATATCACGTCATATTTACTAGGTATTTAATTCAGGTGGTCGTTAGTCATTCATTACTATATCACTTAACCTAGATCAATAAAAGAGTGAATGGGAGGATGTTTAAAAAAGAAAGCCTGTAATAAACTCCACATAGCTATTGTTTCTGCATTAACAACAAATAGGCTAAAATGGGATTCAAACATCTATATTCCTGTGGCCTCCAGACACTTTCACATATTGTGGTTGCAAAACCTCTGCAATCAAAAATTGCTAGCAGTCTACAATGCATTATATGAGCAAAGGCTTGCTATCTTTCCTGATAATGCTCACCTAGGCCTGCAGAGCAGCCATCTTATTTCTTGTTTTAAGGGCTTTTTGTCTATACTTTTGGTTTAAACAAGTGAAACACATGGTCAGTTGGGCTGTGGTCAGGTGATCAATGCAGCCTGTCAAGAACATTCCATGGTTGGTCCTTAAAAAGGTCCAAAGAGTGTGCCAATTTCTGGCTACTTTGTATGGATGAATTACAAAATCTTGATGTTTTACTAAGTGTCCTCTGTGCTCAAAAATAACCTGACCTCAAAAATGCTAAAATTCCAAGATCAGGTTAATTTTAAATTGATGCGATATTAAAGAACTCCTCCTGACCAAAAACATAAAATCAGGCAGTACTGGCAATTAGTATTAGAGGTGTGATTCAGAGGACTCTTTTTCCTCTTGTGCTGGTGGTGGGTGTGTTGAAACCACTGGCAGCCCAACAGATAGAGCCTCGACTTCTCTGCCTTCTCTTTCTGCCAGCTATTTTTAGAGAGGTGGTGGGGGAGGAGGAGGAGAAAGAGGAGGAGGGAAGCAGACTTCACATTTTCCAGCCACTCCTATCAGCTCCGACATCTCGAGCACAACACAGTGACAAGGAGAGAGGAAGTGTAATTTGACTCCACGCACATACAAACACACTTCATTGGTATTTCTCCTTCCCGTATGGCAATGATCATGCATGCACCATTCATTTTCACACCATACAGATTTATAATAACATTTCTGTGTTCTTTTTACAGGATGAGAAAAAAAATGATGTGAAAGGATTTCTTTACAAGAATTCTATTACTGATGATCAAGATTGTCAAATAAGCAGTCTGCATGGATTTCAGAAAGCACATTTTAAGGTTGTTTAATCATTTTAAATAGTAATTTGTATTCAATTTAAAATAGTTTTAACAAAATAGCTTAGAAAAAGGTGGAAACCTTTACCCTTAAACTGATTTTTCATAGTTCTGGGACCATAAATATGCACTGTTAGATAAAAGGGTGGCAAAACTTATAAAAATACAATATGTCCAATTACATCAGCGAATGGATACTGTATTGCTATATAAACAAAAATGGACCTCTGATAATTGGACTGAGGAAAACGTTTAATCTTAAAAGATTTGAATAATATTTTTATAAGACTTGAGGACAGTTAAATAAAAACAAAAGTAAATGAAGCCTTAATAAACAAAGTAGGGCAGCAGGTGTGAAGGGACATAAATCACAGGATGGTCCACTGGGGTTTGGCGGTAGATTTTTGGGGTAGACAAAAGGCTCCACCCTGATGACATAAGGAGTGGGGCAGGCAGTGAGATGTTCTGGTGCACAAGAGGATAGAGGCAAGACAGGCAAGCTGGAGGACAGAGCCAGATTAAACTAATGAGAGTGAACAAGCAGAGGACAATTGGGAGGGGAGCTGCTAATTAACCCCTTGGTGAAGGGGAGCAAGGCTTGGTAAGCTTCCCAGCATTCAAGACTGAGCAGAGGAGGCCTACACTTACACCCTGGGGTTCTTGGTATTCCCGAAATATAGCTTTTCTCATACAGTTTTCAGTTTACAGTTTTTGTACAACTTGTACAACTTATTGTACATATTGCTCAGGGGGTCAGCACAGAAAAAGGTACACAATAAAATGCAAGCCATTACAATAAGCCTGCATTGAATAACTTTTGTGAATAACTGTGAGAGGTATGATTTTCATTTTTAGACGAAAAAGTACTGTGCTGCTGGTACATTACATTGTAAGGCCCTACTTCTCAGTCGCATTATGTATGCACAGGAGACAGAATAACATTTGCCCCAATACTGTGTAAATATTTTGATGATCATCTTTGTGATGCCACGATAAGCACAGCAACAAAAATCAAATTATCACACAATTTGTCAAAGTTTTCACTGCCATTTTACCCTTGGAGTGCAATGCTCTTTTTCCACTCCTAAGTTGCTTTACTGTATTTTTACGGACTCATACTGACATTTTGTCATACCACATATAGTAAACTAGAATACTTATCCTGGCTACTGTCCATCTCCTATATAGACCATGTCGACACTAAGCAAGCTAAATCTGACAATCCTCCTTTTTCTGTTTAGGCCTTCTACAATGTCATGAAATGCTCCTCAATGGACTTAAAGCCACATTTTTTAATTTGAGACAACTATAGCCACATTTGAGTATGTATCCAGCATTTTCAGTATGGAAAACTACCAAAGAGTAAATCTATTAATAGTACAAACCTTAAAGATCATTTTCATATTATACATTTCTTTGTTGACATGCTGATCTTGACAATGAAAAATAATGATTACAAGCTTAAATGTTAGAAGTTTGAGCAGTGGTGTTACAAGTGAACAAAAAATATTTAGGACTATGTAATTAGCTATTACAATATTTTCAGTATCAACCATCATAACTATTATTAGTTTTAACATATTGCCCAGCTGTGAGATAGACAGCCATGTATTAAGCACAAGTGTTGGAAAGGTGGGGCAGAGATAGTGGGCTTAATAATTTACGCCCTCCTGCTTGGATACCAGCTGCCCCACCCATTGCCTTCATGAGGGATGCATCCCGTCTCCCCTGTCTGATTGTTCCTACTTACTCGCTTCTCTGCGGGATCTTATATTCTAGAGCCTGAGAGTGCCATTTAGGTTGTGGTTGATTTACTGCTCCTAGAAACATTAAGTATGAGGTACAGCAGGATATGGATGGGGCTGGTTTTCGTTTCAAGTCAGTCAGTAACAGCCTGCGACAGTCCTCAGCTACCGATCATCTGTGTCAGCACGCTGCCACCACCTTAATACGAGTACATTGCCTCTCTAAGCAGGCGCTTCCTTTTAAAGGGTGTTTCCCTAGCTGTGCTCGTCTCTCTCTTCCCTTTGTCAAAACATTGAGCGGATGTGGCGACAGCGCACACACTTTACAAATACACTTGCTCTGTGGTTTCTTGCTACTACCATTGCACTTGCCAGTGTCCATCCAGGCTTTGAACCAGGCTATGCAATCAGCTGCATTACAATAACAGGTCACACAGGACATCCTGACAGGCAGGCTTATGCTAACAGACAAATGTGGGGATAAAATCAGAGAGGAGGGTGGAGGATCAGCAGGAGGCGCTGTGTGTGGAACTGAAACACCAGGGGATAGGCTAACACTTCACCCAAAATTAGGTCAGTCTGACTTATAAATAAATAATCTATAAATAATTATAAATAATCGAGACCGACTGAATGCAAGATGCTGAGTATACTGAGTGACTGAGCAACTTGGAGTACATTCCTGAATGAAATAGGGACCAATGGGTATGTAGCAGTAACCACAATTAATCTGATAAATATGAAAGGTATTAGAGCCTCTATGTTTTGTACAGAACTGTTGATATATGTTCAAAGTTCAAATCGTAGAGACACTAGCTGAATTTACTCTAAAATAGGGTCAGAGTTAATTGAAATTTAGTGGCGGTGATTCATCCTGTCTGTTACAATCAACAAAAATTTTTACTTGCACATCGATCCCATCTGCTTTAGAATTTGGGTTTCTGGGCAAATAAAGTGTAACCTTTGAAATCAATCAAGGTCATATTAGGAAGGATTTACTGTGTAAATAAAGCAACTATTCTTTGGGACCAACTACTTTAATTTGTGATCTATCAGTGTGGTTGATGCTTGTTGTAATGATCAGGTCATTTTCTGTGGGACGACTCAGCTTGGCAACCTTTGAAATGTACTCACAACTGGAGTTTAATAATTAGACATATGCCTTTCATTGTAAACCCAGTCCTTACACTTTTACAAAGTATCTGATAAAACGTAGTTGGATGTATGCTGTGGTTTGCTGCAAGGCCTGCAGCTAAGGACACTTTTTTCTTTTACAATGTTTTGTCAGTTTTCATTTGTTTTTACCGGTGACTTTATGTCACACTACAGGCAAATTAGGTGTTTGCACTGCATGGCCAAACATGCAACTTGGAACAGACAAGTAATCTGCTCTGCATCACTATATTATATGAACCTGGTTTCATTTAAGCATCACACGTGGTTACAAAAGGGAGGCACTGTGTATGTACGGTTAAAGTTATGGTGAGAGGTGTGTAAAACAAATCCAAATCTGAAAGTAAAACAAATCTCATCCCTCATGATGTGAATATGCACAGAAGCCTCAATAGAAAACACGTTTATCAGATCACATTCTGACTTAAACAAGCCTTACACACTTTGTACCTAGGTCAAAGCCAGTACGATGAAATGGCAGATGGCTTGAAAACCCCCTATTCCTGGCTTACAATGTAACTGCACTTTCAGGTCTTGATGCAACTGCGATGGCTCTCAGAAAAGCACTTTGTCTGGAGAGAAGCCACCTCATTTCTTCTTCTCTCCATCCATCCATCCATCCAGTGGAAGAAAATCCTCTGCAATATTTAAAAGCATTCTCCCACCCCTGTACTCTCTCACTTTGACTGAGGCAAACTCATATTTTGTGATCAGCATTTCCAGTCTAACCAGTACCGACACCTTAACCACTGACTAGCTCTAACTAGCAAACTGGCAACATTGTGATTAGTCAACGAAATGTCAAATAAGAAAGCTGACAGTACATAAACAGAAAATTGCCCTGATCCAAAAAATTTTGATAGATTGTGTTGGCTTAATAACGGCCAATCCAATCCCAACTCTTCTGAAGTGGATCACAACTCTTGGTTTGAAGAATGCACTGAAACTTCCTGCTGAGGTGATGTCCGAACCTTACAGCCACTTCACCTCGCTTTAAAGCCCCACTTTAGGCTAAATGTGCACTGTGACGCTGGGTGATGTAGAGACATACATCAATCAGATGATAAATGTGTATAGGTGGTTACTTAATATAATCGGACTCTGGTTGCAATTTGAGATGATAAACATTATCACAGCCTGATAAAACTATTACCTTATGGATTTCTTCAATATTACAAATCAGAGGAGAAATGATACTGTAAGTGCATGTGTGTTTTTTTTGTCTGGTTGGAGGGTGAGGGGTGAGGGTCCGTCTAAGTGCTGTGGGGAAGTGATGCATGGTAAATGTAGCTGAAACACAACCAGGTCACAAAGCAGACAGGAACAAGGGGGCTGATGATGCAGTAAGAGAAGACAGAAGGGAATTGCTCCAGGACATTTCTTAAAAGCCCCATCCAATCTCACTCACTTTGTCATTCTCTCCAACACACACTCTATGGCTTGGAGTTTTTCAACCAAAGAGAAGGCATCGAGGAGAAGAAGGTAAATCTGTACTCTCTCTGTCTGGCTAGCATCAATATGAATGAATATGTTGTGAAATGTTTCCATGAAGGTGTCAGAAAATCTCAGAATTTCAATACCAATATAAAGACAAAACAAAATGACGCTTGCAAAAGGTTTTTCTATTTAACATTGTATGCTAAATTGGTAAAAGTGTATCACTGTTTATGATGTCTGATTATGACCCAGCCAGACGATACAAGCCACTCTTATTATCCAAAACTATTGTTTTCCCTCTCTGAAACACATTAGTAAAAGCTGTAAAAAAACATAGCAAATGACTGGATATTCCAGTAGCTACACTCAACAACAACCAAGCCCTGCTTTCCCCTAGTGGCAAAGAGGAGAATGGGTGTAGTTTTTCGTGATTGTGCAATTACATCACCATAAAAACAATTTGAGATGGCAGTGGCAATGAAGAGTGTGACGATGAATCCTGTGTCATGTTCTGGCCACTCCTCCCAATGATATACAACAGGCAACTAGCGAAGGTTAATAAACTGTGCTTTACTCTCTTAATCACTGTCTGAGGAGTAGGTAGATTTCAAATCCTTATGATTCTCAAGAAGAATGGCTGAACTGAAAATGAATAGCCCCGGGCCGCATAACCCATTTTGCTCCACTGAAAGTAGAGCAAAATCTTGGGGCTACAAATGAGTATGCATAAGCTGACACAGTTCTGATCATGATGTTCCACTCAGTTTAGGCACACAATTAATCTGACAGAAAATTGAAACTGTACAGTATTTCCTATCTTGAAGAGGCTACCTTTACCTTTATCCTGAATAATTTAGGGGTGAATGTGATGCCTTCCATTCTGGTAGAAACACATCAGACAGAGAGTTTATTGTTCAGTGATTCATGTCAAGTCAACATTTGGCCACTAAAACATCCATACAGGACAAACATGGGCCCAAGCATTAACAAAATCTGACACGCATATGCGTTACATGCTATCAATTTATGCGATATCTAGTCCATTGAAGCCTCATATATCAAAAGGGGGAGGGCTGGCTTAAAAAAAAAAAAAAAAAGCATTTTATAGGATACATTATGTCTTTTGTGTATGCGTGACACAAAAACCTTTCCACATCAGCGGACTTGGAGCCAGGGGCAATAAGTGTGTGCCGAAACCTTTGCATTTCCTGAACAGCAGTCACACTACCTAAAAGCTTTGAAAAAAAAAAAGCAAAAAAAAAAAAAAAAAAAAACCTGCAACGTACTGTCAGTGACACAATATACAGTTACCTTGTTTCTGTTACTGGAAATATGCTAAACGATGCATTCTAAACCCTCTGTTTCCCTCTTTATGGTATTTTTAATGAGCTCAAGGTTAGGTATATTGGTGACTCTAACTCAGTCACATAAGTGAATGTAAGTAATTGTAGTGAAGAGTGGTTGTATTTTAGGGCTGGGCGATATGAACTCAATATTGTGATTTTTTTTGGTAATACCACATTACACAATATACATCTTGATATTTTGAATTCTACACAAAAGGTAATGGTGATATGATTACTAAGTGGGTAAAGACAAGTATTAGAACAAGTAGAACAGTCTGGTTAGTTAAAAAAATTACATTAACTTACTGTGATGCAGCCTTAAAAAACAGTTAAAGACAACACTTACGCCATATCACGATATAACATGCCCAATATAGATGATATATATAGATTCATATCATGATAACAATATAATATCAATGTATTGCAAGATGTATTGTAAGAGTTAGCCATGTTACAGACTGATGACTTGTCTTGAGTGTACC
The DNA here is from genome assembly GCF_040436345.1 of Pagrus major. Classification (NCBI taxonomy): domain Eukaryota; kingdom Metazoa; phylum Chordata; class Actinopteri; order Spariformes; family Sparidae; genus Pagrus; species Pagrus major. The sequence goes on along the minus strand of NC_133221.1, from coordinate 24,844,778 downwards.
CCACCACCTTTTATCTTTTTTAATCGCAAGGTCCCTTCGTGGAAGTTGATAGAGTACCATGTGTTTGGCAGTGCTGGGTGGGTGTGAGGGGATTCTGAGTTTTGGGTGGCATTGATAAAAGTTCATGTATGTTGATGGTGTATTTTGTGTGGACCTCAGGAAAAATAGTTGCTACCTTGGTAGCTACCAATGGGGATCCACTTAATCAAATAAATACATTTACAAAATCTCATGATGCTATACCATTTAAGTAAAGCTTAATTAAAACGGTAGAGCACTTATAAAAATGGTATATTAATCTACCATTGTTTTAAGAACTAACTCTTAGATCTGATTTAGTAAATTAAATCATAACTACACTATGTTTTTCATATGCAAAACTCTTGTTTATGAGTTCTATATATTGTATACTGGAGGAGACATCTTAATATTAATAAAAATAAGGTGCTGACACATTATTTTTTAAACACCTAACTTTAAACACATCTGTTCCACTATGATTTGAAATAGTCTTGGGCCAACCTGCAAATATTACTGAAGCTATATGTGGAATTTGGGTGAACCTTCCCTTTAACTAGGCACAATTTTTTGTGTGCTTCTTCCAATGTGGCTCTCTGCTGTTGTAATGTCTGATGATAGGGGACATAACATCAATGGGACTGACAGTGGGGTTTAATTGATTGATTAGTGAAACATTCCATGATGCGGTGTGCTCTTACTAGACAGGATGCATTGTTGTTGCGTAGTTGGTAGAAATAGCAGCCATTAGCTATTGTAGAATAAGTGACACCCAAACAGGCAAAACTAACTAAAGGTCTAAACAACAAGGATCTACAATACAATCTTCTATCACCACACACACACACACACACACACACAGGCGACTCTAAGCACAAGACTTAATCAAAACAGATTCCACAGGCACTAATCACTATCACTAATGTCTGCACATGTCACGGCATGAAAACAATTAAGAAATCCATGTTGAAAAGGAAAAAAAAAAAAAGGTCACATACATTAACAAAGGTGTGTTTTGTCCTTGGGACAGCTGCACAACCAGCTTTTCATAGAGATAAATGAATGAGTTAAATCAAAAAAGGAAAGGAAAAAAAGAAAGGAAGGTCAGGCTAGCCCAAAGCCAAAAGCATGACTTTATTTAAAACATAAAATACACTCCTTTGATTGCATTAATAATCATACCCCTCCCCCCGTGCTTTCTCTCCAAGCTTCCAAGAGAGGAACAAGTGTGTGTGAAGAGTCACATGACAGCTAGCCCACTCTTTTGCTCAAGTGACTATGGCCTTTCTTGCTTTAAAGAGGAAGAAAACTCACTAATACTGGCTGTCTGTTCCCGTCATCTCGGGAGTCAGGTTTGGCCACATTTTCCTTGTGGCAGTCAAATGTAAGGCCTAGAATGTAAATAGGCAGAGAGACAGTCTCTATTCAAAGCAGAGCATGCACATGCAAAGCACTGCTAGGACTTGTGATGGGCTTTCGGCAGGGTTACACAGTGTCTGAGTGCCGACAGGCTTGTGTATGGGTCACTAAGCGGCCCTGGTGCCACTTACTTTGACTATTCAAAACAATGGACCAGACCTTTTGGCCAGTGGTGGCAAGCTATGTATGCATAACAGTACCTACAGTCAAGCTACAAGCAAATGGAGAGACAGGGAAAACTTAAGGTAAAGTTCCCTTAGTAATGTTGACCCTGGGGATAGCACTGGGAGACAAAAAGAAAGAATCAAAACAGACCAAGCATGCGTAGCAAAACAGTTTTAGAAAATAACAAATATTTAGTGTGTTACTGTACATAAGCACCAAATAGGTTCAAGTGTGACTTTAGTAAAATTGTCAGAATACAGCTGTGAGACAGTTCCCAACTGTTGCAACTCTGGTCTAAACACCTCACCAATTATTTCAACTAGGAAGCCAACTGGTCAAAAAATACTTCTTCATACAACCGACTGTACATGATGGGTGTTTCAGTGGTTGACAACCTTGGAATGAGGTTCACAAATCAATCATCTTTTTGCAGAATCGCTTTAGAAGTTTGCCTACATTACATAGGGTTGCTTTAACTGTCCACCTTAATGCACACACACTGGCTTGCTGTGCCTCTCCTTTTCTGTCTCCTTTCTGTTTTCTCTCTCCCTGCAATGTTATCTGCTTCCTCATCAGCAGTATGTTTTATTTAGTTGCCCAACAAATACACCTTGCGTTTAGGATATTTTCACTTGCGATTCCGCTAAAATAGGCCCCCAAATATACTTGGGTGGATGTTAATATACCAGGTTAAGTCTATGTGTGGGAAATACTGATAGTGGCAAACTAAGTACAATGTGCAATGTGTCCACTACTCCTCCTGTAACCTCTGTTCTGGAATCAAGGTGAAGAAACCTGGTGAATTGTCTGTTATGCCTTAAAAACCCTGACATGGGACAAGATGCAATTGTATTCACATAAACTTTGACCTCCTGGTGTCATCCAGTTAAGGGTAGTGCTAGTGTTGGTGGCTTTCGCTCAACAGCAGCGTCCACAGTAAGGCAAGCAGAGCAGTATACTTCACTCAAAACCAAAACTGCCCTGTTCTCACAGGCAAAAATGCAGGTTTGTAATGGACCAATTGTGACATGATTTATCAATGACAGACGAGTTGGGCTAAAATCTATCCTTAGATTCAGGCCCCAGAGAGGCAAATATGCTTTGTTGCACTGTCACACTCACTCAACTAGGTCCAATGACATTTTAGCAAGTCACATGTGCAATGCATAGAGCATTTTCAGTAATGACTTAACTGTCTTCAGATCATCTTAATTAGCGCCTTTGTGTCTTACAGGTAAAAAAGAAAGTGTGTGTGTAGTGGCTTGGGCTGTATGATATGGTTAAAAGATTCTATTGCAATTGTGATAGGATTCACGATTACTGGAAATTATCATTTTTGTTTTACAAATTTAATTTGAAATAACAACTTAAAAAATTAAATCGAGATGTTTGGTCTCTACCAAACAAACATGTTATCTTATATCTGGAGAACAAGATTTGTATGCCAGGACATCCCTGCAGCACTACAGTACTTCATTATAATGAGGATCTGTGACAGACTTTACCTTTTTAAAGATGTAGCGGCTTCTGAGATTTGGATACTGCATTTGCATATTGTGATTTCAATAACATTTTGATTAATTGTTCAGCCCTAATATTGGTCAGATTAATCATGGTCGTACATCTACATGTACAGATTATTATATAAGACTAATTCATAACAACCAGTCAGCAGAATTTGGTCAGTAGCGCAGAAGTGAGGCAACCAGTACAGAAACCTGGAATGGCCATATAAAAAATGTCCTCTCCTAAGCCTAATATATTGACACTACTGTCACCTGGTACTAGTTTACTGTATAAATGAATGCTGTACATAAGTTTTAACAGCTTCTTGGTTTGTGTTTTAACAGTCAGCAACACTCAGTACAGCAATCTCCAAATTTAGACCTAGGTTCCCCCAGTTGAGACACAGGTAAAGTCCCCAACTTCCTTTTAAGGTTCAATGTAGTTCATTGTAGTGAAGGAATTTTACCTATTCTGTTTTATAGTTCATATCACTTCTGTTTTTGCAAATCACTTTGTAAAGGGTACAGTGGAATAATGTTTCGACTTTGTATGTTTCATCGTGGCACCTGCAAACTCTCTTCTGCTTCCTGGGTCTATTGGCCAGCCATGGGACAAACGTCACAGCTTTGGAAAATTGGGATAATAAGCAGCCTTTTCTACTAAAGGTATGCCAGTGTTTCCAGTTGGGAGTCCCAGAGTGAGTGAGGAGGAGGTTACCTGACTTTTTCCTGTGTGGTACTGTAATTAGGGCCGACCCAAATGCTTAGAAACTTCTAACGCCGCAATAGTAATCAACGTAAAATCAGTGTTTGAAGAAGGAGTTGTGGCATTAGTTTCACCGAAAAAGAAGCAAAAGACTGATAAAGAAAACAGGAATAGAGCTGTGGTTTAAGTGAGATTGAAACCTGCACACATTAAAACCAGTGAGGGAGAATTTCTACTCTGCGTGAAAAAATTCTGTCCCACGAGCACAGGGAACAATAAACAGTTGCTAACATCCTGTCCTTATCTTTTATTAGACTCATAATTACAATTACAGCCAAGTATATATGTAAATACTGTAGTTTTGATAGCTTGTGTTGCACATAAGATATCGTTATTGTGGTTATCGCAACAGCCCTTGTTTCAATGGTTCCTGGAATGGTTTCTGTGATTGGAAAGAGCTTCTTCTTCCCGTCTTATCAGCTGTAACTTTGAGTGCAATCAAAGCTTGTGTTGTCTTTGTTTTTTATTTTAAATGTAAGGATTATTTCACTGAAACCCCTTTTACTAGTGTAGTTGGACGGACATCCTGTTCTTGTGAGTGTACTGGCATTGGCAGCCTTTGAGAATATGCCAAATTTGATTTTGAAAATAGTATAACCCTGAGCCTTTGCCTGGTACTTGGGGTTAAAAATAACACATAAACCTGCAACTTGTAATAACTGTGTGTGTGAGTGTCAAACAGAGATATGGAGAGTGTATGGTGTGCAGCTAATACAGCAAGACGGACCATCAACACCACTATATATGGATCAAACACAGCTGTTACAAAAACTTTTAACCAACTCCTTAGAAAGTTTCTGACCAAGGTATTGTTAAAGATAAGACCTAGTAACACAGCTATAATTACACAATATTTTGCCTATAGGATGACACTCTTTCATTTATGTTCTGTAGGAAGCTTAGTGAGTGAAGAGGACAAAGGATTTCGATTGCTCAACCACAATACACCAGTCCTACGAGTAAAGTAATGGAAGCCATAATGCAGAGGCCACCACTAATGGTCCATTTAAATTACGAAACAAGAACAAGCTAATGATGAAGACACCATTGTGGATTAAGAGAGCTATGCCTTCAAAAGAACAATGGCAGACATGCCGTCTTGGGTGTTTCCTTTCCTACTCTCTCACTAAAATGATAGAATAACAATCCAAGATAATAAATATTTGAAAAAAAAAAACGGAGTGTTGCAGCACTTGACAAACTAGATGACTAGCCACCACTGGCCTGAAATGCTTCCCATAACATGTTATCCAAGAGGTCAGAGGCCTTTGGTCAAAAATTAAGATTATTACACCAACCTCTGACCCTCCGCAATATCTGTACAGAGCATTACAGGGCACTGTGCTCATTAATGCCACTATAGTGGTCACATCACAGGAGGGTATAAGTCTGGCTGATATCATTGTGAACAATGGCAAAATTAAAAGACAAAGTCAAAGACTTTTTTTTACGAGAACACATTAGGTGGTCATCGTATGTCCTGGTAAGTTGAAATGCACTTACACTTGGTGGTTAACAGTTTGGTATAATTCTGACAGCACTAGAAACAAAGAAAGCAGAAAGAAAATATGTCATTACTGCCCTTAATTACAAAACTGTGCATGTTGCCAGGGACATTCATTACATTGTACTTCATCCTTTGTTCTCTTGTATAGTAGCATATCTGCAGTCATACTTGCCACAAATGCCTATTGCCTATGCCATCCTGTGATAACAGACATGGGTGACTGTCAGCACAAATCCAGTTGCCTACAATAAAGCACTTAGCACGTTGAAAGAAAGCCACAGTATTGGATGTAATATCACTCAACTTGGGTTGAAAAATGTAAACACAGTTTTCTTCCAATACAAAGTTTATGGTCCTGGGTTGTGAATAGGCTAGGTGACACAAACAATATACTGTGTTAGCAGCATCTTCTCAATAGGAAAATTTGAACTTTTAATATACCATTAATAAGTGACATATTAGGAAAATGTATTTACAGCAAATTTCATAACAGAGAGGAAGTTATTTCAGCCCAATTATATGGCAGTGTTTCCGGAGCGGGCACTTCCCTGACTTGGCACAGCAGGGTTAGTTGATTTATCCAAACACCATGTTGTTTTGGTAATAAAAGTTGGATAGAAAGACGGGATTGATTCTATTAAAAAACGTTGATTGTCAACACCTTAATAGACCATCTTAAAGGAGAAGAGCTTCTGGGCACAAAGTAGTTAACCAGACGTCAGTAGTGTAGTGACACCGGTGCTACTTACAGCACCTTTAGCCACACAATTGGTAAGAACATCCTAAACAGGACTGGGGTAACAAAAAAGACTGATGATGTATATTGTTAACTCTGCCTAAAAAGAAACCTGTCAATAAAAACAGGAACGTTTCAAAATGGAGTGATACACAGAGTTTCTCTTTCCACCAGCTATTAGACCAATCCACTGTAACAAGCAGCATGGTGCTCAAAGACGAAAATCGCCATGTTAATATCTGCTTTCACTGACACGACTAATGAAAGTGACTGACCCTAGACACCCCTGTCTCGTCAGTAAGAATCCATTAAGTATAATATATTTATGTTAAGGTTCATCTAATCTTTATAAACAGATATCTGCTTAGAAATGCACAATCTGTAAGGAAGGGGAGAAGATTGTGGTATTAGAAGTGTTATGTTTCTGACTGTAGTCCCAGTGTATCGAACAATCACTTTTGAGAGGGCTTTGGTTTCGTGCAAGTCAACAGTCCGTTTGGAGAGTACGAGAGGCAAAACACAGTGGTCAAACACAATTTTGGAACCCATAGGCTATTGTCTGATGACAATTACGTTATTTCTTTGGTCGAGTTTATCTTTTATCGGCATTTATTTGAAGCTATCTGTTAAGAGAGATTTGCCGAAATGTCTTCTGGACATCTCAAAGTAGCTAATCGGACTGTAAACATTAACCACCACAAGGGAGAGGAAGTCTTACCTAGGTATCCACTATCTGGATGTGCTAGCTACATGGAAAGCCCCAAAACACTGGCTGTCGCCCCCAAAGGCTAAATCTTCATCAGACATGAGGCAATGGGTTCCAATATTGAGGTTCATTAAACGTTAGATTGATAAGTTGCATAAAGTGCCTATCCTTGGGCAAGTTACTATTTGGTACCTATGGTCACAGCCCAATAGCCACCCTTTTTGGTTCTACAATTGTTAGTTAGTAGGACAATGTGAACTTGTGGCAGCCATGTTTGAGTCTTTTTAAGAAACACCTATACAACTATACTACATTTATAACCAAGTATTGATGGTGACATGAATAAGTTCTGTTCTATGGAACCAGTTGTAGATTTTGAGCACACTGGAGGATATTAGAGCATCTTTACGAACTTTTAGCACTGTTACATGTGATGTGTTAGGGCAGCTATTACTGACCCTACCTTACTATGCGTATAGTACACTATGAAAGGTGATACACTGTATTGAAAAGTTGGGTATACATGTCCTTTAACACTTTATTTGTAAGTGTATGTTTATTTGTCTATAAATATATCTGCAGTAGCACAGAGCTAGCTACTTAACAGGAAATGTTGGGTCATTTTATCCCGCGCCTGTAGTTCTTTCCAGGTGCTTGTTCACAAAGCCGCTTAGCACTTTTCTGCCTTTTAAAAGACATCTAGTGGACATACATCATATCAGAGGTGAAGAAAAATCAGCACTATCACTGACCAAAGCCAGATAATCCCAACGAGAGAAATCCACAGACTAAGAATTTAATCCCATTCATATCCAGCACTTGCAGATTAAAAAAGAAAAAATACACATCAGCGGGATGAAAACCCTCATTCAAAACAAAAGGCCCCCCTCCCAGTTCAAAAGGCTAATGATTCAGGTTTTAAACACATGGTCCTTATCTTGTGAGACTCATCCGACTGACACGTTCTGCTGTGTACAAACCCAGGGACACATGTCCTTCAGACACACATTACTGCCACGAAGGCTTTCAGACAGGCTTGTCATATGCTTACTGTATCATCACATAGACATCAATGCAGATTTTCAGAAATGCCTGTGGATTGTGTCATCACTGTTCACAAGGGCCACTGGACAGAATGTCAAATACTTTCCTGGTGTCAGTATGGTGAGGGTCACAAAAGCATTAAATTTAACAATTTTTATACTAAGTGTGGCAACTAGATGCTCTTGGATGTGCATAAAAATTGTTCTCAAACTGCCACTATTACTGATATAAACCTGAAAATATTCTGCCCAGTACAGTGTATACACTTTGTCTTTTATCGGCAGAGGCAGTTATTTTATAAAGAAATAGTCTGATAAATCACAGCAAAATCCGTCTATCACATCACTGTGATAGCAGTTACAGAGCTGTCTCAGGAGTGTTGTTACCATCCTGTGGTTGACAGAAAAAGAAATCTAAAAAATAAATTGGTATTGGAAGTTTGATTCTATTCTTTATGGGTAATTGTAAATGTAGTTAGGAAATTCACTAGTATTGTAAATTTGCACAATTTTAACCCTAACTGAAACTGAGAAGTTACCCAGTCAAAATAAATGAATATAAATACACATTTACATATACTAAAGTTCACATGAATCTGGCAAAAAAGGCATGTCTTTAAGGCTATAATGCACATAAACGTACACAAAACATTTAAAAGTTTTTGAAATAAAGTTGTATAAATGTCACATTTATTCAAATTAAGTGTTATGATGTAAAAAAAATGTGTAAAAAAATCACTGCACTTAAAACTTTCTTTACACATATAAATTTGTATTTTTAAATCTATTCAGTTACCTTTAACTGTGAACCCTAGTCTGGATTGACATAATTATGTCCATTTCCCTGAGGTGTGGTTACAGATGTTTTAAATCAGACATTAACTCAAACATTAAAAAAATATAAATAAAATATTTTACATCTTATAAATCATACAAAATCATCATAATTGCCATATTCCCTACTATTCAGGTTCACAGTCAAGATGTACAACACCCCTTCCCCACCATGTTGTCCTGTATCTGAGGTGCACATATTGGATTCATCTGACCAGGAATCCAAACAGCTTTAAAAACGTTTTTAATAGGATTACATTATGTACATTTTTACGATGGGGAAATCAAAGAAATCTAGTCTGCCAAGCCTGGACTCATCCGATGCTCGGCAGCTGTCTCTCTCAGTCTGAGAAAAAGCGGTGATGAAAAAGGCTTTGAACGCCATCTTGTTCATTGCAGCTGCTTGGGCCCTGAATACAGGAACCCATTCATTCGAGGAGGCGGAGGGAGGGGGCACACTGGCAAAATGAATTCATCTTTGTGAACCAGTAAATACAAATAGCTCTTTTGAGAAACATCGAAAATGTACTGAAACGACCAGAAATCGTCTTTATTGACTAGCGGATTCTTTAAGATGCAATATCTTAACACCGCTGGTCAATAAGTTCGTCAAAGCGGCAGGCTACATATATCTTGCCTCGGTGCTGGAGGAGGCGCTCAGCTCGGCTTCCTGCGACAGCACGTCTGACTCGTTGCTAAACCATCTTTCGAAATATTCACCACGAAATAAAAAATCTCCGATCTCGGCTCTTCTTCTCCAACACCTTGCGCTGGTGTACTGACAAGGATCCGATGCTTCATCGTGTACAAAGCGTGTCCGTTTTCCGGGCTACACAGCTTGAAATACTACGGAGCAGCGCGGCCCGGTAGGGCATGGTTACTGTAGCTGCTAACAACTTGCCCTGCAACAGACCCGTGATCGAGATAAACAGATTGTCAGAATCCAATTAGACAATCTCGTTTACACGTCATTAAAAGAAGAAGTTCAAATTAAGGCCGAACCGTGTGTTCACAAACTGACACTACTGGTCTAACACTCATGAAACTAAAATGGCTATTGCCACTATCAGGTCCACAGCGGCGCTTATTGTCAATTTTTCCATGCGATCATACAGCTGTGCTACCACTTGGCATTAGATGCAAATTTCTATCATTTTTATGCATCCTGGTCAATAATCGCGCTAACGAATTAGCCATTTCCTTTTCTGCACTATCAGTGGATGACTGGATGGCTGACTCTGCAGACCAAACGTGGGAATGTTAACATATAGCTCTGACATACAGTAGCTATAATCCAGGATGGTTTGGTTTCGATTCACTGAATTATACGATGCTAGTTTAACGATCCCGTTTAAAACATAGCTTGTCAAATGAGTGCCCACAGCTGGGAAAAATCAGCATTACGTAAATAATTTTAGCAAGGCTAATATTAACGCTTCAATGCACGAGTTATACATAAAAGCGTCACTCAACAACAACACCGTTCATATTCACTAAGGGTACAGGCAAATTGTTCTGGCTGCCATGTTCGGGATAAACACACCCTGATCGGCCATACCAGGCTGTAAACGTAGGCTGTGGCCACTGCTGGCTAACTTGTATAGACTGGCTACGAAATAGTGGGGGTGGTGGTGATTCTGTTGGTGAAGTAGCCATTTTTAGACTCCCATCGTTGTCAATTGCATTATGCCACACATTTTCAACATGAGTGGAAGTAAATCCAAACTCTGTTCATGTTTGTTGGAGGTGTGCATGTGTAAGAAGTTGCAACTATGTAATCACCATCCTATACAGCTCGCCTAGGGTTAGTCAACAGTAAACTGAGGGCAGCAAATGTGCGACCAATTAGCTTACCAGGTAATCACTAGCTATCTATAACGTTAGAGCAAAGATGTGAAAAAATGTGCGCCGAATTACAGATCCAAAATGCTGGTGGTATTTGAGAGCATTGCCAGGTCTTGACTGAACCCAAAATTTAAATATTTATCGGGTAAAATGGCAAATAAAGCAAAGCTGACACAGTTTAACCTAGACGGCTTATTTCTTAAGAGAGATACCCGGACGTTGGAGAGGGGTGCTGGCTAGCCTACCGAGCTGTCACCAACTAACCTTATTAACATTAACACTGGTCTTTAACTACCAGCTGGCCGGATAGAAACATTAGATGTATAAGCAGTTCAATATTGTTGTGGTCAGTTGACACCTGGGTTAACGCAGTGCGTTAAGTTTCTCTAACAGTGACCCCCACCCACCCTACTGGCAGCAACGACTAGCTAGCAGCAGGCTAACTGTAACGGAGGAGCCACTCAACCCAGTTTAACCCCTTTCGTTCATCTTCCCTGCTCGACAGGCTAGCCAACTGCACAGACACTTAATGCATTTCCTGAAGCGCAATTTCAAATATCAATACCAATCCTTACCCGCTTTCAGTCGAGGGTATCCGTTGTTTATATCACATTGACTGGAAACAGCAAAATCTTGTCTCCTCTCTCCGCCCAGGCGCTCAGATTTAGCTAGTTTAGCTACCGAGGAGCGGCACTCCCCGAACCCAGTTTTTGACCCGCCGAGGGGGGAGACACACCGGCACAGAGGCGCAGAGACAAGGCGGTGTTCACCCAGAAAGACGTTTCAGAGTCCCGTTTAAGCGTTCTTCCGTTTCAACGCAAATTCCAACTCAAAGCAAAAATCCCCTCTTGTCTTTCCCACCGTCGTCGTCCCTCTTTTTTCTTCCTTCACGCCAGGATCTCAGTCGCTTCTTCCTCCGGCCATCAAACAGCAGAGATGGGCGCGGTAACCCTGCACTCAGGTCTGGGAAACCCCACGTTACGGCAGCGTCACAACGCACGGCGAAGGGTCGGCGACCACTCCAACAGATCAGGAAATACTGCCATTTTTGGTAACACCAACACACCTAGATAACATTTACCTATTAAAACACTGCTTTTGATTCTATAACTTTGTAAATTTGAAGAGTTAAAATCAAATGTGACTTGTGCGTGAGAATTTCACATGCCACAGGAGGCTAGAACAACAGCATTTGTACACACCAAGCCCTGTTTATGTAAGGTATAGTTTTGAAACTGTGGCTTACACAGCTCCACAGGTTCTTCAGGATACTGTACTATAATTTGAGAGGAATAAATAGTTAAAATAATTAAGAATTAAAATAGTATGCTTGTGTTTAACCAATATTAACTTTCCATACACAATGTATACTCTATAACCTCAAATAAATGGTTCTCCATGAGACCCCAGGGTCTTAATAAAGTGGATATATGGCCCAAAGTGACCCCCTGTGAGTCTGTAGGATATGCAAACATGTTTGAGAGCTCCAGGAAAATGTGAATTCATGTCAGCACAACAACCGCTACTTCGAGCCAATAATACTGTCTCATTTGCAAACCAAAACAGACTGCGCCACAAATTTAACTACAGAAGTGCATTTACTTCCCCGTCAGCAAGCATGGCCAAAATACACCTTTACTAAAGGCACAATTAGTATAATATAATTTTGATCTTGTAGTTTTATTATCACGACTAAAATGAAAAAAATCAGGGCAAAATTATAAAAGAAAAATAGGCCAATATATTGTAGTTTGATGAACTATTATTTATATTTGTACTGTATTTGTATATTTTTACATTTTTTCGTATCCATAATTGATACCTTAAAGGGGCTATTTGTAAGAAAAGTTGAGTTTTGAGTCTCATTCCCAACTTGTCAAAAACTGACGCTATGGGATTGTAGGACGGGTCAGCCGCCATCTCAAAGCATCAGTTTTTGATGAGTTGGGAAACCCAGAGCATCATTATTTGATGAGTTGGGACTGAGACTTAAAAATCAACTTTTCTTACTAATAGCACTTTTAAAGGTGCACTATGTAGTTTTGAGGTTGACATTTTAATCAGAAGAGATCTTCATTGACTGATTTTCTTTATGCCTAAACAAACTAAATAAACAAACTGTTTTCATGACTGAATAAACAAACTAATCATAGAGGATAATTTAATACTGTTTTACTTTGTTTATATTTGGCGGACCCTGCCACCTTTCTAGCTTCAAACAGTGTTCTGGGGACCTTATTCTCCTCAGGGAACAGCTTGTTTATTCAGTTATGGAAAAGATAAATATTTCTGAGTTTGTATTATTTCCTCATTGAAATTCTGAGTCTGAATTTCTTCTCCAGAACTACACAGTGCTCCTTGAACAGTTATCAGACACTGCCACAGTCCCCAGAAATGTGGTCAATCTAAGCTGGCAGTGGAAGGTTTTGTTGACAAGTGATGTTCTCTGGATATTAATTTAGCTACATGTTATGGTTTACGACCTGATGTTACTCTGATCTAGTTCCAGCTTAGAAATCAGTGGGGACATACTTCTAGTGCTGAGTGTTTGTGGGTGGACCATCACCTCAGCACAGAAATGACTTGATCATTATCACCAGTAGTCTAGGTAGAGTGCTCAGAGGAGGGGTTAATGCTCAGCGGGTTAAGGCGTTTCTTGGAGACGTGGAACACTTTGTTGTCCTCCGAGACAACAAAGCGTGCTGGGGCTCGGTCCAATGGGGGAAGACAAGAGCATCATCGGCTATGGTTTGGATGAAGAACGCCCCTGAGAGTGTGCTCTTCTTTCTGCTGTAGCCCTGCATTTAGAGATGTAGCCTCTTGTTTGTGATCTGTTTTGCTGTAGTCTCTTTACACTCAAGTGGCCGAAGTGAAATGGGGTTAAATTGCATCATATTGACCTTAAAATACCGATGTATATTTTTACATTGACACATAATCACCTGTATGAATGTAGTGGATGAAAAAAGGGAGAAATCAAAAGAGAAAAAGACTGAAAAGGCATTGAAAAATACCCATCAATGTATACTCTGTGTCAGTAATTTGAATTTCCACCCAACTGTGTGTTTTTGTGTGTGTGTGTTCCTGCCAGTTCTGTTAACACAAACCTGTAGGAGGAAACTGGCCTGCTGTCCTGTATGAACAATCATCTGCTGTGTGGCGGTCCGCTCTGTAACCACACAACATTCTTTTTTATTTATTCACTACCTGTAACTTCATGAAAAACAGCAGCACATGGACTGAGTTGAAAACACTGCCCCTGTTTGTGCACTTGTGTATCAGGCAGTGTCCTGGGTGTGGGTTTCCACCGGGACTCATCTGCCCAGGTTAATGCTGGTGAGATTTAGTTGCCCCTGGATACACCCCTGCCTGTCTGCATGCATGTGTTGTGAAGCTTCTTTAGCAGAGCTTCGGGCCACCCGGGGGAGAAGGCTTATTGTGTGCATTCAGCCTTCTGATGAGGAGAGAGGAAAAGAAAACAATACACACCTCGATGTGCTTTCTGTGTAAGGTCATGAAAAGTATGATGATCTGTATGAGGGAAACCTTTAAAAAGAGGAGAATTTAACAATTGTTTTTTATTTCCCTCTAAGAAAGTGTAATTAATTCTATTACTAACACTTGAGCATCACATTCTTTATGGGGACAGCACACCAGTTGTCTGTATGTGTTAAGGTAGTAATACTTAACACGGGCATGGCCTTTACGAATGTACAGCATTTTCCTTCACTATTTTATAAAGTCACTTTCACTAACTCGCATTCACACACAGGCAGACAGGCGCACACAAGCACACACACCTCCCTTGAGCAGAGCTGGGACGGTAAGTAGCACTATCTCACAGTATTAGCGAGAGATCAGAGGAGAAATCAGATTAGAAAAAGAGGCAAAATGGCAACACAAATATTGCCTAATATGAGCTCATACATTTCATAAAACGAGTGACATTACACGAGGCTAAGCTCATAATGACCTTGCTTTTTATAGGCAGGTTGGGGTACAGTAATCTGATTTAGCATAATCTCCTACAATCTCTGATAAATGCTTACAGCATGTATCTCTGAGAGAGGTCAGATCCTATTGGTCCGTTCTGAGGCATTACTGACATCTGCTGTTCACAGGCACAGAGCCTGGCTCACACACACACAGTGGGACACTGCTAGGGGTTTTGTCAAGTCTCTGGAAAACTTTAATGATGTAAATGTGATTGAGTGATACTGTAAATAATCTAGGTGAGAAAGATTTCACATTGGTGCTGTTGTCAGTACCAGGCTATTCTTAATATCAAATTATTTAAAGACTGAAACGTTTTCCTGCTGTCCTCTTATGTTGATGACACTTACAATCCACATACAGCGGAGGAGCACACAATTACGTATGTGGAGCGATCACATGACTTGAATCTAATGTTTAATAAACACAAAGAAGTTGTACATTGGTCCACAGTATCTTGGTATTTCTGACACATAAAGAAAACATAAAGAACACCTAATCTGTAACATAAAGTAGCTCCTTTTAGTTGATGTACAGGGTGTTGGATGTTTCACACTGATCTCCTTTAACTTATGTCCATATAATTCCTGTTTTTTGAGAATAAGTGGTACTCAGTGAGATGATATGAAGAGACGAGAAGGATTTGAATAAACTGTTTTCTAAAAATGAGCTTGAAACAATACTGAGCTGCTCTATAATCACAAATGGAGTTCAACCCCTTATTTTTGAGAAACATTGTAGTCTTAGAAGTATTTTTAAAAGGTACTTGTAATGTACATGATATGTGTTTGTGGTCATTTAAAAAAACAAACAATTCTTGGAAAACTATTTTTATCCATTAAGAACAATCATTGTACTTACTGTAATTGTCGAAACTTTGTCAGGTCCTTTTAGAATAAAAGAAGAATTGGGAACGGGACAGCAGGTATTTTCTAATCTTCTTTGCAGATTATTGTTATGTTGCAGCTGCAATGATTTTATGGATGTGCCTCTGATAGAAACAAAATGAATCAAGCTAGTTAGAAAACAAGTTCTTCTTCAGTCCTATTAGAATGACACGTTCATAATACACTGAGGTAAACCGTTGTAGAAACCATCATCAATAAATGGTACATTTACAGTTAATTAAACTTAAGCTAATAGTTATTTGACAGTTAACAATGAAATGCTTTATAAAAACTGTATTAAGCAGTTATAAAGGTTTATAAACATCAGCTGCAACTTTACAATAAACATTTGCTTGATAAATGGTTTGTAAAGCATTTTATTGTTTGTATACAAGTTCTTATTATCCTGAATTTTACTCACGATGGATAAACACCTTCACTACAACACACTACACCACTTTAAATCCACGACATTGCAGGACTCATCACCACTGGAGGGCCAGTGGGGACATTGTGGGCTTCTAGTGGCAGCAGCTTGTAAGTGCAACAGTCTAGTGCAGCACTGGGCCCAGTCCACAGGCCTTGTGGATGGAATTAATAACCTGAGGACAGACTAAGTGATCTTCATTATGTTCAAAATCACATGAAATGTATGTTGATCTTCATTAAAACTACCACCATGTGAGAGCAAAATTGTGGGACATTTTCAGGGGTATTTGAGAATCATATCATCCAATTTAGGATTGTAAAATGCTTTCATAACATGCTGTATTGCAAAGATAAAAATAGGCAACTTAGAGAGAAGTGGAACGACACTCTTTGATCCAATTCTGTTGATTTTGACATCCATTTAAGCCTCACTTAAAAGATATGTGAGCTGTAGATTTGACAATCTAAATTTAACATGGCTTCACAACATAAGTACCCTTTGGTGGATATCCAGAGTACCACAGTTAAACCAGTCACCTCTAGGTTTTTGAAAGCTGAAGCTGCCAATAGAAAAATAGTAATAATCATTTGCAGCCTACTACTAAGAGTACTGCTGCCATATGATACCACCACTATTACTGTTAGCACTTAAGGCCACAGATCCAATCACTACTATTAATATTGATATAGAAGACCAATATGTCAGTCTGTGCCTGATCAATAGGCTATAATTTCATACAAGCGTATCTGTATTAAGACCTTCCCATTCTGTGTCACATTTCATAAACTGCCTCTTGTTTGGCCTCTGTGTGAACTCCTTTCACTCAATGGATACAGTGCCAGCAGTGCTACAGTATGTACTGTATACATCTGCTGGCTTACATCAGCTGACACACCCTTAACCATGATATAACACAGCTGCCTGCTTGGTATCAAATACACCCCCTGGTGGTGTAAATAGGAGCTACAGTCAGGTGACATTTAATGAATGTGCTGCACAGGGATGGTATGCTGTCTCTTGGCTTTAATAAAGAATAAAGGATTTTGTTAGTCTTGAATGGTCATTTAAAGTTATCTTTATACTGTCTTCATGAGCACCTTTATTGTTCCTCTTCCTCTCCTTTAGAAGCAACATAAGTATTTGTTTAGTTTTTTGGGGGGGTCCTTGTTTCTTCGCCACGTATCTATAACTCATGAATTTGTGTTGGAACTATGGAATGACTATTGAATTATAAATAACAAAGTTCAAAAAGGAAAAAAAGCGTTTACGATTTTATAATTTTATGATAATGCTAGTCATTTACCCTCAGATATTTCAAATCACTTTGGTCCTGTGTGATATAAGACCAACATAACCTGTAGGCAATACAGTCAAATTTATCACAGAATCAAATCAGATCCTTGTCCAAAACTTAATTAATTCCAGCTTTAATAATTAGATTCAAGTAATAAATAATCCATTCATTTGTTAATGTTGGCCACAAACATGTACAGTACACGTGACGTCTTTGTTTACTCTGTCAGTGATTGTCAAAGTGTGTGTGTGAGCAAATTTCCAACTGGCCGGCATCCAGGTACAGCAGAGGTCAGTCAGCAGTGGTGGAGACCAAAGCAATCAGGGTGACTCTGTAAACATTCGTCTCATCCCCTTTCAAGGTAACAGGCACACACGTCTGCACCACCTCGTAGGGCTGAAACACACACACAAAGTGATCTCATTAATAAATACCTAGTGCAGGGAGGTGAAGTTTCAAAATCTTTGTTTCTTGAAGCGTTGATGGTTGTGTTGCTATTACAGTACAGCTGTTGATATAAGATTTTTTTCTGTCGATTTTGTGTCAAACTATTTCTATATGGACATGACCAGGATTCAGTGTTCCCAACAGGTTTTAATTATTGTCAGGCTGGAAAAGGCTGAAACTGATTAAAAACATTAAAACAATAAAACTCTTGACATGTGAGGTAACCATCTCTTTGGCAATCAGTAATTTACTTGCTTTTTTGATGACTAGTTCAATTATTTTAAAGTGCTTTTATTTGTTTACTTTTTTTTAATCATTTGAACAACATGGTTGTAATAAGGCTTCTTTGACACTGGTCAACAGGAAAAGTAGATCACAGCATTTGCTGTAAAATACTAGTTTTGTCAATAATTGCCGCATAGACACAACTTAAAGTTGTTACTAACTTTTAGAAGGATTTCCTTATGCACTTTTTTCTGGAAAAGGTTGCTTTCCGATTTCAACAACAGTGATAAAAATAATCCCCTCCTCACCTTGTATCCACTATAGGGGGTCCATTTGATAGTGATGGTGCGTTTGTGGCCGGCCTCCATGGTGCCTTTGCCAGGCTCCACACTAAAGCCCTGCTGCTGCAGGGACGCCACATTATCCCAGAGAAACTCACCACTCTGGGGAAAAACAGACAGTCAAGATAAAATCAGTAGAATTTCTGAGTTCCCACCAATCCTTTACCTTGAAAAATGGTCTGGAGTATATAAACACTTTGCATTTTATGGTCCAGGAATCCTTATGCTATTATTTTAGCTGGCAGAGGGGAGAAAACGCTGCAGAATTTTAAGTGGCATTTTTAAAGAAAATTTAAACAATTAAAGCTAATGTAATGACAATATTTTAAAGTAAATTAGTTATTTATACTTTCTTGTTTTAAGAAGCATATAAAAAGGCAAAGATAGAGGCGTCAGATCACTTGTCATATTACAAGACCACAAGGGGTTTCAATGCTTTACAGAATAGTTGTATAATGAGTATATTCATATACAGTATAATAACAAAACTGAGTTTGAAATGTTTGTATGATGATTCCAAGTTAATCTCTGCCTCCAATAGGTTACTAACTGTTTTATGATGCATCACAGTGCACTTGGCGAAACACCTGGCAGCAGTCCGTTTCAGTTGTTATCGCAGTAAACCTACTGCGTCTACTGTTTAGTATATTTGGGCTGTCAGTATGTGATGATATCACAGTACCTTTTTACTGGGCTGTGTGGAGCGGATGCAGCCCACCTGCAGCTCCCTCACTGCAGGTGTGATGGTTCCTGCATTGTACTTGGCCCGCAAGGTTACCAGCACAGGGATGGTGGGCTTCTCCGTCACTTCTGACTCTGCTGATAGAGAGGACCAGAATGAATTGTTATCTCTTTGATGATCCTGACTTTTCATATAGCGCCATCACCAGGCCAAATTTCTCACCTACTTTGTTTACATACTTGCAAAACTACTGAAGTTCCCATCAGCCTCAGCTGTACTTTTTGTTTAGTGCTAATTTACAAATGTTACCATGCCCTAACTTAAGGTGGTGAACATGATCATTATCATGTCATTATGACTATATGTCATTATCAGAATGGTAGCACGTTAGCATACTACAGTTAGCATTTAGCTAAGTACAGCCTAACAGAGCTGCTAGCACAGCTGTCGACTCCTAGTCTCGTCTCTACTATTCCAGACTGATTAGGAGATTAGGCTTCCAGTCATTTATTTTTTAATTGATTAGTTCCTACAAATCCAGACTGTTTTCAAATGCATGCTGCACATTTCTAGATTTTTGTATTGCAGACTTTTCAAATGATTTTTAACAGGTAGATATAGTAAAAAAAAAAAAAAAGAATAGTTGTACACAGCTCTGTTTAGATTACATTGGGTGTCAGCATACGTGGACATGTTGACACGTGTTTGCACATTTGGTTCACGTGGAAATAAATTTTGGGCTGCACGCAGACTCTCCCTGATGACAAAATTTCCATCACATATGCCTCTGTAGCCATGCCAATGCAGAAACTATAAATTGGACTTAACTGGGATACATCTCAATGATAATGTTACACTAACAGGAATTCGTGTCGACCTACTGTGCAGTACGATGACTTACACAACTCAAGCAAGTTTCAATAGTTTGCTAATTGATTTTTTCGTACTCTATGCAAATGAATGAAAATCAATGGTTCGGAATGGAAAGGAACGCAAAAAATACATGCAAAAATCTCAAAACGTGTGGCATGAATTTCAGATTCAAGCTTACATTGCTTTTATCCAATGATTATGCTGTTTTTTATCCACCAATCTTTGATTCAGTCAAATTTACAGTATCCTTGTCTAGAATGTGTGTCTATTTTTACACATGGATTTGGTGGTGAAATATGAGCTAAATGCGGGTGGTGACAAGCTCATGAGCTGTCAGCATGCTACGATTAGCATATCTTACTACATCAAATGCCGTGCCCTTGCTTGCATAAATTATGGAATAGGTCTTAGTCATAGTTATTAGTCATATTTATAGTGTCAGTGGCTTTATGTTTGGTGGAGCCTTCACTTTCTTAAACAATATGCTTTAGCGTGAATCAATTTCCATGGATAATTTCCATAGAAAAACCAGTGCAGTATTGATCCGCTCCATTAATCTAACACCCCGTCCATCAAAACAGACGTGGATGACCCTGACAAGAAATGAAGGCGGACGCTTTGATACCTGCGAGCTGAGGTTGACTGGCTATCAGTGGAGGGAGGAGTGACTCAACGGGCACTGTCAGCAGGTCTCCTCCATATAGATACATGTTATGTGAAGACGCTGCACCCTTCAGATCCATCATACACACTTTACTCTGAGAGACAGAAATGGCACAGGGTTAAGGTTGTTATATCATGAAGAACAGCGAGAGTAGAGGACACACAGGGTGCCTTAAGTACATTTGGATAATGAGAGCACATTGGGAGGACAGCATTCGGCCTGTGATGACATTTAAGGCCAAGGTCAGGTTGAGTGAAGAAATGTATTCAAGGTGTGAGTCTTTGTGTGTGTGGTGGTCAGCTGACCTTATTCATGAGCTCTATGGTTAGTCTGTCAGAGTAGTTGACAGACGGGTGGTCGGGCTGAAAGGTGACAGTGATGTCCTGGCTCTGTCCTGGAGCAATGCTGCCCTCTACTGGCACCACACTGAACACACTCAGCCCACTGTAGTTTTGAGTTCCTGTATATAAAAGACACAAAATACTGTTATCCCTGTTACTGCTGTTAAAAATAATGAAAACGAACCTCGTCTTTATTTTACTGAGCTTGTAATAAAACCACCTGTCTAATCTCTCCATGATAGTTGGGATGGAGCTCAGTGGAGAAATTATAAGATCTCCACACTGATTAAAATGACCAAAAAAAAAAAAACTAACTAACAAAAAACAACTATACTATACTTACTATAGCCTGACAAATGGTGGATGTTGATATTTTGTAGTTTAAAAAATATCTGATAAAGATATAGATCTATAGAGAGATATATTCTCGTTTTATTAATTTTTTTTATTAAGACCAAGGCACAAACAGTTGAAAAATCTTCTTGTCAGCGCTCTCTGGTGGACAAACTATGGTGACAGTTTACCTCAAAACTACTTTTGGCAAACATAAGCAAACATAATACATTAATACAACCTAGAATTATCTCAAGCAGCTTGAAATATGTATTTTGTCCTTAGCTCCTCAGCAGTAAATCAAATTCTTGACACATTGTCACACTGCACCACAAACTTTGATCTTCACGCTCACTGAAAATGACACACGGCTGCCCCTTATATGCACAAGAGGGTGGAGAGGTGTTAATGTTCTGAATTAATAGCGGCCACAGATGCTGTGTGGGCCTGCTGATAACTACAAGACAAAATATTAAACAAATATGTAAAAATTTTATAGTAATTTATAGTGCAGTAAAACATCTTTTTACTGCACTATAAAGCACTGTGAACTGAATAAGTTGAAAACTGTACCACACGGTACAGTACCCTTGAACCTTTTTGTACACTGACTCTCCAAAAACTGACATACAGTCTCTTGCACAAAGTCCACAGCCCTCATAAAGCTTGAAATAGTAACAGCATGGGCTCCCTGGGCACGACTACAAAAAAATGGAAGTTGATTTGTGCCATCGATTCATGAGAAGAGAGCTCTAAAAGTCAATCTGCTGCTCTATATGAGATAGACACCAAAATGAGGGAATTCTCAAAGGCTCAATGGTTTTAAATGGATTCACCATATCATTATCACAGCAAGTACACATTTAAAAAGAGGCTGAGTACATTATCACTTATTAGTAGATATAAAAGAATGCATATGACTGTATTAATTGATGGCTATTTTGTCTGCCTGTTTTAAAAAGTTTATGTTGATTAGCTAATTAAGAGCTTGTAGTGTTTTATTCTACGTCTCCTGGAGAATCAGACAAACATAAAGCAAAGGTTTGTATGCAGAGCCTTGCCATTTGCATATTCTGATATATACAGCTGTTTATGCATTTTGACATATCCAAACAAAAAACAGTATTAAGCTTGTTAGAAACATGTTGGGTGACCATGAGCCTCTAGAGGACCTTCACTGCTCCTTGTCACTGATTCTCCAAGAACTCCTTTTCTTTTGTTTTAGAGCTCCAGCAGTCAAAGTTGTCAGGTTCCTTGGTGAGTCACTGCAATGTTAATTATGTCTTACCCACAGTAGGCTGGACCTGAGAGTCTGTGTTACTGCCCAGCAGGAAGGCCACCCTGTCAGCTCCACCCTGAGGCCTGGTGGGAGAGAGGCTGGCCAGCTGCACCCTGAAGCCCACTGCCACCACTGAGCTGTTCTGCAGCTGCAGGCAAAACAGGGCTTAATGTCAGTTTATCTACAACCTCCTCAGTTGCATCAAGGTAATCAGTGCAAATCAACAGTCAGCACTCTCTTTCAGTCCTGAATTTGTAGAAAACAGAAACGTCTTGAGCTTCTCCTTCTTGTCCTCTTACCATCAGCGCACTGGTGACTGACCTTGAAGACCTGTGCGGTGCTCTCCCTCTCCAACACATAACCAAAGTCAAGGACACCTCCAGGGTGGGAGCAGGTGACAGCAGGGACCACACCCTCACCACACAGAGTCATCCTGAGGGTCATCTTCTGGCTACGCACCTCCAGAGTCTCACAGTACTGGAGAACAGCAGTGGGTGAGCGGTTAATGTATTCAGTCAGTATTCATAATGTAACTAAAATAATCTTAATAAACTCCACACTGTTTACCTACCTTTTCCTCCAGACATGGACTGAAGGCCAGAACCAGAGTGTGTTTATCTCCTGGTTTTATACATCTGAGAGCATTCAGTAGGGAAAAAGCACCGTGTACATCCAGGACTGACGATCTCAGCTTGGAAACGGTCAAAGAAAAGCAGCAGTGAACATTTGATATTATTATTATTTATTATTATTGATTAATAAAAGCAGTAGTGCCAATTTAAGATTAAGGCATACTACATTTCATTGGAGTATAAAAATCTCTGGATATTAAAGTAACTGATACAGAGATGCCATTTTTAAGATATTAATTGCATAAAATCTACAATAAGGTAAGTCTATGAGGATTATGACTTTTGACTGAATTTAACATAAAAATAAATATACTTACCCAAGGTCATAAAAGGACAGTGGGTCAGTATGTATCTAATCATGCTAAGTTTTACAATTTGTGACACTTTATAATAACTGTCATTAAAAAGTGGTACATTTTAAAGTAATTATTTCATCATTAACAAACAATGAAATGCTTCACTAACCCTCTGTGAAACAACTGTTTATTGTAAAGTTGCAACTGATGTTTATAATACTTTGCAAATGGTTAATGACTACTGTGTAGTTCATCTATAAACATTATTATATTTGGCCTTTATAAAGTTGTAACTGATGTTTGTAAACATTTAAGATTGCTTAATAAATGGTAAATAATAAAAATGTCACTGTTTGTTAACAGTGAAATAACTATTAACTAAAGTTTAATAACTATGAATTTACCAAAAACTGTTTGCATTAGCAGTTTAAAACATGACTCTTCTTCTGTGTTTTCTTCTGTGTGTTCTGACATACTGATCGGTATGTGCTGAAAAAAGGATACATCCAAAGATTCCTTCGAAATGTTCTGAACTGTTAACCTCTTGATCACTTTTTCTCCTGAAAACAGCAGACATGAATACAACACAAAAGAAACATAAAAACAAACGGTATGTTAAGAGCCATCAAGCTACGTAATCTTTCAAAATCACTCACCCACTGCCACCTGATGGAAGTCTATGATATTGTGTCCATTGTTGGATATCACCACTAGAGCGGGCTGTACCGCAGGACACTGCAGCTGCAAGTCAAGAGTGTTGAAGGGACTGTGGAGATGAGAAGACAAACGAAGAAATAAGGAGTATGTGTTACAGGTCCCTCTCTAAGTTTCCTTTGCAAAACTGTGAGTCATGCGGATGATATAAATAATTATTTTTATGCTGACTAATCAGTTCTCAGTTCTCAAAATAACTGAGTGAACCTCTGAACCTTTTTGTTCAAATGCTTATAAATGTGGTCGCGTCCTGATTATTCATCTGCCATTCATCACAAAACTATGCATCCAGCTTTCAGTCTCTTAGTGCTTTTGCTTTTGTTGCACCACAAAGCGTTGTAGCCTGAGGCTGCCTTTAGCAGGGGTCTGCTGATATGGTAATGGGGTCAAATCCTCGCTCCATCCAAACAACTGAAACATCCATAAATCTAGAAACTGTCCAACTGGACTAAGCAGAGGAAATCATGGAGTTTGTATTCTGTTGGCAGAAGGGCTTTTGCATTTAGATGTACAGTCTTTTGACTTGAGTAGAGTGCATATAACAACAAAGGCTGTTAAAAAATATACTTCAGGGGAGCAACCAAACACCAACAGCATTCAACACAAGATTAAGTTGAATAGCCTCAGGATATATTCTTCTTTTTATTTTTTCAACTGCTTCGCTTTAAACCAAAGGTGTTTTTATATTCTCCCAGAAGGCTTTTCTTAAATATTTAGAGCCACTCAATAAAACCAAATCATTGCCAACAGAAGAAAGAGATGAGGATCTTTACTTTAGAGGTCAGACTATTGAACAAAGAGAGTTAGCATACTTCCCATAAATGGAGCGATGGCTGTGAGCTAGTTCAGGCAGACAACTCGAGCTGCACTGCTATATACTGTACATATGACACACCTCACTCTCTACAAATCACCTACCAAAGACACCCTCCTAATTTGGTTGTCTATCTAAACTGCAAAAATTCCCAACTCCCCCTCTGCCTGCCTTATGAAAATTTCAAATGTGAGTTGTACATGAATTTATTCGATCTGTCTCAAAATTTGTTCTCATCTAATATTAGCAGTGATTATAGCAAGAAGACAGAATAAGTTTCTGTACTGCTTTTCCAGCCATTTCAGTGGCCATTTTTTAATCTACCACTCTCTTCATCATCTCTTGAGTTTCTCCAGTGTTGAGATGAAGACATTTCCAAAGGTTATACCAGAAGGACAGACAAGCAGAGAGACCACCTGTCAGAAGCGATTGGTAAAGCTCTATATTTATACAGTGGTTTTCTGTAAGTTCCTTCAGACATGGTGGCTATCACTGCTAACCCAGTGTTTCTTTTATTTATGGACATACATATGGATTGAATCACGACTGTGTTCAATACACAGTGTGTTAAAGTGATATAACAGAAATTTGGGATTTTTGTTGAGAAAGGAAAATAAGATACGAGATACAGTAGTCTCCAAAAATCTGCATGGTATATTATGACGTATTATGATGTATTAAATATAAGAAGAAAGCTAATGCTGCTAAGTGCTATTCAACTCCAGAATTCACAGTTAAAATCAAGACTGTATTATTTGTTGGGCAAAGCAGGTATCCCCTGACCCTCAGGGGCCCTTGAAGATCCAGGTTTACTGCATGTCATTGGTTTATTATAGTAAATACATGAGTGCATTTTATTTTTACCAAGTTATGGAGTATGCACCACCAATCACACAATCAACTGAAAAACTGAGGGCCCTCAAGTAATAGTTTGACATTTAAATAAAATCATGTGTTTTTTTTATGTTATTGTTCACATTTTACAACACACATTAAAACACAACACAATTGTACCCATAGGTCACTTTGAAACCATGATTACAAACTCCTACTCTCTTGAATGTAACTGTTTTTAACTGTGTTCTGTTATTGCTTCTTTGTTTTCTAGCTATTCATTTTTGTGTGTGTTTATACTATTTTAAAAGAATCATTACGTAGAAATTGGCATTCTGTGTGATTTGGCGCCCCTCACAGTTTCTGAGTGCAACACCACTGTCGTAAATACAAATCCCAGGTCTTTACCAATATGTCAGATGTAATGTAGGTGCTAACTACAAACAAAAATCATCATGTCATAACAATGTATGAAAACTTGTATGTTGAAGTAAACATGTATGTAATTCTGTGATCCTACCCTCTCACTGAAGTTACATAGTGCAGAAACAAGTGATAGGAGGGCGGAGTGGCTGAGACAGAGACACCATTCACCCTGTTACAAGTAACTTTACCATCAAAATGATTCTGAAGCTGTTATTTTAGGGTAAAAAAGTGCTCTCTTTACATCATTGTAAATGAGGGCATGCCCTCAAAGATTCTTTGTGATTTAAAGGTTACATTAATTAAAAAAAATCAAATAATCAAACACAAATTGACATGCAGCAAAACAGGGGTAGTAGTAGCCTGTGGGTAAAATATAATTTGCACATAATGGCCACTTGGAGGGGAGGGGTTAAAAACAGGATGCAAAGAGTGTGTGAGAGGAACTGGGCTCAGCAGGCTATTTTTGTTCTGTGTGACGGGTCGATCTGGACTTGGATGAACTATGTTATTTATGACAAACGCAGACCTTATTTTCAGCATGAATCAAAATCTGTGCTGAAAAATGCAGTGGAAGTCTGATAAAGGAGGCCATGGTCTGAAAGAACTGGCTCACATTCAGACTGCAAAGTCTGTAAATCATAACAGGACGGCAAACATTTATAAGAAAATATTGCAAACGACTTTAGGAATTTGGCATTGGGTCCAGTGAAGTCCCAAAGAATAACGACACGATATGACACAAATCTGACATGACAGGGCCCACAGTGTGTCATACAGAGCTGTACAGAGGCTGACTCAGTGTTACCTCCATGCCGGCTGCTCCTGTCCGTCCTCTGGAGGGATTCTGTCAGACACAAAGCAGGGAACTGTGTACTCTCTGTATCGTTGGGTGAAGGAGTACAGCAGAGAGGCCCTGGCATCTTCATACTGCTCTGACCTTGATGGAGAAGACTCAGCTCTATTAAACAAATCAACAAACTCTCCTCACACATGCTCTTTGGAGATCATAATATGCATGGTGTGATCAATGCAAATAAAAAGAAATACTAATGGAATCACTTGAAGGCGCACTGGAAGAAGAGGGAATATTCAAGCAAAAAGCTTTGTGTGTTTGTTCAGTGTTGTTGGATCTCAGACTTCAGTCCAAGTTATACATTTGGTTCAGAGACTGGAGTGGCTTTCAGGGAGAATGTGAAAGATGTTTCCTAAAGAATAATTTATTATCTTTTGCAATACTACTTTTTGATATTTGGTTATAGAATATTTATTAATGAATACTGGCCTCACTGGAATTTCAGTCCGGCAAACGGGACGTGCTTTCCAAAGGAATTTGTGATACAAAGCAAGCAATACGACTGACGACATCAAGGAGAAAATCAAGTCTTTGTAGAGATGAAAACCTACCCTGGCTGTATGTTAGCAGCATTCGATGGCTCAGTTAGTTGCTCCGTCTTTGGGCCGTCTAACACCTTGCTGTTGTTTGGAATTGCAGGAGCCTTCTTCCCTCTATTGGTTTTCACTGGGACCTCCTTTTTAGTCTTACAACGCACACACACAAACACAACTGATGTTTCATACAAGAGTTGGACAAATATAGCGTCCACAATCTGTATAAGCACCAGTATATTCATGAAAGTGAAATAGTCAGCTGGTTGGAGATGTGCTCGGATTTAAAACCCATTTGGCAGCCTCACAGTCGCAGCAGGTGACTGGAGCAGGTGTGTGTTCAGTCGTACCTCTTTTTCAGTGTATGTGTTCCTCTCTAGCTCCTTCTCACGGAGCAACTTGGCACGATGGAAAAGACGCAGCGCCTCCTCTTTGATCTCCTGGTCCAACAGTCTGGGTCTGAATGTCACCTGGACCAGACATCTCTAAATCAGAGGGGAGATGAGGAAATATTCAGATTTAGAGGATCCAGCAGTAACACTAGTTATTATTGTGTGTTGTTTATTATACACATTTTCAGGAAAAAAAAAGTAAAGTGAGTGTTCTTCCTCAGTGGCGATTTTTAATTGAAACCTCCACTTCATATTGCGAAGTGGAAGTTTAAATTAGTTTTGGGCAGTCTCCTGTTCTGGGGTTTCTCTTGCGTGGACCAATTCAAGTGGACTGAGGATGATAATCCCCATGTTTTCCAATTGCATTTACTGGATGTCTCCCACTGGGCCTCTGATGGATTAATTGTTTCCATAAACAGAGCCTAAAGGAAAGTCTTCCACTGTCTACTTCAAATTCAACTGGCACAACCAATAAACAATTAACTGCATGATGTTAAACTCCCTATAAATCCAATAAATATTAAATTCAGATTCACAGTTTTTTGTTTTATGTTCTGTACTCATTGAGCACTCCTTCACTTTCATCAGGTGTCCAGTAGAGTGCATCATTACACTATAAAGGCATCTGCTGTGGGCCGACAGCAGTTATGATGGCTGTTTATCTCACTGTAATTCTGTAAAACTGGTCTGAGGATGTAAATCTTTCCTCTTACATCTGTTAACCTTTTGGTCATTATGTCTTTGTTGCACAATGTCATAAAATTAGATTTGATTAGGATCATATCTTAAAACTTTAATTACGGTTTGTTATGTTAGGGTAAGATTTGGCCATGTGTTCAATGAGAAATGAACCTAAAGAGATCGGGATTACCAAGACACTGGGTAGTGAGGAGCGGGCTGAACTAATATTAGGGCAAAACATTCTTCAGCTGTCCCTGATAGTGCTAATAGCAAGCCTGGTTTGAACATTTTCTCAAAGTCCATATTAAAGGGGCACTTTAGTCATGTACTTTTAGAGATATTTTATTCTATATTTTGACATTAACCCCTTGTATGGATCCTTTCCCATCCTACACTTCCCATAATGCAACCAATAATAGCATTAACGTCAAAGATTATTCTTGGAAATAGTAATCTGGCTTTCGACTGCATGTCACGGTCTTCATCAGCTGCTTGAGTTTAAAGACCATGAGATGCGGTAAAAACCTCCAGAGAAAACAAGCACGTTACTCTTCAATCACATCTTTTGTCAAACTTCCAATAGCATCTTGCTAAACAACAAGTGGTGTGCTGCTTCACCTCTCCGGGCAGCAAGGCGCCTGCGGAAGGAGCGATGCTGATGTCTGAATCCTTGGGTGGGAGGAAGGAGAACAGCCTGGGTGCTACAAGAGTCATGGCGTCCTCTGGATCGATTGGTTGTTTAGACTGGTTTTGGTTGGTTTCACGGTTGATCAGGGAAATAATGGTGGTGGAGTGGTCACCTACAGCCGTGGCCCCAAACTGGACCAGAGAATGGGAGAGCTCCAATGGAGGGCTGACAACCACTGCTCGGCAAGACAAATGGAAATCCCTGATGACAAAGCAAAAGATATTGTTCAGTTCCATACTGTATACATACATATGGGATTTGGCACTGATTGAACCACATACCATCATCAATATCTGGGATAAATATGAAATGTGACATTTAATTTACACTCAATGCAAGATTAAAAATTGACCTGTTAATTCCAGATTTGCAGCTGATCTGGAAACTGTACTCCTTGGCCTTGTGGGCACAGAAAATCAGATCAATCTCCAGGGTCTCTTGTGGAAGCAGAGTGCCGAAACCATCATTAGGCTGGACCTCAATAAACTGTAGTGTGAGAGAACGCAAACAACACAAAAGGCTTGAATTTCCAATTTACAGTTGTAATCTTTTTCATGAAATCAAACCCCAATTTCTGCTGTGTGCCACCAGCTCTTACTGTATGAATATATGTATGAAATATTGCAAAATGGCTGCACTGTAAACAGAAAAACCAAAAGCTCCTCTGTTGAATTTCTTCCAGAGTAGCTAATCAATGAGTGTTTGCTGTAGAGCTAAACTGCATGTGCTGTTACCATGGTAACCACAGGCATCTCCAAATCAAAAAGTGCAGAAATCTTAAGGATTACAACTTTAATGGTTGAATAAAAAAAGTAAATCTCAAAAATGGAAAACCTGTGAAAGGATGGTTGAAGTGGAATTTCCAACAGTGAAAGTCTATACTAAATATAAATCTGACATAACATCATCTAAAAACTTTTGACCACATTGATAAAAACAGTATTTTCAGTGACTATCAGTATCTGGATTAGTTTTTTATAAACAACAGGATCCAGGGAACTGTTCTCAGTGAACACAGCTGGACACCCAACTGGGACTGAACACAGCCTGTGAGACCGACAGATGGCAGTTTGAAGACAGGGGATACAGTATGGAGGTGATTTACAGCGGCTCTGACCAGGACTGTCCAGGGACGAGAAGACTGGCACAGGAGAGGCATCGAGCAGCAGAGGAGGGCATCAGCAGCAGGCAAAAACAGTGTGTAGATCCCCACTATTTTTACATCTAACTCAGTGAATTGAGGATTTATTTTGTGCAAACCAGAGGTGGTTGTGGAAAGAGTTCCTGTTACTTATGAATTACCTCTGGAAGACGCAGGAAGCCAAAGTCCTGAGGCAGCAGGGACAGGTTGGTAAGGCGAATGCTGCTGATAACCTTCTGGTAAATGGAACAGCAGCCAAAGTCCGCCTCAGTGCGGTCAAACTGCAGGTCTGACGAGGTCACAACTGCTTGGACTGTGAAATGGACAGGCTTCACCTGAACACACAAACATGAAGCATCATTACACATCTTTCTGTCTTTGACTGGAAAATTTTCATTACATTGCTTTTGACCTAGATTATCTCTATTTCATTCTTATATCATAATGTTACCATGTCTACGAAACATCAGGGACAGTGTGAGTTATGTAATACAAATGCTTCCAGTGGCTGTTCTGAAAACTGCTCTGCACTGGTATCACTTTTTGAATCTTAATTATACATTTTCATATTCAGATTGAAGGAAAAAAAAGAGGAGAAAGAAGGCTGCACCGAGATGAGCATGGGACTAGCATCGACTAATGTTTTCTTTTATTCTAACAGCCTTTTTTAGTTCACAAATATGAATATATGCACTCAAAGTATCTAATGAATTGAATTCATGTTTAAGGCACGACCATTTTAGTCTGCCGAGCTGAAATGGAGCAATGCTTTTATGCATATAGTCATCCTTCATCACTGAGCAGCTGAGATGAGACATGAGTGAGTGTGTGTGTGTGTGTGTGTGTGTGTGTGTGTGTGTGTGTGTGTGTGTGTGTGTGTGTGTCTGTGTGTGTGCGTGTGTTTCAAAACAGAGTGCAGGCTCAAAGTGAATTCTAGAAAATGAAATCTCAGCACCAACCCAGGTAGCTGTTTATCAGTGACATCGCCGTTCTCCCCTGAATAATTATGGCTTGGGTTTGCGCTAATCATGCAAGACTTGTGTTATCCTGTATTTTTCTTATTTCAAAACTATTTCAGTCCCTTTTAATGAAGAAAAATAACATTATATTGGTCTTCTCTATACTCTCCAACCTCCCAAATACACTCAATCAATCTTTGGATACACAAACAATAGTAGGATTGGTTTTGGGTTTTTTATGGGATTTATCAGCAATAATAAAAAGTATAGTAGTAAAGAGTATTACTGGCCTTTAACACTCCTTTGGGTCCATTATGTCCCTATAGTATTAGATTAGAAAACGTAGTAATCTTGTGAGCTGTTTTTTCCCCCCCAGATAATGTCTATTTGGATCATGTCAGTGATCAGAACATGACCTTGTTTATTGGTCTCTGCACCATTGCTTTCCTGGCTGCTGTGGCGTCTGGTGACCATACAACAGTGTGTGTGCGTGCATGTGTGTTTGTGTGTGTGTGTGTGTGTGTGTGTGTGCGTGTGTGCGTGCCTGCGTACGTGCGTGTGTGTGTGTTGTGCGAGTGCATAGTTTAATGCCAGGAGCTCAGAGCCCGGGGCTGGGGCAACAGCTTTGGTGCTCCACGGGAGCATCCTGGCTCTTTGTCAGAGCTCCGCTCCCCCCTCCTCGTCCTGGTAGAGAGAGGGAATTGGGGCTGGATGGTGCAAGAGAGGAAGGTGACGATTTGGCAAGAAGACTGACCAGATTTAGATTTACTGAGAAAGAGGACTGGCATCAATGCAACACGAATGTCTAAGCAGCTGCTCTGTGTTTGTTAATAAAGGCTGCTGCTGAGGAATAGAAGGAATTTGGTTGCTGTAAGCACTTTATTTTCCACTTCAATGGCTTCTGAGCTGATTGTTTACATATTTCAAAATGCAAGTTGGACCTTGTGAAGAGGATATGTAGATTTGTGACTCCCGAGAGGAATGATAGTTTCTGTTTAAGGCTGAATAGTCTCCTTATCAATGTTTGTTGCACTATACACAAATAAAGCTACCATATAACAACAAATCCAAGATGTTTTTGTGTCTGAAGAAAATCTACACTAAATATATGCAATACCAGTATGAACTGGTGTTGGCATGACAATGTAATGTCTGGGTAAAATGTACTAAAGTGTATCAAAGTTAACAATACACATATTTATAGGTTATCAATTGTACCAATATGATATTGGTACTCTTACAGATGAAGTCCATACATTCCAAAATGGACATTTTACACCTGAGCTCTCACCTGAGCTGCGTATATTTATTTGTTATATAGAGTGCTAAAAATATAAGACATCCTGTTTGGTGGCAGATTACCGCCGCTGCTCCAGCAGAAACCCATACCCGTACACCAACAGAAGCCCACACTTTAGAGACATGGACACCTTTGATCAAATATTAAAAGGCAACTTCTGCAGGTAACAAGAAAAGGTAACATTCTGTAAAAGACAGACAGAAGCTCTAAAGCTTAGTCATAACAGAAACTTACTGTGATGTAACATCATCCAGAAGCCTCCTGTGTGTCTATGTTGAGGAACATTTAGGATGTTGTTAAAAAACATAATTGTGCTGCAGATTGTGTTTGAAGAGCAATCATCAGCTTCTGCTGGTCATTCGCAGTCAAGGAACAGCATTGTTCCTTACTGAAATGCACCATGGGAGCTGTAGTTAACTTCTCCATTTTACAATAGTATGAATATTCTCCACTTGCACAATGTAGTGTGACGTATATCCACTTTACGAACTGCACGTCCTGTTGCTTCTGATGCTATCTCTACAGTTTACATCTATAGTTATCTCAGTGCTTCTTCACGGGATCATCCCTATGTTCCCCGGGTCCTATGTTCCCCGCTTTGTATGTGACCGGGGAACATAGGACCCTTTTTCTAAAAAAAGGGTCCCATGTTCCCCGCTGTTCACCCAAAGGGTCCTATGTTCCCCGCTGTGTATGTGACCAGGGAACATAAGACCCTTTTTTAGAAAAAGGGTCCTATGTTCCCCACTTTCCCTCAAAAGGGTTAGGGGGTTAGGGGTTAGGGTTAGTTACTTAGGACCCTTTCTTAGAAAGGTCCTATGTTCCCCACTGTTGCCGGGGAACATAGGACCCGGGGAACATAGGTACGCTCCCTTTTTTCACCAGTAACTTAGTTAAAATACTTAAGTTGTCACAGTTCACCTTGTATATATTCTTAATAGTTTACTGTCAGTTTTATTATATATGCTGTTTTTAACATTTTTGGTAGTTTAGCTCAATAGATAACCATTAACAACGTTAGCTAGCCACACGCTAACATTAGGTTGCTATGGTTCTTTTCCGCACTCCGTGCTTGGAAGAGCAACCAAAAGTGAAAGTGACTGACTAACACTGTCTTGACCTCATTGTTGGATAAAGGATTTAAATCACAAATCAGAGAGAAGGGTGACTGGTGACTACTATTGAGTGTGTATAGGCAGAGCTTTTTAGGAAGCCAGCTAGGCTAGCTGAGAGGCTAACCTTGTTAGTTAGAAACACCTACGTGATTATCTTAAAGATCAAAAATGCTAAAAACACTATTAACAAAAACAAACAGTAAACTATTAACTATACATAAAAAGCGAACTGTGAAAAGTGATGGATGAAAAAGAACTGAGCTAACTATAGATGTATACAGTAGAGTTGGCACCGGAAGCAAAAGGACTTGCAGTTGGTAAAGTGGATATAGGTCACACTATCACAAAAACAGATATTTTGGAACACATTTGCTCATCAGTAATGCTGATGATTCAACCAGGAGAGTCACAGGACAATTCATGTTGTGGAAATGCTCCAACTGTGTGTCGTCTAAAATCATCTGTGCAGCAAATGAAGCAGACTTTTATAGCCTTATATATAACTGTTCCCACTTTGCATGTTGGTAGATATGAATGTAAATTGTATGTCTCATGTATGTGAGTGTGTCCATGTTTTATGTGTTATATACTGTTATACATGTTATATATGAAGACACATAGTACATAATCTGTACTTATGTGTTCCCATTTTGAGCTTCTGGAGAATTTTTTTGTCAAACAATACGGGATAACCTTTATGCTTGGCTTATTAGCGCCCATGGAGTAACTGGGCCTTGGGGGTGGGAGATAATTTTAGCTTGTTATCAGCAAAATAGGTTACAACCTTCAGCGGCTCTGCTTCTGTTGGGGACAAAGTAGGACACAAGTACACTGTTTTCAGGATCCCAGGGAGGTTTACTGTATAATAGACTGGATGTATGCAGTGTATAATAATATGATGCAAACCTGGCCTGCTACTTGCACTGTCATTGGGACTTCCAGGACTCCTGTGTCACTGTCAAAAAACTTCTTGGCATCTTTGGATAAGGAGCATCTATAAGAGAGCAAAAGAAGCAGCGTTTTTTACATCACGCTCATGAACAGAGAAAAGCACCAATCAGGACTTGATAACAAACACATAAGGTTGCAAATTTTTGGTCAGCACATCAGATAGTCAAAAGCCACGAGCTACTATTTAGCTTTTAAAAAAAACCCATAAAGATTAAGACCCCGAAGACCCATCATTTTACTTTAACCCACGACTGTAGGATCGGCTCGCCTGGGAAGGCAGGAGAGAGATGTAGAGCGCGCCTCCACACTACTGTAGGTTGTAGCCATGGTGATGGGAGACGTAAGTATGATTCAAAGAGGCCCAGTAGTCATGCACAGGCTTATGTAAAACTCCAGTCCTTCAATATAACATATACACTGAATATCTCCGTGTGTGTGTGTAGTTCGTTATCATGTAAACAGTGTTCCAAATGTCAAATGCAGTTTGTGGCTCAGATCCAACCCCCACTTCCCCTCTCTTTCACTCTCCTTCTCCCAACATCCTCCTCTTTTTTCCCCCTTCCATTCCTTGCTTTTCCCTCCTCTGTTTCTCTCCTATCAACTGTCTTCCCCTCTTTACGCTCTTAATGCTGGTTGAAGGCTCGAGAGCTAATGCTGTAAATGTCAGTGGTTTTAAGACTCTCCAGATGTCAGCACGTTTTTTTTTTTCTGAAGCGCTAAAACCAAGCCTCGCCTTCAACAAATCTGTCAGCTTCAGGTTCGAGGACAGGTTTGCGTTTCATATCTCCTCCAGCCCCTCGCTGCTGCACGCATCTGCTGTAAACACGCTGCTGTACTCCAGCGCTCTTCATGACTCGGAGCTAGAAAGGTCACGTCCTCACACACGTCAAAATTAAATCTCTTTGCATTTACAAAGGGGAGTAATGAAAATCATTTTCTTCCCTCTGTGGCTTGACCAATGAGCGCAGAGGGTGTATTTAAGGAAGCACTCTTGTTCTGCCTGCAAATAGAATCGCTGCTGGAGAGTCACTCTTGAATTAGCTTGGCAGGGCAGAGTGGAAAAGCATGGTGGGACGTCGCCAGGCCCATATGCTCGGGAGAGTTGTGCGGATGGATGGGGTTTCAGATTTGTCAGTGTCCTGCACAGATTTACTTGTGTACTTTTCTTCTCTGTGGCCAGATTATCCACAGCCACGTCCAAAAGTAATTCTCCTCCATAGTCTTTAATGATACTTCTGAGATTAGCGGCGGACAGAGTAAAACTGAAATAGTTGTTTTGACTTTGTGGTACTGCTAAGAGAGCTGCAGTGCGTATATCCAAAAGGGATTTCACCTACAACTAGTGAAAGAACTGGGCAAAATGTCATCTACTTTATCCACACAACAATCCCCTAAAAAAAAAACCCTGGAAAGCCAAAGAAAGGTTAATCATGACAATCACCTAATATCCACAGGAGCAAGGCTGAAAAATCTCCAAAGACAGATATCTCACTTTAAGAGCTTATGATTTTAGGAAAGTGGCTGCTTGAGTGCTTCTTTTTACTTGATGGGAGCAAATATGACATATTTGAAATGTATATATATCCCTCTCCAATATCCTGCTTGGATTTCACTTCACCATTAAAAAAAAAGTGATTATGAAAAGGATTACAAAACGGATTAAGAGGCTTAGGGATTTCTCACTACGGGGAAATGGACGGGCAAAAAAATATGGGAAATGACCGTGAAAGAAATCTTAAAAACTGTATTGACCAAAAGGTTATTTTGCTTGTTTGTTTTTTTGCAACTCGTGACGTCATTAAAGTTTCTGTGGTGGTGTGAGCGGCGAGCTAGCAGTGGGAGCACCGGCAGAGCTGTTTGGTGTAATCTGTAGTAAATCATCCTTGTAATCTCCCTTTTATCAGCCGGAACTGCCAGGGAGGGACACGTTGCAGCGCTCTTCAGAGATTACACTTAAAACCGTTCATTCAAGCCATCCCATCCTATTGATCTTGTTATCAGGTTCTTCCGGTCTTTTCAAAAATGTGTTGGATTGAAAATTTGCTTCATGCAGAATGTTTTTTCTTGACCCGGAGGCTGAACCATTGTTTTTCAAAGCTAAAACATGTCTTTCTCAACTCTCAGTTCTGAGGCCCAAATGAGCCAGGTCACATGCAGCTCACATGCTAATACCCACAGCTCATTCCAGTCCAATGTAATGAGGTTTAAACCTAAAAAATAAATGCGGTGATGTAAAACACCACCGATTTCGTAGATCAGCAGTTCAAATAAGTCTGGTTTGATGGCTGGCCCTGTAAGCAGGATTAAAAGATGAAAAAACTAGCTGCATAGCTACAGCCAACATAAGGTGACCGAAAATGGTAAAAAGCGAGGACGAGGCTGACACAAGGTTGTTTTAAGTTGACTTATAGGATAGACAACTCTTATACAAATCAACATATGTATTCAATTAAAGGTGCAATACGTAAGAATAGGCTACCTGTCAAATTCACACTTAAAATAAATAGGAGGCATATCACCAGAGTAACCGCTAACTGCTGCTAAATATGGCTGCCATTAGCTAGTTAGCTCAGTTAGCCTTGCAGCTGTTGCGGTCCAGGGATTTCGGACCACTGGGGAAGAGTTGGTATTTACACCGCTAGCATGGGAGCTTTGGACCGGGACAGAACAGGCTAGCTTGTTAGCATGCTAACGTCAGTAGATATCTCTGCAATAAAATACATAGACGAAATATCAGGCTAAATGAATTAAGTCAAAAGAAAGTCACCTCACTTGGGCTGTCAGTGTCCATCTGAATGTAAATCAGTGTTCTTCTGAACAAGATCATGTGAACCAATGGCCTTGACGTCGTAGAGAGGGGATTATGAAGTGTATGGAACAATGCTCTAGATATGTGAGAGAAACATGTGGGCTGGATGGTGACAAATAAACGTGGAGGAAGACAGGCAGAGAGGGATGAAGCAAAGGAAAGATGGTGAAGGATGTGGGCAGGTTGAGCGCAATCCTTCAGAGCAGGAAGCAAGAATGTGCTCACCCTCTCCCAAAAGCCTGAGGACGGAAGGCAAGAAGCAAACACCTGTGTAAAGAATGAAAGCTATGAGTCACATCGGAATCCAGATTTAACAGTGTATGAGTGTGTGTGTGTGTGTGTGTGTGTGTGTGTGTGTGTGTGTGTGTGTGTGGATGAGACAGTGAGTGAAAGCAGTGCTGCTAATGAGGATTTGAAAATCCAATCACAGGCTCTGGCTAGGGAAGACTTGGCAGTGCCGTTTTAAATGACACACTGCCACTGCATGAAACAAAAGCCAACCTACCAAAAATCAACAGATCTGAAGGCGAGATCCAAGCATGACAGAGATGAGACATACTGCTTTGCTGACATGATGCAAACATATTTATTTTCCGGTCCCAGTGTGATTTGTGTGAATTTCCTGTGTGGGTAGAGGATACTATTTGGGGCCTTAGGGCATCCTAAAGGATAAATACAGTATGATTTTTGCAGCTTTGGCCAACTGTTCTATTGGTTACAATAACAGTGTCCTCACCTGGCCCCAGCTTGTACCTCTCCATTTAAAGCTGCAACGATTAGTGTATTAATTGTAGAGCCCAACCAATACTGGCTTGTTTTGGATTTGGATAATTAATTAATCATCATTTATGATAGTAAATGAAGAGTCTTTGGGTTTTGGAGACATTGTTTTGGGCTCTTTTTCACAATTCTTTTGACATTCTATGAATTCTTGAAAATAATCAGATTAATTGAAAATGAATATAATCATTAGTTGCAGCCCTATTATATATTATCATTACATCTGAATCCCAGAGCAAAGTGTTTGAGATTGCTGACTAAACTTTATTACTGTTTTGAAGGTATTCCCAGACTCTTGTAACCATCTGGATATTGAGATTCTATCCCCTGCACAATAAAAACAGCTACAAGATAGCTGTTGGTTTGAGGTTTT
Source organism: Pagrus major (assembly GCF_040436345.1). Taxonomy (NCBI): domain Eukaryota; kingdom Metazoa; phylum Chordata; class Actinopteri; order Spariformes; family Sparidae; genus Pagrus; species Pagrus major. Next base: position 24,806,154 of record NC_133221.1, on the reverse strand, counting down.
TCAAAGATACTCAAGATTAATTAATGTTTCAGAAACACACATGAAAGGCACATGTCCAATGGGGCAAGAAATATGAATAAGACATGTTGATGTTGGGCTGATCAGTAGTAACAATTGTAAAATATTTTTTAAAAAAAGAAAAAAATGTAGGAAATGAGACAGAGAGGAAGACACATACGTCTAAAAGCCTGCAATGCCAGGATACTGCCGACAGTACCGATGAGGTAATTTGCACAAAAATCACAGTGGAGAGGGAGAAAGTTTCATAGAAAGTTGTCAACAGTTGTCACGATCACTCCTCCAGATGTGGTGTTTGAAAAGAAGTCCACAAAGAAATTAGTAGAAGTAGAAGAGAGTATTAGTTAGACACCGGTCTTCTATGGGAAATGAAAGAAAAGATAAGAACTTTGTGGCAATACATAAAATGACTAAACATTTTCTTTTTCCTTCCCATCAGCCCATATATTTGATGAAATGGTAGACGATGGTAGACAAGTAGAAACGCGTCATCCCCCCAGTGCTTCAAAGTGGTATTGTTGGCACAGCAGGTGCAAAAACAACTGTACGGGACACATACATCATTTTATGCAAACATAACAACCCCTCTCAGCAAAAATCTGCTCATCACAACACATTAGACGGAAGTGACATGGAATGAAAATTCAGTTCAGTTCATTACCAGATTTTTTTAAAGTGCTGTCAGTCTGTTCCCAGATCCCAGCAATTATCTTGGTGAGCTCAATGTTATCATAATCAATAGAAGTGACTGCCAAATGCACAAAAAAAAATCCAAGTTGCAATAAACTGGACTTATCCTTTAGGAACAACAGTGTTGTCAACGAGAGCACAGGGAACTGGGTCTGGTGTCTAAGGTTATGTAAGCAGAATCAGGGCCAGCATATAAACAGTGGTGGATGTTGGATGCATAGAGGGATGAGAGGAGTTTGAGAATAACCGAGAGAGGCAGAAGAGATGCAGAGTTAGAGGCGAAGTGAAAGAGCACAGAGATACAGAGGACTGTGGAGACTGAGAGAAGTGAAGAGAGAGAAGTATAGTTAAGCACAGAGGTGAGAGGCCAAGAAAAAGAGAAGTATGTGTGAGAGAGTGGGAGAAGACAGCACAGAAGCACAAGAGAGAGACAGCGAGAAAAAGTGTGATACAGAGGGAGGAGGGAGGGGGTGGCGGTTGTAGCTGTTAGTGCTTGTGAACGCTACATCATCTCAGCAGCAGCACGAGTAATGCTGTACGCTAATCCTCGCATTAAAACCTCTGCTGATTCACTCAGGCAGATTACTAACAGTTTCCCACTTTCCCCTTCCTGGCTGAACGATGACCGGTGCTTGCCCCGAACTTTTGTCATGTGTGAAAAAAACGACCTCCTGTTCATAGTGTTTTGCAACAGTATCCTCTCAGCTATCAATATACCGAGCTGCCGGACTGTGAAGGGAAAAAAGGAGGGTGGGCAGAAGAATACTAGCGCCCACGCTGAGTTTTTACATACTTCACGCCTCTCATATTTGCCCTGGGGGTCCCCTGTCCGCTCTCCTGGCATTCAAACTGCGGTTCAACTCCTGCCTCTCCATCTAAATATAGAGCCTGTATTGTTGTAGAAAGAATTAGCGCATCCTTCAAAGTCATTAGAAACCATTAGCACCGCTCTCAGAGTGCAGGTATGTTGAAGCAACTCTTTTACACCCCCTGGGTGTTGACAGGCTATACAATTGTTGCCATTTGTACCTCTGTAAAACACCAACGCTTGCCTCCAAAAAAAAGGGAAGCAATGAAGGGTTTCAGTATACTTGTAATAGATTTTACAACAGATCTCTCCAGCAGATAGTGTCTTTTCATCAAACATTGGATAGATAGTTGAAGAGGTGGATGCAGTTTTATGCATTTTGTGGCTAGCTAGCAAGTTAGCGCTTTAGCTAATTTAAGTTTTTATAACTCAGTCCTTATTCTTGTATCTGTGGCCACTATTTTTTATCAGTAAAAAAGATGGGGCCTAAAATGCAAGTTGTCAGACAATATTCAGGTGATCCTAAAGGCTAACCTGGGTTTGTTTAAAACGTGTCTGATCCTTTGACTTCTTTTGTTTCCAACTTCTTCTTTTTTAGTGCTGCTGCAGTGGTGCCAGATCACATCAATGAATTAGTTTATTATTACTAACTGAATCAAATCTGTCAGAGTTTGGGTTTTTTGGTTTAGTTATTGTTTCCTGTTTTATTTTGTAAGGTTCATCCTCATGTCTCATGTCGTGTTACTTCCTGCCCTTTGTCTTGTTTTCCCTCCCTTTGGATTGTCCTGATTAGTTTCTCCTGTCCCTGATTAACCTCCCGTGTAATTAGTCCGTGTGTTTTCCTCCTCTCTTTGTCTGTTTTCTGCCGTTTCCTGACTCACCTGTGTTCAATTAGTTATCATTCCCTGTGTATTTAAGTCCTTGCCTCCCCTCTCTCTTTGTCAGTTCTTTTGTGAAGTTTTCCCACATTAGTCCTGTGTCTCCTGTGCTCCTCGTGTTCCTGCTTGTGTTTTCAGTGCTTCTTTGGTTTGTACTTTATTTAGGTTTTGTATTTTTGTAGCTCTTTATTCTCGGATTGGCCCTTGCCTGCTCCTTCTGTTTTTTTTTGCCTTTTGTTGCCAGCTTTTTTTGCTTAGACTTTGTGTTTGGTATTTTGTATTTATTGGACTTTGGTTTACAGCTTTATTTTAATAAAGCTCCCTTTTTCTTCAGCCTGCCTGCCTCCTGAGTGTCTTGTGTTTGGGTCCTCACTGCTTTTGTAAACTGTGACAAAATCGCAAATTTCTAAAAGAAGACCAAAGCATAATTAAACAATCCTTTAAAGTTCGTCCTGATCTAATGCTGTATTGGTTTATTGTGTACTATTGAACCAGATATCTACTTCCAAGAGCCCTGAACCAGATTTTACTGCATGCAGTGTATACAGAAAGCTGTAGGTTTCAAGCTGTAGGTTTCTAGTTTGTTGAAGGAGCAGGCCTGGCTCAACACATATGACAAGTCTCCTCTGGAGTGAAACTTTCATAGAAGGCTGATAGAATCATTAACAAGCTTACAGTCTAAAATAAGATTATGAATGCTCCAGTGATTCCATTATCATTGCATCCTCTGTGTGTCCTTCCTTACCTCGGCAGGAACTTGAGTTGGGCATTAAAGCTCGATTGAGCCTGGATGAAGCCTGTCTTTGGTAGGATCTCCATGTGTTTCCTCATTTCCGGGCACACCTCAAAGGTCAGTTTCAAGGCTGTCTTGGCCCTGTCATGCAAAAGATATGGTTTCATTAACATTATGATACACCAGGTGCAGTCTTATAAGACTGGGTGCAATCCAGGACGAGCTGTACTATTACTGAAAAATAATGCACAGGCTGTAACGTACAGTCAATACTACAGGCAATAATGTACTATAAAGGAATGGATAAGGGCAGAAACTCTGGTGTCTTGTAAAAAAGTTATGATACGATATTAGCCACTGCAGTTGCTCAGAGCCAGCCAGCTCTGGAGGAGAGACTCAGGTGCAGAGCCAGACCTTCTGGGGGAATAAACAGTCAGAGAAACATCAGATTCTGCTCTGATCTGGAGCTGTTTACCAGTGGAAGAAGAGTTCAGAGATTACTTTTTAACTATTGGGATTAAAAAGTGAATTTATCTTCACTCCTGTTTATCAACATGACTGCAGCAGCCACTGTCCACTACCTTTGGCGAATGTACAGTAAAGTAATCTTGGGGCGATTAAACACTCATGTAGGTTAAATAAACACGTGATCCTGCAGTAAAACTCACTTCACTGTTGGTGACCACACCTTTAAACGACCACCATTTCTGATTAAAACAAATCTATCAAATGTTCACAGAAACAGAAGGGGTAATGTTTTAAAGTTTAATTTGCATTAAGCCTTATTTGCCCTTCCCTTGTGCCTCTGTGATGCAGCACATTTACTGTAATCCATCACTGACATGGTTATTGATGAAGACACAGCAAAAAATATATATTCCTGGTGCTTTTCCCCATGGACATTACAGGGCAAATGTTTTAACCCCAGGGGTTCAACAAGGACAGAGAAAAGATTTTTATTTGAGTGACACCTACATAAATTGCCTTGTATGGAGTGATGTACCCCAAAGTCCATATCTTTTAGGTGACCCAATTTCTAGGAGCTTCAACAGATGGTTGTGCCTGTGGCTACAAGCCTCAGTTATAGCTGAGGCTTGTGATACAAATGGCTCTTCACCTTGGGAATTCTCCAACACATTTAACCACAGCCCACACTCACACACCTTCATAAAACGATGACAGTACAAACAGGCTGAAAAAACTCTCTGTTTGCTGGAGGAGATATGCATATAGTGTACTGGGGATAATTTTGTGTTATGGCTGCTTTTATTCTCATAGATACAAAAGGTGAGCACCGAGCAAGCTGTGGCCAAATAGGCTGAGGGACCCTTCATTTTTCCATTCCCCTCTCAAATGAAGTGACCCACTTTGATCAGCGAGGTCAACCAGATGGTTGTTTCCCCGAGGCAAGGACTCTCTCTCTCCCTCGGGGACACTTGGGGGATATTAAGTCGCTATCTTCATTCCGGCCAAGTGATAACCTTCAAATCACTCTCGGAGGAATATTCATGGCTACATAATCATTTAGGATAATTAGGTGATTTAATTAACAGGGGCATTTAGCTAATCCTGTCTTCTTCACTGGCTGCTTGTGACCAGTTTATTTCTGAAGCCATGTTTAATGATTTAAAGGTGGGTTTACAGCAATTCACATAATTTGCTTCCTCGGGGTAAAGAACGATGTGCTACTAATTATATAACCTTCACTTCATTAACCTTCATTATAATAATATTTCATTTGGTCGTTAAAACAAATACTGATTTCTTTAATTCAGGAACACACTTTCCGAAGGTTGTAGATGAGATTCTTTGAGTTAATATGTTGTCTATCTAAATAAAGAAAAGTCAGTTGACTCCTCTCTATGTCCATGTAGGAGGGAGGATGGATGGGTCATTAAAAAAGGGGATTTGAAATCGGAAGACTGCGTTTCATTTCCTGTTTCATACCAGCAGTCATCTCTTTTTTCAATCATGGCTACGACCATGACCTGTGCCATGACCTCAACCGTGTGTTCATTGTTGTAACCATTATGACAAAGCCTAATCTTAACGAAGAAGTCATTTTTAAAGGTGCAATATGTAGGAATTTAAGTCAATACCATTCAAAAATTAACTACAATTATCAACAGAATGTGACGAAATAACAGTTTTGGCGTTATGATGACTGCGTAGGCTACTGTGTTGCAGTAATATCTACTGAAGTAAGCATGCTAACCAGCTAGCCCAAAGCTCTGCTAGTTACACGGCTAATTCGACAGGTGGCCATTTCTTACATATTGCACCTTAAATGCCCTGGTTCCATTTTTGTTTGTGGCGCTTGCGTTGAAAGTGCTCGACAAGGAACTGTTGATTCATGAAGTTGAAATATAGAGTTATAGTGTTATAGCAGAGTTAACCAGCTCTGAAAAACACACAGGCAGAAAAGACACCAAGCACGGAAGACAACCCACACAGTGACTCCAAATCATGACATTATCTCTACAATACCACCTAGTTTTACTACCAAAACCTAAATGAGGTGCCAGCTGGCTGGAGGAGATCGTCAGGGAGTTGAAAGTGTCTGGTAAGAAAACGCACCTTCCCTCTTTGCTGACTTGTTGTTGCTAGTGGTTGTTATTTCCAGTAGAGGAACATCTAAATATCAGAATATAAAAGCTGTGTTTTCTGTTTAAAAAATATGGCTCCTTTACATGACGTAAGAGAATGCATATTCAACGGGTTCAGTGTGGACAGCGATCGTCCAACATCGCATCGCATCGGATGCTCACATGCTGTTAGGACACAGTGTTATTGGGTGACAAAGAACTTGACCTCAGCCTCGTCCAATAACACCTTAAGGATGAATTGGATTGCGAGCCAGGCCTTATCGGCCAACATTAGGGGGCCAACCAAACCAATACTCGAGGCTGAATGCGATGCAGATATCTGCAGTCAGGTTCCAAAACCTTGTTGAAAGCTCTCTCCAAAGAGTGGAGGCTGTTGTAGAGGCATAATAATGCTCATGGTTTTAAAATGAGATGAGACTGAAGCAGTTCACTGTGACAGACATTCATCTAGCAATACACATTTGCTGAATCTCCATTACAACAGGGCTACAGGCTTGAAGGTGTGTCTTTAACAGGTGACGAGCTTGTCTTGAGTTAATGACCTTTAATAACCCTTTAATAACCTGTTTAGTATCGCACTGTGCAACAATGGTTTATAGCCAGTGACTTATCATCATTTTTCAGACTGTTATGATTTTGTTTAGCATCTGCCACTTATTGCTTGAAAAACTGAGATGGGATGATGAAATGGATTAAGAGAGGAAGAAGAGTCTACCATTTGTCCCTGAATGATGACGAAGCCCATCCAACCGCAACCCACTTGGAGGCAGTCATGCACGCTTTGACCAGACTCCAGATATAGTCCGTCTAAGCGTGGCTTGGCCCAACTCGGTACATTTAAACTGCGAATAGAAATGCAAATCGACATGCCATGGTACGACTCCGCACGGCCAAAAATGCCACTGTGAAACCCCTTTTTCTCTGTGCATGTTCCGACTGCCAAAAAATAACATTGGAAAGAAGTCTATGGGTAGTATTTTTCAAACTGTAGAGAAATAAATGCAGCAAACAACGTCTTCTGAAGTTAGGCAAGTGATCAAACCAAGAATATCAATAAAGACACTCATAATAATCATTGAGATTTAGTGGCATGTCAGGTCATGTTGCAGTGAAACAGCTCATGCTGGCTCTACATGCAGAGCCTGGACTCTGAGTGCCCACGACTACAGCAGTGCCTCTTCCCTTTCTTGAAAGGGCCAGGTGGCTGCGCTTGCCTACTCCACGTGTACTCCAAAGCCTCATGGGATACCAAGCCTTCACAGCAAGGGTTCTAGGCAACTGTCCCTGTAATGCAGCACTGTCTGATTCATACCATGCAATGTATTTCAAATTAACCAGCTGGGAGAACCGGTGCTTCTCTTTCCCCCAGAGCAAAAAGAGAAATCAACTTTAACATCGACAACACACTCACACTCCTCAGGCCAAACATCACAGAGCACAGGCTGTGCTAAGACAAGGCACAATCGGTGTATTAGAAATACAGCAAACAAAAATCAAGGACAGGAGGCTTTGAGAAGGAAAAAAGGCAGGTTGATTGTGTTTTTTTTTCTTTATTGCCTGAGTTTGGGCAGGAATGCTCAAGCCCCCAGCAGGTGTCGGTGGAGCAGGGTCTGAAATAAAAAAAAAACACACGCACACTGTTCCTGAAAAGAAAAACTCTGCCAACTGTCTGCAGAATATTTCAATCATTGGCTCACACGCAGACGTCAAACACTGCACATTTTAAAGCCTCTTGAAAAATTCTTTCAATTAGTAGGAGTCATATTCAAATCACTGGCACACGGACAAGAGAGGCATATTCAATTATGCTTTGTGCTGTTCTCTTAAAAATCTGTCACAAACTAAGGAGGAGTTGTGGGATATCTACTCATCTACTGAAAGGAAAAAGTGACAAATTATATGATGAAAGCAGCAGCTCTCTTATTGTTTCCCTAAAAAGCCTGCCAAGCTATTTTGTGTTCAAATTACTGACTTAGAGGCAGAGTGACATATTGCATTTGCGGGTGCAAGCATTAACATTTTCTTCTTTACTGCTGTTCACACTGATGCTGTCATCGTCACGTTGTCACATGTGCTGCTGTGCCAGCGCACCAGATGGCAGTTGTCACAAATCCCCCACCCCCACACATTGCACTCCCTCCCCCACATGATGTGACACAATGACTGGCTAGGTGGTGGACCACACACCCGCAAATGTTTCTGCCCTCTGGTGAATTCTTAACCTTGTGTGTGCATCATAATGTATCACATCCATAATCATAAAGGATTTACTTTGGCTCTGTGCTACTGTACAGACCAAAGAGGATTGTGGGGATGCGAGCTTACCACTCGGTCCCTTACGTCATCTTTTGTTTCGGAACACTGATCAGCTAATACATCTCTATTTTATTATGTCGGCACGGGTTTGGCACTGAGCGCAGGCAGGAGGAGAGTGTAATGTTAGGCCGGCTGAAAAGTAAGCTGGCCCTGTCAATTTTCAGGGATTTCCATGAGCCGTTTTTCTGTGAAAATGCCTGTTTTGGCAGGGACTAAGAGTGTGAGGGAGTTTTAGTATTGCATTCAGCAGATAAGACAGCATGCTACATCAGCAGTCCATGCCACTTTCCAAACTCTATTCTGAGTTGTTTCTGGGCATGACAACAAATAAAATGGAAATATGACATGCACCACTCACTTGGGCTGAGGGCTTTTATGCAGCCTCTTAAATATTAAAATAAATACAGATTTTTGATTGGTTGTTGTAACTTGAGTTTAAAGATGTTGCTCCATATTGCGAGTTGAATTCCTGATGGAGATCTATGACTGAAACCTAGTTTTTTGAAAAAGTGCTGACAGTGTGTGGGGCTTCAATATCTTCTTTTGCATGACTCGACTCTCCTATGCACCTCTCTACCAGGTGTGCATTAGACAAGATTCACAATAACAGATATCATATTTGTAAAAGACCACAAGCTGCGCAATAGACTATGAGATTAGTTCGTACTGCGTGTAACATAAGCCCCATTCACACTGCCACTGGCTCAACGCGTGAATATTGTACCGCTATTCCACCTCGCCGTTAGTATAAAGGTTACAGAGGTGGAATGGGGGGACAGTTTCCTTCCACCTCTGATCTGCCAGCGGAAGTAGTAACAGAACGGCAACAGAGATGAATCGACCTCTGTGTGAAAGTTTAGAGGCGGCAGCGTGGGACAGGGGTGTGACGTTCTGATGGTGTTCATAGTCTGACAACAAAACAGATCCTTCACTGGATATCGCTCACAATAAAAGATCAATGTCCCACACTCCAACCCACAAAGCAACATTACAAGACCAAACAACAGTAAGGTGGTCACAGGTTCTGTCTTTGGCAACTTATACAAGGAAAAGAAATGCAGAAAAAGTGAAAAAGTTGGCGTTCTAACGACTCTTCGTCACACTTCCGCCCTGAAAACAGCGTCTGTCCCCAGACAACTTGCTGTTCACTGGTGGTGATTTCTAGCAAAAAACTTTCACTCACATGTCTTTGTCGCCTTCCACTATTGTGTTGTTGTAGTTGCTGTCTTTGGCAACTTATATAGAAAATAAAATCGCCAAATTTAATGTGGAAAAGTCACCTCAACCCGGTCAGCCCTCCCTACCGAGTCTTCGGTGAACTTCCCCCCAGAAACAGTATCGCTCTCCGGGAGTGAGAGCCAGACAGGGTCCACTATTTACTGATGGTGATTATGTGATGTAATTTAAAGCAAAAAACTTTGTAACACTCTGCGTAAAAAGGGCTTGAGATTGTGTTGAATGTGCTGTTTGCTCTCTACCTGGCCTACTCTGACATGGTTTAAGTTTGTCTACAGGTTTTGAACTTTCTGTAGAGTTTTCAACAATGTTCAACACGAAGAGAAAAGAGATGACTGGTTGCTTCATGTAATACAATGTAGATAAATATTGTGTTGGGTGCTCTTGGAACAGAACAGGAACAGGAGAAAGAGCATTTCAAAACCCAGAGGCAATCCAGGCACTCCAAATATAAGAAAATATAACAAAGAAGGAAATATTTAAAAGCCTTTATTACAGTGGCTAAATCATTAAAAGGCTGATGATTAAAAAAGCTAACATGCTTGGACCACTAGGTTTTTATCCGAGCTCTTTGTATGGCCATTTAATGATTTAGCCACTATAATAAAGACTTTTTAGAGCCTGGATTTCCTCTGGCTTCTGAAATGTTCAACAACAAATAATATGAAAGGTTTTACCTTTGGACAACCTCTGTATTGTTGCTAATCATGTTGATAGAAGATGTTTACCTTAGTAGATTAAAAAGTAATATACAATACAAGATAGATACAAGAACTTTCAGAAGTTCACATGTTGTAGTTTTTGATGTGTTGGTTAAAGGCTTGTAAGCTGACAGTCCGTGGTTATTTTTGCCCGTTTATCCCTTCTAATGAGCTTGGATTGGTGACCGCTGCTCCCCTTTGCCAACACAATTTGCCTGTTTGGCATATGCAGTCACACATTGCACATTGCCACATTACACATTTTTGTGTGACAAGATGCTGCTACAATAATACAGCAGCTATGTCATCTCTTTAAAGGGCCTTCATTTGCCTCATGTTGCTTTGATAAACCATTTATGGAAGTGGTGACTGACATAATGACACTATCAACTGGCAAATAAACACAACTCTCTTCTTTAGTTGAAATTGCAGTTACAGTTTTAGTGCCACTGGGTAGGTGTGTCTCGTGGGCGTGCTGTCATTGTTCAAGCAGGTGATCATGGCTCATCTTTAGCAACACTGATACTGGTTACAAAGACAGCACTTGTTTCCAACTAATTTCCTATAAATTAGCTGATATATAAACTTAATGTCTTAGAATATAGTTGTATGTATAGCTGATTGGTTATACTGTATTTTAATTGGTTTTAAACAATTACTTTTTCTCTCTCAAAGTATGCACTTGTATTATGCAACTACTATATCACTACCTGGTTCATTCTTACTAATTGAGGAGGCACTCACCCAGCGTACCATCTTCAGTTTATTTTATAGTTAGTACCAAATTGCATACCCTTGTTCCAAACATTACAGATGCCTAGTGCATACACATCACCATGAAAACTGGAGTTCAATTGTCCATTAAACCGCTGTTGTCTAACTGTGACAGATGAATACTTATAGTGACACTTACATGCTATTAAACGACATCTCACGTCCCTTAATTTGATGTGTTACCTGTTCAAACAAGGCAGCTGGACAAGATGTGCTAATGGCTAATTCTAAATGTAAACCAATTACACATCAGCAAGGGAGAGGAAACTAGTTTTATTCATTTATAGTGGCAGAGGGACTGTTCAAATATCTCTGGTGTGTAACTCCCTTGAGTTACTGTTGGTGTTTATTCTGACACAGAAAATGAGCTAATGAGGCATGTTGATTGTTCGCTTGCTTGTGTTTTTATCATCCTGATTTACTTCAAACTTTGTAGACTACACAATTCACGTATTATTTGATGTGTGTATTGTAGGGATTCTTGTGTTCATTCATTAACAAATGAGTAAGAAGTATTCAAACAATAGAGCAACATTTTAGGCTAAGCTCTTCCTGAGTTCTTTTCAGTTTGCAATGGAGAGTATTGAATGTTAATTGTGCTTACCTGTGGTTATTTTGGCTAGGATTAATGCTAATTACACAGTCTTTGGCTAGCAAGCTAATGTCATACTGTGCCTATCCATATTACGCCTGTGTTTGCAGCTAGTGTGAAACGATTTTTGGAGCCGTTTATTGCTGGATTAGAGAGGATGCTCAGTTTGTTGGAGATTTTTCTTTGAGAGGGGTGTTATTCATGTTCTACTTCTTTCAGAAACCACCATTAATGTCTACATCTTGTAACCGCCTGTAATTATATCCATGCCTGGCAACAGAGTAAAGAAGTTAACTACACCTGGTGACTTTGTGCTCTAGCGGCCAATACACATTATCCAGCTATTTGCTGTATACGGGGTTAAAACCCAACAAGGTTTGTACATACTGTTAGTATAGACTTCAATCAGTGACACAATCAGTGTAAAGTTGTGTGGATTCACTGAAGTCCCTTTGCTTCCTCTCTTGCATATTAAACTCTGGGTTTTGATTGGGAGCCAAGCAGGGCACATAAATATATTTTGAGTGCCACAGTTCAGGTGCTCAAGAATATTTCTGTATCTAGAGTGCACTCACAATCTCCATATGACAAACTGTCAGCCACATTCTGGACCCACCTGCTTTGGACCATGATACTGTCTTGATAGAGGCGGTCAAACATGCAGATCTTCAGGTCAATGCTGGGCTGGACCACCCATACTGGGACGCTGACTGCCACTGCCCTCACCTGGATGGGGATCTGTTTGTCCCAACAAGCCGTTAATTACAAATGATTATCATAAAATAACCCTATGTCTATGGCTCTGTATTTCCCTAATCTTGATTTCTCCTGCTGTCATTCACAAGATGATAAACAAGCTGTGTCTTACTGGTTTGCTGGTTATGTCGGAGAATTTGATGTGGAAGTCCAGTTTGGCCTCTCCTGGAATGGTTGGAGTGAAAACAACCTCCAGTTTGATGCTTTCAAAAGGTCCAATCTGCCCCTCTCTGACCTGACATCAAACAGGACAAGAAAACATTTGAGTTTTAAATATTTTATTTTATAGTTCTGTAAAAGAAAAAAAGAATTCAACAAAACAAATGTCAAATGACCACTTTTCTTTAAAAAGAAACATCAGATGTTCTTTCTAAATGCAAAATCAGACTAATATCTCTTTATATTTAATAACAGCCTCAAGAGTTCAACCTTTTTTTTCATCAAACAAAACCATTTCCATCCATGTCGAGGAAGCTAAAAATCTCTCAGATATAAAACTTCAAATAGCATGTAATCAAACTACAGTGACGCGCTCTGCGGATTGTCTGCTCAGCTACAAAAAGCACCAAGGTTGTGAGAGCAATAATAAAAAAACACAAAAGAGACGAGGAAGCCATTCATGCAGCAACAGACTCAATACTGTGGGACCATGATAGCTTGATGGATAATCTGCCATTTAAGACACCAGCCTTCATCACACAATGTGAAAGTATCAGTCAAAATGACAATGATCGAGCCGCAGGCATGCAGGCAAATGCAATACACACAGCCATAACAAGAGCAGGGAGAGAGGCGATGCACCATTAGCCTCCACCAGAGAGATGTAATGAACCCTGAACAGCTCCAGAACTTCACATTGGCCACAAGGCACACACAGCATCAGTGCTAAAAACAAGACTGAGAGGCAGAGTATTCTACAGACACATATAATATTCTGTCTCTTCAGAGACACACCCTTCTGATATTTTTGGGCCATATCTATCAAAAGCAATTCATTGAGCCAATATCTTCAAATGTGGCAATTTTCATGCCAACAGCTAGCAGCAGGGGTGGAGACGATGGTCCTAAACGATTTCGGGGATCCCTTACATTTTGTCTAGTGCCACAGTTATGTAAAAATTTTCCACTTACCAACGTATTTATTCTAAAAATTTTATGGGAGCTCTGGGAGGCTGTACTCAGGCACAGCAGTGCTTTGAGATGAATGCTTACATCCGCATGTTAACTTGTTCACAAAGACAAATGTAACATGTTTATGTTAAAAAGGTATAATGTTTGATATAATAACGGTCTAACTTTAGCATTTGAGCATGCTAATATTTGCTAATCGTGACAAGACACAAAGAATAGCTGAGGCTGATGGGAACGTCTTTAGTTTGGCAGGGATTAACCCAAGTATTGGACAATAATAATGTGAAAATGATGATGATGGTAGATGAAAAGTTAAGGGATAACCAATGTTATAAAGTAATTGCAAGATATAAGTATCTCAGAGTATTTGCAATCAGACCCAATACTTACATTTCCTAGACTTATGTCACCGCCGTCTGAGTGGTCCATGTGGGCATCCACATCGGTGGACACACAAGCCTCAAGAACAGCTTCTGGACCTGTAGCTGAAGCCTCTGACACTGCCACACACACACACACACACACACACACACACACACACACACACACACACACACACACACACACACAAAACAAAACAAAACAAAACACAACCTGAAGCAATAGTCTCACAAGCAAAAATTCGGCCTCACAGAGGCACTCAGGGTAAGCTCATGATAGGTAGTTCCTCCTTCCTGCAGTACGAATGTGCGCTTCAAATAGTGTGTAAATATGAGAGAAGAGATAAGCAGATGCAGTAGCTCACCAGAATACTGAATTCTACATCTTCGTAACCAAATTTGATGCTAATCTGCGATTAGGTCATTAGTTCAAGAGACATCGTTGACATTAACAACAAAACCGGTCACAGAACATCATCCACTGCCAGCGGCCTAAAAACTTGTCCAAGATCAGACAGCCTCTCTCAGCAATGGTGGAAAAAAATAGACTCAGTCTTTTCCAAAACCAGCAGAGCAGACTGAAAAGACTGAACAGCTTATCAAAGCATCAGTGGAGGAAAGTGCTGAATGCAGCGATGCAGACTTCAGATCTGAGAGGACATTAAAGAGAGGAGGCCTCCTCGTCCCCAGCTGTGAGAGCAAGGTGAACCCATCGGGTTTTGTCTGTGTGTGTTCTTTTATTTTTGTTCTTACAAGGACAAATGTCCTCACAGTGACAGAAAGATGAGAAAAAATGTCTATAATGAGGAGATTTTGTCAATCCTAGCTTGCTGTGTATCAGAAGCTGTTTTAGGCAGGACTAACATGGACCAGCTAGCTAATATGTTTAGTAGGTAACATAGTATTGCTCAGAAGATATTTTTATAAACAAAAAAGTTAATTTATCTAAGAGTAATCACTGTCAATGTATGCATTTTCTAGTTTCTGTTTTTGTAACTAAAGCATGGATTCGGGCAAGATTGTGGGTGTCAGTTAAATACCTAAAAGGTCACTATATCCCATTGCACACTTTTAGTCAGCATGAGTACTCAGAAATATATTATAAAACAAGACCAAGTCTGCAGCCATGCTAGTGGCTCTGTGAGGCTGTACTTAGGTGCAGCAGTGCTTCAAACAGGATGCTAATGTCAGCATGCTAACATGCTTACAATGACAATGTGAACATGGTGATATTAAGGGATCAGTGTATACGATTAAGTGGCATCTCGCAGTGAGGTTGCTACAAACTGTACCCCTATGGTGGCTGCTACAGACACGAAAGGCCCTCTCCAGAGCCACTGAATGGTTTGTACATTCTGTGCTACTGTAGAAACATGGTGGTGCAATATTACGGACTCCGTGTAAAAGAACCCGCTCCCTCTGACGATATAAAAGGCTCACTCTAAAGTAACAAAACACAACCATTCTTACTAATGAAAACATCACCTAATGAATGCAGTTATGTAATGCCCAGTGGGAAAAGGGAAAGAGATGGTGCCAAATTGGTCTGGCAGTACCAGTCAGGTTCTGATGGGTTTGGTCAAATACAGGTTCAGGTTTCAGTTTTAGGTCTATGTCAAACTCTACTGGGTAAAAATTAGTGTTAAATAATTAATTAGTGTGTGTGTGTGTGTGTATATGCATATTAGTGTTACCTGATTGCTCTTGCTGCAACGCCTCAGAGAGCTCCTGACTCTCTTGCTGTGGTTGGAGTTCACCTGTGCCAATAGATGCAGAGCTCCTCTGGTTTTCAGATGTTGTGTTTTCACTGCTTATCTCCTGTCAGCCAAGAAAAACACACGAGTTTCATTTTATACATAGCAGTTTGTTCATATGACTGTCTTTAGACGAGGTAGTATGAACTGACTACACAATGTAGTTATCATGTAAGCTGTAAATGTTCTAATTTTAATTTTAATTTGTAGCTGTAATAAGATCTACTACATCAGGCTATCACAGGAAGAGCAACTCTTGAGTTCCAGATCGACAGCCTGACCTGGCATGTGTTGGCAGAGACCTGGGTTGGCACCTGGACATGGCTAGATTCTGGACTGAGACATGAGGAGGTGTCGAGGCTGAAGAGGGTGGCAAGTGCACCCTTGTTGGTCAAGGTGACAGTCCGTGAAATAGTTTGGCCAACCACATGCAAACCAAAGTCGACGAACTGGCTGTCGACCTCCAGCTAGAGAGAGGATACAATCACACACAGTAATTAGCATCAGCAGTGAAGAGCTGCCAGCCTGAGTACATAGTTTTACATACATTAACACGTACATGAATTGATTAAATAAGATTCAGGATATAATTAGACTGTTACATTTAGACAGTCACACAACTAAAATCCATGTTATATATATTACCAAACAATAACATGTATAAATGTATAGCAAGACCGAACGATATGAGGAGAGTCACAAAATTACATTGGTGGTCATTAGGACTGGACATAACTCACGTCACATTTCTTTGTGGTGCATCGAACGGGCACAGAGAAGGGAGCCACGGCTGATGCAAACTGGACTTCTCCTTCCAGGTCCTCATTGATCTGGGATCACATAATGGGACAAGGTGTTGAGAAATTTGACCCCGAAACAAAAGAATGGAATGACAGCAGGCAAATGGAGATAATGGGTGTAGATTTGGCTAATGAGAATGACTAGAAAGCTGTATGCACAAATCTATGGTTCCTGCATTTCGTTCTCTCTAAGAAAGCCTGTGATGGCCATTTTTCACATGGACACAGGTATGTTAAGTTTCTGAATTTGATTATCATCTTATGGAGTGCCACAGGAATGAGTCCTTGAACACATAAATAAGTTCGCATTTTAAACTTTCTGTTTCCTTGTCTCAGTCAAAGGGTTTTCGATTTTACGACTGAAATAAGGTCTCTGGTGAACACAAGCCCGAGATATTTTCTCGTTTTGTTCTACAACATAAAATGCAACATTAAATACCCCACATTTGGATTATAAAGCATTTACGTATCCAACCACCTTAAAAGAGGCGGTTGCTAACAGGTAGGTAAATGAGATGACAGAGGTTGTCGGGGACATTAAACGTCATCACACCAAAAACGCAGACTCATCTACTCACTAGTCCATCTTTACAGACCGACTTCAGTTTCAAACTATTCCAACTCTAACTATACAACTTGCAGATTGTAAATCAATTTATGGTGAAGTGTATATATTATAGTGTAGTGTAGTAAAATGATAAATGGTGGTGACGTTGAAGTCATGCCATTTATAGCCTCACATTAGCTTTTTACTACTTTACAAAACTGGTGTTCATCTGTGAAGATTATCTTGCGGAATAAAACGTGTAAGTATCATAAACTTGTGTTTGCCACAGAGATTATTTTCAGCGGTAATCCAAAATCCAATTAAAAAATCCCATGGACTTTTTGTCGAGGGGAACCAGGGCCATGATAACTTCCTGGTTAGCCTACAAAAATACGTCATCCCTATATATTGCAGGCCTCTTATTTCATTTCAAAGACAGTGTGTTGAGGTAAAAAAAAAAAAAGTACCACTGACTGCACTACGTCAAAAATCTTGAAAGGAATCAGTTAAAAGTAAATCATAATACAGCAGAATACTGATAGTTGCACAGAAATGCCTTTATGTACTGACACAAAAAGTCTGTACCAAGCTTTGTTAAAATTTTATAAAAATTATGTCTGGCCTGTAACATTCAGGAGACTCAAAAGTGGTTAAAACCCCATAAAATGTTAGTAGATCTGAGACGACCTACTATTAACTGTAACGTGCAGTGTAGATTTCTGAATGAGATGATGTTACTAACCATAGGCTGAAAAACAGCCTGCATCTCACAGGACATCCCAGCAGATAAAGAACCAGGAGGCTCAAAGCTGAAACACAAATCACAATGATTTATATTTATGAATATTAGTATTTGTATACAGTTTAAAACGCGATGCATCAAATGTGGAAAACAGAGTGCTTTTGTTTTAATGTGGATATTACACAATTAAGTCATAGGTAACACATCTCAGAGTAAAATATTACCCATATTTCTGATGAACAATACAATGTAAAACCAGTGTTTATTTTTGTGTCGATACAACAAGTAAGAGTCTTTTTATGGTCTCACACATACGTGCACAGAAATAACATAAAAAGACTCCAAGGCAACATTTTGGCTTTAAAGCAACACATAATGTTCATGCCTCTGCAGTAGAAAACGTGCTATGCAGAAAAAGATCAGCAGCTTCTGTTAAATTCTGAAGTATGATGAATCTCCTGAGAGAGGAATAGATAGGCGGGAGAAAGAGCCGAGGTCAAAAGTCAACCTGATGCTCAGTTTATACAGTGCACGAAACAAAGAAAATAAAGAGCTTTTGTTTCATATGAAAACACACAGAATTGTTAGAAATGATTCACAGTCAAATCTTATTATGTTGCACTATAAACCATATGAGAAGCCAAAAGATCATATCCAGACAAGAAAAGAAACATGAGCACTGTGAGCTTTTTCAAAGCAACATGTGTATCTCACAGCACGTTTACACCAACCCTAACGCTGCCCCGAGGAGCTTGATAACTCGCCGCCCTTCCAGAGACACAAGCAGAGGGCCGATCGATATGAACATAGCAGGCAGCAAGCCAGAGACTCAGGGAGGATTCTCGAAATCCAATAGATAAACAGAAAGTTAAGAACATGCAACTATGTGCATAATTATGAAGCAGCTGCAGTCACAGAACATGATGGATGGCAAACAACCTTGTTATTAAGGGTTGATACTATTTTTTCTTGTTTTTTATGTCAGGGTTAGCTGTTAGCTAATGCTTCAGTTTTCCTTCAATTAATATACACTAATTAAAATCAACCCAAGAAATTGAACTGAATTTTTGCTAAGAAATCAAAATCACAAGAAATGTGAGTTACATTTTCAACAGCACCCGCTACATAAGGGTCCCAACAGAAGATGTTGGTACTGTAGTTTGATTGGTCCAATGTGTGTAGTCATAATATCACAACAGTTCCAACAGCCACATGTCGTCAGCTGCTGAATTTTGCTGTTAGTCCCATCACTAATCATTCAATTAATCTGTGTTTAACTCTATAGCTGTGGTTACATGGACAACATTCCTTAAATCTGATTACAGTTTTTCTGATGAGAGGTTCCTACTTAAAATGTCAACACAGTGGTTCAATAAGATGTGCAATTATATGCCCCAAAGCATTTAACCAGAATATTACTCTTGACTCTTGACAGGTGCAAAGTGGTTCCGCCCGCTGTGAAGTGTCTAATCTGACGCTAATATAACAGGAGAAGAAGAGTAATTTTTCCAACTTCCTTGAGAAAATTAATTTCATTCATTAATTTGCTCCGTCTGTAAATACAATTTTCAACACTTAAATCTTTTAAGATTTCAAGCAATAAAGTTTCCACAGACCAGTTCTGTTTTGCTACTGCCATTTCTGTCCCTCCTGGAGGCAACATCACATAGTGTTAGCCCCACGTGAGGCAGACACGTGCAGAAACGATATAATTATTCCAATCAGACAGAAATGATAGGATTAAGCATTTGCTTGGTTATTAGGTGCTAATATTTTCCTATTGATTGGATTATAAAGGTTTACACCACCCCACTAGATCCGATTGAAAAATTCATTCAGATCAGGCTTGATCAGAACAGTCTCTTCTGATTGGGGTGGTAACAGGGATCATCTGATATCAACATTAGAAGGCTACACAGGGCTATGATGCGCTCCAGTCAGCAGCACACCACAGAAACTGAGTCTATGAGCAATTGTTCATCAAACATTGGCATGGGAAATACCCCCAACAGAGGCATGCAGCCTGGACATTTTTTTTTCCTGAATTATGTCCAAAAGTCTCTTTTGAAAAATGCAAAATGATACATATTACCTGCAGTATCCTATTATTTATATAATTTCATATTTTCTTGCACAAAGAGAGAGGGAATTCAATTTGTTTGTATCTAAGTATGTTACTATATCAATCATAACTGACAACAAGCATTGATACATTACTTTCAAACATAAACTAAAACATAATTAGCAATTAGTGCATACTATCACCAACATAGTGGCCAGTGGACCATTGTGTTTGGTTTGAGCCAGTTGTTTGAACTAGTTGGTCCAGCTGTCGGATGAAGAGCTTGGAGCAGATCGGCACACCACTGTGACCTGGAAGTGTATGAAAGGATTCCACCTGGTCGGGTAAGTCTGGTGGTAATTATAAATGTCACACTGCACTTACATCATATTTTGTGTGTGTGTGTGTGTGTGTGTGTGTGTGTGTGTGGCTAATTTCCATCCTTATTTGTACCATCCTTCTTCCCTAGCTTCAAGACAGGTGGTATGAAACGACACGTGAAGAAAAAAATAGAACAGTTCACTTGGGATTAAATGCTGAGTGAGGCAGTGTTTGAAAAAGCCTGCTCGAGCCCTATATAAAGTGCTGCAAATGAGGCCATACTGTATAATATATCCATGCAGGGAACTGTGACAGCTGCGACTGTGACTGTATAGTATTACCACGCCGTGTGTTACAGTATATATTCTTCCCGCTCACCACTGGCTTCTTCTACAGTAAATCAATACGCACTCTCAGTTCATTATTCAGTTCAACAGAGCTTAAACACCCTCAAACTTATCGCCGCTTATGAAATCAATCAGAGAGGTATCAAAACTTTGACGATGTTCAGAATATTCTTTTAAACATCTTGCTCTTGTACTTGTTCTCGTTCTCTTTACATCTGGCGGCTGCAACTTAACGCTTCTACGCTTTAGTATTAGGAACCATGACAACCATGACAAACCTTCGGATCGTTTTCTTTCCAGTAGTTCTTTGGCATGTGACAATCGTGGTATTTGAGCTTCCACAACTCAAAACTGCTTGTTTTTAATCAGACAGAAACATGGGCCTACTGGAGGATATAAAGCCCACCTGCAGTTTTGAGTGAAATATTAATATCTTTGTGGACGTTTCATCTAACTAAAAAAAACAACAAGCACATCTAAGTGCAGCGTGGCTTTCAGTATTTGGAATAAACTGTCTTTTGACAGATAACAAGCACTTGAGCATATGATAAGGGCCTCATCAACTTTTCACAAACTCTCTAGGAATCATCAAAAGGCTGATATACAACTTTACTTTGAAGATGGGTCTAAAAGGATGAAACTTCACTCTCAGGTAAGATTTAATGGAGTTTACTCTGATCTCAGTTGGAGTTTGCATGCAAATCACACAGACTGCCAAATCTGAGATCACACAGTTTTAAATATAGCAAGAGAGCTCTGCGGCTGCTCAATTCTAGAGAGTCCAAAACAGCTGCTAAGCTAACACTTCTGGGCTGGACTGAGTATGTACAACTGCTGGATGGAGTGTGATGCAATTCTGGGAAAACATTCATAGTCCCCAGAGGATGAAACCAACTGACCCCTGCACTTTTCCGAAAGGTGCCACCATATGGTTGATATTTATCTGTTTTGCATGAAATGTCTTAAAAACTATTGCATAGATTGCAATGAAATTTGGTGCAGACTTTCATGTTCCCCACAGGATGATCTTTGAGGTCCTCGGGGACTCCCTGACTTTTCATCTAGCGCCATCATCAGGTCAACATTTTTATGTGTTTAATACTCTGGTTTATGACTAAAATACCCACAAAGCTAGTGACATTCCCATCAGCCTCAGCTTTACTTTGTGGACGGTGCTAATTAACAATATTATCATGCAAATCACAAATCTAAGATGGTAAACATGGCTAAAAATACCTGCATGTTAACCTTGTAATTGTGAGCATATCGGTATGCTGATTTTTATGATTTTCCAACCCCTGCTGAAAAACCTGTTGTGTGTATTCTCTTCATGTCTCTTCAAGACCTGTAAACAAACTTAATTTATAGAATGTGTGGGTTTACCCTTTAAGGCTGATGGGATCCGGGTAGGGTCCCATTATATCGCCCCAGGTCGTGGGTCTGTGTGTCGATATGTTTACCACCCAAGTGTATCTAAGTGGAGTCGCTATTAGCTCTGATTGGGTGTTGCTGCATCATAATCATCACAAGAGAAGAGAGAGGTTTGTAAGCGAGATGCAGAATGTGAGCGATGAAGTGCAGGAAAACTGACATGTGATGCAAATCTTTCTGACTGGCTCATTAATTGGTGGCTTATCACGCTGCTGCCAGTGTTGGTCTCTATATTTGGATCTATTTTCTGTTTTGGTCGACTGAATTTTGGATTGGTTCTAATGATCCTTCTAATTTTAGTTGGACTTGAAGGTTCTTTTTAAACGTGTATGCTCCTTGAACAGTTTTGTCATAATGAACTTTCACAGACTTGTATTCAAAATGGAACAATGTACAGTATCTCAACCTAGCACAATTTAGACCAAATTAAACAAATCGGAAGTGTGATCACACCTTCAGATTATGTTAGCGTACCACTATTTCTACTACAGTTAGGCTTTATCTCACAACAGACCACAGAGAGGTGTCTTCCTCTCAGCCAGTCGTTTACAATACATCCCAGGAGGTGACACTAATTGCAAAAACACAGCTTCAATACAATGGCTTATCACCAAGTCTGGCAAGCCCGGGCTGTTGTGGTTTTTGTCCCAGTAGTGAAAAGATTGAGTAGAGCCCATTCTGGCACAAAAGCACAATGCGTTTACACTGGGCAAGAGGGGGTGTAGGGGAATAGGAAGACATTTTTAGAAATTCAGGGGGCGTACAGGGAACCATGGGCTGGTGTGAAAAAGCCCAATGTGTTCCTGGTTCACGTTTCCCGCTCTCCTGCTGTGCTAGTGTCTTTAACTGCGGGAGCCGTCGTCACGACTGATCTTAATATTGTAAGTTTTAATGTATGAATAACCTCAATGTTTACACTAAACAGAGACTGTATAGTAGAAGGAGGGTGTATGACAGGTACAGAGGCAGAAAAGGGCAGAAACAGTTTTTAAATATGACGTTACCAGACTACAAAACTATATTATTCCTATATTATTTGGTCCATTATTTTGCTGCAGATACGCTGGTGTTTACAGTTACAATGCTTGGATATGTTCCGTTTACAGTACTTCTTGCTGGAAGATGTACCCAGCATAGGTCAATATAGTGCTGATGCAACAATGGGTTCATTTTTAAACCAGTGATTTTTGAAGAAAGGGCTGTTCAAGACAAGAAATGTCTCTTTTGTTGTTAATTTTTAGCTTGATGAGTCATCCAAACATTGGTCACGACTAGTTCCAATATTGTGTGAATAATCAGTGGGAAGTCCTTACAGTAAACACAACAAACTTGAACAATAGACCTAGACTGTGTGATGGACACAATAAATTGGCAGAAATCAGGCGAACAGGACAGCATCAGCTGCCATTTTGATTAGTGGAAGACAACTACATTTACAGGGATTACATAATATACGCTAAACAGTGGCCACTGTATTCACTGGCTATAACAGTACCGGAAAAAAGCACACTGAATTTGCTTTCATTTCCCTAGACTCACTTTAGTTAGCTGCTTTGGAGACCTCATCCCAAGTTGACCTCTCTGAAAATGAGTGGGATGGGACAGCGAGCAGGAAACAACAAACATGTCTCCTGGTGAGGTGCAATCTGTTTATTTCTTGTTTTTCTTCTATCCTTAAACCACTGAAATGCTCACCTGTGTGCAGCTAAAATGTGCAACAGAGACAGTATGTATAGAAAAGAGTCGTGAAGTCAGCAAACTGACTTGGTAATGTCAGTTGTACAGCTGTATCTGTCCAAATTTTTCTAACATTAGCCATCATTATCCCTGATCCAGGGCTGCAATGTATCATGGTCCTGGATCATTGTAACCCCGGATGTTTGAGTCAATGAGCAGTTTATAACGTTTGTTACCATCAATGGATTGTAAGCTTCATTCTAACTGACTTTAGGTTTGACTTTTAAAGTGGAAACAAGAGAAAAAGGCATCAGGCAGTAAGGTAAAACAAAAAACACTGATTATTGGGATAAAAACAAAAGTTTACGTTAGTTTAAATGATTGCATTTTGTCCCTCACCAACTAGAGCACTGCTCAGCAGCAGAGCACTCAGCACTGCCACGGGTGACTGGATGCTGTTTTCCAATTTTACACCAAAAATTGCTTGTATATGCAAGTTTTTAAATGTGTGTGAACCTGCTAAAAAATATGTGATTGACTCCTTTCCCACTGCCACAAGACAAGTTTACACTTTTTCTAGTGTGTCACCTCATCAACGGATCAACGAGGTGCGTGCCTGCCTGCTCCGAACATCCTGAAATTCAACATCATGGCGTTGCACCAGAAAAGGGCTGAAAATGAGCGTGTCTACTGGGGTGTCATAATGAAATGACGCCCAGTCAGAGCTGGAGCTGATAAACACCCGTGACTACTGCAGAGTCATTTGACCTCGGAATGAATACCAGTTGTAACCTTCCCAGTGAAGACAAAAGCCAGATGTTAGTGGGTGTTAATGGGTCTTTTGCCCAGTCTAAAATAATAACACTCAATAAGACGGTAGTCTTCAGTATATATCTTCCGGCCATGGTGGCAGCACTGCTGATGAGCAGCACTTGAGTCATGAGTGTGAAAGAAATCCTGCACCATCTTTGATTTCACATGGTTTGTACGGACTTTAATAGAAAATTTTCTTTATCTTAGTCATTTGTATTTTTACTGCTTTGCTGCTGCCTGACATAGTTTTCCCCTTCTTACAGGGCAGTATGAAGATATCATCTGGTCCAATAAGACATTTTATGAGCCACCATGTGACCTAATATCCAGGTTTATACCCTGATTATATTGGATTGAGAAAAGATCCACTTTAAAGCTTGTGAATTTAACTTACATTTGTAAGAAAAATATGTTTTTTTGGCATTAACTTGTCTAAGATACGTAGTTGCACCGTAAATACTTAATTCTCTAATTCATGCCAGTGAATAATAAGTAGAGTGACACACAGGAGCAGTAAAGGACCAAATAAGCTTTGTCATGAAAAAATAAAACTTTTTGTATCAAGTTATATAGTACAATTGAATTTAATGTAGAAAACTAACAGCAGTAACTTTCAAAATATGTATAATCATGACCAATCTTTAGTGAGATTGAGAGTGCTATTCAGTTGGGAAGTTGAGTGGGTATAATGTCCACTATACAGTATGTGTGCATTCATCCGTTTGGTAAGAGAGTGCATGTTTGCTACATGTGAGTTAAGACCAGAGGACTAGAAGGTGATATGTTCAGACAAGTGGTCCAGCACGAAAGGCTCAAGAACAGCATCAGTGGTTTTCGGCTGACCCTGCAGTCGCCTGCGAGACTCCTCACTCAGTCAGGCAGAAAGAAGAGAGACGAAGAATCCACATCAAGTGACGGGGGAGCTGATGGGAAAGTGATACACAGTGAGTGACCTGGAGAACAATGCATCTCTGCTCGGCCTGTGGGCTGCTGGCAGGCTGAGAGAGAGGAGATAGCAGAGACGTAGACTGACTCACTGAGCTGAGTCTCATAAGAGGAGCTGTGAGCGTGGTGATCCATATGTGGGAGGACAGGCTTTGCTTTCACGTCCACTCCATCGTCTTTTCAAATGACAAGAAGTGGTTGTGTTAAATTCTGAAGTGCTGATACATGAGCAGACGTTTCCATGTGTTAACAGAAGCTGTTCAACAAATAGTGACTTCACAGGAGCTTTAGTATTTGTTGTGTAAATAAATCTAGCTCTGGTGTTATCACAATAACAGAATTCTGGCTTTAAACCAAAATTTTTGATATTTAAAACAACAATACTTTAACCAGTGGAAAAAACATGAAGCTTTGCCACTTAACAGCAACTTAATTTTGTATCTTTTTTCTCTGTAAGATTAATATTTTAGTATTTTCCTCAGATGGGATTCAGTTGAGGTTCTGGTGGGCAGCTTGGTGCTCTGCTACAGTGTTTCCCCCCACAGAGACTGATCTGTCCCACTGTGATACATAGAGCCAACCTGGAGTTTCCTGCTTCTTTTAAAGCTCTGGGAATACACAATCATACTCAGTATGGCATGTGGAATGGTGCATTATTTAAGGATGGTAGATTGACAGTTTAAAGGGACAGTTCAACAATTTGGCAATTGTTGGTTGTGTTAGCTAAGCACAAGGCTGGAGGCAGGGGTGACAGCATACCTGCTTTCAACTTAAATTGAATTTGGAGGGAGAAGTAGATGACACTATTTGATTTTCATCATGCACTAATGCTTTTTTTTTTTTAGGTAAAAACTGAATTATTCAAAGTCCCCCTTATATCTATGAGTAGCCTATTGGAAGGCAACTCCACCAATTTTACACATCAAAGTCTGGAGGGTGTCTGTGCATCGGGGGGGTTTACCTGCCTATCAGCCTTAACTTTAAAATTATGGTATAATTTACACATGAATAGTTCAATTAAACATCAGTATTGAATGGTCTTTGGATTTTATCTAAATATTGGCCCATTTCTTTAGGTATGGGCCCAATGGGCAGACTGTACACCTTGGTGCATGGCATCCGCTGGGGTTTGGCAGACTTATTTTCAGTTGCAAGGAGGCGATAAATGGGAGGAGTGATATTGTGGCCTGAGTGGAGGTGTTTCTGACACCCTAACTGTTTAGTTAAGGAGTGTTGTTTCTGCCCGTCTGTCATGAAGAGGGAGGAGGGACTTAACAGTTATTCTTGAATCCATTTTCATTCTGTTGATTAATGTGCCCACTGCAGCAGACACAAAACTCCTTCCCAATAAAATATATTGAAAGTTATTTTCCTGATTTTTCATTCGTTTAGGAAGTAATCAAACATTAATTACTTTGTGATTTAAGAATCCATGCATGAGGGGTTTGACTTGTTGGTATACTGTATGAATATGTATGTATATAGAAACTCTGTGTCTATGTAGAGTATATGTACATCACCATACTAACTTACTTTACTGTCCTAATTTCTTCTCTGATCTACTTCATTATCATGTTTATGGTTAGTTAGTAACAGAAGTATTAGTTTGTTTTTTGTTGTTGTTGTTGGTGTTTAATTTTGCTTTTTCCCTTCGCTTTAAAACTAAAAACAATATTGTAAGGATGCTATAAATATGAACATCATATGTAATTTAAAGTAAATGTATGTAAGATCTCACATCCTTATAGTAAGTATTTAAAACACACACACACACACACACACCCGAATCTCTGACTGAAGTGTCAGCAGTAGAGTGGGATTCTGGGTAATACAGGCACCAGCTTTGACACGGAAGAGGCATGCAATAACAGATCATCGTCATTGCTAGGGATACATGACATTGTTTTATATATATATATATATATATATATATATATGTAAAGGGGTATTATTCAGCAGTATTAAGAATTGTTGCTATTAAACATATCAATTCAGAACTTCCAATTGCATCCTGTGGTCTTCCTTAACAGTTTTAATTATGTGTTTGTTTAATTGCCTGTATCTGAGGTAAAGACAGATTTTTCACACTCAATATTACACAAACAGTATTTTAAGATCACTGATATGTGGACTTGACATGTGAGGTGTACGCTGTAGTAATAGTTCTTATATCTGTGTTGTGATCTGTGAGTGTAGAGTGTATGTTGCCCATGTTTGTCATACTGCTGTTTCTTATGCTCATCTTGGTTTCTGGCGCACTATTTGTCCCACATGAACTACACCATGGCCACTTATGTCATCTGTCAACACACTCTGAGAATGTAGAAATCTTACTTGATAGAGATGAAATCCTTCAGGTGGGTGGAGACTCCAAGAAGCTTGCAGTGGTTAGTGACGTAGCTGATGTTAGTCAGGACGATTTTCTTCTTATACATTTTTCCCACTTCGAAATCCTAAAACAGATCATTTATTGTAATGTCAGTCCGCTGTATTTAAATTACGTCAACAAAAGTTGAATAATCAAAAATCAACTATTAATTAGACTCACGTAGTTTTAAACAAGACAAATGCAGTTCATTGGCTCAAAGACAAATGAATTCTTGTTTCTATAAAACCAGTAGTGTGGTACCTTGAAGATGATGATTTCTGGTTTACTGAGGAATGGAGGCCCTTTCAACTCTTTTCCATGAACTTTTTTAACAATCACATTGAGCTTTCCACTGGCCATCGCAGGTTGTTCCTGCTTTACTTCTGTCTGCACCGACATAGCTTTTTCATCCTGAAGCTTCTGTAACCGTACAGGAAAGAAACAGCTGGTGAAGTCATTATAAATAATCACTATGATAAACTGTACAATTGTAACATAACAAACTCAAAATGAATTGACATAAATATCCGTCCGTGTATAGAGCAGATCTAAAAGTGTGGCAGAAGTAGGAAATTTATAATTAACTTCCTGTCACAGTTGTTGATTTGTCATTTTCTCAGTTTTTCCCGTTTTGTTTGATTGACTCCTCAGAATGTTGGTGTTATCAGCCAACATGGAAAAAATAAACTTCTAGACCGTAAAATGTCCCACTAGATACCATGAAAAAAAACGTGAGGGATCTTTATCATAATGTGTTATACATTTAATATTTTATTTTTATTTTTTTACGTTTATTTTTCTTTAGCTTTTAGGCTTTATTTAGATAGAACAGATGGAAAAAATAACAGGTGATGGGGAGAGAGAAGGGGATGACATGCAGCAAAGGGCTGCAGGTTGAAATCAAACCCCAGCCTCTGCTGAGGACTCAGCTTCTGTACACAAGGTGCATGCTCTACCACATTAGCTACCAGGGCGCTCCAAACAATACTTTTTTCCTAGACAGTACCTTACTTGGAGAAAAATCTGCATGTTTTCATACAAATCCTTTTTCAATTAACAAAAGGAGCCAACGTTCTCAAATGTTAAATGTTGTCTAAACTAGAGCAGCCATAGAAGAACGCAGCCATAGAAGAACTCAGAAAATGGTATCTAATCTTCAGTCGATAACAGCTATCATTACTTGATAACTGTACAACAGTAACAGTAAAACAAAAAAAACATTGAGGTTCAACAACAAGCTGATTCAGAATGAATGTGCTGTAGTCAGATGGTGTGGAGTTACATGAGTGTAAAACTTTAAAAGTGTGAAATGTATCATCACGTGGCCCTGCTTCACCTTTTGTGGCTGCTCTATTTTTCTGTATTGTGAAGCATTTTCCATCATCCTTCTCCCCCTCATGAATCATCTGATTAGCTTCATTACATTGCTGTGCTCATCTAACGCAGTAGCCATTACCGTGTCGAGAAGTAGCCTTTGATGGGGGCCTGAGTCTGATCTGTATGTTAGGAGGAGAGATCACTTCCACTCGACTGGGTACTTGCTCAGAGCTTTGAGCTGTAGCACCACCCTCGCTCTGAGGCCTCAAAGGCACCAGCACAATGAGAAGTGATGCCTGTCGCCCCACGTTTCAAGTGTGTCAGGGGGCTGGATGAGGCCGAGCGCCAGCGCACCTCTATGACAGTGAGCTGGAGACATTTCAGATTCACATTTAAGGAAAGTGAGAATTGGTGCTTTCACTGTGGTGCAACTCAATAACAATATGATGGCGTTTGATGTATAGATATGTTGAGAGATATGAAAATAACAACACTAGCTTTGGCTTTTTCAAATGTTTATACTCAAACTGTATTAGAAAGTGCTAGATGCCTATAGGCACTCAGTGTATTGTAGGCTAATGTGCTAGGATTACCAACACATTCACACATAATACTTCTATTGTAAATAATTTGCTAAATCTCTGTGACCCTTTCACCCGACTCTAATTGGACATTTTGATCTGTTTTGATATGACCATGATGATGATTATCTTTGTTACTGTATCATCGTCTTCATCACTGATATTAGTAGCTTGAGCTGAAGCAGTGATGAAGAGTTTTAATGGATGGATTAATGTAGTTCAGCCAGGGGTCATTTTGCAGGAATTGTTAATGTAGTAGCAGCCAGGGTTGGCTTGCTAGATATAGAGCTGCAGGCGAAGTTAAACCTCCAACAAGTGATCGTATTATTTTCTATGGATCACAGGTTCTGAAGACGGATACTTGTGATGATGGCACTGGGGCGGTCCGCTCCCGTTTGCCAGATCTGAGCCACAAGCACGCCATAGCATGGCCACATGTGAACCAAGAGTGAACCAAATAAACCAGAACTGGCCCAAATCTGGGCCACCGTTAAGATGTAAGATTGCTTGCACTCTTCCTGATTCCCTCAGCATTGTGACCTGATTTCTGACCTTCTGTGACACATGGTGTCTTTTTTTCACTTACCAGTAATGAGCTACACATGAAGGCTGTTCCCCCTCCTGATCCTATCCCCACTAATGAAGGTGCCCTGACCATTCCATTTTGCACTGTTGTGTTAGGTGGAACACACTAACAACTTCACAACAGCAACTGGGAGCTGAGGCTGTGTTTTGCACCTGTCCCTACCCACACAACCTAAACCCCAATTTTCAACCAGCCTGATTAAATTAGTAAACAAGAAATCTGTTGAATCAGCTTTGTTGCTTACACCATATCTGGTATGCAACTATTTCTAATCAATTAAATACTGTTTTTCAGTGTAATTATTTAATTAACGCGCCTCAGTTTGCAGGTGGGGAATTCATCTGTTGAAAATTATGCAATAAGCACATCCACAGAAAAATGATGTGCCTGCTGTGAATGGGACATGATTTATGAGTGTTTTAATTTTAGCAGCTTGCAGGGATTTGCTTTTAGTTGGCAGTGGCTGTTCTTTTTCTGCACCTTGCTGTTCTGGTCCCAAAGCCCAGAGAACTCAGGCTCAGCCAGGCTTTCAGTAAGACTCTGGTGGCCCCCTTCCTGGTGCATGGTCTCCTCCAGGTCCTCAGCATCAGAGGAAGCTGATGATGAGCTGCTGCTGTCACTGACTTCTCTTAACTGCTGGATAAATGCACATACAGATTGGGCCGTAACTGTTAAAGTGCACTTGATTTCTTTACAAGGTTATTTCGCAAATGTCATCTCAGATGTTATGAACTGCTCACTATTGTGGCTCTCTCCTCAGTGGCTGATGGGGGGCTGGGATCCAGGTAGTGCAGGAGCTTCTCTCTTACCCTCCCCAGAGATGGGAAACTGTCAGTGGTTGAGGGTTTAGGCAGCACTGCCTGGTGTCTCTTTCTCCTATTTACCAGCTGTTCCTCCTCAAGGATTTTTGCAGCAATCTCCACTCTCTTTGACTTCTGCCTCTCCGCAAATTCCCTGAGAAGGGCAAATCAACAACACTGCATTATACTGAAATGCGGTCATGTATTCCTCAGCGCGCAGCGAGAGAAAACACCCACACACTGCTGCATGGAGTGGGAGTAGAGGACATGCATGTGGGAGAAGAGAGGAGAGGAAAGGAGAGGAGAGGACATACTCTTGTTTTCGTTTTATCTCCTCTAGTTGTTTCTGTTGGTACATATGCTTGATACTGTTGATGCCCTGGGCCTGCAGGGATTCTCTCAGTTGTCTCTGTTGCTGCTCTTTCTTCTGGGTGTTTGCTTTGGCTTTTCTTTGTTGGACCCGTAAGCTCTCCTAAAAAAACAGAAATCACACCAGATTAATGAGGCTATATTCGAGAGCTGATCATTTGAATCATTTGATGTACCTGTTGGGTGTTGAATCGGAAAATACAGCACTGAGTGTTATGATGATAGCATTGCAAGATCACGATGATGAGCGGATAAGTGCTTTCTGCAATAGCCTCCACAGTGCGGAGCTGATTTCACCATATTAAGGGATCCGAGGGGGTGTAGTAATGACAATAAAATGAAAATGTGGTTTCTGCTTAACATCTCTCCTCGCTAGGAGGAAAATTTGGTCAGAGTGGATGGTATAAGTACATTCATATCCTAATGGCTTTCTATGTATGATGATTTGCTTTGGCTTCCTAATGCAGCTGACCAAATGTTACAGTCTGGTTTGAATGCAAAATTGTACATTTTTGTACAATACAGTAATGTGCAATGTACACTTCACATGAACACAGACATTATTGTCTTAATCTCCCTCGTCTCAACCTCCCCAATAGTTAGTTAGTTAGTCGCTAAAACTACAAAAGCCCCTCTCTAAAGCCAGTGTTTGGTTTGTTCGTTCTCGTTCTCCCTCTGTAGAGTAACCTATAGTGCTTTAACTACACTCACTCCCTCATATATTTCCAGCCATATTTCTCCATATATTCCATCACGTCCCTTACCTTCCCTTAATGCCGGTTGCTTAACTAACTAACTCTTTTGGTGGTCGAACCTTTGTCCACCACGCTCAATGATATTTTCAAATTCAGACAGAAAACACATCTATTTTCTGTTCATCATGAGCTCTCCTGACTCACCCCACCCCTGTATTCTTATCAACACCATCCCCTGTGTATTTGTGTGTGTACTTTTACATGTAAAAATAGTTTTTTTTCTCTTTTTTTCTCTCTCTGCTGTTTTTACTGACTTACAAAGTGAGAGACTCTCTAGGTGATGTGGACTTTAAATAAACTGAAGTTGAAATTGAAAAGGTTCATTCTAAGGTAACGAAAACACGAGGATTCTTAGTTTCAGGTCAGATTATACACGAATGAAAAAATAATAATACTCAGTTTCTGCCAATAGATGCCCCTAAATCCTATACACTGGACCTTTAAAGTTGTCAGGCCATGGACAATGTTACTTAAATGAAATCTTCAGTTTAGATACAGTTTTGTTGTGATTTTGGACGAGGTAGGTGGATATACTTGGGAAGAAGTGTTGATTTTGAGTGTCATACACAACTCGTCAAATATACACACTTTGGGATTGTAGGAAGGGGTCGGCCACCATTAAAAGGCTAAAATCAGAAAATAATATTCAGTTTCAGTCAAACATACGTTTAACTATACAGTTACATGAGTGCATGTTTTGTTTATATACTCACAATGTACTTACATTGTCATTTTAGCACAAATCAAATGAGGCATGTCTTTAAAGCTTTATAAGCATATAATGTATCTCTAAATGTGGTTTGTACTTAAAATGTTGTTCACTTATGCACTTAGGAATGATCTTATGTTGCACTGTAGACATGGTAGCTATAGAAAGTGTTAATAATACATAGCACTACAGCCTGTGTATCTCATCACTGTTAAAACAACTACCATAATGCTTCAGGATCAGTATGGGAGGGTGCCGTTGCTTACTTGGGTGGCTGCTATGTTTGATTTCAGGGATTTGACAGCCTGTATCCTCTTTTCCAGTAACTCTCTGTTCTGCTGCTCCTTCTCAGCCTCTTGCTGGTGCATCCTGAATGAAACGAGGACAATCACAAAGCATGTGAATACTCGCATACAGCACAGAGAGAAAAGAAAACCTGCAATTACTATTTTGGATTGAAACTTACAGGAGCTGAGCAACATTGAAGTTAATTATAACTCAGAGCATTGCTTTATTCTCTATAACCACAAGTTCTATTTCATTTATAAAAACTTCTACCTGTCATTCAATTTAAATAAACAGATACAAATCTTACTATAACAACACAGATTTTAACATAAACACATGAACTTTTTGGAGAAACAAAACTCATCAGGAATGGCGAGCAGATAAAGAAATCAGACAGTAGCAGAAACAAACCAAACAGGTGAGAATAATTAATTTAAAAATTCTAATTGAAAAATTAAAATAGAAAGAAATCAACAACCTTGGCAGTTAAACCCTGCAGATTGTCCACCATCTAAAGGAAAGACTAGATGTATGTCATGCTCTGATTGTCTGATAGTTTTGGCTTTTACACAACAATAACTTCTTTGAATACCTCAATCAAAGGTAAAATGGTGCTCAGTGGCACAGAGGAATGAACTACAGTACATCAGGCTTTAGCTCCTCAGGGAATACTTATTAGTAGGACCACTTCATTGTTGGTTTTCGGCTTTTAAAGGTTCAACATATTAGATTTTGAACATTAATATAGCAGCAAACAACAATTTGTTATATTAAGATATAATGGAGTAATGGCTTCTCACTTCCCCAGTCACAAAAGCAACTGAATGTGTACATAATGTTACACGTAAGGGTAGGCATGATACCGATATTATGAATTTGTTTTGCAAATGTCAAAATCGTTAGATGTCGTTGAATGTTGTATATGGCACCTTTAATGTCTCTTTGACGATA
Source organism: Pagrus major (assembly GCF_040436345.1). Lineage (NCBI taxonomy): Eukaryota > Metazoa > Chordata > Actinopteri > Spariformes > Sparidae > Pagrus > Pagrus major. The sequence continues at coordinate 24,772,372 of NC_133221.1, read as the reverse complement.
AGAAAAGATATAAAAAAATTAACAGCCTTGTCCTTTTATCCTAACCTTTTCGGTGGACCTATGGTGCGATATTGTATTTCCGAAACACTTGGCAACAAAGACACATGTTTTAGGGGAGACCTGTCAAAGTCACATAAGCCCACTGTCACCCTTGACTCGAATAGACAAGAAAAAAACCTGAATTTACTGTACAAGACATTGTTCTTCATAGTTAGCATTTTTTGACTAATATCATGACGAATCACGAATCACTTTTTTCTGCTCAGATCTGATCTGCAATTTCAGCTCAAACTTTTCAAATGTGTTGTCTGGCATACTTGTCATATATCTGCTAATATGAGCTTGTAGTCTAAGCCGTTTTCTGTCTTTATTGGCTTAACATCTGATTACCTTTTGATGGTCTCTTTTAAGTGCTTGGCAGCCATCCTGCGGTTCGCCTGGCCCGCTTCAATGTTCTTCTGACGTTCATTCACCGCTTTCATCAGCATGGCTGCCTGTTTACTATCAGAACAAAAAATCACTTATACACACAATATATCAGTCTTTCATGGCTATTCAAGGTTCATATAACTGGTTCCTCAGACAGGCTTCGCACACAAACAATCAAGAAAAACATTTTTTTTATTTTACAGGACAAAAAATACTCACAGGGGAGTTATGTTGCACTGACAAATGAATAATTCACTATCTGTCACTATGTGCATTTAAGTGGTATTTCTCCTAAACATGATGTTAAATTTTCTACTTACACTGAGATCAATAATTCTCATATTTGTAAGCATCACAGAGGAGTACCACACACAGAAGAACAAGGCAGCATGAATGGAAAAGATGCTTGTTTTCCCTACTCCCTGAGATGCTGCATCTTGAGCTGCAGGTTCTGGCTGGCTTTCCTCTCCTGCTGAATCCTTGTCGCTGCCTTCTGCGCCTTCATGAGCTGGAAGACCCGCTCCTCCTCCTGCACCTCCTGCCGGAGCGAAGAGAACCTGCCAAGCTCCACCGCCACCTCATTCAACTCCAGTCTGAGGGACAAAGATGTAGAATGAGATGGACGTAAATAGAAGATAGAGTTAAAGGTGCTGACTGATGGTGTTTATTATCTACTGTAGCAGAGGTAATATGGGGCTTTGAAGCACAATTCAGAAATAATTTTGCTCTAAAGGGGCACTATGTAGTGTTGGAGAAAAAATTAAAACTCAGAATTTTAATATTTACAATATTAATGAGGTAAAACAGTAAAATTAAAACAGTATGAAACTGTGTTGTCCTTTAAGGTCAGTTTGTTTAGTGAGTTATTCAGTCACAAAATCAAAGACAGTGTGTTTATTTAGTTTGTTTAGGCATAAAAAAAATCAGTCAATGAAGATCTTTCTCTTCTGATGAAAATTCTTTCCCCAAAACTACATAGTGCACCTTTAAATCATTACTAGGAACAGATCGGTCAACTGGTCTAAGAGACAAACATTTAATGGGTGTCGTAAAAGCCCACCAAACAGCATTCAGACCATTAAAAGACAACATTTTCCTCTCAAAAAACATTCAGTCCCTTACAGCAGAATGAGTCAGGATTCCTTATAGGTTTAACAAAACAAGCAAACTGCCCCAGACCACACTGGAATGATTTTGTAACTGAAGTCCAACATTTACAAAAGCAAAGTTCTTCTTGCATATCAAACTCTTGGGATATTAGCATGCCATAATTGCTTGCTTGGCAGCAAAAGCCTTCCAGCAAAGACGGCTGTTTACAGCATATATTACTGCGATGCATAACTAAAAAGAGCACTGTGCTAGAAAAAAACACGAGGGGCTGTACTGATGTGGGCGGGTTGTTGAGATGCTGAAATACAACCAGTTTGAGAAATAGATCCATTGGTTTTAAAGTTTATCAGGTGCCTGAACACTGCACAGCGACTTGTACTACTATTAAGCAGGATGCGGCTAATTGGCAAATACTTTGTTTCTGGATGATGTCACATTGTGTTGCGGCAAAAGTTTGGGCAAATTAGCTTTTTTTCCTGCGCCGTCTGCATTTGTGTCAATACAGTATTTCCATTAATATAAATGAGGGGGCTGCATTTTTCCCACAGTACTAATGGCTGTCAGAACAAGACCGTGCTGAGTGTCAAACCGTTTTCCTCTCTGACTCACTCTTGTTGCTTCAGATCAGTGTTGATGTGGCCCTCCAGCTCCTCCTCACTCTGCAGCCTTTGACACAGATGCTTATGCTGGGATCGCAAACGAAACACTGCCACACTGCAGAGGAAGATAAACACAGATTCACAGGGGCTGGACAAAACGGAAACGTCTCATATACCAGTCAGTGTTACTTTTCGAGCTCACCTGTTTTCTGCTGCTTTCTGTCGCTCGATCTCGTTCTCTACGTCATCCCTCTGCTCCACCAAACTCTCAATGTTCTGATGACAGAGTTTAAGTTCTTCTCTGGAAACAAGAAACATAAGATAACAGAGACAAGTTCAAGTGTTGACATAGAGAAACATCCCAGATAAAAGCCAATAAGCAGGAACATTTTCAGGGTTGTTAAAGTGCAACATTTTCAGAGCATCAGGCTAATAGATTTTCTTGTACCTACAACAACAAAGGGAAGGTAATTATGTCAGCTTACAAGGTAATCTATTGAAGATACTGAAAAGCTGAGAGTGGACACACACATTTCAACAGTTTTAATCGCCCAATGTTCTTTCTGCAGTGAAATGGTGTGCAACACAGCAATCTGTGACCGAGGGAAAAGACTGTCATAAAAATTTTAAAAAAAATCACGGCACATGCTACAGTAAAAGCTGCAGGTTGGTTAAAAGCCATGTGTGCTTGGGTTCCATTAAACTCATGTTTGATCAGAGTGCAGTACCACCCCATCCTGACCTTTGAGGTTTTGTGCTAAAGGGAAATGGAAGCCGTTTTCCCCAGGGGGCTGCATCACAGGTCATCGGGTGCTTAATGGCTCGCAGTGCAGACAAATAAAAAGGAGGAAGAAAAGTGAGAATAGAGGACATTATGGGAAATGTTCTCTCTTCAGCTGAAATGATTTTCCTGCAAATTGCTGAATCAATTGGTACAGAAATGATTGGCCAAGTGTGAAGAGGCCAAGAGGGGGAAGACCTGAGAAAGTGGAATAACACTATAACGGAAATGATTGTGGGATGTGTTTTTCTTTACCAATGCAACGACCTATGACAAAAAGACACTTGAGTTTTTGTATTCCTACTAAAAAAAAGAAACAAATAATTTAACTTTATGTGTACGGGTTTCAAACGAGTCTAGAAAGGCAAAAGGATCGCTGTCCAGGTTAAGGAGCTACTGTGGCTCTAGAGGTCTGTTGGTTGCCAGATCCAGACCTGGCTTTCAGCACGTCATGCTCCTTCTGTCGGTGAAAGCAGTCCAGCTGGTCCAGGTTTCGTCTCAGCTTGAACATCCGTGCTGTCGCGGCATAACTCCTTTTCTCACCGTTGTCGGCCACAACTGAAGGGTTACCATCACCATCACCATCATCGTCGTCCTCTCTTTGTGCAAAGCAAATTGGCATTTTTAGAAAGCTTGCATGTTTAATGCAAAATTCAAACTATTCATTATGTACGTACATAGAATTATTCCACTATAATGCCTGGAGGTGTTTGCACTGAGGCTTAACGATGTAGAAAGCATGAGTAATTAATTTTAGCTTTGTTATTTTCTATTAAAATATCATACTGAGTATCACATTGAGTCACAGTGACTTTGTGGTTCCAAATAGTAAGTGGGAGATAACAGGATTAGGGATTAATACACGGGCATATGTATTTTATTGCCTAATATTATATGATTCACAGTAAACCAAGAAACACCCACTCATACAAATCCTCTAACCACGCCAAATCAGGGGGAAGGGCTGGCTCATCATCGCTAGAGGTCTCCTGGCCTGGACCATCTCCTGAAATATATACAATACAACCATTAAGTGAGGATAACCCAGTCTTTTCAAACAACCAAGGTAAAATAGACGTTATATATTTGTGTAATTATGAATTAAAGAGAAGAAGTAGCTACAGTCTGCTTGTCACTCACCCTCACTGTCCTCATCAGTGCTGAGGTGGACACCCAGCTGTCCACAGCTCTCTGACGCCACATCAAATGGACTTTCCCTGTCTTCGACGTCCATTTTTACCTTATTAATAACACAGGCGCATATTATTAAACAAACCTATAGGTTGTATGCAATTTAAGATGAATCGTTCAAAGCCACAGACATACACTGACAAAATGTAAACGTTAGCACTTGTCACAATTGCGGAAATAGGCGCTGGTCTCATTTTAAAAAGTCGAAATTTCATTTTAAAATGTTGTTTGGTGAATTCTTTGTACACCGATTCGAAGAGTGGCTCTGAGGGAATTGCAGAAAATCATCAGCCATATATTGTTTAAGTCTGTAACATTGCCAGTGTGTACGGCAGTATTCAATAAGCAGACAACTGAATGGAATTTGGCGTGTCGTTAAAATGAGCTAGCTTAGAAAACTACAAAGCTTCACAACTAATGCACATTAAACGCTGAATATAGGCTGTATCATGTTCGAAGTTCATACATGAATACATTTAGCAACCATTAAGCCGTTACCTCGCTTGGCTAGGCTTTGCTTCTCCTGACACGATATCTTCTCAAAGATACTTCTCCTCACTGCAGAAGTTACTCCGCCATGTTTGTTAGTGTTGCCAAGGAGACGGGACGCAGGGGGCGGGGCCCCAAGACGTCTGTCATCTGAACTTGCAACTGAAAGCACGTGCTGGTGATAACATGAAATGGACCATAATGGCGTCGTACCTCTTGTCGTTATGACACAGGTGTGCCAAACCTCATCACCCAAGAAGACGTTTAAACAAGTGAATGGCAGGCAGAGTGCTTGGATCCAATGTTAAATCAGGGAAGTCAATTAAAAGCAGTTTCTGGTATTGAATTAATGACGCAGACACTTGAAACGCACACAATCAGGGATCCTTTACGACTCTAACTGTTGTCAGTGTAATTTCCCCAAACTAACACTGGTTTATTTCTTTGGACTGATATCAGTCAAGCTACACTCAGCAGAAAACATCTCAGCTTGTTCAGAGAGAATGATAAATCTGTGAGTTATGCAAAATCTTTTGTCAAGCATGCAAGATACAGTATGTCCCTATCTGATTTACACTGGGAAAGTACATTAATTTATACTTGATCAGTATTGCACTGGCACAGAGGGCTTTTTACTGGGAAGATTCTCTTTTATTTGACATCATAAAGCTTTCAATTCATCGTGCTGCTGAAGAAGAATTCAGATGAGGAGTGTGCGTCTTACTGTAGAACATATTGAAATCTTGTGATACAGGAATATTTTGTATTGCCATGGGAAACTGAATAAATAAATAGTACTGTATGAGTGTGTAATGTAGGATATGGGGCAAGTTTTGTCTGAGAGATGAAGGCAGAGCAAAATAACTGCGAGGGAAACAAAGACTCTGGCTGACAAAGAGTGGATCAACAGGAGGAAAACAGAGCGAGCAGAGAGAGATGGAGAAGGAGAATACATGAGGGTGAGAGGAATAAAGGGAATACCAAATAGTTTGTGTTTGAGAGACACAGAGAATACAATAACATGCAGTGCACTGCAACGTGCACTGTAGCCCGGTGGCTTCACATCAGAAGAATTTTTAGTGAGAATCCAAGTGTAAGGTCTGGGGGGAGAGACGGTGGTTTGAATCCACAGCCACTGACTCCAGGACAGTCCCTGCTCCCCAGGGTGAGGCAGCAGAAACCAGGGCAGGTGCAACTATGCACTTCTCCCTACAGTACAGGATTCAGGTTATGTTTAATGAGGGTAAAAAATAAAAGTCTGCACATTTTGGCAAGATGGAGGATACATTTACGATATTATAGAGGAATAATAATGTTTCTATTCTTATTTCTTTAATTTCGATTTTTCTATAATATATAGTAATCAATCCTATTTGGGATGAGACATGTTTTGTAACTTTTCCTTGTTTTGTTTTTGCTTTATAATCTATTTTAAGATATTCTAAAGCTTCTTGTATCTGGTGATCTTATAAAACTTCATGTGTTTTTTTACAGTGGGTAGACAAAATCATGTGAACACCCATATGCTCCTGAACATAATAGTAAGGTGAATGTACTTAAAGGGTAACCCCGCCAATTTCACACATTGAAGTGTGTACCAAGGTCTTGGGGAGTACTGCTGTATATGTGTAAGTAGTATGAAGCCTTTTGTTGCTCCAGAGGAAGCTGTATGTAAAGAGATGAATTGCCTCCAGTGATGTCACTTAGTGACTAGGTTGTATTGTGGGTAATGTAGGCGGCAGGTTTTGCAAAGCAGTCCACTGTTGGACTCATTATGGACAGTGAACATGAACTTTCGAACAATGAATGAACAAAACTAATATAGCATAAGAGATATTCCTTTTTTTCCCAATACATTCTTCTTCCTTTTTCAAAACCCAGTGTCTACATTACCCACAATGCAACTTAGCCACTGAGTGACTTTGACACACTTTAATTGGAGTGGAGCGACCTTTAATCATCTGACAAGCAAACTTTGAGATATTTTAAATGTTTCCAAGCTACACGAGACAACTGACAGAAAATCATCTGAAGTATTAGCAAGTTCAAAATGATGTATAAGCAACACTGACTAACTTGCATTTAGGTTTTTGCATAGTTTACTCCTTAAAGGTAAATTGTGTAGTTTGGATAAAGAAATTCGAACTCAGAACGTTTATATTTACAATATTAATAAGATAAAATTAATACAAATTCAGAAATATTTATTAGATATATTTCCATAATAAACAAGCCGCCCACAGAGGGGAATTAGGTCTGTTTGAAACTGGGAAGATGGCCGATCCTGCAAACATAAACAGAGTAAAACAGTATGAAATTGGACAGATTGTTTATTCCACTTATTCAGTCATGAAAATAAATCATGACTGATGATTTTCTTCCCCTTTTCTTCTCTTAAAAACTACGTAGTGCACCTTTATTTTAGTCACTGTAATTTTTGTTATGTCTGCAGTGTGGAGAAGACTGCATCAATTATGACAACTCTTTTTTAAATGTGTCTCTCCCCACGTTTTCTAATAGAAGTGTCATCTCTACTAGTCTTATTATACTGTGAATGTTTTTAATACATGGATTTAAATATTGTGTCCGTGCTGTTCTTACAGATTTTATGTATCTGGTATCTGGTTATTGGTATGTTTCTGTGTGTGGTGCTTAATTATGACAGCATTCACAGTTCTGCTTTGCTTAATGGGATTGTGTGTTTTTTTTTCAATGCTTTCATTTGACGGTTGAAAGTAGAGAGATGACAGGAAAGGAGGGGACTGAGAGAGAGATGCAGGATGACGTTCAACAAATGTCCTCATATTCTCGAATATAACTGTCAATATTCAGCTTATTGTACTTGACTATGATATTTTATTTAATGACTACTGTATTCTGTAGAGGCGAAATCTCCTCTAATTATGGTCTTTGGTCCCTGACATGAAAAGTGTTATAAACTTTGTGCTGCAGTATGAGAGGAGAAAAATTCTGATCCACATGAGAATTATACATTAAATTATATAACAGTCTGGAGTGAGGTATTGGGTCAGAGCAGTTCCTCGTTTCCTCACATTATGTCAATTTTGGAGCAGTCAGCTGTACCAGAGTCCCTTTAGGAATTGTTTAATTTTATGAGAGCTCATCACCAAAGTGTCCCTTTTAGAGAATACATACAATGATGTCACGAAGGACTTCGACTTAATACATAATTAATCTTTAGTTCATAGTTATTTCACTCTTAACAAACAATGAAACATGTTATAAACCATTTATCAAGCTATTGTAAAGGTTTATACATCAACATCAGTTGCAAGTTTATGGAGAAAGGGCTAACGCATTTTGTGGCTGCGGCAGCTGGTCGCGGCATTTCCGGTGGCAGCTCCAGCTGCCTTGCTGACTTTATGGAGGCAGGCTGCCAAGCCAGTGACCGCAGCTCGAGCCTATGTTTCAACATTTGTAAGTGTGACACCACTGGATATTTTTAAGGGCAAATTTCAAAGATTGTTGACAATTGCAACGGCTAAAACGGGTATTTTAAGTCAACACAAGTCTCTTGGAAAGAGAAAAAAACAGAAAATGGAGCCATAGAATGGTTTATTATAAAGTGTTTCCCACGCTCCTTTATTATGGGGAAGGTCTCTTAGAGCATCTCAAGGACCTTTGGGTGGCCATTGGGTACCACTGGGCTTTCCACTACAGTGAAATCCAAGTTTATTGGAGAGGTAATTACCTAATGGGGATGATTCAAACGTGTCAAATATTACATAATATACTGAAGTCCTATGTTCGTGACATGCCTTCCTGCCGCCGCCCCCCCGCCTTCCGTGGCCAGATTGAATCTGACGTTTAGAGGCCAAGCAAAGGAGGGATCGGCAGATTAGTGCGTCTCTCTCTCTCTCTCTCTCTCTCTCTCTCTCTCTCTCCATCAATCCCCCCCCTCTCTCTGTGTGTGTGTGTTGCTGGAGGACAGGCGGCGGCAGCAGCGGCTGGTGGATCGGCTCGTTGTTGCGGTCGTAGCTGGGAGTTTGGCTTCTCCGCGCTCTCTTCTTCTTGTGCGCTTCTGGACGCGGAGGAATCGGGGAGAACCGATCATGGGGCCATCATCTTCAGCAGCATTTTCAGCAGCATCAGCATCATCAGCAGCGCACTTTACTTTCTTCTCGGCGGCGCCGGATCACGACGAGAGCGCACTAAAATAAAACTCCCTGGCTTTTCTTTTTTAAAAAAAATTGTTTTCTTTCTTTTTTACGCATTCCAATCGTGGAAACTTTTCTTCTTCCCCCCCGTCAATTATTCATCGTACAGAGTGTGGAAATGGAGGTCCCAACTTTCCTGCTGTCGAGTCTCGCTCTGCTCTTCGTTGGAGGGGATATTTTCACCAGGTGAGATCAGCCTTTTGACTTCTTGCAGGTGTCTTCACATGATGCGCTCCAGACTAAAATAATGCCAGGGGGTGAATCAAAAGTTGGATGAACCATAAACCTAAAGTGAAAATAAGGATTACATCACGAGGACTGTGTTATAGCCTAATAACCTAATATTAACAACCTCTCTATGGAATGTAAATCAGGAGGCAGTCAACAACCAATATAATCAAATACTTATACTTAAAAATAATCACAGCTCAAACATCGCCTGTCAGTTTGATCCTCCTCGCCTCCCACCACTTATTGATATGAACGCACAACACGCTCGCAGCTAAGTGTATTGAATTGGCTGTTCGTGGCTTTGCCCTCTGCATCCTTACATAAAAACACTTCTCCACACCCCCGAGTCAAAGTCTGCTTTCTCCTCTGCTTTCCCTCCGGGCACATGGACCTGATGAGACTATTTACATAATGCATATGCATAGAAAGAGGTGTCGTTTTTATGATGATGATTGGGTGGTGAGTAGGCGCGTTTGTGCAGCGCACAGTGTCAACCACCTCCAGGCCTGTTCGACCCGGGTCAAATATAAGATGGGGGGCCATGATGGATGAGGACAGGCCCACTACAGGACGAATATGGTCAATTTAAAGGTGCACTGTGTAGTTTTGGGGAAGAAATCTTAATAATTGCAATCTTTTTACATCTAAACAAACTACATAAACTCTTCGTATTCATGACTGAATAAACCAAATAAACAAACTGACCTTAAAGGACAACAATATTCAACAATATGTGGCGGACCCTGCCACCTTTCTAGCTCCAAACAGTGTTCTGTGGTCCTTATTCTCTTGTGAGAACAATTTGTTTATTCAGCTATGGCAAAAAAATATATTTCTGAGTTTGTATAATTACCTCATTAATTTTGTAAATATTAGCCTACATTTCTTCTCCAAAACTACATAGCGCCTCTTTAAACAGAGCGACCCCAACTATATAGATGTCTAGCTTCTAGCGTAATCACACAAATATGGCACTGAATTTGGCTCACAAGCGCATATTTTGCTAAAGTTAGTCTTTAACTGATCTTATTCAACTGTGAGGTGAGATCGAGATAAGCACGTAATGGAAAGCTTACCATCTTGAGGCAAGAAAATCTTAAACCCAGTGCCGTTTTAAGTGTTTTTAAAGTCGTCACATTGAATTTTAATCCAGCCCTGACCTCTGACTGTCACTCTGGTTGTGTCAAGATTACAAATGGCCCTCTTACACAGATTTCCCAAATACAAACCCTACGCTTTTATCAGGTGAGTTTTAGCGCTTTTAACTTTATATTTGTTTTCAATGGGGGTCTGTAATACATTCATCCGTGTGCAGTCTAAATGCCTTCATGCTCTCGTCCATAAGCTTCCACGAGCATCCGGTTCATAGGATAACCAAGATTGACTACTGAGCCCCAATTTCCCCAAAGCCCATGTGCTGGCAAGTGCCTCCACTGAAAAGGGCAAAGGGTGAAGCTGCTTAAGCTTTGGGTGAAATTTGGGCAAATCTCTTCTATTGTCCCTCTTGGCTGATCACCAGTAGAGGGAGTAATAGCTATTGTAATTGGATTTTCCTGCCTCTAGTCACTGCTGTTATTATTATTTTGTTCTCAGCACAATGCAGAGTGTAGGCTTTTTCTTGCACCTCATTATGTGTCAGCTCTCTTTCTCTCTCTCACACACACACACATGCACACACACTCAGGCTTGCACGCACACATTCCCGCTTGCCTTTGGTGGTTGAAAGTTGCTGCTTCCTCTCCTCACCCCCTCCCCTACTCTCCCCTCCCCTCCCGCCTCTGAACAGACTTACTCCGGTTCTCTTTTTAGCTCCTCGTTTATCCATTTCACAAAAGTTGCTTAGCTAAGTTATGCCTCGCCACCTTTAGTGTGGCGTCAATTTCACAGCTTTTCTTTCCAGCTTAAGTGCCACTTACCCTTCACTTCACCAAACACAGTGCGCCCAATTGATAGTGTAATATGCGTTACAGAGACAACAAGGACTGGGTCTGAAACACTGAAGCCCAGTTAAGGAAAATGTGTACGGAATATAGAACACGCAACACATTGTACACAGACTGCACTGGTCTTGGTAACAAATGTTTCCAAAAGAAACAAGTCTCATTGGTTGTTTTAACCCCAGTGAATATAAACAAAGGTATTTTGTCAGATGATAAAATGATGAAAGCATTCAGTAGATCAGTAGATATTCAAAAATAAAGCTAGTTATTCAACAATTTCCTTAATGTCAACAAATCCAGTGAAAAGATCAAAACCCACAAAGATCGTTCTAACAAGGCTGTAGTCAATATATATCAACAAACCAAATATGCATTAACACACAGAAAATAGTCCCCAGCACAAACTAACTATTTACTACTGTTTGAATCCCGTTGGGGCACAGTATTGTGCCCAGTTGTCTCATTCGCAGAGTGAAATACAGCAACCTAGTCAGTGGCCTTATGCTACTAAGTCTGATGCTAGTTCAATGGAATCCCTCTAGGGTCAAATTTTGAAGCTCCTCACTGCTGCCGTTGTATAAAGAGGGAGAAAAGTCTGGGTCAGGGGGTGGATGGGCTGGTTGGATGAGCTATAGACTGAGAACAGGGTTCACGTCCAGTTTGTGACCAAGACTCAAAGGTGACTTATTTAAATTATGTTGCGTAAGTAAGTTAACGTTTGCAAGTTATGTTACAAGACTGAATGTAGTTATTTTAACTATAGTATACTAAGTAAGTATAAGCTTCTCCTGAACCCAGTCAAGTATTTTTGGTGCCTAAATCTCCTAAAGTTGTAATATGTAAACTGTTGGTCAGCAATCTTTATTTTGAAAAGTGTAACTGAATGTTGCATAATTTGTATTATTACTAACTTGACCGCAGAGCCCATCACTTATAAAACTGATGCTCGAGGGGTCGGTAGAACATCATAATTTGTATCTCAAGGCCACTGACGATGCTGCCATATTTGAAGTGTTGTGTGTTTTTTTTTGACCTGTTTTGAAAGGTTTATAGGAACCAGTGGGATTGGGGTGGAGAGTAACAGTATGGGAATAGGTCGGTGTTGAAAGAGTGTTGAAAGAGAAAAGCACAGGTGATACGAATCGTGTTAATGATTGATCTGTTGAATTGAGGTGCAGCTGTTATAAATTTTACCAATCACACCTGTGTCTTTTCTGCTATAACATGTCAAAATGAGAGCCTAGATTTCATGGTTTTATAAAGAAAATGGCTACATCTTCTTTTAGCTTTTCTCCCATGAATCATTTATAGCTTATTTGCTGACAGCAAAACATAAAAAAAAATTCATATGTAGTGCAATTTTTTAACAGTGGTTTTGGAATCTGACCACGCAAACACTTCCTGCAGCAGAATAACAACAGAAGTCCTCTGGTGGTTTTTCAGTGGTGAGCTTTTATTTTGAAGCAGCTGCATGAAGCGTTAAGTCTGAAATATATTTACAATCAGCCCATTTGTCAAAATAAAATACTGGCAGTTAAAGTTTCCGCAAATCACTGTTACGTTATTGACATTTTTCTACAATGTGTGTCATATCATGTTCACATTACATGTTTATGACCTGACTTTCATACTGGGAGGTGGAGGTGATGGTGGTGGAGTTATAGGCAAGATGAAGATATAGCAAAGCTTTGTGATCATTTCCAGTGGTGTTTGTGGCGACAAAACCAGTTATGTTAAGCCAAAATATGATCTTTCCGTAACCCTAACCAAGTAGTTTATGTTCCTAAACCTAACTCAAACATAAGCACAGCAATGTAACAACATAAAACTTAACCTAAAGAAACGTAAAGTTGCAACATAAAGAAATCAAAAGTTTCCACATATCCGTAGTTGCCAACATTTATTCTGACGACTGGGTTGTTACAATTTATTCAGCTCGTTTTGAAGCAGATCAGTCCACAGTGAGGTTGCTTTCTGGCAGATAAGGGTAAGAACAGGGGCAGTGGATTAAATCAAAACAGCACAGACTCCCATGTTCTGCATGAAGTTAAACATCATCTGACAGTCACGATGACACAGCTTTGTTGATGATGTCCACATTTGACCTCTTTGAGCAGAGTCTTAGTATTGTGGGTCAGCGTGGTTACCATCAGCTGAGAAGAATGGAGTCAATATGAGACTAAAGAAATCTGGATTAAACTAAGATAATAACAAGAATTATGGCCAAAACTATTTAAATAAATAAAATACCATATACAGATCTGTCCAACAGTATGATTCATTTTACAAGATGGACAGAAAAATATGAGTAGTATGTTTCAGCTTTTCACAAATACAGGCAGAGGAGGACTGTCGACATTTTGTGTTATGTGCACGCACAAGATAACATGATAAGCAGATAACAAATGTGGATTTATGATAGTTTATCAAGATGTGACGCAGCAGGATTTAATTCCATCATTTCATGATCCTTCTGGGCCGTCACACTTGTCCTTAAACCTGCATTGAAGTGACACAGTGCTCCTAAGTAATCTGTATCAGAGGCTGAGTCAGCTGACAAATCCCTCCTACTGTCCAGAGAGCACATCTCCCAATAACACAGTGATTTGATCATGTTCCTCTGGCTGCGTGAACTGGCTCTAAAGCCCAGCTCAGCTCTGGCAGCAGGCTGAGGTGGTGCAGGGACACTTCATGCTTCCACTAAAAGCCTCCTACTCAGTTTAAGGTGACGCACCACACATAAACAGAACAAGGTTTATTCCAATAATTCGGTTGTGTAATCTGTCTAATATGCGCACTAATATTCAAATTCTTATTACCAAATAGATATGAATAAATCAGTTTGGGATTTTTTTTAATACTCTTAAATTCCTCTGCGAGCACATCAAATGTCACATCCATATCTACCAAGTAATGAAAATATTGTATTGTGGAGACACGCCATTTTGACAGAGCTATTATTTAGACTTTATTTTGATGCTGTTAGTAAACATAACAAAAAGCAGCAAAAAGGAAAAATACTGTTAAAATGTCCAGCAGCAAAATTTGGCAAACAGTTCCCATAAAACTACAGTAAAATACTGTATATCATTCAACAATGAATTCCATGTATACATTCTTCGTAATTTTATGGTAAAATTTAGGTAGAATTACACATTTTTATTGCATAATAACAACTTGAAGGTCGTTATCTTTTAGATAACATCATAATTATGTTATTTTAATAGACACATGACGTGTGAGTTTCATCACAACCGAATTCCTGTATGTGTGGAAAAGGCTTAAATACAATACTTAGACCTCAATGTTTTTAAAAACAATTTTAATAATCAGAATAATTAAAACAATGTATAGTGTATAAGTTATAGTGTCTAGACAAATAAACAATTAACTCATCACATGTTCCCAAAGACAAAACTATGTCTCTAAATCGCTCATTTTGTCCGGCTAAGAGTGAAAAAACCTCAAGTGTGTTCAGTTTACAATATGGTTTGAAAAAATAAATAAACATGCTCAGATTTGAGAAGCTGGCACCACCACCACCACCACCAGTGACATGACAATGAAAGGTTGCCACACTTTCTGTTGATTGAATAAATTAACTGATGTGACCAAAATCACAGTTTTTACGAGGGACTCATCACCTTCAACAGCATGTTGTTTTCCCTTTGCCAGATATTCTCTTTAAAGAAGAGCTCCAAAAACAACTGGGCTAAAAAGCTACGGGACCATTTACAGGTCATTTTCTCTGGTACAGAAAAAGAAGAAAGTCACACATTATAGTGTACAGTATAATAAAAGACTAACTATCATGTGGACACCAGCTCATGAAAACATTTACCCTGTTCTCTGCAGTTCATCCCATAATGATGAAGGAGCAACATGACGCTCGTACTGTACGTCATGTAATGAAAGCTATTCAAGGACAAATGTCACCTTATTAAAATGTGGAGAAGCAGAGGACGCTCAGCGACCTGAACGTGAGCCCTGCAGCATTTTCCACTCTGATAAGGAGAAACCTGCTCTACGCTAACTCTTCTCCACAAGCAGCTCTGTCCTGCACAGCATGTTTATTTTATGTACATGATTCTTCTGTAGATGTCCCTGTGTTTATCAGGATGGGATAATGACCTCGTGTTTAGAGGGACCATTCTATAAATAGAGGTTCAAGGACTTTCACACTGCTTAAGTGTCCTTGAGCAAGACACAGTGAGACACAGCTGCTGGGCTGCAGCTTATCTCTGACCTCCCTGCAGAACGTGGGGGGCAAGAGACGCCGACGTGATACAGTCACTGTGAAGTTAATGATTAAGATTTACAGCAATTCACTCGAGTCACTCATTCCCATACAATAAGTCTACAAAGCCCTTCTCTTAGAGCCTGAATCAAAAGGATCCCTGATTTGCAAAACATAAAGGACTCGTTCTACAAGAGAAAGCTTAGGACTCCATCAGCATGAATTCTGGAGTAGATTTGATCCACTGTGTGATGACAGAAGGATGTTCAGATGTCCACTGTAAAGTATGCATGACAGTGAACAAAATCATTTTAAACAACTCTCAGAATCCTCACAATACAACGTTGTTCCCAGTATGTTGAAGAGCTATAAAGTCTCCTTCCCTTCTGACCAGTTTTCAGAAATATGTTTACAATATTAATTTGGCTGATGATAGAGGGTTGATAAGAGTGGATGAAAGAGGAAAAGGATGGATAGTTTTTAAAAAAATAAGTATTTGGGTTACATTTGACCAAAAGTAGACAGTGAGTTTTGGAAGAATAAATGCATTAGCCAGTGTAGGAAATAATTGGTAATTGTGCCTAAGCTTATTTTAATAGTGTTGATTTAGCATTTTCTGCACCACAAAATAGTATTAATTAGTACATTTTACTCAAAAAGAGCAAAAAGATAAAGTAAGTATAAATACCTATCACTAATACACTACTTGTCCATGATATCCTGACGTCTAGTTCCTAGTGCGGGTCAAGCTCCAAAAATGCTGGATCCAATCTCCCGTCTTTCAGGCTTTTATAAAAGTTGTTGTTTCCAAACAAAGGCCAAAATAATCCTGATGACATCATCTGGGTCATTTTCTTAGATTTTGGAAAACTCCTCCAGTCACAGAAGATTATAGGGAAACATTGTTGCCTTGGTTTAATATAAAAAAGTCAAAATTGACTAGACAAGACATGACTTCTCTATTATTTTATAATAATCCCTAACCTTAAAGGATGAATTCACCCAAAAATTAAAATTCAGTTATTATCTACTCATCCCCATGCGGATGTTTCCGCAAAACATTTCTGGAGCTTCACAGCAAAACAGCGTAGCAGCATTCTCCTTAACACCTGAAGTAGCTGGGGACTTCTTTTAAAATGTGAAAAAACAGCTGAAAAATAAACATAAATAGCTCCATACAGCTCATCTGACATAATCCAAGTCTCCAGAAGGCCCGAGATCCCAACTTTATTTGAACAAAACGTCACACTCTTTTTATAAGCAGAAAATTTCACTGTAGCTGCTAAGCTAAACGCGTGGGCTCCACAACTAATGAGGGCGTGAGTAATGTCTTTTCAACTCCATTTGGGATCTTAGGAGACTTGAATTACACAATTAGCTGTATGGAGCCATTTTGTTTTTTTGATTTGTTCAGTTGTCAAGTTGCCAAATCCCCGTCTACTTCAATTGTTAAGGAGAATGCTGCAATGCTGTTTTGCTGTGAAGCTCCAGAAAATGTTTTGTGGACGAAGAAATTTCACCTGCACCTTTCCATCCGCATGGGGATGAGTAGATAATGACTGAATTTTCATTTTTTAAGTTAACTGTTCTTTTAACCACTGTTCTAGTAGACAAATCTATCATGACAGTCAGGCTTCTAACCCTCGTCTACAGTATCAATGTCCTGTGCTTTGTACACTCTCCACAATAACTTCATTATGACCTCTGTGTGGGACAATAATTAGCACTTCTTTGATTGAAAAAATATTGTCAGTTACCTTAATCGGTACTGTAATTATGCCATTAAAAACATATTTATCAAAGCATATTTGTAGCATATAAGTGTAATTTCTACAGACAATGTTGTGCCTATTCCTTTTTCCCTACAGCACACTTAAACATAGATTACTATCTTCTCACAAATTTCCCAGTTTCCTTGTTGCTCATGTGAACATGAGAAGGATGGAGGGAAGATGGGAGATAAATAAATGATGAAATGTGTGCTACATTACATTCCATTCATTTGGCAGAGGCTTTTTTCCAAGGCAACTTACAAAAAGTGCATTCAAACCACGTAGGAGTAAGAGCGAGATATCATCCAAAACTTGGAGTGCTTTGTCTAAATAAATAAATAAAAGCATGTTCAGTACAGTACAAGTGCTCAGCATTTTTTCCTTGTTTTTGAAATAAGATAATATTAAGTGCTAGAAAGGTTGTTGAGGTGAGGAAGATGGGCGGTCACTCTGCTGTCCTGACTTCAGCCGTGAGCTCATTCCATCACTGTAGAGTGCTGACAAAGATGAGCGACCGCAGGGACGTTCAGAGGCAGAGGAGAGCAGTACTTGGACCAGGGTGTACAGCTTGACTTTGAGGTGGCAGTTTTGAATGGGATATGAGCAGCGAAGAGTAGTGTGGGAAAAATTGAGGATGAATATCAGGTGGGCAGCACTGTTCTGGATTAGCGGCGGATAGTACACACGGCTCCGGCAAGGATTAGGTTGCAGTAGGCACGATCTGTTATCACCATGTTGGTGTTGGTCCTCAGCCCAGTCACTAGAGTAAAATGTTGGCAGTTAACTTTTCTGCAAACTACTGATATGTTCACATTTATTTTCACACATTATAGGCTACGCATACATGCTGACGTTTCTACAGCATGTCTCATATCGCAGACCTTCATATCGGCAGTTGGAGAGGAATATGATGGAGTTAAGCGAGAAGGCTGCCGAGTCAGTGACGGCAGACTGTGTTACAACATTTCTAAGTGGTGAACCACTGGCTATTTTTGACAAGGGACCACAGTGTTTCAACATTTGTAAGTGTCATACCACTGGATACTTTTAAGGAGACCTTGGGACCATTTCCAGCCAGGTTTTGTAGTGAAGCCACAACATGATTTTTTCCTAAGCCTAACCAAGTAGTTTTGTTGTGACAACATAAACTTGGAAACTGAACCTAAAGAAGCGTGAAGGATTTTGGGAACCGAGTTCCCAATCCTGGACACAGTAGACACTAGTCGGCTACACTAGAAGGCTAGCAACATCAGCAAGGACCCAACCCACCAAGGGAACAGTCTGTTCGTCCCCTTGCCATCAGGAAAAAAAATACAGAGCTATCAATGCACGCTCTAACAGACTGAGGAACAGCTTCTTCCCCAGAGCTGTAGCCTCTGTTTAACTTGTTCTCTTATCTTTCTTTTCTTCTTTGCTTTTGCTGCTGGTCTCAGATCGACCAAACAAAACTGTATGCAAAAAAAGTGTCTTATGTCCTATAAAGAAATTTTAAATTTCAACATATCTGTGAATTGAATTGACAACATTTATTTATTTAATGACAACATTTTATTCACTGGGTTGTGTAATAACCTAAATAATAATGTGTAAAAAGTTGCTCCAGGACAATTATTGCCACTGACCAATCACATTCTTTGTAATGCCACAGCTTTGCGTCTTAGGCAGAGAGACCAGAAATATACACATATGCATGGGAGAAGTTATTTTTTCTAACACACGGTTGGTCTAGTTTCACCCTGTGATCTTTTCCTAAACCTGACTAAGTAGTTTTGTTGCCTAAACATAACCAAACTGCTTCAGAGAGCTGAAAAAAATTGGAAATAATAAATCGACTAAGTCTAGTGCAGACACGTAACCAATTGAACCACCACAAAATTACCCCCACGTGGACATTAATTATGATGTTGTGGCAACACATCATGACGATAGCTGATCAATTGTTGCAGTGGATCTAGTGGAGGACCCTCCCTGGTGAGGAGGAAGCCCTGTGCAATGATGAAGGAAATCAAGATGGAACTTGTTTAAACAGCCAGTAAAAGATAAATATGAAATAAAATTAAACTGCAATTTTAATTAATCTTACCAAGTGACACTATTCAGCTATAAACTAAGAAGTGTTCGGTTTTCTTTTTAATTTGTAACATCAAATCATCAAATAAAGTTAAAGTATGTCACTTCTGGGACTCCATACTTAAGCGCCCAATGTTTCAAACCCTAGCAGAGAACTGACATAGTCGGAAAAATGTGTGTTCCTGAATGAAAAACTATTATTCATTACTGTCTATTATTTATTACAGTCGGTTATTGAGCAGCTGCCTGTGGATATGAACTGCTTATTTATGTTTTATTATGATTTATCCAAACGGATTTTAATTCCTTCCTCAATGCTGCTCATCTCACATTGACGCCAATAAAACAAATTAAACAGTGAGTCACAGAGTGAGGATCAGGGGACCGGCACTCTGCTCGTGTTCAGGTAACCGGCGTTGTCAGTATATAAAACTAATTAGGCTTGTTAGTGCGTGCTGCACATAACGTTCAGGAAAAAGACGTCATAAATTTGCAAGAGGCTGCTGCTCTTTGTCTTCCCCCTCTCCTCCGTCTCCTCTCCCCATCTGTTTAATGTTAGCTCATAAACAGACGCGTGCGGATCCGGGCCTCGGGAGAGACGTTCAGTAAGAGTGAAATACAGAAGGAAAAGGAGCGTCTGGAAGTGTGCACACACTCTCTCGACTGTTTGTCAGGGATGGAGGGGTGAAAATAGAGAGGTGGGAATGTTTCATGAATCTCCATAGAGATTTTTTTTTTCTTTAACAGCATACTAATATGACTTTTTTTCTGTGGGGAGCTGCATGTGAGCTTCTGTGGGCATCAAAATGCTAATTCAGGTCAGAAAAGCAAGACTTCTTCTGAGAAATTCTGATCTGCTCTTTAGAGGGAAGTGTTTAATTAAAGCAACAATCTGTGACATTTTGAATAAATGTCCATTTTGCTCGCTTGTAGCAGTCATCGATCATAAGAAAAGATGGGATGCAAGACTTAGTCATTTTTCGGCATCTGCCTGGTGGTATGGATTAAAAATCTTCTGGTGCACAGGAAGTGACACGCTCCTGACGCATTTAAAATAAAACAGAGAGCCTATGTGTGAGCAGAGGAACAGAAGATCACCTCCGCAGAGTCAAAATTCATTTACATCCAGGAAAATAGATGTTGCACTCCTGTGATATAGATGGGGTAAAAACGTTATATAATCTGTAACTATAAATACAGTTCATACTCGAGTCATTCGTGACTGTTGTGGGAAGCTGCGTAGAATTTTGTCTTTTTAAAGGTAAAGCCAGTCAGGAGCGATCTGTGAAATCACAGTAAACCCATGAATCTGATCACCATACGCAGCAAATTACTCAATATTAATGCTAAGTTACAATATTGGGACTATTACAGTTGGATTTGTCCCCAGCAGACACAGACTATGTCTCGTCCCCCCCGTGCTGTTTGACCTTGACGCGTTAATGGATTTCTTGAAGGAAAAGCTCTTTATTTCCAGATTTAGAAAGTGCCAATTAGCGGCAAAAATCCAGTAGTCACATAGTGATTAATTAATTCACTCAGTGCTCCCATTTATTTCAGACGTGACAGTGATTGCCCGACTAAAAATACATCTGCCACTACAGAATGGATTCACCAAAGGAACTGTTAATGACATGGCAGAAACACTGTATTTAGTTTTCTAATATTTTTTGTTTTTACTGCAGACTGGCAGATATTTCTTCTCACATGTTGTTTTCCTGTGTAGGTCAGTTCTCCTTGTAGCTGTGGGCGTAACGCTCTGCTCTCCAGGAAGTTGACTTCCCCTCAAATGTCAGCCTCATGTAAAAGGTCACCGGGTGGCTTTGCATTGTTGGTCAATAATAACGCCTTCGATCAAGCATACGTATGCTCCATTTCCCTGTCGGTGCCTCACCAGCCTTTGTGACTTTGAATGACAGTGACACATTTAATTTTGTTCAATGTATTCATTGTACATCAGTCAGCTCCTCCAGCTCTGGATGACAGTATTGCCTCAAAAATCTGATTCTGAACGACAGCGTTCACATGAAGGCACTCGTGGATAAAGCTCTGTCTGTGCT
Organism: Pagrus major; assembly: GCF_040436345.1. NCBI lineage: Eukaryota > Metazoa > Chordata > Actinopteri > Spariformes > Sparidae > Pagrus > Pagrus major. The sequence goes on along the minus strand of NC_133221.1, from coordinate 24,751,285 downwards.
GAATGACAGCATCTTCTTGAAATGACAGCATTTGACTGACTTGACTTAAAGATCCACAGTGTATCTGCACGGTATCTGTATATCTGCATGTTATCTGTTCATACACTCGCTGTTTTAGAATGCAAAACTGCCACCTGGTGGTATCTGAGCTGTGCTGCTCTTGTTAAGTCCTACACCCTGTTCAGTGGCTGTCAGTATGGGCTCTGGGCCTTGTAGCGACCCTGAGGACTCCAGGGGCCTAAGGAGAGGCCTTTTATACCTGTGAATGGTTTTAATTTCACTATTATTCCCTCTCTGAGAGGCTAGAGGGATGGGGAAAGCAAAAGGACCGCTTGAATCGAGGTGTCACTTTCCCAAATTATATAATTTGTTCTGGATGAAAGTGTTATTAAATGGGGATTTGTAGTCTCACAAAAACCTATTTTCACCAAAAATAAAGATGTCTGGAGGCTCGTGGACTGGGGCACAGCATGATGCTCAGCCTGCGCTGTGTGACATCTGAAGCCACCCTGGTAGATTTGGATGCTGTCAGCCTCCTTGTGGACTATTACACACACTGTGGAGACACGGGTAAAAAAAAAAGAAAACACATGATGGCCTTCATATGCTAATACAAGTACAGAAATTTGGAAGGATGCAGCTGATGGCTGATATTTTCTCAACGTCATAGAATTTGATCATTTTCATGCAATAATCCCCAACAAATGACGTTGTTAATGATAACACACCATGATCCAATTCTCTATTTGAATTATTTGAGAACACATTTGAACACATCAAAGAACACATTTACTTTGAATTATAGATATATAAAAACACAACACTCATTTTGTTTTATTAATGAATTAAAACATGAAGGTTCAAGGGTACAAATAAAAAGAGCCTGCTTTATCTTACTGTTGCTGTCAGTATAGACGGCTCAATGGGATCTCCAAATTCTATAATGAATTATTCAAAAAAGATGGAAATAATTAGAATATAAAATCTGAAATATGTTGTACATTCCTGCTATTAAAAAACCTACACAGCTTCTAACTTTAGACTATGAATATTTGTCTGATGATGACAATAATCCTCCAGTTTCTTTAAGAATTACCTCGTCTATTATACAATAAACATTTTGCTGTGTCAAATGCTTTGAGGACACTACACATCTAAAACATAAAAACCTGATTAAATAGACAGTAATATTTTTTATTTCCTTAGAATTCAGTTGCACATCCACGTTTTGAAGCAACATTATGTAGAAATTGGCATTTTGTGCAATTTGGTGTCCACTGCAACACAACTGGTGTAAATACAAATCCCAGCTCTGTAACAATTTGTCATAACAATGTTATGTGTTGAAAACTTGTATGTTGAAGTAAACATGTATGTAACGCTGTGATCCTCTCCCTGAAGTTACATAGTGCAGAAACAAGTGATAGAGACACCATTCACCCTGTTACAAGACACTGTACCATCAACATGATTTGGAAGCTGTTATTTTAACACAAAGTTACATAATGCTGCTTTAAATAAAAGAATATAACTGTATATCATACTCATATTTAAAGCTGCAGTAATCGAAAATGTAAGATAACAATGGTTTAAATGACTATGTGTAATGTAAAAGGGGCTGCTCATAGGGACAACCCCCCTGACAACTAACACCAACTTTATAATTCCCTTCAGTTCTTTGCAGCATTTTAGCCTCTTTTAGCTCATTCTTTTGGTTTTATTCTCACTGCTTCATCAACCTCTTTTTTTTTTAGCAGCGGTTAAAACAGAATTAATGTTGGACTTTCAGGATGGAAACATGACTTGAAATAAATGCCAATGTGGCATTGTATCTACCTGATGTAACATGCTAACATGTTTGCCATTAAACTTTATAAAGGTGATAATATGTCACTGTTGTGTTTACAGATGGTTCTGCTGCCCCCAGTGGACAAAAAACAACAACAAACAACCGCAGTTGTAAAGAATAAATTGATGACTCTGGATTCATGACATTTTTTTCACCTAAAGATAATTGTTGTAGGCACCAGAAATGTTTAAGAAACCCTTTTTATTACAGCTATTTCTAACATTCTTTCCTCAACCAGAATTTGGATCAACAGCTAACATTATCTTACATTTCTAGGTTTGTCTCTATATGTTTGTGTTCCTGACTGTAGCTGAGGCTCAACCAGACTTTCCTGTGGACACTGTGTGTGGCTGGACGACCGCTGAAGGCTGCTATGTTTGCTGTTTGTCTCCTTTAGGGCCATGCTGAGTGACATTGGGGACTATGTAGGTACAGACATTGAGATATCCTGGTTACCTAATCTGGATGATTTAATGAAGGGCTATGCCAGAAATTTTCGCCCTGGGATAGGAGGTGAGTATGAGATCTACTGCTCGTGGCATTGGATTGCATTTCACCTCCTCACATTTACAGCCATCCTTAGCATCACTCACCCAAGTTGCAGCAACATGGATGTTTGCATTTCATTTTCCAGTTCCATTATCCTGAGAGATGTCTTTGTTTTTTTGTTTTTTCTTGTCCGACAGTAGAACAAAGCTGTACTTAGCTTCTGTCAATACCTGCTTTGACTCTTTAGTAAGGTCAATAATTTGTTCAGGACACACACCAAAAAAACAACAACATTTAGGTGAAGAGTAGCTTTGCTGAGAGGATTATCGAGGACGGGTGCCCTTCAAGGACGGGAGGGAGACGGGTGGTGCAAACAATGAGAACCGCCCTGGAGACTTTGCTAAGAATGGCTGCAAGATGTGAAACATCCAATGACCACAGCGATAGATTTCTCAATCTCACAGCTTAACTCAGCTGAGCAAAGGTGAAAATGCGGAGCAGGTGTGCCGCTGTCACCACACACACACTGCCCCGTGGACTACACGCCTACACGGACCATCATGACACAGCATCATGTGGTGACTGCATTCCTATCGATGTACCATTATAGTGACCACTGAGGAATCATGTCTGTTATTTGGAGTAATTCCCTTCATTCAACGCGCATCCCACAGCCTTTTAGTGAGGAGTCATGTTTGTGTCATTAAGCATCAAATAAATACACAAATAAAAAATGGATTCATGAATCTGTTTCACGTCTTGAAAATGAGATAGCATTCACAAATATGACTTTGCACTCAAAATAAGTAAAATGACTGATAAATCTTTTGTTTTGGAGCAATCCAAGAGAATCCACATTAATGGAGTGACGCACAAATGCAAAAACATTGTTTAAAAACAATTATTTTGGTTTAGAATGTACAGATAATATTTTTTAATAATAATATACTTGCTTGGGAGACATACAGGCGAAATATATCACATTTTTCTATTTAAATTGTGTAAATGGAAAACCATATTTGCGAATTAAATCATTTGTTTGTACTGTAATTTTTTTTTCTGCATTACATTTTATTCTCAAAAACCTTTTTAAAAAATGACATTAATTTACATAACATTATATTCATTTTGCAGACGCTTTTGTCCAAAGTGACTGACTGCACTGTTAAACTGTATGCCTCCCAAATAGATAAAACTAAACTCTCTCTTGAGCTCTGTATCTATCAGAAATAGCTAGCATGAATTCTAGAGTGCAAAACATGTTTGTGGATGTTATTTGCAAATGCAACTTTATTGCATTTGTAAGGTATTTAACACATTTGTGAATCTTATTGCATTTGTGTAATGTCCATGTCATTTATTTGAAGTATTAATGCCACAGTAACAAAACAGTATCGTTATGATAATATCCCATGTAAAACCATTTAATAACTAGAATAGCATACCTCCGCCAAGGCTCAACAGTCCCCTTTAATTCAATAATGAATTGGATAGCTCTGTTTCACTCTTAATTTTAACCCAACCTTAACTGTTAACCATAATTTAAGCCAACCATACCTAGGATTTTTTTCATCAAGATCCATGCATTACTCCCTGAGAAATTAACTACAATATCAAAAAACACCCTATGTTGCAATGTTAAGAAAGCTAGAAAAGATTCCTGGATCTGCACCAAAAGTTACTGGGGTCTATTCTGGACTGAGACCCATCCTCCATCCAAGTTTCATAGAAATCTGTTTAGTCATTTTTGTGCAATCCTGTTCACAAACCAACCAACCAACAAACGGACATGGGTGATCACACAACCTCCTTGGCGGAGGTAATTAATAGGCTATAAATGCTTTTATGAATATTGTATTTATTACAGATGTATTATTAATCAGTGCACCTCCACTGGAGAGTACTCTGTAAAACACGCTTTATATCGCATCAGGTGGCACCCTCTAAACTCTCCCCTGCTGACCTTGGCTTACAATAAATGTGCCATTGTAAATCACCTCACACTATACGTCAAGCGCATGACCAGTAGAATATGATTTGCTTAGACTGCGAGGGGAAGGTGTTGAATGGTGGGGAATGGTAATGTATGATTCCTTAATGTTCAGTATAAATAGCCTTTCTGCTCTGCATCAGTGAGCTCCCCTGTAGTTTCTGCCCTCTAGCATCCGATCACAGAGGCACACTCCATGCTAATCATATGGCAAACTGTTGAGTGAAAAAGCGCTACAGTGTGTGCGTGTGTGTGCGAATGTTGGCAGAAGCTCACTCTGTGCGAGTCCGTGAAAGCCCAGCGCTGTTTATGAATGCCCACAGTGTGATGTGCCACTTAGCATGGTTAAACTGGATAATGCTTAATCTCTATGCACTGTAGGAGTGTTTGAGACGTGGGAGGATGGTGGGTGGGAGGGAAACAGATGGGTGATGGAGTGACTGGGAGGGACTGATGGATTCAGAATGAGCAGAGAAAGTGTGTGTTTGTGTGTGTTTGTGTATGTGTTTAAAATGGGGACAGGGGCAGGTTTGCCTTCTTTTCTCACTTGTCCCTACCACAGGTCCACCAGTGAACGTGGCCATGGCGATCGAAGTGGCCAGCATTGACCACATCTCTGAAGCCAACATGGTAAAGTATACACTTCCTCCTCCCTTTCTTTATATTCTCTATCATCCCTCAACTTGACTTGTGCTGCAAAGATCAAAGATTTGCGATTTGCATAATCCTGATTTATCCCACTTGAGGGTGTGAAAGTACTCAGTAAGAACATGTGTGACAGACTGGCTGAGTTGTTAGATAATTTGATACTTTCATGGGCTCAGTGCAGTAAGAACCAGATCTAGTGGGAAGACTGACATTATGTACTTGGCCCTGATTCTCTTCCAAACAAATACATCTTTCCCTCGCTTCAACAACTACAAATAAGCACTCCATTTAAGGCTTCCCAAAGCTAAAAAACAGGGATTCAAAAGGTTTTTTGTCAACGATTTATCAATAGATCGATACAAATGTCAGCAGAATCAGTATTTACAGCAGTTATGAAAGATTATTTTCATGTTGATGTTAAATACCATGAACTGGAACAGATTGAGGGTTATTTTCTGACAATATCCACAAGAGTATCAGTTTGATTATAGATGTTAAAGGGGCAATATGTAAGTTGTATGTTGAATAAAATTAAAAAAGTGTATGTAAATTTAATTAAATGGCATTTTTGATATTATGATGTCTATGTATTGTGTTGCAGAAATATCTACTGAAGTTAGCATGCTAACCAGCTAGCTCCCGCTTGTCCTGGTCCAAAGCTCCTGTACTAGTGGTGTAAATGTTTACATTCTCCTAGTCCCAGAACTCCTAGCTGCACCGCTAACTGAGCTATCTAGCTATGGACAGCTACAGTTAGCAGCAGTAAGCAGTTACTCTGGTGATATGCTGCCACCTATTTCTTTTGATTATGAATTTTATAGGTGTAATCTTTTGAATTTGACAAGTGATCTGGACTCATTTTAAATCATGTGGAATGGTAACAAAGGTACATATTTGCTTTTTTTAAACAACTGGTCGATTTACAGTACGATTTAAACTGAAAAATGTCAAATAAATGTAATAAAAGAAATGCATAATTGTATAAAAATTCTTGTCAACAAGATTTTAAACATTTCAGTTAATCTGCTTTGAATGAGGTGTTATTTATGAGACCTACTAAAATAAAGAGTGTTTTATACCAAATAGCAGCTTCAAACTGGAACTCAATTACAATTATTTAATTTTGCACATCCATTAAGTTGTTGGACTTGGTGACAAGGTCAGGTAAGTCTATTTACATAACACATTTCATACACAGAGGCAATTCAAAATGTTTTACATAAAAAAGTAAATACAATATTCATAAACATACAAGGCAGAAACATGAAATGTGACAATGTACAAAGAAATAATACAAATTAATATAAAGATATATTTTGAAAATCAGACTTAAGAAAAAATGGCCAACGCGACGCAGCAGAAGCCAAGAGCTCCAACTCTGAATCCTAAACTTCCCACAATGCAACATTTTGGCAGAGTTGACAAAACTCCTCTACAGCCACAAAAGACATTATTCAATTGTTCTACATGCTGAATTATACTTCCCAGGAAAAGAGTTGGACTTCAATCTGATGTGACAAGTGCAATATGTAAGAATTTTAGTTGAAACCAATCAAAAATTACCTAAAATTCTCAACAGAATATGAAGAAATAACAGTTTTGACATCAAGACATCTATGTATAATATTGAAGAGATATATACTGAAGTTAGCACGCTAACCAACTAGCCCTGGCCCATTCCTGTCCAAAGCACCTGTATTAGCGGTGTAAGCACCAACATTCCTGTGGTGCTTCAAACTCTAAATGCTAGCTGAATAGCTACCTGAGCTAACTAGCTAATGGTAGCTACAGTTAGCAGCAGTTAGCGGGTACTCTGGCGATATGCTGTTACCTGTTTGTTTGGAGTATGAATTCTACAGGTGGCCAATTCTTACATATTGCACCTTTAAACCACACACATTTGCATTGGTTTTGGTGAAATAAAAACAATTCTTGATTCAAAGTGGGTTTAGGAAAAGAATACAGATTCACAGTTTTTCCAAATGCTGAGTTACATTTTCTGTCAGTAAAGCTTGTTTCCCCGTGCCAGTGACTCAGCCTTCATGTTTGTGTTGTTCCTGGCAGGAGTACACCATGACCGTGTTCCTGCGGCAGAGCTGGCACGATGACCGCCTGTCCTACAATCACACCAACAAGACGCTGGGGTTGGACAGTAGATTTGTGGACAAGCTGTGGCTTCCCGACACTTTCATCGTCAACGCCAAATCTGCTTGGTTCCACGATGTCACCGTGGAGAACAAGCTGATCCGTCTGCAGCCCAACGGAGTCATTCTATACAGCAGCAGGTATGAGCGAGCACATTATAGTCTTCACTAGTCAGACAGTCAGACAACCAGTGAGTACCAGTGCTCTGATGTCTCATGACCTCTTTCTTCTATATGAGTAATTTATTTTGGAGAAACCTCAGATATTTTGGAGCACAGACATCTCTTCTTTGTTGTGTTTGGGCATGAAAATCCCTCATGATCCAAAAACATGATCTGAGAGTGAACTGTTTTCTCTGTGGTAACTTCACAAGATTAAAAACATGTCTGAGATGGTCTGATGTGTTTGTACAAGAATGTTGCAAGAGAGAAGGAGGTAAAGGAGTATAGAAAGGTGAAGGTAAAGTAGATCAAATCAGTCATCAAAACAGCTATTTGGCCGTTACTGTCAGTATGACATTGGACTGCTATGATAAAAACAGTCCTCTAGCCTAAATGGCAAACTAGGTCCTTTGTCACTGCGTTCGAAACAACCCATATAGGTTTTCTTATCTGCTGGTGTTGGATAGATTGTTAGCCACTGCCTTCCCAAACTGCTACAAATGAGGATTTATATGACCGTTTTCTGATCTGTCACCTCTGTTGTTGAAGGTCCCACATTATGCAAATTTTTCGGTCGATACTTTTTCTCATACTGTCCATTGCCGCAGCACCTCAATTCACCCTCTGTCTGGACGCTTCGTTTTACCTCCTGTATATTTAAGGGGAGTGAATATTGGACCTACATTTGTCAGGTAGACAGACTGACTCCAGGTGAATTATAATGTTGCTCCATCTCTGCTGAAGCTGTTTGCAGAAAAAGTTAGCGCTGATATATATATTTTTGCTTCCACCAAGTTGCCACAAACAAACAAACAAACAGATTAATGCAGGTCAAAGGCTCTGGGATATTTGTGTATCTTTCATCTCATTCCATTGAAAGTGACTCCAATAAGTATGGAGCTCAGTTGTCAGCTGACACAGTTTCACCGATAGAAATTGCTGATGTCAGTGGAAAGAAGCCAGGCCTGCATGGGTGAAACCAGGAGGTTTTAGTAAAACATGGTGGCCAGTTGAATTTCCATTGATACAAAAGAGACAACTATAATTAGATTTCGGATGGATCCATATCAAATCGGTATCGGGTTCTGATACTGATGCAGTTCACTTATTGGATATTAGACTGACTGAACCGATACATGAGCCGATTCAAGTTCAATAGTCACAACATTAAAGGAGTTATAGCTATATGCTGTGTTCAGTATAGCCATGGTACACATTTGGTTGTGATTACCTGTGCTGTTTTGTTATAGAATCACTTCGACGGTGGCGTGTGATATGGACCTGACCAAGTACCCCATGGATGAACAGGAGTGTATGCTGGACCTGGAAAGCTGTAAGATGAGATTCACATAACGTCTTTTCCTTCTGTCACACAAACATTTGTATACTAGAGGTTCAACATACAAATCTTTGTTTGTTGAACCTCTAAAATGTCTAACCCGTTTTTCTTTCATTCTAGACGGTTACTCCTCAGAGGACATTGTGTATCACTGGTCGGAGAGCCAGAGACACATCCACGGCCTCGACAAACTGGAGCTCTCCCAGTTCACCATCACAGACTACCGGTTTGTCACTGAGATGATGAACTTCAAATCTGGTGAGCGTCCATCTTGTTTTCCTCTGTTTTTCTCAGTCGTCTGGGTTAGTGCCAGCACAGCCTGTTTGAAAGGCCCATGCGTGTTACTTGAGTGTTTCATACATTATGTACTATTTTGAGTTTTTGGACTTGGCTTGCCTCTTGTATTAGACAACTCTGCAGATTCTTTTAGAAGCAAGATGTTTTTTTTAACTCCAGACACTGGGGGTTATATTCTATGCATTGAAGGAATAAATGAAGTCAGGCTCGCTGCTGAGCCAGGCAGGAGGTTTAAGAGATGATAGGAGTTGCTGCTGGGAAAATGTAGCCCTCAATACTACTTTATGCCTTACATCTTGAAGCTTTGCCACCAGGGGCACAAGTGAGCAGGCAGCCACTCTATGATATCAGTGTCTGTGAAGAACAATTGGATCGTTTCATAATGGATAATTAGCTCCTTCGGCAAAGCAATTAAACACAGTGTCTGTTTTCTGCTCCTCAGCGGGACGGTTTCCGAGACTCAGTCTTCGCTTCGAGCTAAGACGTAATCGAGGCGTCTACATCATCCAGTCATACATGCCTTCGATATTACTGGTTGCCATGTCCTGGGTGTCCTTTTGGATCAGCCAATCAGCAGTCCCTGCTCGTGTATCCTTAGGTTGGTATTACCTTAATGAAGTCTGTGTTTTTAAAAGGGGGGCAAGTTGGTGTTCAATCATCTATAGAGATGTTAAACCATGTAGGTGTTGTTTTTCTCATGCAACTTGCTGAGGCAACTTTAAGTAACAAGATAAGCCCTGAGCAGATGAATAAAATGAATCATACAGATCCATTCTGACAGTTTTGCTATTTGTATTTTTGGTTTTCATTGCAATCTGTCAGTTACACAATGAGAGGGCTTGTGTTGAAAATGGACATTTTGTTCTGAAGGTGACACCAGAGGAAAGCTTATTAAATGTCCAAAATGGAAAAGGTTCATCCCCTGAGGAGCATTATATCCTCAGTGAATTTCATGGCAACAGGCCCATTACTGATATTTAATGTGAAGAAGTGGACATTTGGCCTGATGTTACTGAGATAGACTGTACCGGAGCATAGTGTCACCAAGACTGCAAGCAGCAAAACAATATCAGCCAGCAAATGCTGTTTTCTCCCAGTATTGTGAGGATAATGTAGTTTACTCTCAACCTTTGATAGTCACGGACAGTGATAGTTAATACTTGGTTATCAGCTATCAGTTCACAGCCTTAGTGGTCTGTTAACAAGACTGAGAGCCTCAGCCACACTAGTGAATATTGGACGAATTTTGATTGTGACCTGATGTAATGTCAGGGGATCATCAAATTGCTTACAACTAATCCTGAGGGAGACATGAATTTCGAAATGACTTCACTGTTGCCTGTATTCTTGTCACAGGGATCACGACTGTTCTCACCATGACCACCCTGATGGTAAGCGCCCGCTCCTCCCTGCCCCGAGCGTCGGCCATCAAGGCGTTAGACGTCTACTTCTGGATCTGTTATGTGTTTGTTTTTGCGGCGCTCATTGAGTATGCCTTCGCTCACTACAACGCTGACTACCGACTCAAAGAGAAGGCCAAGGTGAAGGCCAACAAGCTCAGCTCTGAGGTGAGGAAATCATCCCATCATGTACTCCCATCAGCAGGTAACAATGTGTAGCTCCGGGGGGGTGTTGTGAGTAATGAGCCTGCCTTTCAAACATAGAACTGGGTGGTGTGTTGACAAGGATCCATCCCACTGACCTTCAGCAGGACAATGAATCTCTATAGAGCATAAAAACTGGACGATTCCCCCTCAGGGAGTAATGGTGATTGTTATCATCCTGACTGTTGCCTTTGCTGTTGATAAACATTGTACTGAGGTACACCTTCAGAATAGGATATGCTGACATGGTATTTTCTTTCCCCGTAAATTTAACATTCAAATGAATTAGAAACTGTCAAGCAGAAACTAGTCATACGCTGCCAACACTGGAATAAAGAGGGCGAAGATGTGAAAAGATGAGAGAAGTGAGTGAAATGGAATCTTACGGCAGAGTGATTGAAAATGTGTGCAGACCCAGTATAAACTGTTGTTGTGAGTAACTACAATGACTGTAAAAACTTACCAGTGTTGTGGCAACATCCCAATATATAATAAACCAGAGTTTTCTTTAAAAATCAAGACTGGAGGACTTCATAATCATCTGCATTTTAGGAGCAGCTCCATGCAGTCCTGTAATGTTTCATTTGCATTAAATGTACCCAACTGTCTGTGGCTTAATGTTTTTATTGCAAACCAAGTTTAAAATGTAGCAAATAAACTAGAGACGATCTTGGGATTGAACCAGTCCGGTTGCAACACACTTCTGCCTCATGACTACTCAGTAGTGATTACCACATTATTACATACTAAGTACTAAGTATTGCAACTGCATTGTGCCGACAAAACTCTGTCCACAGACAAAAATAACAGCTACAGTACAGTGGACGGGAATGATTGGAACCGGGTTATAGTGATCCACAACTTGAATGACTGGGGGGGCAGGGCTGTTTAGTCAGTGGCCCCTTTCCTATTTCCTACGTCCGTAATTCCCACCCCCTTCGTTGGACCACGCAAATTCTCGAACTCTGCCTTCTTTTTGAGCACAACTACACACGATCAAGTTTCGTGACTGTATCCTTCAGGATTGTGATACTATCGCACTGACAAAATTGTGTCCAAAGACAGACAGACATATCAACACCTGGCAAAATACTCAAAATCCCTTTTGTGTTAGTACCTGCTACAACAGGTGTCTCCAGGACCATATTTTGCCATGAGACACACAAACACAGAGTCACAAACTGAAAAACACCAAGACGGAGTGTAAAGTGCTAAAAAATCCAGTTACACAGTGCACAAAATGCAGTGTGTAGTGTTTCACTGTTAAATGTATTGGGATTTTTAATAAAGAAAACAGTGAAATATTAAATATTTTCAGTTCAAAACAGGCAGTTTTTGCATTCTTGGAGTTCAGTCAGTCATAGATTCTTGGAGACAGAAAATTGGTATTTCCTTAAAATGTACAATGAGATTAAATATCTCTGCATTATATTGTCAATGATTTAACAGATGATAGCGACATCCAAAGGCAGTGTCGTAAGATGTTTGTGTGACCTAATATGCTTGCTTGTGTTCTGTTACTGCGAAGAAAGCTTTATTTAGTACCCAGCTACACAGTTTACTGCCCACTTGTGGCAAAAAAACAACATGCAGAGACTTAATGTGGCCTATAATGATGGCCCGAGATGGCATTTAAAATTGTCAAGAAGACGTAGTGCTAGCCAAATGTTTGTGTCGGTGTGCCTACAGTACCTGCCCCACCATCATTAAAAAAATCTTATCTTATCTCTAATTCTTCTTCTTCTTCCTTTTATTTCCAGTTATTTTTATTTGTATATATTGTCTGTTGTTTTTAGTGTGCATTGACCTTCCTCTGTGTCCCTAATAGAGTTATTATCTTATCTAACACAAGGTGGCAGATGGGCTTACTGTTACCTTTGCCTGTTCTGTCAAATATGTGATGCTGAATGACTCAAAACTGCATTTTAAAACCTCAGAAAGTGCTTACACGTGGCTCTCTGTCTCCCTACAGTCTATTGTGAAGAACGGCAAACAGGCTATGGTCCTGTTTTCCCTGTCGGTCACCGGCATGAACCAGAGCGTGATGATTTCAAACCGCCAGGGGCGGACCCAGCGCTCCAGCACCGAAATCCCAGGGGAGGGCGCTGCCGAGGAGGCTGAGCCAAGAAGGAGAAGGTCCAGGCAGACGGAGGAGGCCAAGGAGGAGAAGAAGTGCTGTTCCAAGTGCGTCTGCAAGCCCATTGATGCTGACACCATCGACATCTACGCCAGGGCCGTGTTCCCTTTCACTTTCGCCGTGGTGAACGTGATCTACTGGGTGGCGTACACCATGTGAGAAGGAGGAAGCAGGTCTGTGCGAATGGCTGCCATCCAGGACTGTATATAAGAAACTGCTGGAGCTGTGCCACTTCAATGCTGGCAGACTGGTGCAGCTGAATATACTGCAGGCCTCAGTAAAAAAACAAACTTCAGATGAAATGAAGTGTTACGGCCTGTGATTATGGAAATATGGTAATTGATGGAAGTAGTTATGAGTTTTGAAACTGTTAACGGACTTCATACATTTAGATACAGATACAGAGATGTATTGTGTAAAGGCAAGAGACTGTGCTGCCTGCTGGAGGTTCACGCACACAGTGAACAGTTTAACATGTCATCCTGTTATATGAACTCGACACAGGATACAAACCATCCTGCTTGAATACCTGCAGCACTGACCACACGCTCCCATCTCGCAAACACAAATAAGCATAGTTAGCTTAACTAACTCAAAGCCACAATCTGGAGTGAACCGCCTGTTATCTCGAAAAGCAAAAAGCGCCGCCCAAACCAGAGGATAACAAGATGAGGTGTACTACTATTCTGCATGGCTGATAACTCACCCTCCTCCCCCCGCCATCACCATCACCACCCCCTCCCTTCCCCCCCTCTCTCCTTTGGTCCTCCACCCATTTTTCTTTTTTGATTCATTTTTTTTTTTGTTCAGGGCACCGTCTGGAGTGTCTTATCTCCTTCTGCCAGTTCTGCCTGTTTCCTCACCATTAAAGGACTTCTTCCACTACCTGTGTGTGTGTGTGTCTCTCTCTCCTGGCTTCAAATGGTGACGAACCTAAAATCCAAGCAGTTGTTGAGTGTGATTTAAAGTACAAACAGGTGCGGAAATCCTATCTGGCAGATGCAACTTCGTCAATGTATAATCACATGAAAAAGATAATAGCCCCAGTGAGTATTCTCAATAAAGCTCTTATTTAAGAGATTATGAATAATTGACTTGTATGTCCAGCTGACAGAGGTCAAGAATTGTGCTCTATAAATAATTTCAGACTGTTATCTGTCCTTTGGCTGAACTTGGAAATCGATTTCAGGACAGTTAGGCATGAGAAAACACTGCAGCTTCCCTGTCAAAGAATGAACGTTTTCAGCTTTCATCGTAACAAAATTGCCTCCCAAGATAATCACGGTGTTCTTATTTAATCTTTTAAGGTTTAGCAAATATGGTTAAAAATGCTTTAAAATCCCATGTGTACGATTTTGTGGCATCTAGTGGTGAGGTTGCAGATCACAACCAACTGAATACCCCTTGTCTTACCCTTCCCTACAGGAAAAACATGCTGGAGCTCTGTGGAAGAGGACCTGCTCCCTCTGTAGTTATAAAAAGCTCATTCTTAGGTAATGAAAATATAACAATTCTTAGTTTTAGGTGATTATACATTAATGAAAACATAATTATGAACATTATATTCCATTTCTGCTAATAGATTGCCTACAGAACTGACCTTTAATAAGAGGATATTGTACTAGTTTGAAAGTCTGAAGTTATATCAAACAAAAATATGGGTGTTTTGCTATTTATGGAAAAATATATTTAAAGTTTGCTCTGAGAGAGCACTGGGGAAAGCCTCAAAAAGCAGCCAAAACGTAGAGGTGAGGACAATCTGTCTGTTAGATTGTGAGACTTCCTGTGTGCAAGTGGAAAAGTTTGCCTAATGGTGTCTCCAGAGAAAAGGTCAGGGGTTCATCAAAAACATTTAGATTCTCTCACATCAACATCAAGGAACCATTTATAATTACCATAAATACCGTTGAGGGCTGTTTAGTCATCAAGAAAGCTTGTCAAGAACCAAATTGTCGGTAAGAGGAAAATCCCGACAAACAAAATTCTCCACATGCCTTTCCTCTTTGCATATTCATAATATTAAGCCTCAAGATATATATTGTTTTTGCTCAAGTTGAAACACTTTCAGCTTTCACTGACATGCTCAGTGAAAGCTGAAAGCTGCACCTCAGATCACAGCACACAGAGCAAATACATTGTGAAGGCAGATACTGTACTTTTAACTCACCACATTTATCTGATAACTTAAGTTACTTTGCAGATGGCATACTTTATCAGAGCTAATGGATAAAAAACAAAACAGAACAAAAAAACAAGAAAAAGCTTAATATTGAATTCGATAACTGGCCGGGCTAATTAACTCATAGTATAGAGTATACAATATATGTAAATATATGTATAAATTACTTTTACTTAAGTATAATTACTGTTCAGTCTGAACAAACCTTAAAGCTGCTATAATCAATAGTTTTATATTAACAATGGATGACAGCTGTATAATATCGAATGTATCGCTCAGTGAAGAATCCGCAGAGAATTCTACCCCTGACTCTGCTGCCTCCCAGTCTACGGAGCTTTACTCTATGGTCTCTTTTAGCTTATTGTTTTGGTTTTAAAAAGTTTTCTGCCTTCTGTTCACTCTCACGGCTCTCAGTAGGCAGCTGTTTGGAGCAAAAAAAGCTCTGTTTACTACCTGCTCAGCACCAAACAACAGAGACAAAGTTAGCAATAGCCAGTGAACATACAGAGCTGCATTTAGCAGCTAAAGAGCCAGAAAGAAGCTGCATGGAGAATAAAAGAAACATATTAGCATGCTGCTGCATAAATTGCTGATACATTTGTGTGCTTTCAGCCTGTCTCCACTGCCCCCAAGTGACCAAAACAATCTGGTGGTTTAATCTGGCAGGTTTTAAGGCCTCATTTGATAATTTTGTTGGTCATCTGTCTTTGTTCCACTTTAGCAGTTTAGTGGATTGATGTTCCTGGACAGCATCGACCCACGCAGCATCCTCATTCTGATGCAATAGCAGCAACATACCCACACACTCCTGTAGCGATTGCTCTGGGGACCATCAGCATCTCCATTCCCTCTCGTTGCTGCATGTTGTTGTGCACAAAGAGGCCAGGAAACGAAGCCGTTATCAGGGCAAGCAGTGCAGAAGCAGAGCAGGCATGGGTGGGGAGCAGGGCAGGGCTGGGTGCTCTCTGAACAGGGAGCGCGGCAGGCCGGCTTCTCCCAGGGAGATAACTTTGTTCTGGGCCAGGGGAGATGACATCATGACGGATGGCGATGAAGATGTGGGCGCAGAGGGCAGGAAACGTTATCTCCTACAATGGCACCGAGGGGACGGAGACGTACACATAAACACTTGTGGAACACACTGACGCTCTTTGATACTCTACTCCAGTGGACTTGAACAGTTGTCACTCCCCACTGAACACAAACACACACACGGGAACACACACAAACCTTTGACATGCCTGGGTTTAGGAGGTGGCTGTCATTTAAAAGTCAAAGCCAGACAGTTACAGGCCCAGTCACTGTGTGTGACTGTTCTGCTGTTGCCATTTTCTACTGCGGCGAGAAGTTTGGGGAAATACGCCGAAGAAAGTGATCTCAGCCGACCTCAGCAAGGACTCCAGCTTATGCAGTGGGTTTGTACAGCATGCAACAGCACCATACATATTGCATGAATTCTGTTCAAGGCATATTAGTATTCACAATATCAGCACACAACACTCAGAAGATAACAGTTATCGAGAAACCTGAGTTGGATTCATGTTTAATTCAATGTCAAAAAAAAGGAATGGCCGAGGCTTTCAGTCCAAAATATAAGACATTTAAATAAAAAAACACTTTTTAAGAGGTTAAATATGTTTCTTTTTGAGATTCATGTACTGCAAATCTTCCTGACTTGCTGACTTTGGCTGATGGTGTATCAGAACGTAAGAAACCGGTGATCCTCAATTAATGACTTATAACATTTCATCGCTTTCCAATGAAAACTATGTTCCTCTGTATTTGGTGAACGTTCTGCTGCGGGTCACGACCCTGTATCCTAGAATTACATTTATAAATCGACATTATGGAGATTCATGGTTTTCATTAGAGAGAGATGGTTTATGACTGCAGTCTCCACAGCTTAGAAAGTAAGAAGAGCGTGACCCTTTATTAATCACTCACTATCATTTGGAACTGCAGACGAAGATCTTTCGAACCTTGCAACCCTGTACAGCATCACTAAATGACTCGTTAACAACTAATAAAGTCACCAATTATTAGTGTTGTTGTCCTCGAGACTACTGTGTCTCGGACTCAACCACGGTTCTACTCTGTCTTGTCTTTGTCTTGACAGAGGACTCTGGACCAGTCAAGACCATGACTGCAGGGATATGACTGTATTATTTAACCGTTTGATACCTTCTGTACTTAATGATGATTTATAGGAGACAAGAGTCACCTCGAAAACTTGCACAAAAAAGTGGATTGTTTTCGGTGGATGGTAAAACATGGAAAATGAGTGCTAGAGTTAATTTTAGCTCCTTAAGGTTTGTTTGTGTTTGTTACTCATAGAAAACAAAGTAAAGGTCCCACACATAAAATTCACCTCTACAATGATTTTTGATTATTTTATACACGTACACATATATGTACAGTATAGTAGAGCCCGACCAATACGTGATTTTTGGGGCCAACACCAATGCTGATATTAGGGAGTAAAGAATTCTGATATGGATATATTGGCCGATATACACACATTTCTTTTGCAATTGTCCCTTAAATGTGGTTATCATACACTTGTGACAAAGATATGTAACAGAGGCAGGATACTTTACAGTTTTACAACAAACTTTATCATCTAAAATGATATCAGTGCACTGAAACAGTAAACTTCGCTGGAAATGTAAGAATTATAAATCACTCCCAGCAACTTTTTCTGTGTCATGTTCTGTAAAACCAAAAAGTTTCATATCAGCCGATATTGGAAATCATATACACTGACACTGATATAGAGAGAGACATGACTTTTGCAGCTAACAAGTCCCTGTCCGCAATCGACCCGGGTTATATGGCTCGCATGTTAACCAAAAGGCAATCTGGATGCCCCTTGGCACTGCTTTCAAGTCATCAGGTCATCACAATAATTCACAGAGATCAAGAGATCAGACTTAAGCAAACTCTCGCAAAGCCTCCTGGAGTCCTTTAATATTGACTGCAGACCAGTTTCTCGAACTCTTGCTTACTAATCACTGCTTGCTTTGAATTCTCCAAAAGCTCAAAGCTTTTATCCCGTCGACTAATTGACAGCAAGGACAGCTTGTGCACTGACATCGTGCAATAGTTATTGGTAATGAAAGCAAAACTGTGTGTATGATGGGTAATGATGCACGTTTCATAAGTTTAAACAATTTTTTTCATGGCTGGTTTTTGGCAGCCTGACACTATACAGCAAAACTAGATTAAGTTCAGAACAACATTACTATTGCAACTTTTCAGACAAAAGTTGAAGTTTGAATTGCAAAGTAGCTTTCACTTTTATGCTATTTCTCTCTTTCTTACAGTTTCATTTTTAAAATTGTTGGCCTACATCTTTATACTTTAAAACCTCCTTTTGGATATGTCTTTGTATACTGTGTGAACTTTTTGCCAAAGCGTTGAAAAGCAAACCCGGCACAGAAATGGGATTTTCCTCTTTTAATATTACATCCCACTGTCTGACATACAGCGGGTCTGACTAAACATAAAGATATATAATCAAGCTGTCCTCTGTACAGGTCTTCTGTGCTCCATGATGTGTCGTGTCCTGAACGTCCTGCTGGCTTTGCTGAGCCGCTTCCTGTTCGCGGTCCACGGCATTGTGACAGTGTGGCGTGTGGTGGCCGTCAAAGAGGAGCCTCTCTACTGGCTGCTGCTGACGGGCGTGGCTCTGCTGGGCGTGGAGATGGCCGTCACTCTGAAGTGCACCCGAAACGCTGAGTGGAAATGGTAGCATTTAGGTCACACGCGCAGACCATTAACAATTGACATGGTTTTACAATGCACATAATATGAGTTTTGACATCAGGATTAGGCTGAATTTTAAAAAAAATTTTTGGCCTTCATGGCTTGATATGACAGGAAATGAGATGAGAGAGAGGGTGGATGACATGCAGCAAGGGGCCACAACCGTGGGCTGCTGCAGGGCCTCCTTACATCGGACGCCTGCTCTACCAACTGAGCTAACTGGCGCCCTTATTAGGCAGAAATTTGAGGCGGATATTGGACCTTAACTCCAAATCGCATTCATATCAGGCTGATCTTGATTTATCAGACCAATCCCAGGTTGTACATGTTAACAATGTTAGCATGTTAGTCAAAGCCAGAGTTTGTCACAGAGTTCCACAAGGTTCTATGGTTGGACCCTAACATTGCTAAAATCAGGCATGTCCTGTCGCAAAGAGATGCAAAAAACTAGTCCATGCATTTGTTATTTCTAGGCTGCATTACTATAGTTCCTTAGGCTGACCTGATAAGTGTCAATAAAAAATCATCACAATTTTATTTTCCAAAGTGATAGTAATAGTCGTAGTTGTCCAGAGGCAGTTGTATATATGAACACTAACTCTATAGTGGCAGTAAAGTTATTATGATGGATAGCTTATCTAAACCAGGCTAAAAGTCAGCTTTGTGATGCTGTATGCAAGCATGCTAAGATGAGCATGCTAACATTCTCACAATGGCAATGCTAAGAACACTGATATCTAGATGACTTTATCATAATCATCTGAGTTTAGCATGTCAGCATGTGTGTAGTGCAGTACACAGTGCAGTACAGCTAAAGCTGATGAAATGTCAGTAGTTTTGCAGGTATAATAATTCAACAAGCATGAAAGGGCTCCCTCTGATTTAGTAATAATTTACAAATATGTGCCAACGTATGAGCTAAATTCACAGGTACAAACCACCTGCTCACCTGCAGCTTTTGCTCTTTTTAAAGGGGATAATACGTGGATTGAGGTGTTGTGTCCAGACCGTGTAACCCTGTTTTGTGTGGGGAGTAAATAACTTCTGAACTTGTAACTGTGTGAACACTTTACAACCCATCTGCCCGGGGCAGCGAGCGGCAGCTTGAACGAGGCCTGTAATATTCTCTGCCACTAAATTCTCTGTTATCCTCTGCAGCTCCTCTCTCTTTCACTTTCTATCAAAAACAAATCTATTCCTCTGCTGTGTTATTGCTCTGTCTCTCTACTGAGCCTGCTATCAAGTCTCTGTCACACTCCCTTCCATCCAGTCATGAAGAAAATGTCGTCTGCTCACTCGAGTCATTACTGACCAGCTAGTTTCTTTTCTTTTTTTCTTTTTTTTTTTATCCTTTTTTACAAAACATTTGCTTGAGTAAACATAAACTGAAACTAACTTCCAAAAGGATATAAGCATTTATTGTCACACCTCATTCAACACCAAGCTGCATCCCATTCAGAGGCTGTAGTTCTCCTTGGCACATAACGCAGCGAACATCCTCAGACGTGAGCTTTCTTCAGGCCTCTCTCTTTCTTGCTGAGTCTTACTTTGAAGTTTTCTCCTCGTGGAGAAAGCTTTGCACTGTCAAGAGGGATTTGCATATATGATGAGAATAATTGCCTGTCTGAAATTCGATGCTTCTTTTGGAAAAAAAAGGGACTCTTTCTTCTTTAGCGGGTGGCAAAAGAACAAAAAGCGTGTCACTAAAAATAACCTACCCCCACCTTTCCCACCCTCCCTCCTAACCCTCCCTCTCCTTTGGAGGTCCTCTTTTAGGTTCTCCCCCATGGTTTTCCTCTACCTCAGTACTGTCATCCCGTCCATTTGGTTTCTGGAGCTGAGCCTGCTGCAGTCCAAGCTCCCTGTCAACAATTCCTCGGGCCCTGAGCTTCATTTGCTGGCTCACATCCCGATCACAGCGGTAGGCGTCCCACCACACAACTGCCCTCCACGCAGCCACATTAAAGCAACACCTGATACCAGATAAGATTTAAATCGAGCAAGGAGGGGTGGATAAACTATTAGTTGCAGGAAATGTGTAATAGACACATTGAGATGAAGTCCAGATAGGCTCCTGCTTGAAAAACTCTCAGATCTCTCCCCTTTTGGGGTGGTTTTAGTGCAGAATCTTTCATGTAGGATTTGGGAGCTTTTTTGCCCCTTGGCTGTGCTCGAGGCTGGGTGGCAGCTTTTGAAAGCTTGAAGACGTAGTGTTTCGGGACCGTTGTGAAGTGTCAGCGGGGGCCGCCAGGATAAACTCAATGAACCCCTGACACAATGAGCTACTTACAAGTCATTAGAATTATATCGAGAATAGAGAGGAGGTGCCTAGTTTCAATTGGTTTCTTTGATTATGCCTTTAACTTTTCAGATATGTCATTGTAATACTGTTTATTTATGATATGAATGATTGAAAGGGAAAGCCAATGAGGAACCAAAGGAAATGATCTGCTTTATACCAAAAGCTGTGTGAAATTTTAAAGGCGCTATTATGCTTTTTAGATTTTTTCCTTTACTTCAGTGTGTTATATAGGTTCTTGTGCATGTAAAAGATATTGAAAGTTAAAAAGGTCAAAGTCCGCACCAACAGAAGCTCCTCTCTCCCACATAAAACACTGCTCCTGAAACGCCTCGTCAGTAGTCCCACCCTTAATTCTGTGACTTTGTTACATCACATTATGTGAAAAAGTCACACATTTGCATGATTTATGCCCAGCGGCTAGTCTGGCACATAAGAATTGATTTGTGAGCTGACCAATCAGAGCAGACTGGGTATTAAGGAGGGGGGCCTTAAAGAGACAGAGGGGGACTGTACACTGAACGTGGCATAACAGGTAAAAACAAGCAGCAATTACAATTAATTTGAGAAAAGCAAGCAGACAGAAAAACAAATAAAAAATAGATAAAAATAATAAAAAATTAAAATGAAATTACAATAAAATAAAAAATAATGAGCACTAAAGCATGTAAACCTATTCTAATAGTAGAAGAAAATGAGCATAATGTTTCTTCTTTACATGCTGACGGTGCTGTTTCCTTCACCCAGGGCATTGTTGAGCTGGACCCAGAGAACTGGGTGGCTGGCCTGGAGCAGACCATGCTCATTGTATTGGTTCTGGGTCGCTGGCTGATGCCCAAGGGGGACATGTCTCGTGACCAGCTCTCCCAGCTCCTCATGGTCTACGTTGGACTGGGCGCAGACATCCTGGACATCTTCGACACCTTCAAGGAACCTGAGGTCAAAACCAACCGGGCGGTCGTCATCATCGGATTGGCCCTCTTCTCTTGGGCGCTCATGCAGTTTCCTCTGGTGCTCACCCAGACTCAACCCCCGAAGGATGCGCCTCCACAGAGGAGTGTGGATGGCCTGTCCTGCTGCCCCGGTGCTCCATCAGCGTTCTCCACCTGCTGCTCCAGCGAGGTGTGGAGCCTGCTGCTCACGGTGGGACTTCAAGACGGCCCGTTCCTGCTTTACCGGCTCTACCTCATGGTCCAAGAGCAGGTGCTCAACCAGCTGATGATCTTCTTCACCTGCAAGAACATCCTCATCGTCCTGTTGGAGCTTTATCGAATTTTCGTGGTGCAGTGCGAGCAGCCGGGAGGGGGCTCGGGGTTGGAGAGATGTGTTGCTTCGGTACTACAGTGTCAGACCAAGAAGGAGAGGGAGGAGGAGGTGGAGGAGGAACGTGGTGGAGAGCAGAACTTTCATACAGACACAGCAAGCAGCACTGGGAGGGAGGAAGATCAGAGAGGTGTCCAGGTATAGAAAGGCTTAAAATGCCGTGAGGCATGACTTCTGCCCTCAGGGGGGGAATGGCTTTCACACGCCAAGAGAAAAGTCGAACCTATCAGCCATCTCTTGCATCTCGGCCTCGCTCAGAGACAGTCTCGGCTCTCTGGAGGTTCAGTGACTAGAAATAGACCACAACAGAGGAGAATAAGTCCCCACTGAAAAGATAAGAGATGAATTTATGCAATTCCCTTTGATAAAACCTTTCAAAAAAAGTGGTGGTTTCGGTCAGGGGAGGTTTCTCCACTGAGAATCAGCTCAACAAGTTCACCTGTCAATCTCTTCAATATATGGTGCAATTAACAAGACAACAGCTTTGTGCTTTCTAGTACAATACATTTGTTTTAATTAGCAGCAGCAGCCTGTGATGATATAATTTTATTATGTTGCACTTATGCATTTTTAATAAAAAGATGATGATGGCTTTGACACGGGGACAAGATTTTATGAATTGAATGAATAATTATGGCAGTGGAAGGTGGTGATAACATGTCTTTCTTAATTAATAAACCTTTTCTAATAAAGATGCTTCATAAAAACAGTGCAGCTATTTTCTTTTTCATTTTTTACTCTGATCACCATGAGATGGCAGTGTTGCCAAGTCAACCAGAGCAGTGTTTACTTGACTGGAACATACATGGCAGTTACATGGAAGAAAAAAAACCCTGTGAGACAGCAACACAGCAGCACAGCTGCAGTGATGAACTCCAGCATTTGTTGGATTGTGGAATGAAAATCTCCTCCGTGAGTCTCGTTGTAAGACAGTGAGAAAGAAGGAAGGCATGTGATCACTTCATTTTAAAGATGTCACCTTCAGGCAGCGGACATGTAACGGATAGTCTGATGTATTCGATCGAGAGACATCTCATAAAGCACGGCAAGTAGGAGGAGAACGAGGAGGCTTGCTTCGTTTTTCAAAGTTCATTTTCCTCTCGAGCACAATCAGCCCGTGGAAGCCTGTTTGAGAGCTCAGTGCATTTTTATTACGTCTGAAAAAGCACACTCGTGATTATGTGGGAGTTGTTCAAGTTCGACATGATTTGCTCTCACTTTCTCTCCTCTGAGAGATGTAAGGTGCTTCTGAGATATTCCACCACAGCCCATACAAGCCGGAGAGCCTTTGAGAGGCTACAAGGACGGAGAAATGTTTGAGCTGAAGCTCGGGGTCTCAAGGTTTCGAGCCACTTCACGGTGGAGACAAACAGCTGCAGAACAATCCCCCCCCCCCCCCCCCCCCACCTACCTACCCATCCTTCGGTCCAGACAATACCTCTCCTGTCAAACGAGAGCTGGGATGTAGTCCTCCTGCATTTATGGATGACCCTCTCACACTGTGTTGGGCAGGCTGGGAATGAAGAGCAGTGACGGCAGCAAGTGGCAATTCAATCAGAGGCCTTTCTCGCGCTGCGCTGTATCTGTGTCCATCAAATTGCTGCACTTGGCCTGGCCTGCAAGATGAAGATAGGAGGCGAGGCTCTGAATGAAAGGGGGGGGGGGGGCTCTTTGTTTTCAATGAGCTCTCAATGAAAGAGAGGCAGAAACATAAAGAGCCGGAGAGGAGAGAAAGAGAGCATTTGTGTGTTTTCCTCCCTCTGTTTTATGTGCTTGATTAAAAAAATGCATAGAATATGAGCAAGATTTCCTAAATTGACGACTGTAGGCCACCTCCAGAGGATTTGCTGGAGAGCACTACTTTGTTTCCTCTGTTTTATCCTTGTGGCGGCACTTTGGTCTAAATTATTGATGGTGGAGCCAACTTTTAAAAGAAAGAAGAGAAAAATTAATGGAGAGTCCCCATTGAGATGTTCATTCTTCCAGCAACATAAAGCTACGACTCTACGCTCCTAGAGTGCCCGATAATGCCCAATTTACAAAGTCACTGCCAGGCAAGCGACACCACGCAGAGCCAGCGCGAGGGCACAGCTTCTTCCAAGCACCTGAGTTTTGGGGCGAATCCCTATATTCGTGTGACAACGTGATGTGGGCAACACAATAGGGTGATGAAAGACCGGCTTGCTTGTGAAGAGAGTCCTTTTCCTCTTCAGATTAACTGCATGCTTTAACAAGATTGTGTGGGCATGTGGGAGGATGGGGATGTCAGCTGATCCACGGGCTGCCCTACATAGATAGAGAGAAAGGAAGAGAGCGTGGAAACTCAAAGCCTGCAACTCCAGTGCACATGGATGTACCCTCAGTCACAAGCCCCCGAAACATATCTGTTCGCACGGAGAAGAGCGGCGCTGCCTTCAGGTGCTCCCACCTGATCGGTTCATTAAGCCTGATAGAAAACAAAGCGTCTGGATGTAAAATAATGTCTCACTAAATATAATAAAGCTGTTTATGTGATCATGTTTCTGAGGACAAAGTGGAACGACTGATCACTGACAACATATCATTTTCTTGGAGTGATGAGTCATGCTGGACGCACTCAAACAACAGCTCTTACATTTTTAGCTACAGTTTGGTGCTCAGACGGATTGATTGCTGCGCTCTTAAAACTGAGACTCGCTTCACACCCTGCCACACACGTGGAAATCATAGATGCAACCTGTTGCACATTCAAGTGCGCAATGCAGTAAAATACAGAATGTGTCCTTTTTTGTGGCGGCAGGTTTGGCTATCTGTTATGGGTTAACCCACGGGGGCGAAAACTGAGCTGTGAGCCTCTACTTACATCATCCACTTGCCCAAATATTTAGCATCTGATCCCACCTAGATGTGTCCCTGGAACCGCATCGCCAGTAAAACCTTTGTTTACCTGCAGTGCACCTGGCACAAGCCCCTCTCTTGTGTCATGTGTCACATTTTTCTAGCAGTTTTGAGAAGCTGACATATTGTCAATTTTTCAGAGCAAGGCTTGAATTGCATTGCTTTTTCAATTCATTAAATATGATGGCTGCTTGCACACACAGCCCCGCTCCACAGGTACGCCACACTTTTGTGTTTTTGAAGCAGTTGCACCTGTAGCAAGGAGTGTCTGCGTGATCGGGGTCTTAGGCGACAAGGCGGCCAAGTCGATGACCAGAGTTGGAGACTGTTTTAAAATTTGCTAGCGTGAAACCACTGGATATTTTTAAGGAGAACTCTTTCCAGACATGTTTGTGGCAACAAAAACAGGTATTTTAATCCAAAACATGAACTTTCCCGAACACTAACCAAGTGTTTTTTGTGCCTAAACCTAACCAGACCATAAGCACAGTGTTATCACAACATAAAACTGAAATGAGTACATAAAGAAATGTAAAGTTTCAACAATCTGTGATGTACAGAGGTATACATCACTCACATTTATCCCGTTGATTCAGTTGATTTCCATGACAAGGTCAGGAATGAATGTTCATGCTGAAGTGGGCAATAATCAAATTGCCACAACCTGAAAGGACTCACAGTCGACTCTGTTCCACTGGGGCCCCGAGGGGTCTGGGGGAAGTTGGCTGCTTTGAATCCAACTTTGTGCTGTGGCTGCTGTTTGTATTTAAAAGAAATTAGATGGTGCAGACAACTTTGCAGAATGAAGAGGATCAAGCATGTAATTGATGTTATGATTGATTCAGAAATGTGATGAACATAATAAAAAGTGAAAATGAGTGGAGGGCCTGAGTCCTCCCAAAACATTTACTCGCAAGTCAAATCTTTAAGAAAACATTCCTCCAATCTAACTGTGTAATGTCAAATAACTTACACTGATTGTATAATACGACAGTAATAAATAGTACGTCATACTTCAAGCTTCAAATTAGCTGTCTAGAAAAGAATTACAGAAAATGATTGCTTGCCACTTTCAGACATGTTTACCACTTTATTATGTTTTTCAAGTGTGGTAAACACAGTATTGATATTTCCAACAGGACCTGAAGGGTGCAGAAGTTAAATTGAACTGACAGAGAGAGAGAGAGAGAGAGAGAGAGAGAGAGAGAGAGAGAGAGAGAGACAGAGAGAGACAGAGCCAGAGAGGAATCCACTCAACCTGAGCAGGTGCATTTCCCATGGCAGCGTGGAGCTTTTTCACCACATGCCACAATTTCCCTATTTTGTGTCAACTAATCAGGAAGTCCAAACACACTGAGGTGCGCCTCATCAGCCTCCAATCCTACAGATAAACCCGTCAATGTGCCACAGGAATGTTGCAGCGAGAGGGGAAGAGTGAAAACAAAGGCAAACTTCAAACAAACTCCACAACTTTTCTGACAGGCGGCTGAAGATCCAGCTCGTGCCGCCTCATGCAGTGCCACGGATGGCAGAATAACGAGCTCTACTTCACTGGTTGTGGATCAGGGATTCTATATGGCTGTCTTGTTCGCACATAGCATAGACTTTTGAGATAGTGTCAACAGTGGGATACATAAAGGTGCCATTAAAGCAAAAGTTCACCCAAAAATGTGAATACAGTGTTTATCTTCTCACCCTGACACTAATGGAAAGTCGGGTGAAGTTTCACAAAACACTCCTGGAGCTTTGGAACAAAACAGATTTTCAGCATTCTCCTAAACAACTGAAGTAGAAGGGGACTTGAAAATAATAAAGAATGAAAGAAACATAAAATGGCTCCATACAGCTTGTCTGCCAGCTAACTTCCTGTTTAGCGCCCGGCTAACATGAATGGGGATAAAATAATTTTATCATGCTGCTCTTCTAGACTTCCCAAATGACCAAATGGCTCAAATTCTGACAGTAATCGAGTCATTTCGCGGAGGTTGTGACACTCAAATAAAGTATCCACCGTTTTACAGACACTTCTTTCACAATGTTAGCTTATGGGAAAAAGCCCCCAGTGCATCACGTGACAATGTAATCACACAGTTTGCCCACTAGGAAAACTGGCTTTGAAAAAGATTTCAAACAAGTCCTCATCTACTTCATCATTTAGGAGAATGCTGCAAAGCTCCAGAAATGTTTTATGGACTTCTCAAACCCGTATTTGTATTGGCAGTGAGGGTGAGTGGATAATGACTGAATTCCCATTTTCGGGTAAATGTATCCTTTATTACCTAATTTATGGTAAAACACAATATAATAATATAATATCAATATAATAATTTCTCTGTCTTGTCCTCCTGCCATGTGACACCCAAAACCACACAAGCTAGCTTCTCTTAATGAGATGATTCTCATGATTCTATCCTCAACAGTTCTGATGTGCTGCAGAGACAAGTGGGTTCTTCCATTTTTCTTCTGGGAAGAAAATGTATGTGATCTTCTCCGAGGCAATCAAAGAGAATCGAGGTATTACAGGTTCAAGAAAAAGCTGTTAACCAAACATCTGGCCATGGTAACCCATCTAATTGACTGTGACTTCCAATCTTATCACACTTAGCTGCTAATCGCCCCTAAAAACAGTTTTCACAGCTGACATTTTTATGTGTCAAAGGAGGGAAAGCACAGGTGTGACCAATAATGTTAACAATGGTGTCCTAATGGAATGTTTTTTTTCCTGCTTTGAAAAGGCAAAATGTCTGCCGTAAAAAAAGGGTCTATTCACATAAGAGACCAGGGTCTACAGAAACAGGAACTAGAACATTTTGCAGCCATATATACTACCCTTGAGTCCTGTACAGATGGTTATACCATTTTTACACTACAATTCGCAAGTACATGCATTGCAAGTGAACAAGTTTGCCTTTCTTATTCTTTTGTGTTTTTTTTCTGGCGTGTCACATTCGCTGTCACAAATCTGCTAGGAAATAGGGGATGTAGAAAGCAGCATGGAGGCCAGTCACAGTGTTACTGCCTCTCTTTCAAACTCAATGTTGAATGAACAGAGAAGGATGGAAAATTATCTACACTCCAACATCCGGAACTTCAACGATGTAGCATTGCATTAAGCTGAAGAATTGGCCAAAAAATAGCGTGTCCACCCAGGCGTCATGTTTGCAACACAGCAAATCGAAGATGGAGCTGATTAACACCTGTGACTACTGCAGAGGTCATTCGATCGGAGAATGAAAGCCTGTGTGTGTTTGTGGTTTTTTTCCAGTGTGAGCAGGGTTTTACACTCTTGGTTGTGCATCAATATTATGTCGAAAAAGTAACTGCTAGGACTGCCAAAGGTAGGGGTCAAGTCCACACCTGTTGAATGAATGCCAGGATGGTAGATCTGGGCACCTCAGACCCTGGAATAACACCTCTCTGGAGGAGTAAGAGCCTGAGCTGATGTGGTCATGGTTCAAGTCCTCCCTACTAAAAGATAAAAGAGGTAGTTTGTCTTACACTTTTCTTGTCAGGTGCTTTGATATGCAGGACAGAGCCTTCACCGTTACAGTTGACTGTTTCATTCATTTTTCTGGTTTTCTGATCTGCCGCTGCCATGGATAATGTTTGGCTAGATTAAAGAAACTTACTACTAGGAAAGACCAACAGTGACAGCTGGTTTGTTGTCACTAGCTTGGTTGATTTGACCATCATCCTTCCTTAAACTCCTCCTTAAGAGGCTTGGACCCAAGGTCAAGAATGAACTTTAATGCTCAACTTTTACCTTGTGTAAGTCTAAGAGTGTTTTTATTTAAAAATGAGGAGTAATGATATTTCCTGTCATCACCTCATGTTCTGAATTAGTTTGCTTGGTTAAACTTGCAGCTAATTTCTGATCCAGAGACAAACCAAAGTCGGAAGAAGAAAGACCATTAGCTCCTCAGGTGTCTGATAACTGTTGTCTCTCAGCCTTATTCATATTCATTCCTTTTTCTCCAGTGTTAATTGCTTCTGTAACCAATTTTATGCAGAATGCAAAAGTGAGCAATGAATATGAAATCCTTTTCTAAACAGAGCATTCTGAATTCCTACCCACATGGCAGTTTGGGAGATAACCGCTCCGACAGCTAGCAGTTTAGCCAGTCAATCTCAGGCCACAGAGGATGTATTGTTGAAATATTAATTGGCCGCCTCCTTTGCCATCCCCCAGATCCTCTGAGCTGGGAGAGCTGCCACTTCACCCATTTCCAATCTACAACATGGCCTCTGGTCATCGAGGCCAAGGCCACGTCGGGACACGAGTGCTGATGAGGAAATACAGTCGACTGTCTGAATGGACGACATAATTGGGACAGTTGAGTGCACTCGATGAACAAACACATTTTTGAATTTAGCTCGAGAGCTGTTACGCCTTGTGATATCCCCACAGTGTGAAGCTGATGTCCTAATTCTGTCCTCTACAAAAGGGGACTGGCTACTCTGGACTCATTTGCACTTGTTTTACCAACACAGCCCAGAAGTCTTTTGTTGGTGAAAGAGTCGTACCTTCATGCAAAATTCATTGTGGCTGCCAAAAGCAAAGTGCATAATATAAAAGCAATGGCTGTAAATTGAACTAAAAGTGAAGTTTTTGGCTTTAACTTCTCATTATGAAGTAAATATTGATTGCACAATGGAATGGCTGCAGAATAATGACACCATTGGTGTTTAGCTTGGCTCCCTATAAACCTTGCTTTCACTTTGCTATTTTTTTCTACCATCAGTCAAGAAATCTCTCGGGCAAAATGGAAGCTGATCTATTCAGCCTGGCATAATTTCTATCTGCTTTAATGTGTCTGTTACAGACTTAATGAACGTTGGGGTTGTCTGTTCCCACTTTTAATAATGGAAATGGAGGACATATATGAATAATCTAGTTCACAGTCCATGCCTGTATCCCTGCTAGGATAAAATGCTGGCAACTAACGTTTTTGCAAACCACTGATCCTTTCACATTTGAAGCTATCATGCATAACATATTGACATCTCTACAATGCATGCCGTATCACCTTCACATTACATGTGTATGACCGGACTTTCACATCTGGAGGTGCAGGGGATGGTGGCGGAGTTAAGCCCAGTGAGGGACAAGTGTGAAACCACTTGATATTTTTGAGGAGGGACATTTGTAAGCACTTATGGGTATTTTTGAGGAGACTTTAGGAACATGTCCAGCTTTAATTGTGGCAACCAAAGCAGGTTTTTTAAGCTGAAGCATGATCAATTCCTTACCCTAACCAAGTGGGTTTTGTGTCTAAAACCTAACCAGAGTGTGAGCACTGTGTTGTCTCAACAAAAACATGAAAATTTTACCTAAATTGAAAAATAAATAAAAATAATACTTAAGTAAAAATAAAAAGTATGCTTCTCAAACACTACTCAGAGTATTAGTTACTTTTTAACAATTGATGTTTGATGCATTGTCAGTCGCAGGCATTCACTCAAAGTGGTTTCAGTTTTTTGTCCAAATCAAAACAATTACTCTTGTTCTGTTATGTTTTGCTCAGAGGTCATGGGCTTGCCTCCAAACCTTGGCCTGCTGCATTGTTTTATGTTTTTTGTCCACATGTCAGGGTTTTCACTGACCCATTTGTAATCGAAGAGCCTTATTGGCTACAAAAATGCAGATAAAAAGTTTAGATATTAATTCAAATTGTACTCAGTACTCAAGTAAAAGTAACTTAAGTAGATTACATGGTGTATAGCATATTAGTAAAATTACAGACTTGGAAAAAAATTACTACTTGACTACTGAGAACCCAACCTCTGAGAACTAGAGCTGTCTTTACATTGATTTTTTCTTGGAAAGAGCGTTGAGTGGGCATTAGAGGAGCTGTGGTGAATGCTCCTGGAAAGAAAGCATGCATACAGCTCATATACAGTACATAATATCATTTGGATCCCGTCCTCGCTCAGACACTAAAATGCAGACATCTTGTGAAATATTACCAAAGAGGAGTAACATGGTGTGTCTCCAAAGGAGGTGAGGCTCCGACATGATCTGTTATGTGAACATGTAATGTGTCAAAAAGAGGGCTCAATAGTGAGAAAATGCTTTCACTTCACTTTATGTGTGTCTTCATTGACCTGACAGGCTTAGCTGAGGAAAATGCCCCTGGCTTTTAATGGCACCAATGGGCTATGATGTTGGGGTTCTAGGTGTGTGTGTGTGCATAATTGTGTGTGTGTGTGTGTGTGTGTGTGTGTGTGTGTGTGTGTAATGTAGCACCTCTTAAAAAAAGAGAAAGAGAAAGAGAGAAGGCAAATGAGGGCTGTACCCACTTGCAGATTTAACAATGCTGTAATGGCACAAGTAGTCCCCAAGTGAGTCGATATAATCAATGGAGGCATCACAGTTGGCAGAGAGGAAAGCCTGTTCCTTTTAATGGCTGGACCAATGAGCTGTGTTACAGACATGCTGCAATATAGATAAGACATGCAAAAGCTGTTCCTCCACCCTAAAACCACTATTATGTCGTCTCCTTTCCTTCCTAAGCTCTGCTCTCCTCAGCTCATCTCATCATTTTTCGACATTCTCTCTAAAATGCACTTTAAAATGAGCATTTTACGAAACAATACAATATTCCGGACATCGGTGGGATACATGTGATGGTTTAGTGTGTGTGTCTGTATGAGTGAGGACATCATGGCAGCGGTCCATTGCTTAGCACGGAGTGATGAGCAAGGCTTTCAAGGGGCATTTCATGAAGATTGAAGCGCCAAATGGTTTTGTTGAACGGACAGAAAATAGCCGTTGTCATTTCGGTCTCGAGAAAGCAATCTGCTGCCAGAGAGGACTCTCCTACACGCTCCTTCTCGGTGCTTAAAGAACTCTTGAATCCTTTTATCTATGAAAACATGAATCACGCAACACAACTTTAAAGAAAATCTTAACAAAACACTCCTGCTGAGTTGTATCCTTAGGATAAGAGCAGCGGCACCATATTTAACCATAACTGTGGTATGCTTCAATACATTTCTGTGCATTTATAGCTCCTTCAGTGATTATCTGCCATTGATTGCGTCGGTAGATTGTGTGGTGCGCGGGTTCTTTCTCTTGGTTTGGTTTACATAATTACATTATGTAGGACATGGGCAGCCAGAAGCGCTTTTTCTCTTTGGAACACTTCAGAGAGTGAATGGAGCAGATCTATTTCAGGAAGTGGGTTAGTGGTGAGGGGAAGAGGCTTGATTCAGAGAATAAACACATATTTTACAAATTAGGATATTTGTTATTGCACCATGCAGCCCCTGGTGTCCCCGAGTCTGTAGATAGTGAGATAAACCATATCAGGCCCATCGCAGCCTGGATACATTGAGTGCACTGTATTTACTGCTGTAATGTAAATGGATAAGACAAGCCGATAGCTTAGCTTAAAGACCGCTATCTGGGCCAGCTACTTCTAAAGCTTGGTAATTAATATACAGTAATTAATAAAGTGTGTAAAGACAGAATACAGAAGTTTTATCCGCTGAATGTACTAAAAGGTCATATTGATAACATTTTGATGTAGACAAATCATTTTTTAAGATCTAAAGCTCTTGTAGAAAGCTGCAGAATTAGATTATGAATTAATTTACAGTGTTCGTGGGGTCAAAAATGATTGTTTAGTTTATGTCTGTGTAAGAATTGTGACGGTTGGGTCCAATCTCTACTAATGTTTGCCAGCATATTGTATAAACCTGTTGGTATCACGTGGCATCTGTGTTTCAGATCAGTCTTAGTACTGGACAATTTGTGGAAAAAAACGTAAAAGCTGCTGATTTCTAGAGGAACGCACCCAGCATACTGTACATTAGCTAGCTAGTGTACGTGACGTTAGCATTAGCAGCGATGGCTACAACAAACTGAATACAATGGTCAGGGGTGATATGCCAGATTTAGAGGCTGAATGTTTTAAAACCTTTAAGCTATCATTTTTGAAAATTGCCCCCATGACTGATATTACATTATATGAGAAGATCATTATACCGTTATTAACTGGACATGTGAAGCTAGTTTTGACGACGTCATATAAAATTGAAGATTCCATTCTTTTCCAACCTGGATGTTAGCCCCCCTCAAAGGGGCTAAGTCTTGGGGGTCATCAGGTTATTTATGGGGTAGGAAAAACAAAAACAGGAAATGCAAAACACAAACCTGTATTATCATATTTTTTTGACTATTCTCTGTGATTTTTTTTGAAACATTGGATAGATTTACTTTTAGGCCTCGAGCAATTATTCAAATGAAAACATCTGAATAATCTGGAAGGGAAATGTCTGTTTGGGGGAACCTCTAAAAACTCAGACATCAGAAACATGAAAAGGGGCCCAAACTAGCAACCTTGTCTTTGAGAAATTCAGAGAGTAGAGGGGGCAATCACCCTCCTTGGTGCCCCCATTTTTTAAAAAACGCTGCAAAGTGCCTTTTTGGATGCCCCTCTATGGGATAAAACATGATAAAGTGCCCACCACCTCCAGCTGGTGCCCTTTTTATTTTTTCTGCTCCTGCCCCTCATCCATGAGTCCACCACTGCCAACACCTCACTTATTTGGTACACAAATGTAGTAACCATACACACCAGATGGTTTGTGAGACAGAACCATCTGAGAAGTCCTCCTTGGAAACCGTCTGGAAAAGGGCAGGCACTTGGATTGTACGAACCATCTGTCTATCACTGTCTATCACAGGCTTACGAACCACATGACATAGTTTGAGAGCGTGAGAACAGTCTGTTAATCAAACCCTGACCAAAGCCAGTTGGGTGGAAGAGTGAAAACATGTTTTCCATCGAGAAAAGTCTTCAGTGCAGTTGTTCTTGTAGTGGAGTAAAAGTATAACGTGGCATAAAATGGAAATGGTAAAGTAAAACTACTCAACATTGAACTTTTGAATTGAAAAACCCACAGTGTTTGGTGTCATGGGAAATTAACGTACTGGACTGGATGCTTAGTGTGAACAACTGCTCGACCGTGCACAACCTAAAGTCCTGCCAACACAGTGAGGTTGCCCAGTTTGGTACCACTGTGCCTGTACAGAGACCAAAACAAAAACCTCTGTTTGCTGACCATATCCAGCCACCTGCGCTACAGCCAGAGATGCTGCACAAAAGTCCTGGCTGGATGGATAAACTACTCTTCATCAAGAAATAGATACAACTGCTCCTGAAGTCACAAATCATCCATTAATCATTCACTTTATCACAGGCAAATTTGAGTGCACAGGTGAGATTCACAACAGTTTCAACCAATTTGTTATGCAGACGGACTTCTAATAGGCAAGGAAGAGGAAGATATCACACTAATAGATAGGATTGTCAAGAAAGGTGAAGTCATCCAAATGTAAGAAATTACATTAGCATGTCATTACTCTGTGTTGAGCTGTACTAGAAGTGGGTGTTGTGAAACCATGCACATGCATAGCAGAAGTATCTGGGGAAAAGGTGTTTCAAACATTATTGGGGGGCAAAGTCACCAAACTTTGTAGGCAGTTCAGATTAGATTCGACTGGTGATTCTACACATGTTATGTTTCAGTGAACTTTGAATGTGAAGCTCTTCTCTTGCCATTCATTTATAATGTGTAAAGCAAGGCTTGCCTAAAAGAACTTGGGTAACAGCCCCGCTATGAGCTAGTGGACTCTCCCTGGACTGACAGCTCACAGTGAACATGGTTGTGCCCTGAAAGAATAACACTGCTTTTGAAAAGACGGAGGACAGTTTGGTGACAGGGAAAACAGGGGTGGTACCGGGGTGGTTTTGCCGGACTCGGCTCCTGGCAACCCGGGGCTGAGTCAGGAAATAGGATCGCTAACTTAGCTGCATGGCTCACCAACTAACCGCTAACTGCTGCTAACAGCAGCTACAGTTAGCAGCAGGCAGTTAGCGGTTACTTTAGCAACAAATTATTATAAACAAACTATTGTCCATCAGGAAACTCCATAAATCACTTTGGTGCTGTGAGATGGCTCTGTTGTTCTTGGTCTGAATGTGTCCATTGGCAAGCTGCTGGTTAAAACACTTAGCAGTTACTTTAGTAACTAAGTAAAGCTATCTGTCTAGAGTTGAGGCGAAGCAGCTGGTAGACAATAGTGTGAAAACCAGAAAATATTTTCTCCATACATAATCATCTAGCTTCGTCCGAATCAGTGAATGTGTTTTTGGACAGTAATCCGTGAGGCCAGAAACACTCTGCTCTGGTGACATCCTTCCTTTTGTACACCAAAAGCAGAGTCATAAATATTCAGAAAGCATTTATTAGAAGAAAGATTTGTCTTTTTGCTGAGGCACCAAAGGAGGAATTCAGGTGAAGTAGTATAAAGAGCAAGAAAGTCAGCTTGGGGAGTACTTTGGGACGGATGGTAGTGGGTGGGTCCAGTGTGACACAACAAGACAATGGTAAGTTATTTGAACGCAATAATGTAGTTGAATTATGTCACATACGTAATGTAACTCATGTCGTACGTTACATTGGTTCACTCATAATTGAAATTAAATACGTGACATAGCTATTTTAACCCAAACCAACCCAAAAATGTTTTGTACTGGGGAACGGCGGCAGGTTTTGGGAGTCCCTGTCAATCGATTTATTCAGTCAGTTATGAGGATATCCATTTTGACTTCATGTTATCTTCAATGCACATAAAGTGATTGTCTTTTGGGATTTATATCTTTAAAAAAACAAAAAACTCCTTTAGGACAAAAAGCAAATACGCTTTTCCCAAAATGCTGAGCCACTTTCCTCAAATAATCAGTCTGCATTCATTCTGTCATAGCATTCTTAATGTGTTGCTCGAGTATTATTGCACTTGTCCTTGAAACCCACTTAGTGAGGCCTGATAAAGCGTATTCTTTTTTTATGCCCCACTCAAAGAGCCTCCCATGCAATTGTACTGTGGGCTAAGACCTGATTTCCATTTCCATTGCATGATAACAGCCTCGCCTCACTCTTACTGGGCGACAGACGGGGATAAAAGCAAAATCAAAGCCAGTCAAAAACTATTTGACAAGCTAATGGATTTGAGGGCCTCATGCTCCACCCCAGACTTCCTTAACATGACATCACGTCAGCTGTACACAAATCCTATGGTTAACCATTTGAGCGGTGGTGTTGTGTTCTGCACTAGTTAATGCACATTCATATCTGTTACTTAAATCATAACTGATAGACTCACTTTGATGTAGCGGGGAGCAGGTACATGCTTAAAAAAAACCCTTTGAAGGCTGGTTCTCCAACATCCCCCCGGTGTGCTTGCCAAGAACGGAGAGCAGAGACACAGAGGAAAGGAGTGGCAGCTACAGTACAGACTCACTAATGTGGCTCACCTCCCATCTATCCATGCTCTCCACAGAAAAAAAGAAGAACAACCAGGCCTCATATGTCACTGTCAATACTGCCCCCCATGAATCCAATATGTACAGCGATGAGAGACTTTGTTCAAACAGATTATTTGGCATTGGATAACAAGCAAAGAGGCTCAGAGTGCATGCGTATACCACAGTGTCACTGCTCTTCTATACGGGGGAAAAACCTGCGCGGCACAGTACATTCAGAAGAATATACATCCAAGCTTTACTTACAGGGAGTTTCCTTACAGGACATACTGTGATATTTGCACCACAGCTGACTAAAAGCCTGCTTAATCCAGAACAGAAGCCTTTTTTGCTGATCCTTTGTTTTTGAACAAATAATTGTATTCTCCCACGTAACGCCTCAGGGATGGAAGGAAGAAAGGAAGATGGGCCACATCAATATAAATGGGACTATAAAAGGATATACTAACATCATCTGCGCTGCTAGTTTTGTCGAGGTCAGACTTTGAACTGGTGGCAGACACATAAGAATACCCAGACAGAAATGAGCTGGGATTAGCATTACCATTTTCATTAATTAAATCTCAGTCGCATCAGAAACCCCACTGAACATTAACTTCCACGCAACCCAACTCTAAGCTAGATTCAATATTTACAGTGCAGACTGTGAGTATTAGGACAGTGAAGCAGTGTGTTTTTCATTGTTTTGGCTGAGCACATCGTATTCGAAATGAAACAATGACTATGAGTTAAAGTGCTGACCTTCAGCTTCAAGGGAGTTCACATCCAAGATGAGTAAACAGTTTAGGACTCGTATTAAGAGGGCTACAACTTATACACAGTTTATCAGACGAGGATGTAAACAGCCTCAAATTGAAGCTGAAAGGCAATACTTTAACCTCAAAGTCAATGTTTCGATATAAATCCAAAGTGCTGGAGTGCAGCCAAGACTAAACTGCCCTGATACTTGCAGAGCAAAAATGCAGAGTCTCGATATGAACAAGAGAACCCTTGAAGACCCAATGTGAGGGATTTATGAGGAGCTATTGGCAAAAATGAATTGAAACATTCATAATTATGTTTTTATTAGTGTATCACTCACCAAACAATCACCTGAAACTAAGTATTGTTGTGCTTTTATGACCTTAGAATGAGCCTTTTATATCCTCAGAGTCTGCTGTATTTTTCACAGAGGATGAGGCGAGGGGCATTCAGTTGGTTGCAGTCTGCAACCTCACTGCTTGATGCCACACTGGACCTTTGAGGCCTGTGAAAACTTCCATTATTGACCATGTCAGTGCAGAAATCCAGTGCAGTGCAGAATTAAAATACACTTTCAGATATGTCTTACTTCCATACTTCCATTATCCTCCTTGTTGTGTGTTGATGATGTTTTAAAGTCAAACTTCCATCCATCCATTATCTGCACTCCAAAATTCCTGTGATGAACGTGAAAATTATACACTTAGATGGTGATAAGGTGCACCTGAATGCACCACAGTTGTTGTCTCTGTGAGGCTACATGTCTCAGTTGGAGAGAGAATTGTCTTTCTCAGGGCCGCCCTTGATGGGCTGCAGCCTTTGGAACACCAGCTGACACTCTTCTATAGAACCCTGATATTATCACAAGGTGTGGGTTTGAGCATTTGACTTGGACACCATACAATGAGACTACTTTTGACCTATGAGGATATTTTTCCACAGTCTGTTGAGAAGTGCAATAAATGCCTTAAAGATATTTCTTCAGCCTCCTTTGATTTCTCTCTCGCTGTCTTGTAGTCTTTATAAATTGGAACCTGTGCACCAGCTGATATTAACCACGTGCAACAGTCTCCTGCTGTTTTGTCTTCACTGTTTGCCAAGTGCTGTTTGGCTGAAAGATTATTTATCTTGTTTAGGTTTCTCTTAAATGTAAGATTCCAGTAGAAAACTCTTAAAAAGTACAGGTTTCTAAAATACCATAGATATGGCCCAAGAGAGGTATATGCCGTGGTTAATCAAACAGGAACCCAAATGCAGACACACAGGCAGACAAGTATCTGAAAGAAAAGTGAGCTTTAATAACAAAAAGCTGAAAATCCAAATCCAGAAAATCCCAAAATAGAAAAGGCTGATAGCAAAACTCAAGACATCCAAGAACAAAAGGAAAAACAAGTACAAACCGAAAGGCAAAGTACAAACCAGGAATAACGTGAGGACTCAGGAACGAAAAGCCAGAAACACACGGCAGAACATGGGAAAGAGAGACACAGGTACACAAGGGCAAAACAGAACAGCACTCAGGGAAACTGAACAGACGAACTGACAAAGAGAGCAGGGAGAACACAGATTATATACACAAGAGAAGGTCAGGATAATTGGACACAGGTGAAACACATCGGGGAGCGGCAGACAATCACAACGCCGGGAACCACAGACAAAGGGAAGAAATAGAAAGTGGGACATGACACATGAGGACATAACTTCAAAATAAAACAGGAAATAACAGAAGTATTTCCTTGGATGGATCCTCTGGGTCCTGTATGTTTTGGGATGGGGCCTACAAAGATGGTCTTGTTCCAGCGCTTCCCACAGATGCTCGATTTGATTGGGATCTGGGGAATTTGGAGGCCCGGTCAATTTGGTGGCTCAGGTACAGTTCCTTAAGATGACACTGCCATTGGGGAGTGTCGCTGCTGTGGGGGAGCGAACTTGGTCCACAACTGTGTTTGGGTAGGTGATAGGTGGAGTCTTATTTTCTGACCACCTGATAAATCTAAGTCCAAAATTCACTGTCTCTTTGCTCAGTTTGAGAGAGATACTTGGCTGTTTCACTGCTAAATGTTCCACTATGTTCACCAGCTTGAGGCTAACTGTGTCTGTCTGTTGTTTGGTGCTGAGCAGGTGGTGTTCAGTAACAGCTGCCTGGTCTGACCAAGGTTGATGCTAATAGAGTTGAGAGTGACCCAAAACAGTAAAGTTGTGGGCTGGACAGACAAAGTACGAGTTGAAACAGGCAAGAAGGCTGCCGAGCCGTACGCAGTACGAGACTAAGTTTCATCATTTGTAAGTGTGAAACCACTGGATATTACGAATAAGACCTCAGTACAGTTTCCAGCCATGTTTGTGGTGACTAAAAAATGATATTGTTGACGGGGAAGCTGGGACACCTCAAGCTGTGTTAGTGGTAATCAGAGCAGGTATATGAAGCCAAAATATGATCTTCTTCTAACCCTAACCAACAACATAAAATAGAAAATTGATTGTAAAGAAGCCTAAAGTTGCAACATACTGTATCTGTCTTTCCCAGAAACTTAAATTGCCAACATTTATTGTGATGATTGGGTTGGAAATGTCATCAGATAAATGTGGGCAATAGTGGACGAGCTCTTTCAGTTTGTCTTTCAAGGCTTTATTGTTGCTGTCTGTTTACAGTCAGCTGCTGAATTGCGCTGTCTCTGCACTTTGTGAGCTTATTTACATTTTGCAGACATGTACCATTAACAACACAGGGTGCAGCAATTGCCACCAGCCGGCTCAAGGTTGAACAAAGGATGGGAGGCCATGCAAGATTTAAATTCCCTTTCGAGAAACTAAACAGACCAAAATACTTCAAAACCAAAAGGGTGTGAAGCTGAGAGAAAGACGGAAAGATTGGCTGGCTGCCACAACTTTATATAGAGTGATCAGACAGTCAGTCCAGGTGAGCTGAGTCCCCCCAACCACCTGACACCACCCTCCAGGCTCCTGCATGGAGAGGTCAAAGAGTCCTGTCAAGAGAGGGCCGTCACACCATCATGCATACCATCATGTGGAGTTACAAGCAACTATAAGCGATTTAAAGACTGTATTAACACGAGTCTCATGTGGTGATAAGCGACAGTTGTTTAAAATGTAAGTGCAGAAGAAGAAAACTACATTAATAGAAGCGTATGATCATGCGTCTGCTTTTACAGCTTATGTATTTGATTTGTTGTGGTTTTTGTTTGCTCGTCTCGCCCCCATATTTTAAAGGTTAGGGTCTGTTGTCAATATGAAGGTTGAGTGTCAGGTTCTTGCTCCAGTATTTGCTGGAAAAAGAGATGAGTCAGTTCATCTCTGAGCCATTGGGAGTGAGTGAGCCACAACCCTATCTACCCCCCACAAATATATTGCGGCCATTTTGTGTCATGAGACAGTAAAATTCACACTTATTGCCCCTTTAAAACGAACATACCAATTAGTTCTCTACTGTGAAACCAGCAGAAGTACACTTTCAGTGCATGATGGACGGCAAATATTACCTCAGTAGCACAACACTTTAGAGGCAATAAGGATCTTCAGAACCGGATTTTCTTTTTTTCTTTGTATCAAAGTTTGATGAGTGACTTGTTTCCGATGCACTTCTCACAGCTCCAAGTTTCGTGTCGCTCCAGTGCACATGGTGGAGCTCCCTCACTAGATGATCTAGTGTAACACTTAAAAGTCAGCCGACTGGCTTTATAACCACATTAATCATCATTGCAGCTTCAGCCACATGCCCGGTGAAGAGCTCTGCGGGGCTTTTCATGATTAAGACCCCAGCAGACCAGAGGCGTGAGTCCCCTCTGTCACCTTGCTGTAAAGTTTTCTCTTGCAGGTCTGACATGATATTATCCTGCCATCCCTCATGTTAAGTGAACAGAGGATTTAAGTTATTATTGTTCTTGCTGGAATTTTGCTGGAATTAATACTGTGTAACAGAAGAAGGTACACAGATCAAATCTTTGCACACCGTCTATACCAAGTCAGTCAATGTTTTCTATAGAAGGCTGTCTTTGTGTCTATCCCATGTCTGCTGTGTTTCCTGATGACGGAGTAGCAGAAAAGGAAACTCAGGGGAGATATCAGTGTCTCCGTCTGACAGACAACACAGCAGAGAGGAGGCCAATCTGGAGCAGTGTCCCATATTTGGGTCTTTGGTCTGACTTTGTTTTTCAGAGAAACTAGTCTGTGGTTTTTGTGTTTCATTGTCCTTTTTATGTTTGTTTCTATCCACTTTGCATTTTCAGTTTGCATATAAAAAAAAGAGTGAAAATGTCAGATACTCAAAAAACCTCTAAAAATCATCACAAAAAAGTTGTTATGCTCGGCTGAGGTGGAACAGCGCGCGTATCAGTAAAAGCACAATGTGACAGAGTGCAAAGGATTTGCACTTCGTCATCATTCATGTGTCTACTCCACTGAGGAGGCTGTGGTCGGAAAACAACCGATATGTGTGGATTGACAAGGAGACTGATGAATTAACAGCTAACATGAAACTGGAAATTCAATCCGATTCAGTTTTGGTATCGGGTTCCGATCATGACGTAATTCACTCATTGGGTATTCGACTGATGTTGAATCACACCAGTGGAGCTGGAAGCCAAGGATGCTACAGCTATGCAGGGCTTGACGTAAATGCTCGCCCAGGGCAAGAGCTCTGGGCAAGTTGAATGCCCGATGCACTTGTCTGATCAGGCGAGTGGATAATAAATGTGATTTCTGATGTACATTATCAAATAAACTGTACT
This sequence comes from Pagrus major, assembly GCF_040436345.1. Classification (NCBI taxonomy): domain Eukaryota; kingdom Metazoa; phylum Chordata; class Actinopteri; order Spariformes; family Sparidae; genus Pagrus; species Pagrus major. Next base: position 24,709,361 of record NC_133221.1, on the reverse strand, counting down.
GATCACTGAGCTGTGTGTGTGAGTCTGTCTTATCACCAAGTGCTGAACAGGACTGATGAGAAAAATCATTCTGACATTCTGGACTGTGGTCGATGATGGAGTGTATGACCAAGAGTTGCTTACGTTAACTATCTCTGGAATGTTGCATGCGAGAGATTTAATTCTTTTGCCCTGAGGCTAAATGTTGGGCTGCTCCGGTGTGATCGCATTCCTTTCAGAAGCTTTGCAATCCAGCCTTCAACTTTTAAGAGACTTTGTAAACACAAATCTACATGATAAATCCTGTGAGTCCAATAATAAATCCAACACTGAATGTCTTCTGTGATTGTTTATTCTGTGACATGTATTAACTTTGCCATTTAAATTTGTTTTCATCAGTGCAAGCGTGTGTGTGTGTGTGTGTGTGTGTGTGTGTGAAGGAATAAATCGTCCAAACACATTCTGGGTTTTCCTCATAACTTTTATTGAGCTCCAAGACCCAGTTCAGTCAGCTCATCCACATTTCTCCATCTTCATCTTAACTCTCGCCCACCCTCAATCCCTCCTCTGCTCTCTTCTCTTCTTCTTCCCTCTTTTCTCAAGCTGATGAGTTACTGCCTGGACGGCGCCAACTAGCTGGAATACCTGATACCTGAATATCAACTTAACATTACTGTAAACACTAAATATGTGTAAACAAGATTAAAGCAATTACATAAGAACATATGTCTTGTTTACACCATTTTGTTGACATGTCAAATTTTCACTCTTACATTAGCAGTACAATAGTATTTAAATTTAAACTTAAACGTCACAATCTTACAGCACCCCGCAATGGTCAGAGGATGCCATCACACAGCTTCAAGGCTCCCTGGCATGCACTAAATTGGATATCTTGACAAAGACTTCAGTAACCGGGTCACTCTCATTATGGACTATATTAAGTTCTGTGTATATACCTCTATATCAGTCTAAGCCAGGGGTCGGCAACCTTTGGCACCCGTGCCACGGGTGGCACGCCGCGGCATAAACACTGGCACGCTGGCACCTCAGTGTTCCTCACTTTATGTGTGTCCTGATTTCATGGGTTTGAGTGACAGCGCTGTAGCCGTGGTCCCGCCCACGTTCCCAGAGACCCGCGCACATGATGTTGTCAACAATGGCAACGCCGGCTGCTAAAAAGGCCAAAACTAGGGCATTCCAGTCCTCCTGGACACAAGAGTTTGGTTTTGTATTTTTGAAGGACTGTGCTGTGTGCACTTTATGCTGTGAGAATGTTGTGTGCCGAACATCAAGTGTTAAGTGTCATTTTGAGACGAAGCACGAGAAGACTTTCAAAGACCAAGCAGACAAAGCAGAGTAAATTAAACGTGCTGTGTCCAGGTATGATAAACAAGCTAGTTCCCTCAAAGTTTTTACCACTGCTAAAAATCACGGGACAGAAGCAAGCTATCGCATTGCGCATTGCATTGCAAAGCATGGGAAGCCATTTACAGATGGCGAATTTATTAAGGAGGCTTTTCTCAGTTGCTCAGATGCTCTTTTTGAAAGCTTGCCAGTGACATCACCTAGTCACTGTTGATGTGGCTATTTTGTTAAGAATACAGATATACAGTTATTGTTTTGTTATGATACAGATACAGTTGCACTTTTATTATTATTATTATTATTGTTATTAAGCTTGAGCAGATACAGGCTTTAAGACAAGGCACTGTAGTCTCAGTTTTGGTTTGGCCCCTCTTCCCAGACAGAGCAATATGTTTATTAAAAGCAGTATTTTTTTAAGATGTTTTTTTTTTTTTAATTGTTGTTATTAAGCTTGAGCAGATACAGGCTTTAAGACAAGGCACTGTGGTCTCAGTTTTGGTTTGGCCTCTCTTCCCAGAGCACTATGTTTATGAAATGTTTACGTGTTTTGAGATGTGCTCTATGGATGGAATACAATTCCAGGTATATTGGAAATGTTTTTGTATTTTGTGTCATAATTTAACTTTGCCTTATTGTTAATAATGGCACACTAGATGAGAAGAAAATTTCAAACTGGCACTCCATGTCACAAAGGTTGCTGACCCCTGGTCTAAACAATAAGGAAAAATATCCTAAATCTAAATCCTGGATCACGCCTCAAATTAAACAGCCTGGAAGAGAAGCATATACCATCTTGGTATCGGCAGTTATCCAAAATTCAGGTATCGGAATCGGATCAGAACTCAAAAAAAGGTGGATTGTGCATCTCTCCATGATGTTTTATTTTGGTAGAGTTATCCTAATGTGTTATGTTTTACTTTTCACTTCCTGTCTTTGTGTTATTCCCACCTTAACAATCTCCTACCAACAGTCAATGCTTGTTTCTATAAACAATGACCAGTGTAACCAAGACCTAACCATACGGTTTGCAGACCAGTTTGCATATTTTGATTGTCATTTCTGATCAATGTCACTCTGTTTGTAAGGTGCTGTGTCACATGAAGCATCAAACTGAGCAGTTAAAGCCAGCAGACATCTGCAATGTCATTGCAGGTCTGCAGCAATCTTCTTCTTTTGGCTATTTGGCTGGTCCAGTGTGAGTTATGACTGTCAATGCTTGTCTAATGACATGACATAGCTAGTGTGTGTTGCACTGTAGCCTCCTCATCAGCCACAGTATATGAAACTGATTGGATTTAGCCAAAATGTGAAGGGATGACAGAAACTTCTCAAGAAAGTACCTGTTGACTCAGAGGGGCATTGTCTTGATGTGGAGCATGTAGTACAACTGCAAAGGTTGTTACTATCCATTTTCTACCATTCTCTCCCCCTCTTCTCTTTCCTCTCAGTTATGCAGCCCTCTCACCCTGAAAATAACCACAGACACCCAAATCCCTCCCTGCAACAACTGTGAGTGCTTCTGTTTGTTGCTCCCGCAAAGTGTGAAGTGAATCCCCCTGCCTGCCTTTGACAAGACTTCACCATAACCAGATAGCAGGCAGAGGCACTTATTGTGCTCTGTGTGGAGTCAAAACCTCAACCGCCTGATTGGCACCTCATTTATTCAGCTTAATGGAAGGGGGTGGGCCCTTGGGTGAAAGGAACCACGCAGATGCGAGTGAGTGACAGGCCCGCTACATTGTTAGAGACAGTCCCCTGGCCTTGACTTTGTTGTACACCAGATGCCTGCTCGTACAAGGTGGATTTACAGAGAATCACAAGTAACAGCTTCTTAGTTGTATGGAGTTGCTTTATATGAGGTGTCATGTTGCCCTTTTTTCCTTGTCAGCACTAAGCTCTTTGAAAGTGGGTCAAAGAGTAGGTTAAATGAAACAAATCTACTGGGAGTTGTTAAAGATGTGAGCTCAAATGTTTAAAAAAGTGTGTAGCCTCCATCCTGGCATCACTTTAGAGGACTCCTTAGCTGTATCACAAATCAGCAGCTGTAAGAGATTTTTTAAAGGCCTGATAGTAATGTATCAAATGACAACTTGAAAACCATATGATAATGTGAAGGGGGTCGCTTGTGGTGAGTCGGCGTTTTAAGGTGGGATGAGGGAGGATGCAACACCCCCTGTGTTAACCTCCCGTCCCCCCCTCTCCATCCCCTAGCAGCAGAGAGTGCAGGGGCAGAGGGGTTGTTTAGTTGAATATATTAGTTTGCCTGACACATTGATCCTTTCTTCGACTGAGGTCTGTACAAGTTAAAAAACATGGCCCCGACCCTGGCTGAAATATCAATAGTTTAACCGTTATTAATAAATACATGGTGCTACACAAGCCTTGCCAGCTGCTTGATCAGCACTGCGCATGCGGAACGCTCATCAGAGATGAAGCGAGATGTTTCACTCCTGAGCTGCTTCCATCACCAGCTCTGGAGAAAACCATGTGCCTAACTGAGAATGTTATTAGTTAAAAACTTCTTTTTAAAACAAGTTTTAATGTCTTCTGTACGCAGTCTGATGAGGTATACAGTCTACTGATGTACTCTACAGACACACACACACACACACACACACACACACACACACACACACACACACACACACGACAAAACAAAACAAAACAAAACAAAACAAAACAGAAAAGCAAACTCATCTCCTTGCAATGGGAAAGGGGCAAATCGCCTTTTATTAGAGAGTTTGCCCGCATTGGTAATAAAATAAGAAGGCTAATGCGTGCCCTGAATGGTGTTGTATATTGTTTTTTTTATTTTGCCAACTGAAATAGTAAACACTCAATATAAAACTCATTGGTAGTGAAAAGGAAAGAGCTTTTAGCCAGGCTCTGGGAATGGCAATGTGGGACTGTCTGTCAGTCATTCCAGACTGAAATATCTCAACGACTAGATGGATGGATTGCCATGAAACGTTGTGCAGACATCCATTGTCCCCAGAGGATGACTCTTGATGTCTTGGGATCCACTCACTTTTTCAAACTTTCCACTTATCCTTTGCAATGTCTCAACATCTACTAGATTGACTGGCACAAGATTGTGACCCCTGAACATTTGTGGTTTTGAGTGAAATGTCTCAGCAGCTATTGCATGGATTGCCAGGAAAATAGGTTCAGATGAGTCATGTCCACCTGTAGTTGAATTGTTATCTCTGGTGATCCCTGAACTTTTCAACTAGTGCCATCTATGAGGTAAATTTCTCTTCTCCAGTACTTTGGTTCATGGCCAACGTAGACCAAAAACTAATGACATTCCCATCATCCTTAGCTGTATTTTGTTTAGAGTGCTAAATAGCAAATGTTTGCATGCCAAACTGCAAAAACTAAGGTGATCTTAAACGACATAACTGCTAAACATCTGCATGTTAGTCTTGCCATTGTCAGCATGCTGATGTTAATATTCAGCTTACTGCACCACTGCCCCAGTGTGGCTGTGGACACTCACAGTCACTTGTTACAGTCTACATGGTTTACATTAAAGGGGCACTATGCAGTTTTGGAGAAAGAAATTCAAACTCAGGATTTTAATATTTACATTATTAATGAGGTAATAATACAAACTCAGAAATATGTATTTTTCCATAACTGAATAAACAAGCTGTTTTCAGAGGAAAATAAGGTCCCCAGAACTCTCAGAAGCTAGAAAGATGGCATGGTCCGCCACATATAAACAAAGTAAAACAGTATGAAAGTGTGTTGTTCTTCAAGGTCAGTTTGTTTATTCGGTTTATTCAGTCATGAAAACAAAGAGTTAATTTAGTTTGTTTAGGCATTTAAAAATCAGTCAATGAAGATCTTTCTCCTCTGATTAAAATGTCTTCCCCAAAACTACATAGTGCGCCTTTATTATAAGATGTAATGCAGTGATTATTTATTGTGAATTCAACTGATCTCACTATTAGCATTATAAGCATAACTTGCAGTGTTTTCTATATCACAGTTATAATGGGGGATTTACAGTAAATGATCACTCATGCGGTGTTTCTTCCCCAATGTCCCTGAAGTCATGAGTACTCAAACTTTAAACAGTGGAGTTTCAGTTTCTGATTACTTTCCCTGTTTGAACAATCTGGCTATTGCTAATATTGAGCTGCTCAGCAGATATTTAGCACTGGAACCTCCTTTCCTGAAATCACTGTTTAACCACCGACTCTCCCCATGTTTGATTTTGTGTTTGGAAACTGAAAGCGAATATCGTCACAGTGCAATTTGTTTCTTTTCTGAGAGAAAAAAAAAACATCTTTTCACAGCGAGTTTGTTATTACACAGGAATCTCTGACCTGTAGACAGAGAGAACAGACTGTCTTCTACAACAACGTTGAACTGCGACCAATTAGTGAGGGGAAGTTGCCACGAAGAAGCAAACACAACGCTATCTGCTGTTGAGCTAAATGACTGCAACAAAACGCCTCAATGCACACGAGCTGACATGAGATGGCTGTGTGTTTACACTCACACACACACACACACACACACACACACACACACACACATAGAAACAGAAGCTCTGGTTACCTTGATCTTTGTCAGTGTTCATATTTGTGAGCAGGTGTTTTTGGAGTGGCTTCATCTCTTAAAAATACAGCTGCCTCTGAAAAAAACGCAATATACAGTAAATATAACAGTCTGAGGGGCAACGACACTGAACATATTCAATTACAGCTTGTTAGTGGTGCAAAAGGCTCATTTTGATCCAAAGCCCTAAAAAAAATCCCAGAAATATAACACTTTGAACTCTGAAACTGATTTTGCATGAAATACCACCCACTTCGCTGCATTGTCACTAGATCAATCACACGTGCGTACTGCTTTCTAAAGTGAACAATCTCGAATATGCTGCTCTTAATATGCGTGTTAACATGCAATCAAATGTAATTGGCGAAGTTGTCAAAGCAAACCACCGAACTCCAGAGTTTGTTTGTGGTTGTCTCAGTCGAGATGGACTGGATGTGTCATGTCACACATGATCTGCCTAAACAGACCGCCACTGCTGAAGAGTTAAAAAGCTTTTCTGACACGTCACGCTTTATGTTAAAATTACCTCTCGCTTTCATCCCCGTGTGTAATTTCAATTCTGTGGCTCCCCTGCTGGCGTGCAAACACACACACACACACACACATACACGTACAATTTATGTATTTATTCATTTCCTCCACAGCTTGTTCAAAGCGATGTACACATCACCCTCTCTTGACGTGTGAAGCTCTGGTTTTTTAATTATTCATTCGGCCATATCTAAAGCAGATATATTCCAGCACTTTTCTGCTGACAACCTGGGCTTAAAACCAGAGTAAAATGGAGGACAATTTGAGTGAGCAAACAAATCCTGCAGGGTTAGAAATATCATTTCAGCAGCGCGGTCTGCTCACTTATCATCATGATTTTAAGCTCACTTTGACATGGTAGAAAATGTCACTTTCCTACTAGATGAACTTTGACTAACAGAACGTCCCAAATGCAGCAATCTTTCCCCCAGTTTGTGGCTGATAAGTTTGTTTTTACACAAGACGCGGCAACGATACGCCTCCACACACCCTATGAGCATTTTGATAACCACTTTAATGGCTTCAGTGGTGAAAGTGTACGGCATGCTGCACTGTAGCTGAATTTAGGAACTGAGGTTACAGTCACCCCAGGCTGAGTCACATATAGACCACTGTACGGTGACACTTTAATGCCTCTTTGGTCACTAATGGGCCAAAACCTTTTAGTTCACAGCAATTACTTTGTATTTTCCTGCAGTTTTTCAGCCTGGACTGAAAATACAAAATGTGTTTTTTGCAACAGAGCTGCTAAAAAGTAAAGAGACTAAAGCTTGGGTGTATTTCACTGATCATTTGGCGTAGGAAGCACTAAACATGTTGGTGAGACAGTCTAATGGAGGCTCTCCCCTAGAAAATGTATACTAGCATTAGAAAAATTATGGGTACGCCTATATTTTGCATTTTCATCCAGAAGAGGTGTTTGGGCCTCAGATAACAGATCCAGATACGCCTATTTGAAGATATTAGAAAGCTAAAAGTACAGAAATGGATTGAATGACTAATTTATAGTAGCTATGACAGGCTTCTGATATACTGTATTCTTTTTGGGCTAAAAATACTTATTTGCTATTAGCAAATTAGTGAAAATCCAACCCATAGAACCAAAGAAAATCTAACGAAATAATGTACATTTCAGAACCTTGCACAATTACCAGGTGCCCAGTTGTATCAACCAATGTAATGGTGGTGCTGCAGTATCAATTTAGATCGATTAAGAGATAACAATAAAAAAACTAGAAGAGCATATACCTCAGGCAAGGTCCAACAGTACCCTTTTAATCCAATCAAGCCTCATCCAATATCAATTAAAACATGTTTAAATCTCCCACATCTGGATTTCTTTTTGTATCTGTATCCAGTTGTACTCAATCAAATGTACTTTTTTATCATCCAGATCCATGCATTATTCCCTGAGAAATTAAAGAAAATGTTGAAAAAACACCTTATCTCTCAATGTTAAAGAAAGCTCACAGCAAGAGCTCCTCCCTGCTTTATTATCCTTAATCCTTTTTTTTTACTTCACTTGTTCCCTCTTTACCTCTTCATTTCTACCTTTTCTTTCTCTCCCTCTCTTTTAGTCTCAACTGCCATCCTACTTTCCTCTTTCCCGTCATGTTTCCCTTCTTCCCACCTAGCATACTCTCTTTAATCCAGGCTTTTTGTGGTGACAGTGTGTGACCCACCTTAACATGGTGAAAGTGGGGGGGTCGAAAATAATCATTTTAAAAAGTGGTTTGGACCCCTTGAAGTTCACAAGCGGGACCTGTCAAAAATGTTACGCAGACAACCAGTCGACTATTTTTAAGGATCAGTTCAAAGAAAGAATGTCTTCCAGAGCTTCTTGTAAATGTTCATTGCACCTATACATGATATAACACACAGAACAAAGAACATGTTCACAATTTTGCGCATATGGAGCCCATAAAATGATGTAAGAATGTAATATTGGTTTTGAGAGTACTGCTGGAAGAACAATAATGTAGTTTTTATGGCTGCTTTATAGCTGCCCGAGGAACAAGCTCAGCCTTGACATATTATCACCTTATATAATCGACATGGTGAATGTGTTAGCAAACAGCTGGCTATTTACACACACAGCAGAAACAGGCTAACATTAGCATCCATTCAGAGTCATTTGTCTGGCCCTCTGATGAATATAAGAAAAATATCTATTCACCAGCTATAAGCTTGATATGTCTGCTGATCCTGGGCAGGTAGTATATGATCAGGTTACCAGAGCTAAAAGAGGCGTAATGTTTGTACACCTGAAGGGAAACTGCAAAGTCTCTGTGGGTTTGTCACTGTGTGAGACACCTCTCAGCATTAAAATATTTATTAGTGCAGCTTTAAAATCAGAAAAGTTTTTACTTTACTTTGGAACATGAATGTTCGCAATTTAATGGCAACCTGCCAACCAGATTAATGGAGTGCTCATGTTTTGGCCTGGAGGGCAGCTCATGTCCAACATGCAAAGGCTACTATGGAGAGCTTGAATGTCCTCACAGGGGAGTTAATAGCATCACCAGAAACCTGTGCATTTATTGTATTTAACCAAAGTTTATGCAAAAGCGACAGTCATTTTTTTAGATACTCTATTGTTGAGAGAAGTGTTGATTAAATGGAAGGTTCATTAAAATCACTCTGCAACCAATTTTCCAGGACAATAAATATTCACACCACATGTCATATCAGTCCAACCAGATGTTGATACAGCTGCTTTGGTCCAGAGCATTGCTTGACAAACCAAACAATGTAGCAGCTAACAGACCCACAATCATGGGGGAATTCAAGAAGCAAACTGGTGAAATCTCAGAAGTAACATCTTTTTCTCCCTGTACAGTTAGAAGCGCTGCCAAAGAGCAGCTCGCAGCGGGAACGAGACTTATGTTCGGGCTGGTACATTAGAGTTGTTGATGACGATGTTGATGATAAGGATGATGATGGCAACTTCTCTTTTCCCCTGTGATGACTGTGATGCTGACAAAATGCACTTAGTCTTGTCCAGTCAGCATTTCCAGTCAGGAGTGCTGAAGATAAACACGATAAACATTTGCAGTCAGTGACAGAGGAAGATGCCTTCATTATGTTGTCTTCACTGAGAATATATTTCGTTTCTTACAGAAGCTTTGCAGCACAGCAGAGCTTGGTAAAAAAACCTGTTATGAAAGTAGTTGTGATAGGTAATGTGAGGGGTGACAACAGAAGGTAAGGGGAGCCTCACATGTGTTTGCCTTGGGCCCTATAAACACTGTGCTGACCCCTGGCTGTGCTGCATCTTGCACTTCTCAGCTTTAGGCACCTTGCAGTTTTGGAAGAATGCCTTGAGCACCCCAAAGTTGAAACAAATTCAGCTCATTGTTTTTGTTTTTCTCCTCTCTGTTCACCAGTTGGATTAATGCGGAGATGGGCCTTCTGGGGGAACTAAAGCAGCTCGGAAGCAGTTAAGAGCTGTTTTGTAACCATTCTTCTATTTTTTTTAATACCCGTGTAGCCGAATCGCACCAACCTAGCACAATAAACAGCAGCTGGCCGTGTGACTGACAGCAGATCGTCAGCTAGTCTTTAGTCGCCTGGCAACAGTGAAACAAAACCACAGCACAAGGCTGGATTTGTTTGTAGATTCCTTCCACGGGTATGATATAGTAATCGGTTATATTTGTGTGCTTTAAACACAAAGGCACTGTGGCTCTTTGTGTCTTCTTCACCTTCAGTTTGCGCTCTATGTGTCTCCTTGCAGCTGATCTGTGAGCTCCTGCTCTGTTTACATGGTGACTGTCACTGCGAGAGGTGGCTACATCATGGACAATTAATTACAATCGAATTCACCAGACCCTTAGTGATTACTTTTAATGGTAATGAGCTTTAATCGCTCTAATACCATCATTATTAAATTATGACGAGAGTCTTTATTAGTTAAACATGAATACATTACATGTTATTATTCATTTCATGTGCTGTACAGAACTCCATTGTTATTTGTTTAATTCATTAACATGCTCTTAAGCCAGCTTAGAGCCATACCCAGTGCCTAGTGTTTGCTTTAATTGCCTCATTTGAGTAGTCATTCAAATCAATGTTATTCCATCTTCGTGGTAGATTATAATTATATCATATAATTAGGAGTGTTAGATCCATAAACCTTAGCATAAAATGTTATTTGGCTTTGGCATGAGGTGTGACTGCAGTCCAAAATCAAAAATATTCAGTTGCTGTGTTTAGCTAGAATTTTTGCTCAAGGGACAAAGTTAGAGCAAATGTTTTAACAGTCTCTCGATCTGTTTACATTCACATTATATTTAATTGTATTTGAGTTAAACACATGTTTTGTTTGCCATATTTTGACAAAGATTAATAGAGAACTATTAGCTGGGATTGAATCATGTGCACTGTTCAAGTTCAAGGCTGAGTCTCTGAACTACAATGACACTCTATCAGGTGGTTGTTGCAATTAAGCAATACAGTAAAAAGTATACATACATACATACATACATATAATTATTTTTGCATATTGTATTTCTAATACAATACAGTACGTTTATACCTTGGTGGAATTTTCCTCACCAAGGAAATAATTTAGGAGTTACTGTCTACAGCTGTACTAGAAGCAACAATTTTCTCATCTCAAGATATGCCCTGCACACTTAAATATACTTTTCTAATTGAGAAATCTGCACTCTTGGAAGAGATTTAGTGTGTTCACCAATTACTTCGGTGCTTACTCAATCAATTACTTATTGATTCCTAAATGAGATAGGTGAGAAGCAGGGTAGATGGACAGTCAAAGTGATCAAGGTGCCTTACCCCAACATTTTTTCTTCCTTTTTGTTCACTCAACCTTCTGTGAACTCTCAACATTATTTTACAAGTTAACTACATTAAGGTTAGAGTCAAGTCTGCAATCATATAATAATTCTAACAAAAGTGATAAAAACATAAAATGCAGCAATGCATTGGCTACCCTATGCTTCTTTCCCTCTTCCCATTAACAATTTGCATTTATGACACATGACACACAGACCACTGGCATAGCTGAAGAAAAAAATCTGGAAAATTACATTTGAAAATAACCAAACCCAACTCTGGCCCAACCATGAAGCTTTACAGTACATAAAGCCCTGACTGTGAAGGGTATCAGAACCCAATAAACACTGGGCTTGGGTAGAACACGTCTAGCGTCTATGAATATTTGATCATGAACATCATTTCACAACTGCAGCAGGGTGTATCAAATTCCTAATAAATTGTATTCCCAACTCTCACTTCCTGGTGAACTGGCACTGCTGCCCTACTTTACAGCAGTTTATATGGTGTCAATGAGTACTACATTGAACAGAACAGAGCATTTGGTTCCCTTGTCACTAGCACCCACTTGAATGGCCCTCACTGTCAATTATTACTGTATGCCCTCAGACAGTAACAGTAGAAGGATGGTAATCATTTATTCATTTGTGAAAAAAAAAGTCTCATTTTCCTGCAGCTCAGAGGTCAGACCCCGGAGCTGGTGGGCTTCAGTTTTTCTTTCTCAAACCCACTTGTGAATTGAATGAGGACATTAGGAAGGTTTGCGAGTTCAAATAGAAATATGTATTCAAGTATTCAAGATATTTAGTTGTTGTCAAGAAAAAAGAAAAACAGATTTTCTTGTTTTCTCAACAGCTTAGTAATTTTTTCAATTCACAGTCTAATGTTCATGAATCAATGATGTATGTTTTTGTCTCATCAGGGCTGGACTTGTGTAATAATTCTTTGTTCAAACAACTGAAGTTACTGTCAATGGAGAAACTACAGCAAGACCTACCAGCCCAGATGGGCCCAGTAATGCAGGACCACATTCAAGAACTGACTGATTCTGTGTCAAGTGCATCAGGTTTGTTCAACTCCAGCCCAACTTAAAAATGGCTTGGTACTGAAATCCTCGGAGGACGCACAGGACAACTCTTTCCAAATCAATCCAACATTTCTTTTTCTTTCTTTTTCTTCTTTCAGCAGTTGGTTGGTTGGTCATCAGGCTGAAAACCTTCACAGAGCACAGGACAAATTATACAAAGTATTATTTTCAAACTAACTTCAAACCAACATTTCCACTGTTGTATATGTTTAACACAAATTTAATAATGTACTCTGTCAAAAATGAATCAACATTCTGTCTCTTAATCAAAAGTGAATGAAGAATTTGTAAACTTCTGTCAGCAGCATGTGTGCTTAATTAACACATCAATCATCAAATCATTTTTCAATTTAACATAGCTGCAAATTACACACATAACAAAACCCAAACTGATATGCCGCTTGAGCTCATCAATGATACGTCACTGTAAATGACTACCAGCAGCACAATCCCGCATAAATATCAAAATTAAAAGTCTTTGTTACCAGTGAGAATTGCTTTTCCTGCAGGTGCTCCCACTTCAGTAGTAATGAGCAGCCTGCTCTCTGAGCTAGTGGAGCATCATGGGAACTGTAGTTTTGTTTTCTGTCTCCACTGTTTTTCCACTTCTAGCCATCATGCCATCATTTGTGAGCTCCGAGATGTTGTGGCTGGAGGAGTTTCTAGAGACCAAACCAGAACCAGAGCCAGGGTACATTAGGTTTAGGCATGAGGAGTGAGATTGGTTAGGATATTAGGGTACACCAATCAGAGACAGAGTAAGGCGGGTCTGAGCAAAATAATCAGTAGAATCCATAATGACGCACCAGAACAGCCGTATCAGAACCGAGACATAAAGCTTTTCTCCCCCACACATTCGTCTTCCTCATTAACAGCCCAGTTGCCAGGATAAAATGATGATACGTTCACATTTGTACATGTCATAGGCTATGTGCCATATTGACATTTCTACAATTAGTGTCATGTCGGGTTCACATTTAATGCTTTTGACCTGCCTTTCATATCTGGATGTGGAGGGGAGTGAGGTGGGTTGAGTTACAGGCAAACATTAGTAAGTGTGAAACCAGTAGATATATATGATAAAGGGGGTTTTGACATTTGTAAGCCTGACTCTCCTGGATATTTTTAGGGAGACCTCATGAAAAATTTCAGCTGTGTTTATGGCAACAAAAAACTGATATTTTTTCATGGAAAGTTTTGACATCTCCAACTGTGTTTGTGGTGACCAAAGCAGGTATTTCAAGGCAAAACATGTTTTCCTCACCCTACCCAAATGGTTTCTGTGCCTAAACCTAACCAGAGCTAAACACTGCATTGTCACAACATAAGATTGAAAATGGAACCTAAAGAAATGTAAAGTTTCAACATAACTGGGTTTGCAGAAATGTAAATTGGCAAAATTTATTCTGCCGATTGGGTTGTGTCAAAAACCTGGCACGTACAATGCCCACAATTTAACTAAACATGTTACTTAAATGGATGTAGTAGACAATTGGGAATAAGAGAAGACAGATTTTTGATTGTTTGTTGTTGTATCTTGCTGATGTGGTTTTATCTTGAAATTGTTTGCATGAATAGAGTCATGAGAATCTAACAAAGTATTGCATGACTATACATTTAAATTGAGGTGTTGGCCTATTTGCTTTGGTGTGTTTGTATTGTTTGGCCAACTAGCCGGAGCTTCGCTTTAGTTTTAACATGGGAATAGCTCATTTGCACATCTGATGAGACATCTAGGAGCTCAGCCCCTAAAATGGGGCAAATTTAGCCACAGATCTGTGTACATTCATGTGTCACAAAGTGCTTCTAAGACTTCTCATAACCTTTAAAACTCCACACCCCAGTGATCCCCCCCCGAAGCTCTTTCATATTGTTTTGCAGCACAAGGAACAGATGTGGAGAAATTATGGAACTACTGTGATTGCTCTGAGGGTGAACAAAACAAAATGGTGCTGGGAGAAGTCAGCATTTCTCTAACATATTGTGCCCTGGAGCAAATGAAATTGAACACCACAGAAGACTGTACATTGTATCCATTATTTTTTATGACTCAAACGCATTTAGAAGTATGTACTGAGTCATCCAACAGTGAGAGGATTATGTTGTCCCTCGCCGCCATCAGTGAGCCCTGCAGCAATCAGTTCAGGATGCTTTAGCATCAGCCTTCCCAAAACTTGAGACATCCTGGACTTTTCTGCTTGTGTCACACAGTATATCAGACCTGTCTGTGCTGTGATGCTAATCCCTCAGGGCTTTACAGTAGGTGTGTCACACCAAACCACTACAGCTTTATTCAGTGTCTGAGACTGGCACTTACTTTACTGGAAAAAGTAATCAATTGGTCACTTGGTCAAGCAATTATAATGATCTATTTTTACATTTTCTTGTAACTGTGCAAATAATGACTGATGCCTGTCAGAAAAGTCGACAGAGAATGTAATCTCTGCCATTAGGGGTCGCTCAGTCAGAACAAACAAAACGGAAATAGTGTGGGATCATGGGAGTTGTTTTCTCCAGTGTTAAACGACTGCTGATGCAAATGTAATGTTATTCACGAAACGTCCTCGTTCTCTGACGTATCATATGCCGTTTCCTCTGAGGTTATATCAACAGGCAACCAAATGAAATGAACAGTTATCTTGCAAAACATTACGGATTTTGCTGGGTTTGAACTTTGTTGGAAAATTTGGGATAATGTTTTTTAGGAATTCTATTGCAGAAATGTTATATGTATATTTAAACCAGAAAGTGGCACAGGGAAATTAAAATTGAGCTAGCTGCCCCCATGTGGTTGTGAAATGTTTGCAGTTTGGTTAGGTTTTGGCATCAAAAATAGTTGGTTAGGTTTCGGTAAAGATTGTGGTTTGAGTTAAAATAAGTACATTAGTTACATCAGTATGTTACATACATTCGTTGGTGGTACCAGAGTGTGTATATTTGGAACAGCAGGCCTTCGGAGCAGTGGTTGTTAACGTGCTTACAGTCTGCGGGGGACATTTATTAAACATCCTTGTACTAATCAGTCATACAGCTTCCCTGCCTTCTTTCTATTTTCTCTGCAGGCTCCTGCCCAGACATTGAGTTCTCCAGACTGTACATCATTTCATTCAATTTAATTCATTTAACTTTAAGAGAGGGACAAAGCTCTCCAGTCTCACAAGCTTGCTAAGTGCTTGGTTGCTAACAGGATGATAAATTCACAGTTAATTCAAAAGACATATTCGTATCATCGAATCCTGTCTCATAACCTTCTGCAAACCAGCAGTTTATAGTTCGACTGCGGAGATTGAATAAAAGTGGACAGTGCAACACAGCTAATAGGCTACGACAGCTTTCTCTATTCTGGACTTTGGACTTCCCTCAAAGGTCAAGATTGTCAACACTGGTCAACGGTGTAAATACACTGCAACTTCGTTAGGATTAATTGAGTTTGCCACAGAGTTTTGCAGTTTTAAACGCTGGTGTGATCAGGCCTTTAGGGAGGAGGTTGAGGCTGATAGTTGTTATACAAAGACCTTTGACACGACTGCTTTTTCGCTCACCTTAATCAAATAGTTTAGTTGCCTAAATGTAACCTAACCTTTATTTTTGTTATTAAGTATATTTGTCCTGTCCTGTGGTCACGTATTTGTGATGTTTTTTTGGCAAAAAAACATGCAATTGACCAGATGTATTCACTGCTACTAAGCACGAAAAGACTGTCACTGTGGAAACACAAAAAAGGGATTTTCGTACTTAAAGCAACATCATGTAACTTTTTTAAACCTTAAAATAACAGCTTCGCGTTGATGGTACAGTGTCTTGTAACAGAGTGAATGGTGTCTCTATCATTTGTTTCTGCACTATGTAACTTCAGTGATAGGGTAGGATCACAGTGTTACATACATGTTCACTTCAACATACAAGTTTTCAACACATAACATTGTTGTGACGTGATGTGTTTTGTTTGTAGTTAGCACCTACATTACATCTGACACATTGTTACAGAGCTGGGATTTGTACTAACGACAGTGGTGTTGCACTCAAAACCTGTGGGGGGTGTTGAATTGCACTAAACGACAATTTCTACATAATGCTGCTTTAAAAAAAAACTACTTTGGAAGATATCAACTTCATTTGTAACTGCTGAAGTCTCATATTACGTTAAAGCAACATTATGTGGAAATTAGCAACAATTGGCAACTCATAATGTTAATGTGTTAATGTTAATAATGCATTTTTGTCCCCTTCAGTACATTGTTGCCCCACTATTGAGGGATTGCTCAGCGAATATGAACACAAAGAACAATTATGGTGACCAGCAACTATCATCTACTATACGTATGGCATGTGATTATTTACTGTGTTAAAGCAACATTATGTAGAAATTGTCATTTTGTGAAATTTGGCACCCTCCACAGTTTCTGAGTGCGTCACCACTGTCATAAATACAAATCCCAGCTCTGTAACAATTTATCAGAAAAGCAAAACTCATTACGTCATAACAATGTTATGTCTTGAACACCACTGACCCTATTACAAGACATTGTACCTTCAAAATCATTTTGAAGCTATTTTAAGGTAAAAAAAGTTACATAATGTTGCTTTAAGTTAGATTTTAACCTATCCTTCAACATGTAAAAGAGGATTTAAGTCATATGAGATTCTGTAAAATGTAATATAATGATGCAATCTGCTCTTTATACATGCCTCATAATTCTGCTTTTATTAACTAGTATTCTTGCTTTGATTAATAAATTGTATGTTTTCTGTGTGAGCAGCTGACAGCTACATTAATATGTATACAGTTATTAGCTGTTCATAACCTGTGCGAACAAGGCATCGTGACAATTCAAAACAATGTGAAAATAATTTGCTGTAACCAAATTTTTACTTAAGAAATTACCTTGTTATAGGAACCCTGGATAAAAAGGTGTAAAAGAGCCACAAAAACTGTAACACAACTAGAAACATTTTATATACTTCTAAACGAAAACAGACGGGAAATGTGTTAACACAAAAAAGGAGACACAAGAAACTAAATTTAAATAAACAAGGAGTCTGAAGAAGTTCAATACCTTGAGTGTCGCAGAGCACTCTCTCACTGTTGGTGTGCTCAAGGGCAACTCAATATCTTACACTCAGCTGCCAAACACTTGTAAATGCAAAGCAATGGCCAAAGTCACATTACTGTTTTCACATAATCCGTGTTGGTTTATTGCTTGTCTTCAAGGTTTGTCTTTTAGACAGAAAAAACTCATGAATGCGGCGCGTCCTCGCTTTATTTCCACACACAAAACCAGCTTCAGCAAACATCCACATTTGTTAAAAACAGCAAGCGTTTCAGGTGTTGGTACACTTCACTTCCATAATCAATGCTGGAGGAATAATTTAATTCAATAAGTCACATATTATCTCATGTGTATGCATCTCCTCCTTTCCTTCACTGCATGATTAAGTGCTGATGCCATTTACTCAGTTCCTCAAACAAACAGCTTGGGAAGGGTAGATATTATGATGCGTTGAGGGCGGCCAGCTGCTAGCATGTGCTTTTCCCCCACACTAACCATGCTAATAGCTTTTGAACATATAATTTTGCAGCACTTTCCTTTAGAGCCTTTCTCCCTCTAATGCAGCTCCACCTTCTCTTTTTCGTTCTCTCTCTTCCTCCTGCAGTTTCTTATTTTTATCCACCTTGTCGATCACACGCACTTAACACACTGACTCAGTTTAATTATCTCAGCATGAAAGTAAACAAAACTACAAAAACACTTATACAATCTAAAGACACAAACAAAAACAAAAAAACAAAACAAAAACAGGAATCCCATTTCCCTCCATGATGTGGCGGGTAATTGGCCACTTCCTGTATTTTACAGCCCTACTTTAGGGGGCACATGTTTCCCACAGCACTGCTCTGACAAAGTGTTGTCTGTTTAGATATTAACTAAATGTGTGTGCTACAATTAAAACTGCCAACTATAATGAATAAACCAATTAGGATGATTTATTAAATCATTTATCTGTTTGTTGACCTTTTCTCATATAACAGCAAACTAAATGAGGGGAAAACAGGGTTGGGCGATGCATATGACAGTGTCCACAGTGAATCGCTGTGATGGATGATGACATCGCTGTTGGAGGGGAGAGTGTCCCCTTAGAGTTGCCCATCAGTACACCACTGTTGTCACTGCTGATTCCCACTGTCGTTCTGACCCCATGCCGGGTTTAAAAGGGTACGAGGACCCTCAAAAGCTTGAAACAAAGTAAGTTAGCTGGTGAGCTATACCAAGGTCCTTTATTGGCAATTATCGCCACTCGGCAGCCATCTTGGCAACGCCCCTGGGCAATTATTTTGGGCTAACAAGACCAGGCCCCTATCTAAATGAATGGGGAGAGAGCCATAACTTTAACTTAAGGTCACTGGAACATAACAACTGCATCTATATGATCGACAGTCAAATTCATTTTGTTAGTTGTTTGGTGACTTTACCCCAAAATAAGATTTAAATTAGCTATCAATTAAGTATCAAATGACAGGGGTGGGGAGAGTTATTTCTCACTTTAACGTTCAATAAGCAGATGTCCACAACAGATATTTGACTTTTTGTGAAGTCACAGCACTACAGATCGATGAAGACATTTTACTCATTGCTTTACTCCTTAACAAGGCTGCTCTTAATGAGGCAGACGCACTGGCCTGCTTTCATCAACTGGTGCAAGTGTCTTCAGACCGATCAATCTTGATCAATTGAGGACTGTAACGGACAAATTCATCTCAGGTAATGAAGACACTTAACAATGTTTTCCTGATGTGCAGGAAGCCCGGAAAAATACTGCTTGTCTGGTAACTTATCTAATTGCCACAGGGCATCACCTCTGCCTTAGTTTTCCTTTATTAGTTTTCCGAGCCCAAACGAGGCTCATTAGCTGGCTGGCTCTAATTAGAGGACATATATCAGAACACTCTAGGGTTTCTCACGCTGCATGCTGGGAAAAATGAAATGCCATTAATCAATCTGGCCTCCTGTTTAATGTTCTGGACAGTGGAAACAAACAAAATGCTGATTGAGTCAGTGATGCAGAAATGAAGTTTGTCCGATGCACAGAAAATAAGCGTGGAAGTCAGTGAGGCATTGCAGACACGCTTTTGTGGAAAGGTTCTCTGAGGTCCACTGTAGTCGGGCATACTCTAGTTTGTTGCATCAACACTGGAATAAATTTGATTTTCAATTTAATTAGCCTGCTGAAAGCAATTTAAATATTGCCTGATATTTAGAACGTCACCCTAAAACAAAAAAAAATGTTTCAGGCAATTAAGGCGACGTACTTTATATTGCTGTTTTAATTGCCAGAGAAGAGTTGGGAGAAGACTCAGCTCATCGCATGCGGAAGGAGACAAATACAGTTGGCTGCAGGAACTTGGAGGGATTCCAGCTCAATAAAGGGAGCAGAAAGTCTTGGAGGACCATTGTGTGCTTTCACTGTGTATTATGACAACTTCACATTTGGCACGGTGCTGTATACTGAGCTCGACATGCCATTCCTCTTTTCAAAATGACACTCCTTTAGTCTCACTCAGCGTTTGAGACATTCATGAATTCTAACAGCTTCCACGTCATTTTCTAAAGTGATTCTATTACCCCGAGGGATGTTTGTGATTTTTTTTGTCTGCTTCAAAAAACTTTTTTTTTTTTTAAATCCAGTCGACTCAAAAGGCTCCACAGCTCCTCATATGTTTTAATTAAAGGCACAATTTCTTTGTAGATTTGTAAATAAACATTTCTCCCATTTAAATTATTCATTTGGATTTTCTAGATCAAGTGTTCACTTCATTTAACCATAGGGAGTTAATGTGTCAGCTGCCATTTGTGGCCTGTTTGGGTCGCATTTAAAGAGCATTAAAGAGTCTCCTTTATCATAAGGAAATCCAAATGTTCACATGTTTTCAACATCATCATCATCAACAACAACATGTTTGTCATTTTTATCACCTCTGTACTACTCTGTGTTAGTATCTTTGTTATTTCATTTAAAAGGTCAAAGCAGACAGCAAAATGCGGTAAAGAAAGTGACCCCTAGGTTTCTGAAAAGCCAGAATGAAGCTCAAAGTGGGTAGTACCAGTCGTTGTCATCTTGGCAGTACCTGACTCCGCCTCACTTCCGGCTAATCAAAAACGGGCAAAGAAGTTTGAGTTTGAGTGAAGCCTAGTCAGTTAAACAAACCTACTCAAGTTACTCACATGAGTAACAGCCAAGGCTCTGTGTCTGTGTTCAATTTTGTCATTAGCACTCACCAGATACTTAGTTTCTTTCCGTTATGCTCCAATTACATTCATGAAACAATTTAAAACTACTTAACAATTTTAAAATAGCTTCATTTTTTACAAATTCAAATGTCAGAACGTCCTAGAAGTCCCAGGTCCCAGAAGTACAATAGTTTGAGGTTTATATAAAGCAGTTAACTGGATGGGTGTCAGCATTCACTTTCAGTACCAGTGTACTGTTTCATGTCCCAACTTATCCTGGTCTTTAGTTTTGACAAGTCTCCAAATGAAATGTCAAACATTACAAATTACCATTGCAAAAAGTACATTTTCAATCTGATGGTTAGGATCTGCTGCGGTTTAGGCACAAAAACTATGTTGTTATATTTAGGGAGATAATATGGTTTGGGTTATAATTACCAGTTTAAAGTTTGGGGATCTTTGTCATGGTTACAATAAAATTTGATCGGCCCTGGCCGGCTTGCTTTAGCATTTAAAATATTGCGGCGAGTCATGTCAAGTTTTGGCATGTACGGCAACTTTTGGCTCACCATCGCCCTGACTCTCTTTGACTTGAGCAAGCTACAGGGGTGATGTAGTAGAGCTTTCTCTCTCTGCACCCTAAATTAAACGCACAATATGTAACTTCTGCCAAAAGGGGGATCTCTAGCAAAAGAACAGACGTTTGCCAAGTGTTGTGTGTAGCACCGGGTCGTTTGGTCCACAGGATTGAGAACACGTACCAAAATCTGGCACAGATTGATTTAACATTACTCAGTAGACCCATTGTAACTTAGTCAGTACCCTTAAAAGCACGGAATTCAGTACCAAACCTTAGTTTCTGTTCTTGTGCCATTCATGTAGTGAATCTGCTTGGGAATGACGTCACTTAAATGACTCAAGAGAATGCTGGGAAATGCTGGGAAATTCAGAGTGCCAACACATGGAAACACATGGCACCAGCGGGCCCTTCATTTCCCTCTCTGATATTCTGTTTCATATCACACATTAAAAAAATTGATTCAAAAAAGGTCTGACTGATGTTCAGGTGACAGAAAATGTTGGCGGATCATCGCAAATATCAGTCAGTTCAAAGTAAACTGTTGTTTTTGCCCAGTTCAGTGGTTCCAACACTTCACCGTGGAATAGGATGCAATGAGTAAAAGGAGGGTGTTGTTAGCTTTGAATGGCAGCTGAAAACACACTCTGTGCTAAGAAACAATCTAGGTTAGCAGGGAAAAAGATCAAGACAAATACTGCCATTTTCTCTTGACAACAAACAAACCACCTGTAAAGGACTAGAGGACATTCATTGTGCTGCCAACAAACCCCCTCTGAATCCTTCTCTATCATATAAGCAATGCAGACCACATGTTGCTCTTTTGATCCAGCAAAGACACGGCGTGAGGAATCTAAATTAGTTGTGTGGTAATAATTTCACAAAGGATGAGCTTAAAGGGCTGTTGATGTACCGTAAATCTTGTATGTATATGTATATAGATCTACAAGTGTACATCCACTTCATCACCTCATCTATTTTTTGAATAGAAACACAGGCGTCCTCATCTCAGTTTCACTGGTCTCTGGATGGAGTAGGGCGAGGGGGGGAGACCTCTAAGCCCTCTAGCAACCTCTAATGCACTGAAGCTATTGAACAGGCAAGAGGGGCTGTATTGACTTTGATCTGAATTGAGCGACTTTCATGGTCAATTTTACACGGGCCGCTAGCTCCGCGCATCAATTCACCCCGAGCCTTTTGGCCGGGAGGAAATGAGATTCCTTCTTCACTTGAGGATCTACTGCAGTGTGAAGACAAGATACACGCTCTCTCACTCTCACATGACATGATATTGTCTTGCTCAAGACACAGCGCACACATATACACACACTTGACCTTGTAGTCTGACTTATGTGACAACCCGCATTGAAATTCAGCCAGTCCCTCACTGTAAGTCCAATAACATTTCTTATCACCAGTAATAATGGTGATTATTAAAATCTGTAAATAACTTCTTCATCTGCTCCTTGTGTAACAACTTAACCTGCTTTATTTTAATAGAATATATGACAAGCAGAGCAAATTTGTCTTACAGTTGCAACGTGTAAGAATTCTAATTGAAAACAAAAAAAATCATCAACAGAATGTGAGGAAATAACAGCTTTGACATTATGATGTCTGTATATTCTATTACAGAGAGGTCCACTGAAGTTAGCATGCTAACCAGCTAGCCCTGGCCTGTCCCGGTCCAAAGCTCCCCTGCTAGTGGTGTAAAAAAACAATACTCTCCTGGTGCCTGGACCCAGTCTGTACCACTAGCTGCATGGCTAACTGAGCTAACTAGCTAAAGCCAGCTATAGTAAGCAGTGGTTAGCAGTCATTCTGGTCTGGTTATTTTATCTGGTTTTATATCTATGTTTGGATTTAATTTACTTCATTATTTTATTTTATTGTAACTTTGTTTTAAACGGTGCTACATGTAAGTTCTGTTGTATGGATGCACTATGCATCGTTCTTAAACTGAGTTTTACTGGTTAAAAATGTGATTAATGGGTCACAGTTGGTATACCACAAGTCCATTAGCTTTTTGTTAACATTTCGTCATGGTTCTGTGAGGAACTAAAGTTCCCTGTTTGTATTGTTGCTACAATGGTTCACTGAGGGACTGTGTGGACTTCAGTGTGGGTGATGCTGATATATTGTGTTTTGATTGTTAAAGTGTGCAGCAGACAGTCAAAGGAGACTTCCAAGACCTTAAGGACCTCTTTTCATGACCAGCAGCTAATGAGGTATTTTGTACAACTTGTTTCACGTTGTTGCTTAGGGTCATTTTCTTTACATACAGTGTACTGTGTGTGTCTGTGTTTAGGGTAGTGGAGACCTCCACTACCCCTCCCTCATTACCACTAATGAGGTGGCCAGGCCCTTAACCCCAAAGCGCTCCAGTGGAGTTGCTTAGTGGCCAACGGATCAGACTGTGGTTGTACTGGGCAGCTTCCAGGTGTGAACGTGTGACTGTGTGAATATGATCAGGGTGTCACTCTCAGTGAACCAACCATGAATAAATAAAGGTTAAAAAAGAAGGAAGAAAACTGTGATTTATTGATATCTACTACTATATCTGTACTATTTCGTACTTTACTCGTATTATAGTTCTCACGGTGTGGAAGGTGAAGAAAGACAAGACATTCTCAAGCACTGAACCAGCAAATCCAGTTTAAGGGAGCCAACCTGTGTTTGCTGTTGTGAAAAGAGCTCCACTACATGAATAAAGTTATTATTTGTGCCTAGGTAATCCAGTAAGATGAAGCAGAACAAGACTCATTGTAATCTGGCAGTAATGCCCAAAGCATTGTGTTGGTAACATTATCTTCTGCTTACGTTGGCAAACTTTTGCAAAGACTTGGCTGTGGTGATTCTAATGCAGGTGTTTTATGAATATACTGCCAAAGAAAATTCAGGTTCAAGGGAATATACAGACAAAATCGACTGTAAAATACAGTGAAACCGATCACTGTACATTACTACAATGTTGTGTTTCTTACGTCAACCTTTAACAGGCTCAGAATACAGGATTTTTGGGCAGATTTAAATTCACCAATCCTGCCAATCAGAAAAAAAAATCTAGTCTGGGACTTTGGTCAGTACCAATGTTTGGCCTAGATTATCTGGTAATGTGAGGGGTATACAGATCCAGTCTTAAACCTTCCAAACTGCTTACAGACTCATCAGGGTCACCTCGATCAGTTCAAACTTGTTTGATATTTAGGAGTTAAAATCTGGATGATTACATCAGTACTTATCACCACAATAGCCAATAAGAGAGACATCCTGGAACAGCTATCAATGTTGTCAAAGAATGGTAAACATTTCCACCTCCCTTAGCGAGCATACTACTGCTGACAGATATTAAAACAGACATGTAACAACCTGACCCACAGTTCACGCCGAAGAAGACGATCTGTGTTGATCGACTGTCCAATCAAGACTTGTTCCTTCCTCTGCTTTGGGTTTTTCTCACTGTAAAGCAGTACTACAGCAGGTCGTTGCACCTTGTCAGTATCCATTCTGTTTATGTCTGCTTCCCTGATATCACGTGAGGTGGTGCATTGTTGCGTCTGGCATGATAATCTTAAAATCCTATATGATGTGTATGATGTGCCATTATTAGATTGAATTAGATTAGATAGAGAAAGGAATATCTGTGGTTTAAAAACCCATGTAGTCTGAGCCCGGCTTTAGGGGAAAGTTTATATTTCCCTTTTTTCCAGCTGCTGGTTGCATCTTCAACAGTCTGTAATCTGTGTCACAGACAGCTAGTGGCCAATAGGCTTGAGCAGTGGGCGATTTCTCTTGTATGCTGAAAAACGAAAAGCTGAGTCATGTTTTTTAGCAATGTTATGGAAAATAATGGATTTAAACTTTTGGTTCAACCCAGGTAAAGATGTTCTCATTTCATCCGGCCTGCATGGAGATAGCTTTGAAGATGAAATCCCAGCTGCGGGAAGTGAAGGTTAATATGTAACCTTTTGATTTTTATTCCCCTCAAGGTTGGCATAGGCAATGCTGTGTGACCAAATCACGTAACGCTGAGTAATACTGAGGCATCAAATGGGGCTACCTGGGAGGTAGGAAATCAATCCACAAACTAACAGTGCGCTTTGGAAAAAATTATCCAAAAAGGCCTGTGCTCAAACAGTTAAAGACATCATGCTGCCGATAAAAATAGGCCATAAGGAGGAGGAAAGGAGGCACAGTATTAGCTCTGTGTATAAAAGTATGATTCTCTTCACGAGTAAATAAACAAGAGCTACTGTATTTATCAGAGTGAGCGACTTGCCTCTCAGCGCTTTGGAAAATAGTCAGCAGTAATGGAACATATTCACATGTCTGGTAAATGGGCTAAAATAGACAAAAGCTCATGTGTTGGTTGTCATGGTACCATTTAAAAACTACTATTTCTCTTCATAATTGTGTGTCCACATTGTAATGTTTTGATAAAGAAAGCACACACACACACGCCCACACAGATATGCTGCATGCCGCTGACTACATATGGTTCCAGTTAAAAGGGGCTGTGTCATCGTGCAGCTTTTTCCGGAGCCATGTGACGGGGAGTATCTCTCCCAGTGGTTCTCTTCGTTAAAGAGCTTTGGCAACTGGGAGATGCAGCGGGGGTGAAGTGTAAGGATGAAATTAATTAAAAATGCAGGAGAACATCAGCAGACTCTCTCCTCAAAGCAGGCGCACGCACGCTCTCTTCTGGTG
Organism: Pagrus major; assembly: GCF_040436345.1. Lineage (NCBI taxonomy): Eukaryota > Metazoa > Chordata > Actinopteri > Spariformes > Sparidae > Pagrus > Pagrus major. The sequence continues at coordinate 24,683,515 of NC_133221.1, read as the reverse complement.
TGTGTCGCATAAAGTGCATTTTCAAATACATCAGCGCTGTTCTCACTTGGCGTTAGTAGCTGACCACCGTCGTCTGTTCCGTCCGACGGTGTGGCGCGGGAGCATCTTTAAAAACTTCAACACCGCCAGAGAAGTTTATGGTAGTCCCCCGGTGAGCTCTGAGCTCCAGTGTGGATTACTCAGTGATCACCCAGAGGAATGGAAAATTGAAAAGAGAAACTGAGCTTCTTTTAATATGAGCGTGAGCTTTTATCTATTTTCCTCTGCTTAAATTTAGCTGCTGAGAAATAACCTCTCTCTTGACTCAAGATCCTTGCCTTTATCCCTTTCACTCCACACTTTTTTTGTTTTGCAAAGACTAGGAATACAAGAAATACTCAAAAATAACCTTAGAAACTCACGTGTGAATCAGCACAGTATTCAAATATTCTATCAGTGAACTAATGATAACTTTCATTAGTTCACTGATAGAATATTTGAATAATAAAGACACTGTGAAACTACAAAACATACATCATTCTAATTATTGTATATCTCTTAATATATGTCAAAATAAGATTTTTTTTAATGTTTATAATAAAAATCCCTCTATCCATCCATAAAACAATTAAAAATGAGTAACGTATTTGGCCCTCCTGCAAAAGCTGTAGTTTGGTCAACAGCTAGTCATCGTACTGTGTCTGGCATTTTTGTATCTTATCACATAATGAGGGTTTATCCTTAGAACTGCAGAGTAGTACATCTGTTTAGTACATTTGTAAACAGGTGTATTTGACATCACCGTGTTGTTCCTGAACATTCCTAACCACAGTGGGTTATGTACAGGAATTGAATCCTGTTTGGAATATGTTATAATTATTATATATTATTTTTACACGGAGTTAATTTATTATTTGTTGTGTCTTTACAGTTGTTTTTTAGCTATTTAGTCAGGTCTAGGGAACTAAAATAGGCTACTGAGGTTTAGGCAAGACAATACTTTGTTTAAGAAAACATGGTTTGGGTTAAAATGAACCCTTTAACAACAGGTTTGGGTTAGGATTAGCCCCGAGCCCAGAAAAAAGTGAATGAACGTGCTGCAAATCTTCCCAGATAGCAAAACTGTTGCGGCCCTCATCTGTCCCACATACTGCGTGGAATGATGGCTCTTGGGAGGTCTGCTCCTGGCCATGCTATACTGCCACAAGCAGGCCATAGGATGGCTAGATGTCAGCCAAGAGCGAACCAAATAAACCAGATCTGGCCCCAATCTGGGCCACAGCTCATTATATTCTGGTGGGCTGGATCTGGCCTGGACCTAGACCTTGGTTTATTTGGTTCACTCTTGGCATTGCACGGCCAGGAGCGGGCCGCCCAAGTGTCATCATTCCACCCGATATATGGGCCGGATGAGGTTATTTTGGCAGCAACCTCTAACGGCCATAGTTATTATGACGGGAGCAAAGGAGGAAGTCAGTGACTTAGTTTAAAGAGGTTAGGGTGGATGGATGGGTAAAACAGAAGACTTTCACCCAATAGACTGCTGTTTGTGTTTCGTATGAAACCAAAAGTCAACATTGACATATGTTAACGTACGCACAGTATGTTATCGTACATAACATACCGAACTAAAATCACATGCACATAACTTAACCTACGTGACTAACATACTTATTCTTACCCAAACCATGATTTTTTTCCTAAACGTAGCCAAATAACCAAACTACGTGTAAAGAAATTGTAGTCTGGTGGTACGGTACGGCACGAGAACGAAAGTTTACTTTGTTTCACCTTTGTCATCATTTATCCAAAGGTGCTGCCAGAATCAGGAACTACTAACAACATCAGGATCTTCCTTTGGCTGTGAAAAAGTAAAAATCTGTGGATCCAAAAGAGTTCAAGAAAATGTAACCACGGATCATTTTAAGGCATTTGCACAAACGACTGGTGCTGTTGATTTGCTGACGTCAGTTTTCCTTTTTAAACTGCTTTAGCATATTGACAGCAGCACTAAAATAAACCATCCAGTGATTCACACATCCAGCTGTTATAACCAACTAGCAGCATGAAAATTTTAACATCCACTGAGATGGTGTGGGAATGAGGTCCTGGTGGTGAAATAATAGACAGAGCGGTGCCTTCCTTTTCCTCTCTCTGAAGCTTTGAATTCGATCACTGCAAATTTGATTAACAACAACCCTGTGTTTGGCCCTCGGAGATTAAGTTTGGTTTAATATTTCATCAACTCTGTCAAAAGAGAGTGAGGGCAGCGTCACCCAATGAGCGGGATCAATGAGCGATGTGCCACTCGCTGAGGATTAAGCTCGCAGTGTGGTCATGCGGCATTGTTTTCTGTGCTCTTTTATGTTGTCAATACCTAAAGAGCAGCGGCCTGATATTGTCCACAAAAACATACAAAAACAAAAAACAAAAAAAGATTCTGGCTGTTACAGTACTCTAAATCTAATCCTGATGGATTTTTTCCCTTTTCTTGCGTATGTAAGCCTCACAGACCACAAAATCAGAGACTTCATTGCTAGGCAACTAGTCTCTGCACAGAGATGGGGAGGGTGTTCAGTGTTTACTGTCAGGGATCTGCTGCTAGTGGGAGTGCAGCCTCTCCAAAAGAGAATAGATTAAAAATAGATAAAACAGATAGCAGTCGTTTACACGGACTTATAACAATTCCAAGTAATTGCTGAATCCCAACGGAACATGTATGACTTGTTCATATTAGGAAGGTCTGTCCTGACTCGTATCGCTCAGCTCCCACTCCAAACGCGGCATATTAACGTCTCACGGCAAGAGACGCACGCTCTCTGGGTTACCGCGCTGTAAATCTACTGGGCAGAGTACAGAGGGAGAGGGAGCTCTCTGGAGAATGGGAATGATGAGGTAATCATTCACCCTGATCTGAATTAATAAGGCCTCATTAGGCAGTCAGAGACACTCTGCAGCGCTGAATAGAACCACAGTGTGGATTCACCCCATCATCTCCTCCGGTCAGATTTGGTCTCTGCTGCATCCTGCTGGTGCACACCGCGTTCGTTAGAGAACTCAATGTCTCATTCGTACTTTGTGCAATAGCCTGATCTGCGATGCATGGGAATAGTACAGTGTGTCAATTGCAGGAACAAGCTTTCGCGACACGCTCGTGCTTTGTCACAACATAACATTTGAGGTAACAGGTTTTTCTTTGGAGGGAGCCAACGTTTTGTCACTGATTGCATCACATATTCCAGCATATTTCTCTTTGTTTTAGTGCCCTAACATGTAAGAAACACTTTGTCTGTCGAGTCTGCCAATGCAAGTGGTGTGTTCTGGGTCAGCATGAGAAGCCCTAAAGCCCCCAAATGCCCACAAGGCATCTTGTGACTACTCACATTCACTTCAACTTCAGCAGCCTTTCTGGTGTTTGCACCCCTGTGAAGCGATCTTGAGTGTGCGGACAGCCCCACAGACAATATCTCAGGGGGATTGATTAAATGGCCAAAGACCTCACCACAATCAAGATTTCATTACCCAGAATAAACACGTTGCATCAGGGCCTGAGCTTTTGTCTCTCTGCCAGTCAGTTTTGAAATTCAATAGATTGTAGTGGCAGATCTCTGAGGAGTGGCAGAGAGAATTGTTTCATGGAGTGGAAGCCTGTGGTTTCTGTTTTATTCCCAGGGAGTACTTGCCCGAGCAGACTGAAGGGCACTTTGGTTCAGAAAGCACCCCACCTTGCCTCAGTCTAAGTGGATGTGACAGGTAGCCATAAAGGGAAAAAAAAGAATAACAAAAAAATGCAACAAAGACACAACAGTGAAATAACCGACATGAAAACCTCTGCGTGTTCTGGCTGTGCCCTCTCTGTCTCTCCATTGTACATGGTAAAACATTTGGAGCACAAACAAGTAACAGGAAGAGTTTCAGTTTGATGCATCTTGTTTACTTCCATTTACCTCATCCTTCAAAATAAAATGGAAGTTAGGCGACGGTGTTAAAAATTAAGTGGGAGGGGGGAAATCATATTCCATGAAACATACATGAGGGACAGAGGAATCTGTTTCACTGGTATCGTTTGCTGAGGTGTGATGAGCACGCACAGAGAAACTTTGGGGTAAATTATTGACGACTTAGTCATTAACCTACTTCTGCTGTTTAGACAAAATTAGCCTCAACTAAGAATAAAGCAAGAAAGAGGGCCAGACACTTGGAGACATGACGGAAATAAGATCATTTCAACTTTTCAATTGTTCTATTAGCGATGAAAAGAGGTGAAAAGGAGTGTGAGTGAATGTCTGCATGCTGACAGATCCCAGTGACCGATGCGTGCCAGATCACAGGTTGCTTTTTATGATGTAAAACACTCATAGGCGTGCATGTGTAAGTTTTACTGGGGCAGATCTACTGCTGTGAAAAGAAGACAAAATTCCCAGAGGAGAGGTCATTTATAGGACAGAGCCACGCTGTCTGTCAGAGGTTGCATTGCTGAACACAGACAGAAGGGATGAAAGGAGAGCTGCTCTGAGGCCAGAAGTGAATCTCTTTAAGATCCAACAGCCACTGAGCTGGTGCAAAGATGTCAAAATGGAGACTTGAGCATCAGTGGACAGCGTGTAGAAAGACAGAATGGCAAGCTAGATTTGAATCAATATACAGCGGTGTAATCACGTTAGTTTTTCTTGTATTGGAGTGAAGATATTAGTGCTTCAATGGAAGTAATCACATATCGACCCACATGATAGCATGTTGCAAACAGTCCTCTGCCTCTTTAACCTTTTCCTGAGTGCAGTATCTATTGACCGATTTTTATATGTCTTGATGAAGCCTTCAGGGGTAGAAATATTGGAAATGAAGATTACACATGACGTATATTCTATTGCTCTTTTATATGATTACCCTTAAAGGAATAGTTCTACATTTGGGGATATGCACTTTTTCAATTTCATGATAAGGCTTAAATGTAAGGACATCAGTTTGTGTTGAAAAGTAGGTGTAACAAAAAGGCTCAGATGAAGAGACATTTTTTAAACGGTCAAACAAAATATGCGTTTTTAGGCAATGTAATGTAGGAATCTGTATGAGATCAGAGTAGGCGGGGAAAAAATTGCCTAATAGTGCATCAAAAACATATAGCCTAAACTACTACAGAGTTGACAACACCAAAATACTCAGCATAAAATGCACTATATCGTTGACTGACCAAGTAACAGTCATCCGAACACCATGTCAATCGAACAATGCCATTCACATCTACTGTTGAAAAAAACACCAGTGTATGTCAGTCATATGGTAATTAACATTCCTTGTTGCAAGCTATTTTCATGAACATTTTAACAAATTATGGTTTTGAAAAGTTATTGGGAAAAAATTGGAAATTTAAATATAGGTGGGGACATGTCCCCTTCATCCCCAGTGTAAATGACACCTATGCTTAAAAGAGAAGATTAATGTGCCTCTCAAGGGAGAAAATGCTAGCCTGTCACTTTAAAAGTTGACAAAATCCTACCAGTAACTCTAAAGCCCACTCTTAATGAAGCCTAGCCTATAAAAAATAAAATAGCCTAGCCTATATTCTGTTTGTATAAGTATAAAATAAGTATAAAAGCGACAGTTATGGTGGACCATTTCTTGACCGAAACTAGTAACTTCCTGGAGCCACTGCTCAGATCAAAGAAATAGTTTGGCACAAAAACAGCAAATTGTCATTTCTACACATCAGTATTTATACACATTTAACATGTAACTTGTTAATTATTGAACTCCAGAGAATAGGCAGATTTTATTACCTTTGACAGACCCAGGCTTGCTGTTTCCCCCTGCTTCCAGTCAGTGCTATGCTAAGCTAAGCTAACTGTCCACCAGAAAGCAACTAAACGTATTTCACATATTTTGCGTTAAATAAAGACTTGTGCCAAAAGTCTAACATGATCACCTAAATACAGCTGGGTGACCAATTAAAGAAAAAAACACAACATAAACTGTGTTAGTAAGGTGTTGGTCTGCCACGAGCCTCGAGAACAGCTTCAGTGTTCCTTGTCAGAGATTTTAACAGGACAGGACAAGTCTTAACAGGATTCTTTCAAATAATATTCCTTCATAGGTGTTAATGATAATCGAGAGCTCTGTATCACATTTTCCGACAAAATCTTCCATTCGTGATGAACTAAGGGAGGAAGTGAGACAGAGGATTTAATTACCAAAGTAAAACAGGAAATGAGAAAATGACAAAAAACCCAAACCATGACAAAATCCTGTATCGTGAAGCAAAGTCGTGCCACTCAGTGCTCCTTGTCATAGATTTCCTAAATTTTAACAGGATTCTTTCCAATAATATCCCTTCAGGTGTTTTAATGATGATCGAGAGCACTGCATCACACTGTCCGACAAAATCTCCCATTGGTGATGAACTGGTTTGAGATGTGATGACTTTAAAGGCCGCATCATCTGACTCGCATACTTTTAATACACATTAAACCATCCAAGAGCTCTGGTGTCTTGTATGGAAGAACTCGTCATGTTCCTCCACTCATTTATTTATATTTTTCCTTTTAATTCGCCACCCATCTCTAGTTTTCTGCCAGCAGACCTTGGAACAACTACAGTCCCCGCTTAGAAAATCTAGGACTTGTGCAGGTGAACAGGGCATTGCTGTGGTCTCGAGGTTATGTGATGAAACCATTGATGACTTCAGAAGCTCTAGTTTGTATGAGGGACCTAATTTTTGCTCCAATTTGCTGTTTCTTAGCTGAAACGAGCTGGAGTAGTGTAGTATATGTCTAGTAGTTTCACACAGCAGACGTGTTTGTGACTTGTGTTGGACCCAAGTGACAGTTTCCTCTGATTAATCTTTAGTATAGCTTTTAGTGGTGGAACTCCCCTCACTGGTGACTGAGCACAGCAGTGTATTCAAAAACTCTGAAAGGCACAGAAACAGAATTACCAAATAGGTTTAAGTTTTCACCTTTCTGTATAAACACACCCACACACCTGCAGCCCCCCCCTTTTACTTTTATCATTTCCTGTCTTGTTGAGGGAGTTGGCTAAACAACGCCTTGGTCGGACTACACGACACGTCAGATCGCTGTACTGTTCACACTACACAACTTTCTGTCTTGTAGTCAGGAGTCTTTGCGGTCGGTGCGGTTTGCACGCAACATGATTGATCAGCGACAGGGTGTCACACACGTTACAAGATCACTCATGCGAAACGTGACACGACAGCCCAAACAGTGCAAGTTGTTTGTGTGCCGATTTGCAGAAGAAGAAAATAACATGGGTGAGAGAATGGATTAGGATACGTGGGCAGCAAGGATTATCTTTGCATTGAAAACGTATAACTGCCTGCGTGTATTGTGGTACAGCAGGGACGACACAGTTACAAATGCTAAAGAAGCTTGTGTGTTTGTACTCTAACAGAAACTAAAGGCTATGAATGTGCCTGCTCCATACAAATAGATGCATGACAAGACTTCAGTTCAGAGAGTGACTGCAGATGACAGCAGAGCAGAGGGGGAGAAAGGAGAGGAGTGTCTGCTCTCATTGGCTGTAGTTTGTTTTCGCACCCACGACCCGTCAGCCACTCAACCAGATATTTACCATGCTAGATTTCCAGCAGGAAAGCTGGCGAGCTCCTGGGCCACGATGAGCGAGCACCGATTTGCCTCTGAACTGGGGCTTGTTGTCCGCAATTTCCAAAAACTGCCGGTGAAAAAATCTGTGTGAAATCTGTCATGGTGGAGCAGAGAAGGTGGACCAAAACCCAGACACTTACAGGCAGGCAGGTAGAAAAACTAAAGGAGTTCTTTAATTAGCTGATAGTCCAATGTCCAAAAGTGCAAACAACAAAAAAGGCAGGCGGCAAAAAGCACAAAAAGCATGCAGGGGCAATTCAAAGAACTTAATAAGGTACAAACCAAAGATGCACTGGGAACACAGGCAGGAACATGAGGAACACAAGGAGCACTGGACTGAAGTGGGCAAACATACAAGACAAACTGACAAATAGAGAAGGGAAGACAAGGACTTAATAGAAATAAAGTAATAGAACACAGGTGAGGAGCGAAAAGGCCAGAAAAACAGATGAAGGGAGGAATTAGAAAGTGACACATGACACACAAGGATATAATTACCAAAATAAAACAGGAAATGAGAAAATTACAAAAGACAAAAAAAAACGAGAAAATCCTGGAGCGTGAATCAAAGTGTTTCCACTTGGCAGCCATCTTGGCAACGCCCACGGGAAGTTATTTTATTTCAGGCAAACAAGACCAGGACCCCATGTAAATGAATGGGGAGAGAGTCGTGATAGCCTTCCAAGCTTATGAAAAGTCGGTTGAAACTGTTGAGAAACTCATTCTTGTCTGCAACAACTTGATTTGCGATATCTTTCCCGCTTCGACTGTGATAAAGCAGATGACTGGCATTTGGGGGGAAAGGGCGGGATATGAATCAATGCAATATATTCTCTGGCGTTAAGGATTTTTCTTTTCAAAATGCCTCAAATGGTTTGTCTCTGGTAAGTTCACCAAAACTGGGTAGCGTTCCTCCCACGTCAAATACAGCTCTGGAGGAGGATTGTGATAGACAGTCTGATGACGGTTGTTGAGCCAGTTTAAATGCATGTGTCTGTCTGTATGAGATATTCAAAACATCTTTATTTCAAAACAGGAAAAACACAAACCTGGTCAGGTAAAGCTTGAGTCACCAGTAATGAAGAACATTTCCACCCACAAAGGAGCCATCCGAACTGCTCCTTAAATAACCACAGTTAAGTATGCATGACGCTCCAGCAGCCTTGGCTTGCAGCATTACCACTGAAAGGTCACAGAGAGACAAGGCATGTGGATGTGCATTGATATAGAGCCATTAGTCAGGCCTCTCCTGTGAATTCTCACTTAAATATAAAGCCTCCTATGTGACAAGCGACCTCAACAGCATGAACTCCCCCTTCAAAGCTGATGTGTCTCTTGTGATACACAACTCCCACAGATTCTCAGCAGAATGTGGCGAAGCTGCAGCAGCAGCAGGCCCTATTGGTTCCTGCAATTTGCCCTAATGGTTTTACATACTTCATTCAGCGAAACAGTCACTTTGATTTACCTGAGCAGAGCAGGCAGCCAGGAGGACATTGAGATTCCAGCGGATGGTTGGCGTGTACAACAGCGATAAATAATCCAGAGGGTGTGTTTAACAGATAAATGGCTTTTTGCTTGAGTGCCATCCCTCCCGTGTAGACTGTGTGGGCCTGGAGGGGCTGCCGCGGTGCCGACCTACTCTGTACACTGTTTATTCACACCACCTGCAGCTTTAATGCTCAGCTGCTTCCTTATTCTCCTCATAAGACTGTTCAAGTACACACTAAGAAGACTGACCCACTGAAACAACACACACAGTTAATAAAAGTTTCTACACTGGCTGCTCTGGATTGAACACATGGTGTCTACAAGCTGTTTCACTGTGTTTTGATGAGTTTTGTTTTGGCGAAGAAGTGATTCTCCCTCGGGTTTCCTTCTCAATTTCACATCGGGCAAAAAATGACATCAATTAATGTTTTTATTTCCTCATTGATTGCCTTTGAAACAAACACCATTTCATGAATACAAAGAAAGGACGAAGTGTAGTGAATGTCACCCGTCGCCTCCTCATGATCAGAAATTACACTTCCTGTTGGTGACTGCATGCATTTGTGTAAGTCATAAAACTTTAGCTGTTCAAGGAAGTTGTCAGGCTGCTGACAATCTTCCCCTGTTACAATTCCCTCAGGGAACACTGAATAAAACTACTCTGATATAAAGTAAGCGATGCATTTCACAGTTAAATATTAAATCAATCTCCTGATTGAGCATCTTTTGAAAGATGTGCTCGTCCATCTGGAGACAAAGTCTGACCATTGCTGAATTTTTTGAGGCTGATGGATCATCAATATTTGAGAGTTTAAACAATGTGATGGTGATATATTGGTCGATCAACACAATACTTGACAAGCACATATTACAGCCATGCTAGCAGCTCTATAAGGCTGGACAGCAGTGTTCTGGACATGCTCACAATGACAACGTTAATATGCAGATGTTTATGCAGTATATTGTTAGCAATGTTCACCATCTTAAAGTTTTGATCACTAAAGTTTATTAATAAGCACTAAACACAAGTATGGCTGAGGCTGATGTGAATTTCATTAGATTTTCAGGTATTTGGTCTTGAACCCAAATACTGACTGTAATAACATTTTTAATCAAAATTTTCAGTCAACATCAAAGTTATTCCAAGTCATCCTGAGCAGAAAATGAATATGTCCACTCACTAATTGTCCAAACCACAAGAGTCCGTCAGCATCATGGAGGCACTAGAGGGAAGGTCATTAGTCAAAAAGTCATTACGATTCATCTGACCATATCTGAATGGAAGTTCATGATTCTAGTCTGGACTAAAAAGGTGGTCTGACCAACCGAGCATGGCTGAAAATAAACTCGTCAAGGTTCTCTGGTGGTCGTGACACCATTCACAAATGACCCCAATGGGGCATTTTTGTACTGAAGTTTCTTGGGAAGTGTTGGCTGACATACTTGATACTCAGATACGGTCACATCTGGGATCAGCTAAAATTCCTCAAGTCAGTGCTGTCCACTGCGGCGCTCTCCAAGGTGCTGATCCTAGAGAGCAGCAAGGGGAGCTGTCTTGAGTGCTCTATTTATGCGTGTCAGTTGGGGTTTGTACCAAAGTTTGTGACACACGGCCTCTTGCCTGTTCGTTGCCTAGCCAACAGTTTGCAAGGCTGTGGTAGAGATGCATGCACCAAAGAAAAGCCCACATTGTTGGTCAGAAGGAGAAACACACGACTTTTAAGACTTGGATATTAACAGGTTTTTGAAAATGCAAAAATATTGCTAAGCTGACTTTTTCAGGGTGGTTGAAGAAATGAAAGAGGGAGGCAGTGTTTGCACAGTCACACAGGTCTACCATTGGTGGTAAAATTTTATTTTGACGCAAAGAAGCAGAAGGCACAAGTAGTTCCAGCAGTTGAACATTTCCATATTTTGAAGTGATGAACAAAATGTTCTGAGAATATTTGTTTTAATTAGCTATTTAAAAAGCTTTGTAGGAATACTGTCTTGGAAAATAAGGGCAAAAACTGGACATATACAACCTACACACACCCCTTTTTAGTGTTTTCTGGTGACTGAGAGTTGACTTATCTAGAATTTGATTGTTTTCTCTGCCAAGATTGCCAAGAAGTCAGACAGTTAGATGGCATTGTTGGCTGTAGTGTTGTCAGGTTTGCCAAGACAATAAAATCCTTAAACTTGTGTCCAGTCTCCTGCCTCTCACTGGTCTTTGGTCATCACTGCATTCAAACCCCAAGATTCCACAGGGCATGTCTGCATCGCATTTCGACTGTCAATTTTCAAAATAAAACGCCCTGTGCACACTGGGATCGACAGCACATCAAAGTCAAAATTGATTAAATTATGAAATTAGCACAATCTGAACAAGCCTACAAGGCCAAGCAGGCATGAAGCTCCACTTTTGAAACCCTGCCAGTGGGTATGAGGCCACGACGAGGACAGAACCAAACTGCATCACACACGCATCATGCTGACCTGCGTGGTGGAATCAAGGGGTTACAGCTCTAGTCCAGAGTTGCAATTTAGTTCACGGATGTCACCCTACTTTGAAGAAATGGGTAATGACGTCTGTCACATTTTCAAACGTCATTATGCATGTAAAACATTCAGCAAAGTAACATGGGAGCTGAGCGAGAGCCACTATTTAGGACACCAAAGGCATGTCCTCTGTTTTATTCATGGGGAATTTTGTTTTTCACCGAGCTGAGTGATGCAGTTTACAACTCAAAGTTCTTCATGTTTATCTCCCGATGTTCAGGGATCTTTTAGACTGACGGCGTCTGAGTTGGCCTGCGTTCAACTGTATGACGTGCAGTTTGTGTTCACCTGCATATCTCTGCTTCCTTTTGTACTGCCAATGACTAAAGAGTGTAGGTACAGTTCGCACATAGTTATTTTAAGTATGGGCTCAGATCCAAAAATTTCCTTCCCAAACAAGTTTAGAGAGGAGGCCAAAATGTGTTGCTGCTCTGCTTCTATCTGAGGTGCAGTGCGTGTTCAGCTCCACCGGACAGCTGCAGGATAACAGCTTACACTCCGAAATCCTGTCACTAAATGCTCTGCCATCGCAGTACAATGCAGACAGCGCTGTAGTGAGGAGTGGACAAGTCATTTTACTGAGGAAATCTCCCCTTCATACACTCAGTATCTTCACTACCCCATGTCAAAGTCTGGAGGTGTAAAGCAGTGTGTATATCTGCTGTTGCTGAGAGACATTTGTCCCATAAACCAGACTGCCTGGTGTACAGTAAAATATATTTCATAGTAGTTGCCTCAGTTTGTGCCTGACGTCTTTGCTTTGTGAGACTCCAACAATGTTACAGTGGCTCCAAGGACAAACAAATCTCAAGAGGGAAAGCACAGACAGGAAGGAAAATGTGCTCTAAATCTCAGAAAAAAATGAAAATTTGTAGGCTTTAAGTTAATGGACTGGAGTTGTTCTATATTCTCTATAAAAAGTATATTATCGCAAATTATATACGATAGGCCTAGTCTATGAGGCCCTGGGAATTGTAGTCTTTAGCCAACCGTACTCAAACCGGAATAAATAGTGCATTAGTTGGGGACGTGCATGCATATATTGCTCGAGGGAGTATTTACAGCAGCAGAGCAGTGTATACGGGATTAACTCAAAATATCCTATATGGTTAGCATACTCTGGATCCTATTTGGGCTTACACTCTGAATCATGCTTGTCTGCAGCTGCTTCTGAAATAACAATGAGCCATGTGCAAGAGCGTTTATACCTTCTTATGCATTCCGAGTCGGATTCACCAAACCCTATTAACTACCCAGGCACGTCAGACGAATGTCACACGTTCATGATGATGTGCCTTTTGTGAGAGCTAATCTCGAGAATAATCTATGCCCTTAAATTGGTATACAAGGCTACCTTTTGTGCTCTGCTTAAGGGGAAATCTCCTTCACAAAAATGTGAACCTTGAATTCAAAGAAGAACATCAAATCCTGCTGTTGGAAATCAGCGGACGAAAACATAAGCAGTTAGCAGTTAGCGGTGGCTGTATCATAGAGGAGACAAAAGTCAGATGACAAAAAGAAGCATGCTAAAGCTAAGTGGTCCTCAGCTGAAGCGGGGGGAATTCAAGGGGATGTCAGGTCCAATATTGGAGGATCAATTGGACTGAAGTCAGTGAGTATGCAGGTGTTGTTCCTTCCTGATCTAGTAGAAAGATGACGGTTCTGAACATCTTAATCCCGCTGGTAAGGAGGAACACATATCAGCTGGGGGACAGACTTTGACACAACATTGCGGTTCGCTATCAAGTGAATGCCCGTCCGTTCACTCTTGTTTTACCTCAGTTTCTGTCGCTCTCCCTCTTGGCCTTCTTTGCCTTGTCCATCAGTCAGTGTAGAGTTTAAACAGTCATTACAGTTGTTCCACCGTTACCTGGGGATATAGGCCAGGGAAACCAATGCCTCTTCCTGTTTTGGTTTGGCAATGGCAGACATGCTTCCTCAATGCCATACTTCACCTTTGTTTTTCGGGGGAAAAATCCAGCCTGGTAGCAGACCGAATAGCACAGTGAAAGCAGGACGTCTTGGACATAACATCAAAACTGTGGTTTCCTCACACTCTGTTGATAAAATCAGATCATTATTGAATGTTTTAAACTGTCTTTGTTTTCATGAATTGCATTAAAAAATATAAATATTTAAAAAGTTCATTTAAATCGCTCTTTTCTTGTTCTTAAGCAAAAACTTACTGCATGAAGTCTATTCTATCCTTTTGACATAGTTCCTGTTCCCTAAACATGTCAGAACCAGAAATTAACCTGGTTATGTTCCAGTACTTTGATGTATTCCATTAATAAAGTTGATCTGTATTTATGATCCAAATTTTCATAAATATAATTAGAGGGCCTCCTAAACTATTAGCTTATTCTGCTGCCTCCAACCTTCAAGCTGCTATGAACTACGAAATGATGTTCAGTGAACCTGCATATCGAGTCTCCTCATCATTAATTACTCTGCAGGGGTGATCAATCCAAACCACACTCACAGTTTAATGAATGATTGTAGGTCGGCCCGTTATAAAACAAATTTATTTTGCAATGGCCTCTACAGCCACTTGTTGATGAGAGCTTGTTGTTTTTATACAGGAGTGCTCGACCTTGTTAAGTGCTCAGGGAGATGCGGCTAATTGTGTTTCACTCAGTCAAATCATGCATTCATTCTTGCATTCATCATGCAACCATCCACCTGCACAGCTCTACTGTATTAAAGCAACACAACGTGGCCTCTAAACAAAATATTAAAGTTACAGGATGGACTGAAGAGACATCCCTGCGGAGGTCATCGGTAACAGGAGTCCAAACTAGACTTAACTGATACAACTACTTCATTTTATCTCTTACTTTTTCCAGTGGCCTCAGAGTGCTCCATTTATTTTGGTGAGCATTCACTTCCTTCCTGTTCAGTCGGTAACAAGAAAGAAGAGCTCCTGCAGCACTGCTCCAATCAGTATGAATAGGAAAAGACGGAGACGGAGGCTCAGAGAGCATCTAAGGATAATTCTTTGGAGGATAATGGGTCCATTTTCTCAGTTGGATCAGTTATCTCTCTAAAACAAAGCTCATACGGTGTGAAAACAACAGCCAAAACAAAAAAAAAGTTCAATAAATCAGCACTGGCTGGTCAATGTCAGTGATGTAGCTCCAGGGTGCACATTGCAAACATCACAAGATAAAACCTGTGTGATGTCTAACTGCAGCCAGGGGTTTCTCATGTTTGATTGCTGTTCCGTTTCATTTTCACAGCAGTAAACAGCTGATAAGATGAACACAATTTCCCAAGTTTGTCCACCAATCTCACTGAGAAATAACTAGGTTGGAACTTTGTGGAATGGGAGAGAAAACAATCATTCGATGAAGCCTCGCAACGAGGCCAAACACGTTGATGGAGAAGGCATGTTCGTCTCCGGAGCGCCTCTATTAATATGTAAAGCTCATGTAAATGCAGGATCTGTCACTTGTCACTTGAGGGGGAGCGAGAGCACCGGCAGGGTGGTTTTTTGCATCTGCTGGAGCTCCTCTCGCTCCGTTAGGGCTTTAGTCGGCGGAAGAGAGACAGACAGACTTTTTCTTTTTCTTATCAGCTGGCAGTGATATTATTTATTCCCCTCATTTAATTGCCACCCACCCACACGCTGTGAAAAGGATAAGACCCACGCATATTGAGCACAAATGGTTACATACCAACTTGAAACCAAAATTCAACGATTTGTGATGATGAAATTGTGAGGACCCGTAATTAATTTTACACCAAATTGTTTTCTAATGTGCATCACGGTATTCTCCCTCTGGTAATGCAACAGATGAACACAATCAGTCTTCTATCCAGAGCCTCCAGCTGCAGATTAGGATTTAGCACAGCACCACTGGTGAAACCTAAGCACCTATTGTAGGGAACACTGACACTCAGAGCATCATTTGTTTTTTTGTTTTTTTTGTTTTTTTTCCCAGCTTTGTTACCCAAACAACACGTGTTGTTACATAATGCTCAGCTGGAGAGATATTACACAGAGCGCTGTGGTATGGAGCTGCTTTTTCTCAGTTTGAGTGGATGGCTGAGCTGATGCGTACCCCTGACTCTATCCGAGGTGGAGCATCAACATTTAGTCAATGTAGACATCTTAATAATTATCTTGATCCTGAATTATCTCTTCTTACAATGTGCCGCATATAATCATACAAGTACAGTGGCCTGGAGGACAAACCAAATACTGACTCCAGTGGTTTGAGCAGCCACTGTCGGGAGGGTGAGGTGATTGATTTCACTAATTCCCCCACACTGGACCTATAAATCTGTTTGTGAGAAAGGTCCTAAGTAGATGTTCCATGATATGCCAGTACTGACGATAACTGTGATAATAAAAAATGAGATATTGATATTGCATCAATGTGCCTTGTGGATCTTTTGTTTGTCAGCACATCTGGTTGCCTTTTCTTAATTGAATATAATTGTTCTTTATGTTTATTCATGAAAAGTCATGAAATTGAAGAGATTTTTATTTATTTAGTTAGTTTGTTTAGGCATAAAGAAAATCAGGCAATGAAGATCTTTCTCTTCTGATTAAAATTCCTTCCCCAAAACTACAGCGTGCACCTTTAATGCCCAGTGAAAGGGGCATGAGACTGCAGGGCCACATGCACACTGAGAAATCCCCCGGAAATTTTAAAGAAAAGTTATATTGTATTTAAGTTAAGTTAAAGAAATACCTAAAAAAAAACAGCGGAGCACCAGACTCAAAACTTAATGGATAAGTTCACCCAAAAAATGAATATTCAGTTATTATATTTTCACCATGAGGCAATGGGAAGTTGGGTGACGTTTTATGATCCACAAAAAACATTGCAGCATTTTCATTTTATTTTGGCTGAACTTATCCTTTCATAGAAAGTTGAGCAATGAGCAGCAAACAAGTTGTTATAATAAGTGCCATCAGTGGTGGATATTAAAAAAAAAGATGCCATTTGTCGCTCAGTAAACCCTGTATCGGAGAAGGGCACACAACCAAAAACAACAAAGTTAAAAAATGGTTTGATCTCAAATCTGAGGCCCAAAACATCTTGCCAAATACAGAAGCAGACACTGATCACTGGAGTGTCGTCCAAGCTGGATCAGCACATTGGGGCCATTGATATAAAGACTGCACTCTCAGGTGTGCCATCATTTGGCACTGAGCATTTGGACACAGACCTGGGCCAAGAGTCAGCAGTTTCATCTACTCGATAATCTCCTATCTCAGCATCAGAAGGTCAGCTGGTTTTTCAGAATTAATACAGTTTATTGATTAGTTAATTTCATCTAAAAAATGTAGCTGTAAAACCGCGAAACATTTCATATCTATAAGATGTAACACCGGTGTGTAAAACCTAAAGGCAGGTGATTATTTTTGTGAATAACAAAACATCATGTGAACGACATCAGTGTTTAACGTTAGTGCTCACGTTGAATTCACAATGTTAACATTTGCTTTCGCATTATAGACCAAATTTAACATAATTCAACCCTGCTACCACCACCGTAAAAAAAGGTCACGACTGTGGTTCAGTTTTTATCATTTCATCATTTATTTATTATGCACTCCCACTGAGGCAACCACCCTCTGAGGTGGAAGCTGGCTCCTCACAGCCAGTACTTTCCTGCAGCAGTACCTCTATGCGTGCACCCAGGTCCCATTAATCTGCCCCACATCTGATCTAGGATGCAGTGTTGGACCAAATGCTTACACAGATGGCCTCAACACTTGCCGCAATCTCTGAGACGCTGAGAGAAATGATTTTTTTTAAGTGATGGGTTTCTTTACTGAGATTGATTGTAAGCTATAAATTGCCACACTGTGAGACTTAAATTAGTTTTTAAAGCCTTTATTTACAAATGAGTAACTAATAGCTGTCGAACTCGGACAGCAGCTGTGTCGCCCCAGCAGTGGGTCATGACGCCCATCCTCTCGATGCAGGGGTGGCTGAGGGGGGAGTGGTACGCCACCTTTCAGGGCGATGTCGTTTAAGACACAGCAGGTCACGGTTATCCTTCAAAACTGAACGATCAAAAGATTACAAAAGATTAAAAAATGTTTAAAATGATATAATGACAGAATTCTGCTGGTGTAGTCTATAGGCTTTTGCTTGAATTAAACACAGTTACTCAGCTGTTATCTCGACACACACCTTCTCTCATTTGCAACGCAGCTTGCCTCCTGCTGTATCCAAACACACCCAGCGTTCTTTAAAGATGCCAATGGTGTTTTTGCTGGTGCAGTGAGTGCTGAAGCATGCTGCTAATTGAAGGACACCTCCTGGTGAGTCCGAGAGTTGGCGAGTGGTGTAATTAACCAGGGGACCAGAACATATGCTTGATCTCTGAACAAGTGATTACGGAAAAAGAGGCCCACTGTTGGTGGAATTAATAATTAGTGACAGATGTGCACCAATGAGCCAACCAACTCCAGAAGCTCCTTGTTCGAGGCAGATACCTACAGAACTGTTTTGTAAGATGTGCGGAAGGTAGTTCTGGGGCCTGAAGCTGACTTGTACATTAATAAAGTGCTGTTGCTTGTGTTTAATTTATGGGAACAGATCTGAGAGAGTGCCTTAATGTGCACGTGTCTGCAGTCTACTGCGCAAATGGTGTTGGATAGACCAAAAAGCCTGAGGTGGAGGGCACCTGCATGTGTGCTGGTACAGGGGTAGAGAGTCTGGTTTGGCTCCAAACTACTGCAAAGTTCCAAGAGGACAGCCTGAAGCGTGAAACATGCCAAGAGGTCCTCTGAAAATAGATCTACATGGCTTTGAAAGATGCGTTCCCTCCTCAGGGCGCGATCTGCAACATCTTGCAGCAGCAGGAGATATATCACTGTGTGAGTACGGTTCACTAGGGGCTACTTTGGGTCCATAAATATTGTGATCAATCACTGATTATTGGGTGGCATGGCTCCCAATAAACATAATTGATGTTAAGTCTTAGAGTAATGTTTATTTACTTTAAAAGACCATGTTTTGTTAAATAATGAGAATAACTAACCTCAAATAACTGTTGTATTGAAGAAAACATAAAAACCAATTGTTTTGCACAAACATGTCAGCACTCACACTGTGTAAGGGTGCTCTTGACTGTTAGTTGAGTCCTGAGGCTCACCTAAGAACAAATCTCAAATAATAAAAAAGAAAACATTGGCACAATCTTTGTGAAAGCGGTGTGAGCAGTATCTTAAGAAATATTGGGGCCTAACGAGGAAATCAAAGGAAGTCAAACATTTGTACAAGTTGTAAACAAACCCCTGGGTTAGTCAAGCTTATTTTAAAGAGCATATTAAATAATGCATTAAAATGATTTCCCAGACTCTCATACCTGCCGTACTGCCAAACAAAATGGTAAGTGACAACAGCCAGAGCTATGTAAATAAAACTGCAGTAATTTTCCTTCAAAATGTGCAGCAAGAGGACACAAACAGCCATGGTTAATGGCAAGTTAATGTGATTCACAGTAGATGGAAACACCTTTACTGAATAACCATTTCTGCTCCGAGAGAAGCCTGTTTGGTTGAAGAGACAGCAGATTATAACAGTGTCCTCGTCAATCCACACATGTCTGATGTAACCTTCCAAACATCCATAGATTAATGACAGATATCTTATATTTCTATCATGTTTTCTTCATTGTTTTTCACCCTCTGCGGATCGTCTGGCGCTCTTTTAATCACATCATCTTGATGCACCCTCCTCTTCTTCAGTGGCATAATGGCTGACCGACTGGAGAAATCTCACCACAGTGTGGATAAACCACCTTCTAATGATCACAGATAGAATTCATTTGCCATTTTTTGGCTAATTTTGTCAAAATTTGGTTAAAATTTGCGATATATAGACACCTGGCTATAGTGGTTTAAGCAGCAAGCTTACACTTTTAAGTATTTCCTGAGCATCGACAGCTATCTTAGCCTTTTGTGGCTGCATAGCTACAGCACTGACGACAGAGAAACTGTGGAGCTCACACATCCTCAAACTGAAGAAAGCCCAGGTCATTCCTCAATGTTGGCTACCATAGACTACATTCACATGGTGGCCATTTTCCTCTGACATGACACTCATATATATGTAGGCAATCCAACTCAACAACAGGCTTGATAACCGATTAGCTTCCGTTAGCATTCGACCACATACTAGCTAATGTCCCTGTTGGATGCGATACTGTTTTGAAGCGATACGATTAGGAATGGCGTAAATTAATTCAGACATATCAATCAAACAGGATGTGATCAAACTGTAATGTTAGCTAGGCAGTTTTGAATGCTAACATCAGCTAACGAGTCAACGAGTCAAATATCTTGTTTTACCTTGAAATATGGCCGAATGAGCCTCTAGATCTTCAATACCAATCATATTCTCAGTTGCTTATCAATTCAGAAGCTCTAAAATGACAACACTTTGTTTGATTTCCTTCTTTACATGACGTGCAACATGAAATACTGCATTATATTATCCAAACATTCAAGTTTCCCACCCTGAGCGTGACAGGGGAAAATGGCTGCCGTGTGAACAAGGTACATTGGCTAGCTAGCTCGCCAACTAAGAACACAACATTTATATAAGTCCAATTAGTTCAGTGCTGGTTCACCAGTTCAGCCTGAAGGTTCGGTGTCAACATTTGAACACAACACCTCGAGTAGAGAGCAAAACCACCCTGGACCAGTCTTTAATTAATTACTGTAACTCATTAGTATGTATTACCAACACTTGCTGTAACAAGGACTACAATTAAATCCTGATTCTAATAAAGCTACAACCTTATTCACCTCTGTTTATGTTTCCCAGCAGGTGAAGTTGGATGAAACGCCTACACAGAAACAACACAGCAAGGTTAAACTAAGACCACTGGCCTTATTCCCAGGAGGGTGAACGTTAATTAAAACAAGCACTGGTGTCGTAGTTGTTCCCTTCTTTCCTCCTTATGTTCGGGTTCCTTCCTTTTCACAGGCTGCATTGTGCTGCTACAGGCTTTATATATTTAACTGAACCCCAAGAGGTTTCAAAGTTTAATACACCCACAGTTTTCCGTGTCAGCTGTGAACAATAATTTAGGGGTTTTTGTGTGTGGATACTTTAACAAAACCATTCAAAAAGGAAACTGATTGGCACAATCAGACTTAAACTGAACACCTGGTGTGTAACATATCCCTCTTCAGAAACAGTGATTACATGCCCTGCGGTATATTTGAAGAAAGGACTCAAAACTTGACTATGAATCACTTGAAAGACTTCAGAGGTAAAATGAAGATCGGCCTCTGGAGAACTCTTGATACCATTAGAAGTTGCGCAAAATCACGGCTGACTAGCTCCACTCCTTCATAATCAAGTTTCATTCTTGCGACGGGGTCTGCAGAGTCATTCCCTGATCTTGACGCCATAATGGTCACAGTGAGAAATGGATTGTTAAATAGAGATTATAGAAGTGCTGCAATAAATCCTCGGCCACGATTCAGCTGGGAAACTTTCACCTCTATGTAACCTGCACCTAAGTGGGGAACATTGATTTGCTATAAAAAGGGATCGCACGCTCTCTCCGATTCTCTTTTCCTGCTGACCAGACTCCAACATGTGTAAGAGAGTCACTTTTTCGGGTTAGCTAGACATGTTCACGGATGTTTGACGGGGTCAGTATGCTCTTGTTCTCTAGGACAGAAAGAGAGCACAAGGTGCCTTTTATCCTTTTTGCTCTGCAAGTAGCAGGGTGTACGGGTGAGGATGTCATTCTGTCCGTTTATATAACACTTTGACTCAGGCCAGGGTGTCCTGACATCTGCTGTGAGGATACTAATAACCACCATAGGATGATTCTAAATGATTTTGCTGAACCCTTCAACCTTCACTAACGTTAGTGGTGCTTTATAGGCTAACATTAGCAACCCGTTCTCCTAACCTGCCAGGCTGCACTGATGTTGGAGTGGTACCAACTGCAGCAACTTCACTGCTGGACTTTAGTTAAATTTCAAGCGTCATGCTAGCCAGATGGTTAGAGCAAACTGGCCGTGATTGTTTTATGCTTGTTATAAAGAAAAGGACCAAAATACATTGAAACGGCAGACCGTTCTCTCAACCCGCGGTTTGAAGTGTGCATTTAAAAAAAACACTTTAGTCTCTTTTAGAATTCACACTAAAGTTCCAAT
This sequence comes from Pagrus major, assembly GCF_040436345.1. Lineage (NCBI taxonomy): Eukaryota > Metazoa > Chordata > Actinopteri > Spariformes > Sparidae > Pagrus > Pagrus major. The sequence goes on along the minus strand of NC_133221.1, from coordinate 24,661,732 downwards.
TCATGACTTCCTGTGAGCCAATATGCCCTCTCCAGTTACCACATCTGATACCAACATAATAATAATGAGGAAAAAAGTCTGCAACATCTAAATTGGTCGAATGGGATCCTCTCAGTTTCATTTCACTTTTGCTGCAGCCTTAGGGGCCTCCGTGATAGAATTGGCATCGGAGGAAGAAATGAATTTCCAACACAAAAATGTGAAAGTGATTTGTTTCAATATGCACAATGAAAATATAAAGTTTTACATTCCCCCCCAAAAGATATCTTTGAATATTTAATGGCTCCAAAGCATTTTGAGCCGCAATATAATTATTTGAAACCTAGACAATGCATACAGAGTGAACACATTTGTGCAGACATTATGGTCATAAAAACCTTTGACTCCTGGGGATAAAGGGGTAGCACTGTAAGCAGCTCTGTTTGCTTTAAAGATGCCCCATATATTGTGTGCAATCAAATTTGAGTGTTTAATTGTGTCTTAAATAATGCAGTTAAACTGCAGCCCGCTCCTGTGCCAACTAACATAACCCTCCGCTGTGGATAAAATGATTTCTTCAATTCTTTATGAGGGATGGGAGGGAAAGCGGAGACTAACGGAGACTATAGGCTTACGATAAATGAAATAAGCTGAATGCATTTCCATTTTGAGCAGACCGAGATTTAAACAGACGATTCAATAAAATTGACCCTCAGAGACCGGCCCTCGTGAAATTGGAGTCACCATTAATAGAGGAGGTTAACGTTCTTAAAGCAATTATAAGGAAACACAATTGCAACGGTCATACCTCAGGATCCTAATCCGATAAGGAGATGTGGAATATGCTGATATGATGGAATATACTTTCTCAAGGTTACCAGGGAACATTAGGCAAAAGCCTGAGGACAGAATAAAAAATTAAAAAAATCAACCAAATGGACTTCAAAGGAATCAAAGATTATCGAGGTGAGTCCCAGTGCAGGGAGCGAGATGTAATTGCTTGTCATTAAAATACGCATTACAGCCGAGAAATAAGTAAGCGCTGTTGATAACTGGACTCCATTTGTGTGGCCCTGTTTAATGGATCTTGTGGCACTGATAAAAATGTGTGTTGTTCATGAAGAATTAATTACCACCCACAGCTGAGTAGGCCATGCTGGAAAAAGCTACCAAACAGCCATGTCTTTTGTTGGTGGGAGTGTTTATAGGGCTTTAAAAGAGTCGCACTTTTAACAGCGGCTGCCCTCATCCAGAGTGTGTCACTTCATTACCAGCCGCCCTGCTAAGAGAAGAAGAAAGGTTCCCTCAAGGGCACTTAGGTTATGGCACTGGTTTACATTGAGCAGCAGTAATTTAAAGAACCTGGCAATTTATATGAAATACCCTTGTGGTTTTCTTTTTAAAAGTTCACGCACATGATATAATACTGAGAATTTGCAGCTTGCTCTTTTGCAGAGGATGGCACCTGCCACCAGCTTGGATCACATCCATGGAAGAAAATGTGTCAAAATACACAAAATGTCAACCTTTCAAACCCGTACTGCAACATCTCTAGATTCTCTAGATTCGTTTGAGGCCATCCTTCCAAGAAAAATAACAAAATGAGTCATTTCAGAAAGTTACATTCTGGTGACGCAGCCCACAAGTTCACATAGGGACAAGGCCTGGGCAGAAAGATGGGATAACTAAGAGCCAGACTTCATTGGTAGAGATCACAGTTCATTTCCCATTTTCTATAGATATTCAATGTGGATTTCAACAACCGTGATTGTTCCCTAACCTGAAAGCAACATTATGCAACCACTCTCAGTTGCCTGTACCTTCAATGGTGCTGTACTTCACAAACAGCACCAACTATCACTGATTTTGGTGAAACTGGATCACATTTTAGAGAGAAAATGACTGGTTTTGCCTTTGATGTCCTCTGGCTGCTCTGCCTCAAAACTCTATGTGATTTTTGGAGTTTTCTGAAAACAGCCTGTTACTGTTTTGAAGTTTAGCTACAAGTCTGCTTTTCCAGCTGACTGACCTGGGGAGTTTTGGTGTTTACTCTGCTGTCAGAGCAGCTTTGGACCGCCGGGTAGAGGAGGTTTTTTTAATGTCCGGGGCTAGAATGGGCTTCAGAACCAGAGCCAGACGAGCAGGGAACAGAATTCGGCTCAGCAGCCTCTTCAAACATAATGACAGGGGTGAAGAGACTGAAAAGGGCATTGATGGTGGAAGCTAAACAGACAAAAAGAGACGGTCACCGAGCAAGAGACAAGAGTCTCAAACTGGATATTTTTGTCGTTTGCGACAGCTTCGCTAAATTAAAGGCTGCATGATGGACGTTGAAAAGTAAGTTGCATTAGCTGGCTTGCTAAGTCTTGTGTTGTTGCACTTGCTTGATGTTCGGCTGTGTTCGGCTAGTTTTTGATCATAAGGCAAGTCAGCCCATTTCGACAGAGGTTTAGCTGGTAGCCTGTTATAATCAGGTGTTATTGTCTCTAGTTCAGGTTACGTTAGCTTGCCATTACTGTTCTGAGTTGTGTGCCGCATTGCAAAAATGCCTGAGCATGTACATTTACTTCAAGACATACGTTAGATCTCCTAACCTTAGTGGAGTAGTCATTATAACCCTGTGATCTTTCAGTGTTGCACTTCATCCTATGAGGTGCTGGTTGCGGTCAGGGCTCTGTGCAGGCCGGTCAAGTTCTTCCACACCAAATTTGGAGAACCATTTTGTGTGTACCTGGCTCAGTACACATGGCTCACTGGCATATTGAACAAGACATGACCTTTCCCAAACTGTTTCCAGAAAGTTGGATGCACACTGAAATATCATGGTACGCTGTATTATGAGGTTTCCCTCAATTAGTACGAATGGACCGAGCCAACATCATGAAAAAGATCTCCATACTTAAACTGCACAGAAGTACAAGCACTAACTTCTGAGCAGTTCCTCGGGACATTTTGATAAATTATGACACTTTTCTTCTGCCGGTAACTGTGAGCCTATTGTAATCCAGTGTAACTGATGTGAATCCAAACTGACTGCAGCTGCCATCCCTGAAGAAGGAGCAAACTTTCCACAGCCACCTTTAATGCTTACAGCGGGTAAGAATTTGATAAATATTTGGTGCAAGGTTACTTTAATACTGATGGATATTTGATGCACTCTGAAAGTGTCTTTCCAGCGCTGTAGAAAGAACAATACATGTCGGACAAAGTATATTATGACATAAAATCTATATTATAAATTATTTCAGTGTCACGGTTGGCCAAATAGACTCCAGTGAACGAAAGGTTTTAGTAGTTAGTGTTTATTCAATTTTGAAACCGAAAAGATATTAGTGCTTGTGCATGCTCTAAGTGGTAACAATTCTACTGAATTAAACCCCTGAGAGAAAATATATTTTGCAGGAGGAACCTCTGGCAAGTCCCAGGATCGCGCTTTTATCACCGCTGCTATAGTAATCCATTTTCGTTGAGCGCATATGATGCCAAAGTGTTTTGTTTGCTCCAACTTACATGCAGCTGAACTGGACCGTGATGTATAGTACATTATGTACCATGCAATCGAGTCGAGCAGAGGCTGGCGCCAGAGCAGCTGAAATCAAGGACACCACAGCACAGAGGGTGAATTCCTCCACAGTTGGCTGTTCCGTGGCTCAGGGCTCAGGCAAACATCTGTTGAATGTATTAAGAACTCAAACCGAGCCAATTACCAGAGAGAAACACAGCCCCTGGTCAGTCTGTCCTCGGCCCATTTCTGGTCAGCTGTTGATGACTGCGGCTCGCTTCCATCTTCCTCCCTCCTAACAGGCGTGATTGGCTGAGTCTGGTCCAAGGACGGGGATGTGGAGAGCTACAGCGGCAATAAAAAGCCAACCTGACTGACTCATGTTGTTTATAAAGGAATTCATGCTGGAGTGGGTGTGAGGAGGTGGACCTCTTTGTTTGTGTGTGTGTGTGTGTGTGCTGAATCTCTGGCAGCTATTTAACATCAATATATTCATATTCAGATATGTGCTTCCAACCACTGGGGTGTTTTAAGGCTCTTCTCTCTGTATAGGTGGCTAGATATGGAAGGAGGAGGCAATTATTTTTGATTGGACACAGATAAAAGGCTTTGCTAAATGGGGATGTGCCAGGTCTGTTCTGAACTGTAGCTGCTGGTTCATTGGCATCAACACTGGATTAAAAAGACAGAAGGACTTCAGATAACAGGCCAGTTATATAGGTGATGAATACGTAAATGTGACATGCTTCAATCAGACCACGAGATGATGGCTTAAATAAGCTCCTGCTGAAATGACGTTTTTTGGGTTAGGGTTAGTTAAACCCAAGGCATGTCAGGGGACCTCAATGGCAGGTGTTCTGTGTTCAGTTGCTGTTTGCTTGTCCTGACTTAGATGCACAAAGGCTCCACCTCTCGACCCAAATTTAGATTTTTAAGCTCCAATATGGGCTAAAATAGCAACAACATTTTTCAGAATTGGGAAGATTTACAGTAATCCAAGAACTTTTGTGGGAATATCATAAGTGTTCATCATTTTAACTTCACAAAAATATACATTTACCAACCTGATGATATTCATGGTCTGCAGAGGATGACTCCTTAAGCTGACTTGATATTTTGTCTAGCGCAACCCTCAGGTCACAATTCCCTTTGGTTAGCGGCAAGCAAAAGTAGGGGCTGGGAATCCATTAATCCTGTCCGTGCTGTCCAGGCTCTCTAAGGGATAATTCCTGCTATTTATAGTCATCTTCAGACCTTTCCACCAGTGAAATGTCAATAGATCTAATTCAACCATCAGGGACTTATTCCACTGAACAAATATTTATTGACATTTGCACAATAAAGATGCAAAATGTGAACAGTCTTTTGGCAATTAGACCCCATCTCTACTTCCTCGTATTTAAGGGGGTAATAAAGCAGTGCATGGTGCAGGAAACCCCCCTGATGGAGTCTAGACAGTGGTGGTGGTGGAGGTTATTAGATGGAGAGAATGGCTGAGATCTGGGTGGATTTGAGGAGCGGGCTTGTGATGAGCTCAGACCTTGGGCGCTGGAGGTGAATGGGCTGGAGGAGGGTTGCGACGATTTGATTTAAAGTTCATCAGCAACAGTGTAATTGGTTTGAGAAGATCGTGGCATAATCTGGTTGGTTAAACTGAAAAAGTCTTCCTGATTGAATTTTATGCTGCCCCATTTGGCAGATTGTCAGGATTTGACTGGGTACATTCCTGGTGTTCAGAGGATAAACATCATCAACCTAGTAAACTCCCTTGTGGTCTTCAGCTAAAACCAGCGCTGGGTGCTCCAGTGACATCACTTATGACAATTTATTATTTTCGTGTAGCTCCCCAAGACCTTTAAAAAGACATCAATGTGAAAAATCAAGTTGCCCTTTTTGTCATTTTAAACATAACTGTACCTTTTTCATAGTGGAGGCAGATCTTAAAACAGTCATACGGGTAATTTTGGAAAGCAGTGACAAAGGAACCACAGTACTGTTTAGTTTGAACCATTCTGACTCCTTTTTGTCAAACTTCTAAACTTCATCCCTAAGGCTCCTGAAAATCATCCGTCATTGAAATAATCATTGATTTTTTTTAATTGCTTATAGCATTTTAATATTTAAGCCTGTAGCTGGCACTATTGTTTTCTGTTCATCTTGGTAGAAAAGTTAAAAGGCACAAATATTAAAAGAAAAAACCGAAAGGAAAAAAACATTAAATCCACTGGGAAAACATCACAAAGGCCCATGAAGGAGTACTCTGGTGTTACACTAACCTCGAGCTATTTCAAGGTGTCAAAGGATATGCACAATTGTAAATGTAACCTACTTTTGGCCACCTGGAATGGGTGTTTGATTAGCGGCTTGATGTTTTCTCCTCTAGTTAGTGTTGCAATATGCAAGGCATTCTCTTCAAACCAGCAGAGCAAACCTCCAGGTGATGCTCTATTTCAGTCTCCACAGGCTACTCCATTATTCTGACAGCAAAAATCTATGTCATCGTGGGGGATATATCGCCTCACGTCCTGTTTCTGAGATGACAGCATCGTGTCAATTTTATGCTCTAAAAGTTTTAAGAAGTACAACAAAAGCAAAAACTAAGAAAATCCAACATGAGCTTCACTTGCCCATCTAGTGCGAACATAAAAGATGTGCTGGTAGCGATGTGAAGAGCCCGACCTGACACACTGTGCCTTTGTGGCTTCTCTTTTCTGTGCATGAAAGCTTTCCAAGGCCACACTTTAAATTCCAAGAACATCAACAAACATCTGGTCTTGAGGAACTTTGGAAGCCAGGAAGTCGACACCTGGTGAGAAAATAACATTTAATACACTACCATTCAAAAGTGTTGATGAAGGTTCTCAGTCATCCAGGTCATGGTAATTCTTAGTGCTGAATTGTAGGCAACTGGACTTGTTTCGGTTCCTTGAAGACGTTTCACCTCTCATCCAAGACTCTTCTTCAGTTCTAACTAACTGGAGGGGAGTCGCAGGCTTTTAAACTATGTGTGGGAGTGTCCTTACAGAGTCGTTAAGGACACGTGAGCTCTGAGTTTCAGAGTTGTTAGGGTCACTTTTGGGTCGTTGACTTGACTGACCTTCATGTGGGCTAGGGGGCTCTTATATTGGTGATTTTCTTCTTCCCTCAATAATGCCTACTTTAACGTGGATAAAAAACAATGTAATTCAGACAAATGTATTATTTAGAAAAGGAAAGAGTAATTCAATTAATAAAAATTAAATTTAGTTGATGTCCCCAAAGTGGTGCATAACTGGGAAGAATCCGTTTTCAAATATTCTTTGAAATGAATCTGTCTTTTAGTCCATGAAAAATGCAAGTGACCTGAGATCATTACTGAAGTATAACTGGGTATTAAATATTATTAAAGTCTGTTTTCATTTCAGCCCTCAGCTAATATTCAGCTGATCCAATAGTTCTAACCCTCTTACTGTTCTGAGGTTTTAATAGCTTTGCTTAAGCAACACGCCTGTTACTGTTATTACTGTGCACTTGACACTGAAACAGGAACCTGTTCCTATTTGAATCTGCACAGATTTTAATGTCAGCCTTCAACTTCTTCTACTGATCTTTGTCTCTTTCTGCCTTTCAAATGTCTGGTTGAATCATTCAACAGTGTTTTGTTCTCAATGTACACAACCTTTTGCAAACTTTTACAAACCCTTCATGCAAAGTAACATCCATTGTACCGAGGACTTTCTACAACCTACAAGCATGAACGACCATTCAGAAATACAGAGTAGAGTAGTCCTCTCAGCCTTCTGGCTGTGCTGAATAAAGCTTTTGCAGGATATGCTTGAACCTTTGTAGTGTACATATCTCACTTCTGCTGAAGAATTCAGGATACTTTCCCATAGATAGGAATAGGTTTCATCCCAATACAATATATAAATTCTTTCTGACAATAAAACAGTATCAAAAGTCTACCACAATGCAATCAGTTTGATTTCATTCAGGTGCCTCATGTCGATATGAGACAATATCATATGCCCATTTAACACAGTCAGTTACAGAAGGAGGCACCACTTCTTTTTAAATAATTGAAACCGGTTAAGTGCGGTCAAATATACCCTAAATTAACTGCAACAGATAACAACAGACTGAAAACATATAAAACACAACACAATAAGAGGAACATTTTAAAAGTATAACATTTCGCTCAATGACAACTTTTTTTTTCTGCTAGCCATTACTATCTTGTGCCTATGGAATTTTACATTGCATAAATTAGCCTAGCAGCTAACAGACTTTTCCTCTACTCGTAGCTTAACAAATTACATGAATTATTCACACTATTTCTTTACCCACCATTTGTTTATTTCAGGTATTTCAAAGTGCATGCTCTTTTTCTTCAGCCTAACATTGTTGAAACAGTGCAGCTAATTTGCATTAGCGCCAGCAGTGTTAGCGGAATGCTGCGTCAGATGCCCTGTTCGTCTTTTAACAAAATCCAAAGTATTTCCACAGGAGACAAAATATCCTTGTCTTTTCCTTGGCTGCTTGCTATAATCTGCCTTGCGCCAGCCAATGACAATGATATGGATCAATGTTTTCCATCTATATCAATGGATTCCCATTCCCATAAGCAGTCAGTTTTACTCTTGTTATTGCCACTGAGTGAAAGTTTCCACTAGACCTCTAAACTCCGAGCAGGAGTGATTTTGCATTCTCTAAGAAGACAGTCTTCTGTCAAACAAGTGTTCAGACTGATTCAGTACTGGAGGTCAAGCACCTCCAATAATCGAGTGTCAATAAAATGACATGCACTAAAGCCCAATTCAAGTCAAATCGGGCTTTTACAGCTCAGTATGCAAAGATCAGCACACGGCCTTCCTCTCTTGTATTCATTGCTAACAACACATGCACCTCACATCTGAACGATGTCCACATTTAACTTCTAAAAAGCCAGTCTTCTGCTCGACTCAGTGACACATACAGATGACTCAAAGCGCCCTCTCTTGTCTCTTTCAGCAGTGAGACATGCTATTGTACACAAAAGGTGTAATGTAATAAAGTATTTATGGCTGCAGCGACATGCTGCCCAGTCTGGCCTATTACCTACACATGTAACGGGACACACTGGGCTGTCACTGCCCATCTGGGTGAGCAGCAATCCCCCTCTTTCCTCACAGAGACTCTGCTGGAATCCATTGACATTTCTTTGTTTATGTCGGGCCGACGGCGCTATCAAGCTGTGCACAACTTTCATCGGGGTGTCTGTCAACCATATCAAACCCAATTATTCCCAGCGAAGTCAGATACTTATGCCTCCACCAAAAAAGTAATTTCACACCAATTAAAAGCTGCAACAACAGAATCTGCAATCCGGTATTGCAGACCCCTTTCAATCCCGCCTGCAGCCCTGACAATGTGATACAATGAGGTCAGACGCAAGCCGAGCATGATGATCATAATGGCTGTGTCTGTTTTTTCTCACAGGATAAAGTAACAAAACAGGAAGCAATGGTATTAAGAAAATCCACACTACATGACAGCGGGGTGTCTATAGGGAGAAAGAGTTTGGGGAGGAGGGGTTTTTCAAGAGAGTGGAGAGCGTTCCTTTAAGTGCGACGAGAAATAAACACACAGCATCTGTTGAAGGCTATCGTGAGATAATTAAAAGCGGCACAATACCTGTCTCTGCCCCATTGGGTTTTATCGCAAATGTTAAACTGCCAGATTATATTTAATGGAAATTGGGTTGTCACTGCGGACTGAAGAGGTGAGGAAAAAATTAGCACGGGTTAGCGAATCACCTCATTGGTGCTGTCGTTAAACCGTCATTAAAACACACAGATGTGCATAGGAAGAGGGGTTAGCTCCCCCGCATCCATCATGGACCTCATCTATGACACTGAACCCGTTGGGATCCAAAAATCCTTTTATTATGTTGTGCTGGCGGGAAGCAGCCTCTTATCAAATCTCTCATCCCATTGGACCTGTTATGGGGGATTTTCTCTGTGGGAATCTTATTATTGACGGTTTTCTCATTTGAATAATTTTGCAATAACAAGAAAATGAATTTCCTGTGTCCCTCGCCTGGTAGCATTCGAGCAGCTAAAAAGTGTATCAGTGTTTTAATGGCTTGCCTGTGGTTGTTGTTGCATCACTTTGAACACAGTCTGGGAAACTATTTGAATGTTGTCTGCTTGAAGATAATCTTCAGCTAATAAGGGTATTTGTATTCTCCTGTCACAATGGTTTTATTTGCTCATTATTAAATGCATATTTTTAAACATGTGCCCTTTTCTCTATTATGAACAGTGAGATGTCTGAATGAAGGGATTTAATGTAGGAAATGCAGTAGCAGCTGTATTCCCAGCACATAGCATGTATCTGTTGGCTTGCAGTGAAACAACATATAGCACTGAACCTTAATCCTGGAAAATACAATAAAACAGAATATTGGTGGTGGCAGGGGTTGAAGGTCCCATTATTGTGGGTGTCTACTGGAAAATGTTTACATGCTTTAATATTTAAAAAACATTATTTTTCTCATACTGTCCATTGCTGCAGCACCTCTATTCACCCTCTATCTGAATGCCCCGTTTTACTGCCTGTCTCTTTAAGGCCTCCCTCCCAAAAAGGCCAGCTCTGCTCTGATTAGTCAGCACTCACAGGCCTGAACAGGCACTGCCCACCATGTTTTGGCATCAGCTCTGCTGGTGTTTTTGCAACCACAGCCATCCTGTGGGTGTGGCTGAGGGCAGTGACTGTATAGTTGTGACATCACAACTTGATGGAACCTATCCATCTAACATGGAATGGTTACATGTAATTAGGATACAAATAAAGGTACTTTATTCCATTAAAGGTGCAATATGTAATATGTCAAATTAATGTTCAAAACAAATAGGGGGCAGCATATCACCAAAGTAACTGCTAACTGCTGTTAATTGTAGCTGCCCTTAGCTAGTTAGCTCAGTTAGCTGTGCAGCTAGTGGTTTGGACTGGGAGCTTAGGGGAGTGTTAGTGTTTACACCGCTAGCACAAGAGCTTTGGACCGGGACGGGCCAGGGCTAGCTGGCCAGTAGATGTCACTTCAACACACTACGTAGACATCAAAGGAGTCAATACTGCTCACAGAACTCACATTCTGTTAATAATACATATTTTTGAATATTTTCAGCTAAAAGTTGTACATATTTCCCCTTTAAAGTAACATAAAGTAAAGCCAAGATGTAATGAGATTACTGATGCACTTTGTAAAAATGGGGATTATGATCGGCGTTACAATTTTAAACATGTCTGCCAACAGGACCGTGAGACTCAGCCAGTTAACACTTTTCACATGATCTCATGCCACACAAACAATTAGTCAAAGCAAAGAAGAAGAATTTGAAATGGGTATAAAATGAGAGTAACATTTAGTATAAAAGAAGATGTTCAAATTATACAGTACTTAAATAAATATACATTATTATAATCCACCGCTTAAGAGAAACCAACCAAAAATGACCGTTTCCATTATTCTACCATGACAATACACAGAGAACAAGTAGAAGTACCAAGGTGAATTTTGAACTTTCTTTTCCAACAAAGAGATTAGCAAATTAAAAAAAATAAATAAACATTTTCTCCAACTTTTACACACTGATGAATGAGATGAAATACAACCCAGTCACAGTCACCAATTACTGCTGAAGCAGACTCCCTGTCTGAAGTCTTTGCCTCCCTGTATTACTGTGTCAACTGATCTTGGTGGTAGAGATTATTTGAACAGAAAACACATTTCCCTAATTAACAAGACAGGAGTGTGGGCTCCCGCTCTGTCTTTGTTTGATCACACTTGTTCTCTTAGAAGCAGGTAGCACTACTAGAGCAAGTACACTTGCTGTGGATTTGTGTTGGTTAATTAGATTTTACCCCCCCCCCCCCAACGAAAAAAAAAAAAAAACCCACCAGGCTGTTGTTCGCTCATGTACAAGGTATCCTCTCACGTCGGTGTAATTTCTCCAAGGCATTCCACGACTGATTCTTCGTTTTTGTGAAGACAAAAGAGGAATCATCTAAACAAGCAGAAGGAAACAACAAACTTGACAAAAGTAATTTCAGGGCCTGTCAACACGCCGACGTGCCTGAGACGTCGCTGCAAACCACACTGGGTATCAAGTCAGCAGAAAATGAGGAATAAGACTGAAAGGTTTATTATCGCAACCTTCTGTTTGGTCTATTTCAGCGCTCAGCTGGCAGAGGAGGAGTATACACAGAGATTTGTTGTCTGAGTGTTTACGTGGACTATTGACAAAGCCGCGGATGAAGAAGGTGTCCATTAAACACCTCTGGCTCTGCTTGTGCCATTGTTGATATAGTCAAATAATTTATCTCTCTGATGTGAAAAGAGGACAGAATCAATGCGGACAGAGCAACCAACACCAATAAGCCTGGGGAATTACCATTGTGTAAGCTTTATGATATGTGGCGTGGGCAGAATAGAAATGTGTTTTCAACGGAAAGTTAAGAAAGTCTTGCATTAAGAAAAGTTCTGACCACCAAGGAAAGCCAAAAGTATGATCACTTTTTAAGGAGCTCACTCACAGAAACTTTCTTGAACTTTTTTTGTACTTCTTCATTATGCATTAGAAGGGCCACAGCAAATACGCTTAAGTGCATTCAGATGCTGAGGCAACATGAAGTACACACTTGCATCTGTTCTGCCGGAGAGGCCAAGTCCAACTCCTTACGTCAAGTCTGATGCAAAGCCAAATCCATGTCACATCTCCATTCAGCAGCAGTTTATACTCCAGTGTTATAGAAAATTGGATGGTGCAACATAGCTGCGACCAAGCCTGAAAAATGTTTCAAAATCGAGCCTGATCTTGGAGAAAAGAGACTTTATTTCCTTCTTAATGCTACTTTAAATAATTGCCAAGCAGATCTTATCACACTTTGGCCACAGTAGTTGGCTGGTGAAACAGCAACAGCATAAACTTTTTACATTTAAAACATTATTCTAACCTTACCTAGAATTGTTTGGCTTACCCTTAAATGACATGCTTACCCTAACTTTGAAAAGAGTATTTAAAAATATAACCAGGTGAGAGGATAATTTTGTCCTTTTTGATCAAAAACATTAAAAAGAGAAATTAAAATCTGTCACATTTTTGTTGTTCATAATATATAAATGTATGTTTTCCATAGGATATTAACAAAGTGGAGTTTAGGTTTGAAGATACACTCACTCAGACTGTGTGTGTGTGTCATCATGGCAAAATGTGATCCTGGAGACACATTTTGTAGCAGGGACGACCACAGAAGTGGCTTTGAGCACTTTACCAGTTGTTATATGTCTGTCTGTTTGGGGACAGATTTTTGTCAGTGCAAGATACAGTCACAAAACTTTACAGGTGTGCAGCTGGGATCAGAAAGAAGGCTGACTGTGAAGTGGGGCATAGTCCGAGCAAGGGGGACACATTCATTTTGATGCAGCCATGAAACTTTACAGGTGTGTAGTTGAGATAATTTACATTAAGGGCATTTAGCAGACGCTTTTGTCCAAAGCAACTTACATTAAGTACATTTGTCACAAGAAAGAAACCACAATATATCACCGTCGATAAAGTAAGAATGACAAAAAATAGAAACAATTTTCAAGCCCTCGTCTGAGCATAGTAGCTGCTATTTATCAAGGATACCTTAAGTACATAAGTGCTATGATTTAAGTGCTAAGGGTAAGGGGAGGAGTCTTGCTATGCAGGGTCGAGGTGAAGTCTGAACAAGTGAGTCTTGAGTCTTTTGCGGAAGATGGCGAGTGACTCTGCTGTCCTGACATTGGTCGGGAGTTTGTTCCACCACTGAGGCGCCAGAACATCATCACTGGTGGGCCCATAGACTGTGTGCACGAGAGTGTGCTTCTTCAAGACTTTCCAAATCTTATCAGATCGATTGAATCAAATTTTGATAGGGAAACAAGTCATTTCGCAGCGGTTGTGACGCTTAAAAAAAATATATCCACTGTTGTACAGTTGCTTCTTTAACAATAAGCTTATGTGGAAAAGTATTTTTGGGCACCAGCCTGTGGCCACTATCCAAAATTGACTTGAAAGCCTGGCGTTTGGCTCCAGAGAGGGCCTTTTGCATTTTTCACAGCCACCATAGGGGAGGGTGAGTTTTTTAAATTTGATTATATAAAATGGGTCTAAAAGTGTTTGGAATCTTCCTCTGGGGAAGAAAATCCAAAGCAAAACCAATAGAGTAGTAGCACTGTAGTAATCTGAGAAATGATAGTGTGTAACAGATGGATGGACAGACAGACATCACAATTCTTCATTCTCACTGTTGGCAGGCCAAATCATTCACCAAGAGAATACACAAGCTACTCCACAGTGATATCATAATCAATTCATCCTCTATGGTCTATGTAGGTTTTCATTGGGCTATTTAGAGGTATTTTACACTGGGGTTTTGTTTGGCTTTCACTTCATTTCTGCCCATTTAATGAGTGTTAATACTACACGCCTAGACTGCAGGAGGAATTACCTCCACGCTCATGAATATTCCAGCAGGGTGAGGTGGAGGTGTTTGAGCTATCTTACCCCAGATCTGACTATCCTCATCAGACAAACCTGCTGCAAAGATTATACACAAAACATCACTTGCTTTGGATCAAAGAAGATAAAGGCAGAAGTATAACTTCAGTGAGAGTTGTTGCAATTTCTCTGTCAGGAAGGGATATCAACAATGTATGGTAAATGTTTGAGAGCTTTCTGTATCACTTCCCTATAGATGTCTTCATTGTAGCAAGATAAAACAAGCAGCAGACATTTCAGACAGACTTGGTGAGAGGCAGTCTGACGAAAATCTGACAAAATACTGTCTTTTGTTGATTCAAACACACGTTAACATGTCAACACAATTTTCGGAAGCAGTTGGCGGATACATAATATAGCATAAAGGCACTTGTCAGAAGGTACAATCAAATGATATTATAATGACAGGCTACGTGCTGCTTAACAACCACAAATAAATGGCAGTAACATAAACAATAAACAATGAAAATGACAGAGATCAAAGTGTCAATCAAAATTTTTAAAAGACACTAATGTGTGAAGTGATTAAAGTGAGGACGTTAGCTTTAAAGCTGCTGCAATACATATTTTTATGTTGAAAAATTGTCAAATAACTACATGTATGTGAAAGGTGTCGGGAATGTGCAAGTCTGCCATTCCCCTCAGCTCTATCGGGCATCTTAGCCTCTTTTAGCTGTTTGTTTTTGTTTCCCAGCATGGAGTTTTACCATTTGGTTCACTTTGACTGCTCTGAATGTCAATCACAGGCACAGCAGGCAGCTGCTTTTATGGAAAAAGTTCACCAGATGTTCTACCTGCCCAGCACCAGATAGCAGTAAGAGAACATTAGCGATCTGCCGGTGAGCATAGTGGGGCATTTAGCAGCTGAGGTGCCAGATATTTCCCCCAAACTGGTGGAGAAAAGAACCGAGATTTGTTGTATTTACAGCTTGTTGTTGGTTGTTTCCAGTATTATGCATAGTGAAACTGATTATCTAATAATAAAAATAAAATTAACTATAATGTTACAAGCTGCACCCACCCTAAAGCTGCATGAAGTGAGTTTTCACCACTAGGGGACAGAAAGCTTCCAAAAAAATAAAGCACTGAGCGTTGGCTTATAAAGTGTGAGCAAACACAGAGCAACGTCATCCAACTGGAGTCATGCTACTTTCCCTCTGATGAAAAAACATTAATATTCACTCTGTTCCAGTCTTCAACTAATGAGAAACATATCTCACTCTAACGCTAATACAAATTCATTCACCAGCCACTATTTGACTCTGGCTCTCTGGTCTTTTGTGCTGGGCAGGTACAATGAGCCCGTTTGACAAAGACAGCTGCTCACAGTTATATGAGGGATTGGTGACAGAAGTGTGACTCAACAGACTTTTTTTGTGTTGCAAAACCAAAACAGTAGCAACAGTAGCTACAGAATTGGGTGTCCAATCTATTTTAGTTCAGTGCTTTGAGTGAGCCCTCTGCAGTATACCCTTGATTTAAAGCTAACATAAAAATATTGTTGGTTTAAAATATGGTAATTGTGACCTTTTGTTTTTGATTTTCTTCAAATTGTATGGGGCTATTCTCCACATTCATGGTGCCTGAAGATCAGTGGTGGTGCAAGTACAAGTGGTTAGTCGCTTTGATCTGTGTGGAGTAGTAAAGTGGATGCTTATTGTTGGCTTACGGACAATAAGTTATTTGTAATAACTTTGGTGATCCCTCCACCTTTCCTGTAGCGCCATCATCAGGTCTGTACGTAGTCTCACATTTCGCTAGCTTACTTTCAGAAATAAACTAAGCCTGATGAATGGCTTTTGAGTTTGTTGTGAATTAAAGACAGTCGTCACCCATCATGACATACAGGTACAGAAAATGTAAGCTTTGTTTCTATCTGACCTAACTAATGCAGCCACAAGAAGAAATCAGTTCTTCAATCCCTGTCAGACCAGCATGAAACAAGTCCTGTATAAGTGACTGAAGACATTTTGTAATTCAAGTGAGGCTTTAAGACTGCGTTTTCCTCTCTTCCGCCCCTAAAGCTGAGAGGCCTGGATGATATAAAGCTCATCATCGTTGGTATTTAGCCAATGCAGATTTGGGCATTCAATTAAATTTTTGTTGGAGGAGCAAAATGAAGTGTCACTTCATGCTATTATGCTACTGTACAGCGTGTCCAAGAAAAGCCCAATTCATGCTGGGGAACTTAGAAAATATCACTAGTTGGCCTGATTTATTTATTTATTTGTTTGTTAATGAGAACAATCTTCTCAAAGGTTGGAGACAAAAAACGACAATATTCAATGAGGCTTTATAGGATGATTTGGAAGTCAGACAGCCTTTAACTTGGGCACAAAGTGCACAAAAGCACTCAAGCTGTAGAACCGAACTGAAGATTTTGGCCGTTCTTGTTTATGATTCTATGGATTGAAACAGAAAGCAGCATTGGTTGAACAATCAAAGGTTACAGTTCCAGTGAGCCTGTTGTCTTCCAAGTGGCTTAGCTTTGTACCACACTCTATACTGCCAGTATACAGGGAGCACGCCGACTAATTCTACCCGAGACCAGTGCAACCTGTACTCCGATAACATGGGAGATTGATTATTGAACCAAGCTTGTGCAACAAACCTTGCTCTTTGGTGGATCATACATCTCCAGCTGATGACTTTAACCTCAGTGTCAACCGAGAGGTCAGAAAACAAGATAGAGTTAAATAGCAACATGGATTGAGGGGTGGGTGAGGTGAGTGATTACAGTCCATGGATGAGCCTTGAGTTAAACATGCCATGGCAGTGACAGTGAAAGTGGGGGTTCCCTCTTTCCGTTGGACGAGATTTGAATCGTATGGCACGTGATATATCTTATGACCTGTTGTCATGATGAAATATCTGTTGTCGCCTCCACACCCATGATTTGTGGCACCACAAGGTCACGGCGGTGATATATCTGTCAGCCCACTTGACTCGTTTACTGCCAGCAGGTTCTTGTCCACAACATCATTCAGAGCTTGAACAGTAAAGCAGCTGTGAGACATATAGGGTGATAAACCTGATGTTCCTCGTCTTTGCCGTTAAAATGAGAGCGATGTCCACTTTGATAAAGCTGACGTTGGAAGAAGGACAGGTGCGCTCTTAAATGTATGCTTAAAAGACAAGCTACTGTGCCCTCTCTCTGGAGAGCAAAGTCTGATCTACCCATTAGACTGCTGCTGTTTCAGGATTTTGATTTGACGGGATCTCTCAATAAAAGGTCACCAAGATCATTTGTAATCATCCACTTGGGACCACAACCGTATTTCATGTCCAACTTGATACTGGTTGTCGAGATTGTTTTATTTGGCCCCCGGCTTGACCAGCCCACATCGCCATCTTTAGAGAATAAATATATTTCATGGCAACTTGGGTCTAATTTAGTTGTGCCCTTCGCCACCATTTTTATTGGTAGTGGTACAGCCCAGTCTGATGCCAAAGCATGTAATAGACCCGGTGATCCATTAGACATCAGCGTGTGAGGGTCATGGCTTGGCTTGTATGAAGGTACAGTATCAGTAGTGGGTGATAATGGACAAACATAAAAGAGCTAGGAAGTCTGAAAGGTGGGTTGGAACGGTTGGGTGGCTTTTACACTTTCACACAGGTGACCAAAACCATGATCCTTTACTTACAAAAGTAGTACTGATTGGTTGAAGGAAGTTCTTATTTTAAATGAAACCATTTTCTTCTCCAAAACCTGACCAAGTAGTTTTGTGGCCTAAACCTGACCATGTAGTTTCTGTGCCCTTACTTTTGAACACTAACAGCATTATGAAGTACAAATGCAAGAGGAGGAAATAAGCACCAGATTGGCCACTAATGTGGGAGAGAAAATGGAGGCAAATGGTATGAATATTATCCAAACTGTTCATTATAACCATCCATCACATTTTAAGGGCTGACTTCCTGGTCCAGCTTTGACCTACTGTACTTAGAGGAGTATTGCACTTACACAGTTTTGATTTTTAGCCTTATTCATCTACAAAAATGTTAGAAAAGCTGGCCATACCTGCTGTCGTCCGACCCATATTGTTTTTTCGTCCCAACTGACTTTGCTGTAGCAGCAGGGCTATTACTTTAGTCTCATCATGACTGATAAAAAAACACATGGCCAAAACCTCAACAATAAGACCAACAAGAACAACAAAACAGTATAATTTTTAAGCCTCTGTGTCAACAGGGCAAACATTGCTGCACTGTAGAGGTGATCTTATGCCAGACAGTCCAACACTGAGTTCAACGTTATGCCATGATTGGCAAGAAAAGGCCAGATTTTGAACTCCTCTCTCTAGTTCTTTCATCATTTACACAACTATTTCTGTCACTTATCATGTGCTGACCCAAGTCCAATGCCTTCCAGGAGTGACTGGCAAAAAATGTGTGTTGTTATGCCCATATTCAAATGAAATTGCATCTGCCCCCTCTCTGTGATGACTGATTTTTAACTCCAAGGGTGGCTCTTTTTGATTTCCAACAAATTCAGAACATAGTTCTTTTTCAGGCATAACCCAAACCTTACTGCTTTGGTTTATATGATGTCTAAGTTAAATATCGTAATATATTTTAGTCAGGCTAAATAACACTCCAGTTTTATCACAGTTTCACAAAATAACAGCCGTCAATCGCTTTCCTCTTTCATTAAGATATTTACCCATGCCCAAAGCTGACATAGCAGAAAACCCACTTTTGCATTCTATGTTCATCTCATAATAAAGGGAAGATAGCATATCCAATTAAAGCCGAACATAGATGACGAGTGCATCAGTGTGCCCTAGTGAGACTAAATCAACTAACATCCATAAAAAGCAGCTGGTAGCCTAACTACTGTCCAGTATCATCCCTGTTGAGCCCGGTGGCTGGCTTCCTTAAAATCCCGGCCATTACTTAAAAGGTTGGCACTGGCAGAGAGTTCTTTTAATATGCTTTTGATCCTGTGGCCCTCAAGAAAGTCTTTACAATTCTAAAAGTGGGCAAATGGTGATGTCTGTCCTCCCCTTAATGAGCGCACCCAGACATTATTCTCTTATGAATATTGCTCTCAGGCTGCCTGACCTGTGCAAAATAACGCTGTGGTACTCAGTCATAGAGTGATGGTAATGAGCGAATTTAATCACAGCTTTCGGCCTTTCACCAAACACGTGATGTAAATTTTAAAACGAGCCGTTGCCATAGCCTCGGAGGAGACATGATGACTTTAAGTGGAGTACCACCAAACTGAAATAAACAGAATCATATTTGGATTCTGGCCTCTGGATGACCAATCAGCGTTTGTGACCATGACTCCAACAACACCCCCAGAGATAGAAAACAGAGTCAAATCGCCGAGATGCATCATGCTTATGTACAGTGCAGTGCTGCTCTGCAAACAGATTTACATATTAAAAAGCTAGCGGTTGGTATTTCTGTGGTTTTAGTTGCCAGTTCTTGCAAATGTAAGCCCACATTCCTGAAGGTTACATTACTCCAGTCAGTTTGGTCTATGAGTAATAAGCGGGCTACAGATTCTCTTTGGGTAATCTTAGAAATTGTGCATTCATAAAATCTGATGCACTGCGTTGTGGGATTGTTGGCAGAAATGGATGTAAAGCATGGATGTATTATCAGAGCTGGATATCAGACCCAAAGATGACTCCTCTTCAGTCCAATAAGAATTTAATGCAAAAAAAGTTATATTTTCTGGGTTACTTCTGGGTGCAGTACACTGGATATGCACAGTGGTGTTAATCCCATCATGCATCTGGCCCAGCTGGACTTTGAGAACCAATCCCGAGACAAAACATGAACACATGCTTGTACACAGCAGTGACGCCATTTGAAGAAAAAAAAAGGAAAAAAAAGAAAAAAAAACCCTTATTGTTCTTTAAAAAAGTTTTTTTTTGAAAGATGAACCCTCATGTCTAAAAAATATAAAATACAAAGATTTATAATTGACTATGTTTTTAGCTTGGTCAATGGAGAAATTGCCTCTCAGGCCGCAGGGGATTTTGTCGTTGCCAAAAGTAAATGTAGCGCGATGTTGGACACAGCCCTAATGTCCACATTCACAGACTCACTGACTTTGAGGGGCATTCCCGATCCCTGAGGGTTTAGGGCAGTCCCACTGTCAAAAGACATTTTTTGTCATTTATAGCCTCTATTTAAATCATGAAACAACAAAAAAGTAATAAGCTTTTGAAACAATATGGAACTGTCCTCCATGAAACCTTTGACTGAATATGTTTCTATTGTGTATAAGTGAACTAAAACGTAAAATAAAAAGTGCCAAACCCACATGATGAAGTGAAATTTCATTCATTTTTATACCATTTTTGCACCTTGCAGCCTCTTTTACTCAAACACTTACAGGTGACGTCAGCTAAATCTGTGAGGGTTCAGGGCTTAAGGCCTTAGGGGGGAGATTGGGATTGGGCCCCGGGTTCACAGCAGGCCTGTGCTGTACTCACAACAGTCCCCCCACTACCAACAGCAGGTAGAATCTAAAAGTGACCTGAGGTAAGGTCATAGGAATGTGGTCTAAAGTGTTACCCTTACTGTCATAGTTCTGCCATCATTCTTATCAGTTATCATAACATTGTCCTCCTGCAAATGTTGGAATCTGGAAACATGGGCACATATAATACGAGTCGAGAAACAGAAGCAGATAATGTCATCATTTGGATCATCGCTGACATTACTGCATCACACACTAGCTTACATACAATTGTCTTTTTTTATCATGTTATTTCAACTAGCAGTTAGTCTGAGAACGCTGTTGGGTAGACATCAAAACAGCAAAGCAACACAATAAGCACAGTGAAGCGTCAGATAGGTCGGACCAGTCAGACGAGTTTAACTAAAGATCTTCAAACGTTACAGTTACAGCTGAAAATGACTTCAGATCTCACATATGTCCGTAATGCAAAATAAACTGTTGTTAGCGAGCGTCATTTGGTCTACAGTCTGATCATCATCTGACTGCATTCACAGATCTCAAAAATGACATGATGATATCATAATGATGTCCAAGCCTACTGTCCTCATTGATGTTGGATAATTAGGTAATCACAATGACAGAGGTTACACTGATGTAAAATGGGGTTTAAGCAGGTTAGAAACATATACTTCAAGTTAAGTCAATTTTTCTTCAGTAATTGCTGCAGAAAGGCAGTGTCAGCCTGTCAGCCTCAGTCTCACACTGTGCTACTACAGATCTGCATTGCATTCAATGAATAAAAATAACTGAGGACGTTATCTCATAATTACAAGATCTTTATAGAAGATACAGATCTCATAATTATGAAATCAGTAGCCTATCTATTCAATGTCATGTCAAGATTTGGATCACATAATTATGAGGTTTTTGTCATAATTATGACATCTCTTCTCAGTCATTTCATATTTTTAAATGTACTTATGAGATGATGAGTCAAGAGTTAAGATACAGAACCATAATTATGAGATATGGTCTGTAATTCAGTCTTGGTTGAATCTATGGGTGCCTCTGTGCTATATACAACACATGAACAGTAAAAATCCTATGGAGCTTGAAGTCAATGCATTGACGCACAACGTTATAAACAAGCAACTGTGGTGCTTTTTGTTAATTGGGCCTTAAATCAAAGGGCTTACGGTGAATAAGGCTACATATAGAGGGTGGATAAGTAAAATGATTCAACAGCCAACAATAAATAGACACCATAAAAGTGGCAGAAAGACGCAAAGGCTCGAGCCAATTTGAATTAGTGCGACATGAGAACGAGGACTCTTGGAGCGAGCCGTGACAGTTCACACTTATTTTGCTTCAGAGTGTTGTATTTCAAGATCATTTCCACCTCGCTCCCTTCAGCTCATCAGCACATTTGCATATCCTATTGCAAAAGTTTGGCAGCCACTGACAGCCTTCTAATTCTGTTGTGAAACATCTCTGTCTGAATCAACTGTGTGTTTTCTCCATGCTGAGTCCTGGCACAGTGCACAGTAAGTGGGAGACTGACTCTTATATCACCAAATAACACTGCCATTGACTCATATGCAGAATGATCAATACCAGCGAGGCATTCTGAAGATTAAAACACAATGATAATGTATTGAGTACAGTGTCTTGTGGAAAGCGAGCGGTGTGCGAGTGGTCAATAGATGAGCTTGTCCCATTAAGGCAGCAGATTAGAATGAAGAGGCTGGATTTTCAGTTCTGACACACAAAAAGGCAGACCTAATAATTCAGTACAATTACCGGTATAATTAAAGGTGCAATTAGTAATATTTACTGGCTCATAACTCATCAGCCACTGCTGCTGCAAGTGCTGCTTAAAGTGTTTATGATTACCTCAATTGCTACCAAGATTTAAAACTTTCTAAACAGACAGTGCTGGCCTGTGTTTTTTCTGGAAACAGTCGACACTCTCAGACCCTCTGAACTATCCATCGTGTGCTTTGCACCTGTTCGGTATGACTGAGTCAACATCATTTAAGCTTTTGAAATATGGAGGAAGCTTTAGATTCTTGTGATGTGGGGTTGGTACTACAGTATATCTGCAGCAGAGGTGACGACAATGCACTACATAATTCACATAAGCTAGGGATGAGCAAGTACGCCATTATCTGCATCTGCCAACCAACAAAATTTGTATTCGTATGAGTGTTGCCAGATCTCATGAGAGAAACAAGCTAACCATCAATAAACTTTCATTTCATTACATGGGAGAGATTTGAGGCATGGGAGCAAGCCCAAAAAAGCAACCACACTTGAGAAGGAAGTCCCCCCCCCCCCAAAAAAAGTTGCATCTCGCGACTACCAATATTTGTGAGCTACTTTACAGCAAAGAAAGCCCCAAGTTGCTTATAATTAGCCGACTTAGCAACACTGATCTACGTCCCTACCGGGAATGGGTGGGGCTTAAATGCAGAGCGGGTGGTGCTTAACCAGGAAGTGGGTGGAACTAACCGGTTTCTAATTTAAACCTAAACTTGATATGAGTTGATCAGATCATTGCTATATTTATTATTAATTTGAAAACTATTTTTAGAATACCCTCAGAAATGAGCTTCAGATCAATGTTATTGATCACTATATTGTATTGGTATGGTATTGATGCATTTTTTGTGATGATACTCATTCTCGTAAAAAGTAGCCTACATTAGCTGTGCGGTGTACAGATCATTTCTGCCAACTACTTGCTCAGCCCTACTGGTTAGCTAAGGTTTGCTGTGGACACTGCAAACACCAATTTATCAAAGAATCGCATTTACAAAGATTTTACAAAAATCCAGTGTTACTGTCATTGTGTGTAGCCTACTGTGTCGGTGACACTGAAAAAGAAGTATTTGACACACATACTGTAGATTTAAGATGCACTGTATATATAAATACATTTATTTAATATCTATATGGTTACGCCGACACTCAGGCTACAGATCTGGAATTACACCCAGGCTCTACGTTTTTGTCCAATCCCGGCCCGGGTTATCATGGGTATCCATACTCCAATACTAACCTCAGCTTTGACTCCTAGCTCGAAGAGTGCGGCGCCCCCTCACATCGTCACTTTGTACCTAGTGGAGATACGTGCCAGTGCAAAAAACAGTGTGAACTTGGAATTTGTATCTAAGGTGACAAATGAGGTCTTATATTGTGAATGCATTGTGTGATTTAAGTCAGTCATTTTATTCCCCCTCAGGGTTAGGAAAAACTTTGTAGAATTAAATTGAACTGATTGATGGTCCGCATCGCTTCACTTAAATGTTACTGCCCCCTGCAATTAATCACAGTCCACTGTAATTGTGCCATAATTAAATATAAATAAACACTGAAAAAATGTGTTTGTGGTGTGTATTTCAATATCTTTGCAGCTGATGTAGTGAGCTGCACAGGATGTGCCTGTCTGCCGTGTTGACTAATTATGTAAATTTCATTTTTAGTTCATCAGAAGTTCAGGGAGAGTTGGCAGGGGAGGATGAGATAATTTGAGAAATCATTCATTTTATCATCCATTTGCATTTTCATTTAAGGTCTCCAACATGACCCGTTTGCTTCCCTGTCGCTGGGATAAAAAAAAAAAAAAGCACGACTCATTCATGATTCCAAGATAAATTCCCCTGCTGTCTGGTCCGTCTCGGATCCATTCATCTTCTCATGTGTTTGATTTTTGTCCGTCATTTGTTATATTACACAGATTCTGAGCTAAATAATATGTCATATTAAGGAAATATTTATTCATCTTGATTCTGTAAATGTGTCTATAATGTGTATACACTTTTATTTTTTTTACATTTCTAAATAAATCTATGCATTTAAGGGAAAAAACAAAACTGTCATAGAAACAGATACATTAACCACATATACGTGTCACATATATGTTATAATCCAGGGAGTTCAGCTGTTTGACCATAACTGTGATTGATTGTAACGAGCAACAGCCGGTTGACATTTATTGTTGCTTTGTTTCAGGGTCCGCCGAGTCACAATTCATTCATAAAGAAGCCAACATGTCTGTGCCATGTCGGCCGACTCTAAATTTAGGGTCAATGCTGCCGTGTAATTTAAACAAATGGTACAAGACACCATCAATTGAGCATCATGGGGGCTTGAAAAGTCATGTATTTACTCCAATATTTCACTCCTCCTCTGCTCTCAATCAACCCTCTCCCAGCGCAGTGGGAGAAAAAGTGAGTGAGGAAATTGAAGGCAAAGGCTGTTATATGTAAGAATCCCCATACCGCACTTCCTGATTTATTTTGTTTGCTCTCCCTCGACTCTTTTCCCTCGCTAACCTCTCCGTTCTCGCTCACTCATTCCCCCTCTCTCAATGTCTTCCTCGCTCTCCCTTCACAATTATCTCTTATAGCCTGTGAGGTGATTAATGGGTTTCATTTGACGTCCTCTCCTACCCTTCGCCGAGCACCAACAAATAAAACCAGGGCCCAACACACAAATTGTCCCTCAGAAGAGCCGTAAAACTGGGGGAAATACGGGGGCTGCAAAGACAATGAAGCAGAGAGATCTGGCCTTTGGAAAGAAAACATTTGCAGAGGAATGGCCTGGAACAATTTCCTCTGTAGCCTCTCTCCCCAGAGAAATCCCCCTACTGCTAATCTACAGTTATTGCTACTGCCGACGGCAATCTCCAAATTAAAGAGGGGAGGGGGATAAAAAACACTTAGACCTTATCGTCTTTCCAGTACTCCTTGTTATAAACACCTTTCTTTTTCTGTGTTTCAGAGAGGCCATACAGGTGCCGTTATCTGGCTCCTCATTGGCTTAAGATTTCTGAATAAGTAAAGGTGGAGCTTATCGACTTTCTTTGGATTCTTGGTCATAAATTGCTGAAGGAACCGCCATCTCTGCCAGCTACCAAGGCCATAAAAATCCTAAAATGGCAAAGAAAAGTTCTGAATTTTAAATGCCCACCCACTGAACCTGCAGACTTATCCCTTGCAGAGTTTAGTCATACATACTGTGATGTGTCAGAAGTCTGAAGGAGCACTGGGCCTTGAGGGGATTGAATGTGTTATAAGGACAGCAGACCTGAATGGTTGCTTGGGATAAAACTGAGATCTTGACCCTGCTATCCATCTCAGAGTATTTTTTTTTTTAACGGTTCTGAAAGGAAATGATGAGCAGAGATGAACATGAAGAATGTCAGTTTATATGTAAAATGTACATGGTGCATTGTGTTAGAAGTATCTGATTTATAGTTTAACAATAGAAAAATCTTAACACAAGGTGCACTTGATATCTTTTTCTGGGACTTTTCAACCACATCTCATTATCACCTTCAGCATAACATTATCTTCATGAGTATACTAGTTTTGGCATTCAACTAAAGCGGTAACCCTGCAAAGCTGGTGGTATGGCTGTACAGCCTTGTACAGTCTCGACCCAGTCGCAGGCGTAAATGTTGGCAGTGTATGTTTCTGCAAACCCTGTATATGTTGAAACTTACATTTCCTTATGTTGCAACTTTATGTTTCTTTAGGTTAAATTTTTTATTTTATGTTGTGATAACGCTGTGCTGACGCTCTGGTTAGGTTTAGAGACAAAAACCACTTGGTTAGGGTGAGGAAAGATCACGTTTTTGTCTTAAAATACCTGTGTTGTTCGCCACAAACATGGCTGAAGATGTTCCGACTTCCCTGCAAAAATATCCTGTTCTGTCCCCACAAACATGGATGGAAAATGTTGAAAGGGCATTACAAATATCAAAACGCAGTCTCAAACGGTGGTCATTGGCTTGGCAGCCTTCTTGCCTGTAATACCTCCACCTCCCGACATGAAAGTCAGGTCATAAGGATGTAATTTGAACGCGACATGACAAGTTTTGTATAAATGTCAATACGGTAACCTATAACACGTTCAAATGTGAATGTATCAGCGGCCTAGTCTAGTTTTGTTTGTCTTTCAAACACCTAATCCAAGGTGAATTAATTGTCATGCTTAACTTACTGATTGTGTCTATTCAGTAGTGTATAAGAGCAATGTTACATAGTCATAGCCACACAGCTATGAAGTATGGGTGACCTTCCTGATGTGGTGATGTCTTCACTATGAAAGGACACTCCATAAAGTTAGCATGAAGTCTGAATGCAGCCACTTACAGACTTTATGAATTGTGGATTTGAAAGGCCATTGACATTCTGAACTTCATGGTCATGCCCTCATCAAATCCATAAACCTGCAAGTGCCCGTCATTGGGATTCAGCCGAGGAAGCCTCTGTGAACCACCGAGGCTGACTGTGATCAAATAAACAAACCTACCAAGAAACATACTTCTTGACCGCACCGTCGTGCTTCAGTTTTTTGTAATTTAGTCACAAATATTTTTTTTCTTCTCCAAGATTTACAACAGCTTTATTCTGCAGGAGTCGTTCACTAGAGAAGCACGAACAGTGTTGAAAGCAATCGATGTAACTTTCATGCATCTCATCACACCCCTAAGCTTTTCATTCCCGTACATTGTTCGGCGAGGTGGGCCTTTCCTTCTTGCCCTGGGCCTTTTTCAGCAGTCTTATCCACGAGGCATGGTGGGAAATGCCAGCCAATGACATTCAGCTCGGTAAAGGGTACATCAGTCCATCTGCTTTGCAGTTCGCAGCTGTCTGACCACTTACCAAACCCTGTCTGGGCATCATTACCGTATGTTCGCCGTCCTTCCGACAAGTGGACCCTATGTGAGACAAATACAAAGAGAGCCCTGAGGTCGTCCAGGAGAGGAAGAGCCAGAGAAGGAAAAGGACAAAACTAATGTTAGTGTGTGTTGCTGTTGTGGCGATGTAAGTGTCCCAGCACGGCATAACATCATCAGTGCATACCTTACATGCTGCATGACATTTAAGTCATAACCAAAGGCTTTTCATCATTTCATGTCTGTTTAATTTCCTGTGCAGATGATCAGATGTCATTATCATGCAAACAGGACTGCAGCAGAGTCACGCAGCCTCTTTAAACCTTGCAGATATTCAGATGCCAATTAGCAAATGGTAAAATATAACCCACACACCCGGCCGCAGCGAAGGTATTCAGCAGAAGTGGATCTCCAATCAGCAAAGTGCCAGGGTGCACCACAGTGTTTTACATTAACAAGGAAACTAAAGCAATGTGTAGGTAAGGGGACATATAAATCATTCAAATCACCTGTCTTGAAACCTTGAAGGAATTTATCGCCAAGTGTGGAATGGGAAGGTGGTGGCGGTGGCAGTGGCGGCGGCGGCGGCGGCAGCTGCAGGGGCGTCCGAGCGAGCTTTACAAGCCTCTCAATAAACATATGAATAATTTTGAGAGAGTCGTTAGGAGCAGCCCACGCTCTTGATCTCAAATCGATGCATTGAGGATAAATTAAATGCCACAGAGAGGGAAAGGAGCGGGCAGAGAAAGAAGGAGGCGAGCTGAGGCGATATTACAAGGTGATTAAAACAGTGTCTCAGTGAATTGCTGCGCTGGGAGGCTGGCACACAATGAGGAACAGGGGTGTAAAGGAAAAAGGCAGGAGGCTATCTTTTAGGCCTGATTTGTCGAGGAAGCTCCTTTTTTTTCCCCCAACCCAGAATGTGCAGGATTCAGCTTTTATGTTTAAGCATTTTGTGAAGCGTTTGGTAAGAAGTGTTCGACATGCTGGTGGACCTGTGTCAGCACAATCAGGACTCTATGGTTCCTTTGAACATTATGCTCTAACGCATGAGCGTAGGAAGCATTTAAAATGTGGGTGGGACAATCTAATGGCAGGTCTAGGAGTTCTCCCCTAGAACATTTTAACAGAGTGGATGTCATTCCCTGTATTCTGGTTCCTTTAAATTATATCATTATTATTTTCATCCTGTCGCATTTGAAGATATTAGAAAGTATAGAAAATTCATTTGACGACTATTTTATAATAGCTTTGTGGCACAGAGCCCTGATAACTTCAAATCCAAAACATGGAACCAAAACCTTTAATTAAATATCAAATGAATGTGACACAATCACCAATAGTAAACACCAATAATTACTTACTTATGACTTGTGACTTTTACTGGCACTGCAGTAAAAATAAAAAGAGATTATTATAATTTAGAGATAATAATAATAAAAGCTTACAGCTAGCTTTTTCTTTGGTATCCTTCTTTTCGTCTTCATTTTATCCCGTTCTTTCTCTCCTTTTTAGTCACTTTTGCCATTTTACTTTCCACTTTCCTGCCACGTTTCCCTTCTTCCTACCAAGTATACTCACTGTGCTCAAGGGATTTCGTGGTGACAGATACACCTTAACTCAGCTGCCTGGCATCCGGGCATCAATGACTAGTTAACGTGAGTGCCGTGCTTGTGTGTATCTGTATGCATGCTACGTGTCAGTCTGGCCCGATGCAGTGTAGTAATGAAACCAGCATGGAATATCACCGATTTGGGAAATTTTCCCAGTAAGAAAGCGGAATGGATTTGATAAGCACTGACTAAGCGCTTTGAAAAGAGTGCTTAGTGAATAGACTGATGCATTTTCAATATGGTAAAGTGTGTGTGTGTGTGTGTGTGTGTGTGTGTGCGAAAGCATATATTTTCAAAAAGTTTCAATGGCCCAAGCTCCAACACTTTAAAAAGATTTTCCAGCTCTTTGACAAGTGGTACACATGATGAGTGAAGAATATTAATGCTAATCGGTGCCTAGAAACAGAGAATATATTGCCTCTACCCGTACATACTGCAGGTTATATAATATTACACAGTCTTAACCATAACAAGTTGTTTCTGCGCTGTCATTGTTCTGTCAGGATTCTCATGCTCCACGTTGGGAGTAAGTACATTTGGCTTCCGCTTTACACTGGATTAAACTAATCTGATTTGAGCCCATGATGAATCTTATTGGATTTGTGACCCTCCTTTCACTCGCAGTGGCGTAACCCACAGAGGAAGGGGAGTACTAAAGAGGAGAATAGGTGTGGAGATGAGGGGCAGGATGAGATCAAACAAATAACATAACCTTAAATGCCCCCTCACCGAATCCAGAATGACTAAATGCGCGCTAAATCTGCATTTACCCACGAGACAGAACGGGGGCATTAGGACAAGAAAAAGCAAATTATTATGTTCGTACAGCAAAATCCTTTGAATTGCAGATGAAAGCAAGTAAAACCTATTAACTGCCTCATAATACGCTGGTGGCACACAAGCGCTTATCAAGACACACTATTATTCAGCCCCCAGCAGACAATAGTAGTGGTATGGTATGGCCGGATATGTTACAAGGATGATTGCTGCTTTTGCTTCAGGGGTCCTGTTCTTTTCAAATGTCATATTTGTGTAGCTCGAGAAGAGAAAAGAAAAGTTCATAGCCAGAGTGTCTTTAATCCATTGGCTGACATTTTTTTATTGCTCAGCAGCAAAGTGATTTACACCATCCCGGTAGTGCAGCCTGAGGAGTAATACCATCAATTTGCCCTAATTCAGTTTCAGTGACAAGCCTCTCGCACTGGGTAAACCCATTCCCTCTGATCACCTCGCTGTTTAAGTGGCCAACGGTTAAGAGTGTGGGTTTGTAGCACTGAGCCCAGTGTCCCAAAGTGGCATCATGACAAACAAGTTTAGTCACAACATGAACAATCTCGACAATAAGCAAGTAAAATGGCTGTATTTCATGAGGCAACTTAAGAAGGCAAAATCTCCAGTGCAAAATTCTTGTCAACTTTTACGGTGGAGCAGCAGAAAGCTTCCTGACTGGAAACATTACAAGTTGGCATGGAGCTTTTGACAGAGACAGTATTTGGTACCATGGTGGCTCCAAAAGACAGCCAGAACTACAAAACTTCTTAGTTTGATACCAATAAAGAGTAATTCCTTATCCTCATCAGCAGTTAAAAAGGGAGGGAAATGGATAAACAAGACTTTAAATTAAAGTTGAATTATGTCTCACATTTGTGTTTTTCTTTCACGTCTTGAGAGAGAGAGAGGGAAAGAGGGAGAGAACACATGGAAACGCTGGTATGATGCTGAGATGATGCTGATATGAGTGCCCTGAGATCATTTTCAAGGCTATTTTGTCCCAGAACCGCTCAAATGACGCAGAAAAAAAAGGTGAGTCTCCGAATCTCCAGATGAGAAGCATGTGAGCCATTGCTGTTCATGTGAGGCTGTGTGGCTTCTCTAATCATGGGCATTGCAATGAAGAGCGAGACGTTCCACCATGCATAAGCACCATTCACTGAGGATATGTGAACAGGGCATAACCCCATAGAGAAAGCTCTGGAACAGCTACTTTACTAAATGGACCTTATACAGAGAATTGAGATGAAGTAGGAACTTTGAACCTCAGTTTTTAATTTAAGTTAACATGAACAACATTCTTTTTTATTGGCATGAGCAGTGTTGTAAAACGAGACCAAGTCATGACCAAGACCAGAGTGTATCGAGAGTGAGACTTTGAGAGGCTGAGACCAAGCAAGACCAAGACCAAGACCAAGGCAGGCTTCATAAAGTCTTGAGACTTGAATACTACAGCACTACTGTAGGTATGACACTACAAGAGTTCTTACAACATGGATTCCAAAAAGTTGTTTTTTTGACAATTTCAATTTCAATTGAAAACAGTAAAATATATTTAATGTTTTCCCTTCATCAACTTGATTTTTGTAACTAAATGTATTTGAATGTCAGCAACACCAACAGATAATGTCTTACCTGCTTGTTGTTGGGACTGTTCAGGCCTTGACTGTCATTTGATTTTGAAATTGCTTTTGACCCAGTTTTCAGCATGTTTGACCAGTCAGAGTCAGTGTTGGGTGAGCCAAGGACCATGCACAAAGATGTGAGCAGAGATGAAACTGCATCATTAAAGTAGAGAATGACAAGAAACACAGAAATAGGAAGAAAACACGCAGTTACAGTGTGACTGCTTGATGATACCCAGGTACCTTTTTATATTTAAACTGTCTCCAGTGCAGCTTAAAGGATCCATTTCTTAGATATGCAACTGCTTCCTTCAATAACTTCAGCAGCTGTAAATGTAATTGTCTTAATGTAGTTAATATCTCCCTATAGTCTGGACCGTTTCTGTAAGTTAAAGCCAGCCCTTTATGGACTTGCCTCCCAGAATGTCAACAACTGGTACTCAGTGCTCTGCCCATTTTGTTCACTCTCTCTCCATAGATATTTCATCCTACTTAATACCAAAGCCAACCATGTGTGATATTGGCTGTGCTGGCTTTCCAATGACCACGCTCCACCCACTGCACTCCAGCAGCATTTATGCTCCACCAATAGTCAGGAAGCCGTAGTTATTCTGGCTCAAATTTTCTTACAAGGGGACAGCATTTTTCTAGGTGACAGGGGTGCACTGAAGAGACTTGAAATAAATCAAATTACCCTCGTGGTCACGCTGGTCATCACGCTCTGTTTTCTCGAGATGGAAGTGAGGAGCTCGTCTTCCTGCCTCCCCAAACCCTGAGGAAAAAAATCAAGATGTGTGGATCCTAAAGCAGAAAAATATGTCTTCCGAGAACAGTTCTCAATAAAGGCTGACATTATGTGCTTAGAAGTGTTTCATATTCCTCCAGGTAACATAACAGGATCAAATAAGAGAACCTTGTGTCTGGGCTGACTCCAGCTCGGAGCTCCTGTGCAGACACTGCTCCTCCCTTCAGGCTTTTATCCGTTGTCTCTGTACAGCAGTGTTGCCATTTGTTACAACAACTTTTTTACCCGCTTAGACATGAGGAAAATTGTGCTGCACGTGTGACCTGGGAAAATGGAACAAGGTATTTCGCTGCACCTCCGTCAGCGCTATCAACCAATCAATTACAACACTCTTCCCTTTGCAGCATGGTTTCTGCTTTAAGTTATGCCACGCGTTTGCCTCTTTGTCTGTCAGCGTTATGCTTGTTTCCATAGCGATGACTCCCATGCTCCCACACTCTCTACTTCCAGGTAGGCACTGCCGGGGTGACAATGCTTCAGAGAATGAAGAATTTCTCATCATTACAGCTCCTCTGCTAGACTAAAGAGAGATATTCTAGCAGTGCGTCAATTGTCCTTGAGTGTGCTCCAATAAATTTTCATTGATATCTCTCGGAAGGCTCCGGCATTAACATTCAACATACCAGAGAGGCTTTATACTTATGTCTCTGTGTGTCGAGCTGAATGAAAAGGGATGAATTAAAGGAAACAGAGTAGGATGGCACTTTTCTTGTTCTACACGTGATAAAAAATCAAAGAGGAATGAGTAATCAAGCACAGCTTCACGTTTCTATACATAGCAATGCTTTCGTTTCACAATACTGTAGAAACTTTAACATTATGCTCAACCACCGGATATGTTGGCATCCTCTGGGCTCAGATAATATGCTGTTTAGCCTGAATTTAGCCCCTGCCGCTACCACAAATTGAACATTTCTTCAAGGTCAGCTCCCCACATTTCACATCACTGCACCCCCTTCCGCCGGCTCTGCTGACGTTGCCCAAATTCTAACTGATTTATCTGGCTTCCTTTGTATGATTCAACAAAATGACAAAACAAAAGAGGCGGCACAGCACGGAGCTGGAGCAGGAGCGACGGGCATGCAGCAACATTTAACAGCCTCCAAAGCCATATGCATTACAACAATAAGCTACTGATAGGATTTATGAGATAAATTTTTTTGGACAATGATTTTTTCTTTTATGCACGTAAAATGCTTGCAGCCAGAATGCACAGGGATAAGGGTCTTCTTGCAGCTAGTCAATTAGCAAATCGAGCTTGATTTAATGTTCCCTCCACCATCTAATCGTGCAAAACACTCGAGCGCTATGATGATTTATCACGTGCCAATCTTTCCCACTTCCAGGAGAAGGACTGCACAGTGTGTGAAATGGATCAAGTCACTTTATTGTTTCATTTTTTTTTTTCTTTTTTGCTTATTCCAGGCATATGTCTGTGGCCATCCATAGATGCCAAATGAAGGAAGCCCAGTCTGTTGTCTTTGGAAACATGTGCCATGGCTCAGAGACAAATAATTGTTCATCATTGTATTCTCAATTTCACAGTGTCCTCAAGCTCAACTTTCCCCTTTTTCCTGATTTGTCTTTTGTTTTGCTCTTATTAAAGGAGACATATTATGCTCATGTTCAGGTTCATAATTTTATTTTGGGTTACTACTTTACATGCTATAGAGCCCAGAATATTTTCTCATACTGTCCAGTGCTGCAGTGTTGTTTTCCCTCTCCGTCTGAAATGCTCTGTTTTAGCTCCTGTCTCTTTAAAGGCCCTCCCTGCTGAACACCCAGTCTGCTCTGATTGGTCAGCTCCCACATGCCTGAGCCTGCCCGCCTAACAACGACAGGGTAGCTGTGCTAAATAAATTCTTACGTGCCGAACTAGCCGCTAGGCATAAATTATGCAAATGTGTTACACTATGATGCAGTGTGATGTCACTAAGTCAAAGAATTAAAGGCGGGACTACTGAAGAGGCGTTTCAGGAGCAGTGTTTTCTGTGGGAGACAGGAGCTTCGGTTGGTGCAGATTTTGACCTTTTTAACTTTCAAGAAGTTTTACATGCACAAGAACATTAAAACACTGATGGAAAGGAAAAAAATAAAAAAGCATCACAGGTCTCCTTTAAAAGTAGCTCATTTCTATCTGAGGAGCCACCTTGCTAAAAATCTCTCAGCAGCATCAGTGTTGCAACTCGAGGGTGTCGGTGTGAACCCCTCAGGTTTACATATGACTTCACAACAGATGTATGAAAGCGGCAAGCGAAAGTACTGGATCAAGATACTAGTTGTTACAGACAGACGGAGCAGGCGAATAGGTACATTTTGTAAGTGTGCAATTCCTCCCCTCCTCCTTCAACATTCATCTCCGAGCTATCTGTCGAGGCATAAACTGCCAGCTCTCTTTCAGACATCTCCACCTGCCTTCTTCTGCAGCACAGTAAAAATACATTTCTTTGTCTTTTCCACACCAAATACTACGTGTAGAGTAAGTGAAGGTGAATGCGAGTTGAAACTTTATTGAGAAAAATTTGTTGCTTGTCTTTGAATTAAGAGGATATGACATTTCCTTGAAAATAATTGTGCGGCCCTGGCCAGGAGCCCAGTGTGCTGACAGGATGTCTTTGTCCGTTTGTGTGTGTGTGTGTGTGTGGGCCAGTATTTAATAAGAGACAGAATAAAGTGCATGTCCAGCTTGACGCCAGAGTCCTGCTGGGGGAGTGTTGAGTATCACAGCCCTGGATGGCAAGAGATCAACGGAGGTGTCTCATTCACACACTCTTAACAGCCGCCCTGCTCACACTTGTTCATACTTTTATCTCCTCTTCACAGACCCTTTAAGCAAGTAATGTCACGGAGATAATGCCAAGTAAATCACAATCAGCCTTAACAAAGACACCTAAGAACATTTTGTGAGGTAGAAGCATTCAAAATGAAAGTTAGAATTAAGTAGTGGAGCTAATTTCCTGCTTGATTCAGGCATATTTTCTTCATTTTAACAGTGTAAAATGAGTGAGCAGCTTAGTTTTTTATATTAGATATCCTGATTTTTATTTCTCAGTGTGCATTAAGCTCCAGAAACAGTGAGTCATATGCTTCCCATTCAGTGACTACCAGCCCTGTCTATGTTGCTGAATTGGCTTAACTACATACCCCAACCCCAACAACATACTCTTAACTTAACCCTAAGAACATACCCTAACCCTAACTGCATAAACCAACCCCACCACATTCCCTTACCATAACCCTAACTACATACCTTAACCCCAACAACATACTTTAACCCTGACAACATACCTTAACCCTAACAAAATACCCCAACCTCAACAACATACCCTAACCCTAACAACATACCTTAACCCTAACAACATACCCCAACCCTGACCTGGCACTAAGATATTATGGGCTAAAACTCTAAGTTAAGTTTGTATTTTCTCAACAACGCACCCTCAAAGCAGTGGGCTGTTGTTTATGGGATAACGGGCTGTCGGACATATAAGTGTCGGTCCATTGAGAGATTTTTCAAACTACTGGGGTATTGGAATAATTGGCAGCCCGGAACAATGGACAGTCCCTGTACGCACCAAGTGAGCATCTTCCATTGGAATTAATGGGGCCATCTTGGAACACAGCATCCTCTTCTCTTAATACATTCACACTTTTGTTAGCCCCGTCGTGCCTGGTAAAAGCCACATTTGTAACACTGACGTTCAGCTGCAAACCAGAGCTACTGAAGACACTGAACTGTTTTCAAAGGCTGGCTTGTCCTCCCCATGACTCGTGAATGGATTTTCACTTCCAATCATCAACTTTTCATGATGAAACCTGCTTCTTCTCCCTTCGGTCTCCTTCTCTCTCTTTTCCTCATCAGTGTGTTTTACTGTGTGTTCTCCAGACCTTGCTGTACCACACCTGTCCACTACAGCTTCACCTGACTGCTCTTGCCATCAGCCAACTCCCCGCACAGCTGTTCCTCATTCGCTCGTTAGTTCCTCAGTACTTCCAGAGACAGTATCCCTCATGCGCTGGCCTGATTGTGTATGTTAGGTAACTAATATAGAGCTATTCCTGTTTATCATACCTCCCCATTACAGCCCATGTAAGACCAGCGAGTGAAGACCCTTATATGGAGCTTGACCTGCTCCGTATGTCGAGTTTGCTTTTCGTCCAAACATTGTCCACCAGTGTTATCTAACCCCTAAATGACACAGCTGTAGCTTATTGTCCTAATTTTAATAGATGGTCAAAAGGTAACATGCTGTCAGTATCACAACATGATATAAGTCAGTTGTATTTAAATAACAGTCAGCTCTTCTGTATCCGTCCTGTACATACTGTACAACCATTATACTCAACATGAATCATGAAATATAGGAGGCAAGATTGCTGAAATTATGTCCGATTTACTCCACTACAGCTATGTTATATAACGGTTAACGTACATGAATTTGAATGATAAATAAAAATACAAACTTGGGGACATAATTTTAACCAACACACACCACTGGAGTGCAATCAAGTAAACAGCAGCACCATACATATATTTTGTGGTGGAGAGGTTGTAATTGGACTTAATTTAAGAGGGCATAACTTAGAGGTCTTGTAAGTGACTGTACTAAATTGTAAGTTATGTAATATTTTGCCCTTTCCGTATGCACTTTATCACATCCTGTCTTTATGGGGTGAGTCATACTCATGCAACCTGGTTTTATGTTGGCTGTGTTAGGTGCAGCTTACTGGGTTCACATACTGTATGAAAGATACAGTAGCTCAGTAGCTAACTGGTTGTTGATTGGATGTGCGAAGAAAACAGCAAAAAAAGTGTATTTTTAGTTGTCATTTTGTCACGTTTTAACAAATAATTAAACATAGTGATCCCACCTATCTGACGTTTCTGCTTGGTTTGCTCACATCTTTGATATCTGTCCAACAGTGACACCTCAGAATAAGTGAAGGTTTTGGCGCAACTTTGAAATAAGAACATGAAAAAAGACAATTAAATTGTATGTAAGCTAGCGCAGGTTGCAGGGGTTTTCTGCTGAAAGTTAGTAAAAAACAAACATTGTGATTAGTTCTACAATAAAAATCTGTCCATTGTCCTGCCCCAAGCTGTGATTGGATAGTTGAATGTTTTTCATTTTGGCATCAATACTGCATCTCCATTTCAAAAAAGAAAAAAGTGCCTCTAGTCTATAGTCTTGACAGATTTATGATTCTTTCTGCTGGCCAACACATAATGCAACACCCCCCTTCCCTTTATTTTTTAGTTTTGTGATTTGACTTTGATTTGGCATTAGATATACAAACATATAAACAGATACATAAATAATGTGTTGTGTATATCACTATTTTTCTATTTTTGATTGTTTTTTCTGCAGGCATTTTAAATCTTCCATACTCAAACTTTACACTGATCAGTACTACTGTGCCTCTGCGTAGAGAAGACAGGAGCCGTTAGGAGGATTTGTTTGATGGTGCTAACCAAGAGGGAGCTGCCTCACTGGATTGTACTCTGACAGGACTGTAGAAGTAAATGAAAATATATGAATGAATAGGCAATGCTTCGAGAGAGTATTCGAAGAAAAATATTCAACATGAAATAGTCTCTCTGTGAGAGAGGCTAAATGGAGCTTACTGACATTCTAGTCAGAGCACTGAGTGGGCAGTAGATGATGCAGGTAATGCCCGCTGTCATTTCCTGTAAAGGTAGAAGTCCTGCCTGAAAGTTACTTTCATGTTAAATATCCTCATATGCCAATTAGCTGTTTTATGCCAACAACACGTTGGAAATACAGTGGAGTGGACACATGCCTTGAGCTGAAGCTCTCCACTGTGCAGGGCTCAACCCCCCACGAAATACCCACGAGATGAAGACCTACAGGGCAATATAATCATCTCTATGAATACCTCAACCATGTACCTGACCATTCATACAGTAATAGCCCAATATTAAAGATGTAATATACAAACATCAACATCAATATACCTACAAATTACAATTTTATAGAGTTTATTCCGTTCTTTCTTACAGGAAAATGGGTTTTATGCGCACATTTCATTTGTTGAAAAGGAAAAAAAAAAAAAAATTAAGACTGTTCATCTCAGCTGCCACTAAAATGATCATCCAAATGATGTTGCCATAGTAACACATCAGCTTTCTCACAGTCTCATGCTCCACAGTTTTTGGCGCTCGAGATATGGTGATTATATCAGATTTTCATGAGATGCTGTATGGTTACCAGGCTAAATGAGTGGGTATCAAGTATGTTACCATTCTATCAGTCTAATTTAAACAGGAATGTAGCTGATTTCAACCAGCTTTGTGTCACTACAATGTTGGTAATGTATGCAAATGAACAATGTTAAACTTCTCTCCATTTCGTCTGCACCCAGAGCCCACCACTCTTTTGCCAAGTGAGAGCTGCCCCCCCCCTTCTCTCTCTTTTGATTGAGTGAGGGGCGTCTCACCAAACTCTGATTAAACTGTCTCAACTAGGCAGTGCTGATAAACTAAACCAACGCTCTGTTACTGCACTAAGATGTTTTCAGAAACATATTTTAGCATACTTTTTAGCTGCAATGGTGAAAGTGAGTGAGCCGGCAGTAGCCACCATATTGTTCCTGTATTGTAAGAAAACAGAGGCTGAAAACACTCAGATATGTCAAAGGGCGGTACTGTAATAAGACCCACGATCCTATTCATCGTTTATTTCTCATCTGAAATGTTTTGAAAAACATATTTTAGTGAACTGTTTTGATGCTATCTGATATTTTTTGTTACCATCATACTGTTTCCTGTTTCAAAACAGATGACGGGCGGAACCCAAGCACTGTCCACGTCCAACTCGTAGTATCACCCATCAGCAGGAGTACAGTGCATTGTGGTTGTTCTAGGATTTGTACCTTTTGAGCAAAAGGGAATACCACAGCCCCTTTTTTCTCTGTTTTCTCAAATTCAAATAATATTCATGTCTTTCTACTGCAGAGACAGCCCAGTTTTATGCAATGGGCACCTTTATAGCAGTGAAATATAGTATAATATAATATAATATAATATATATACATACACACATATATGTATGTATATATGTGTATATATACATATACATATATTATATTATATTGTATTACTATATTAATGTTTAAGGACTGTTTTATTTGAACATGTCTCATGTTAACTATGGCTGCAGCCCTGTCTTTCCCCTTAACCCCGCAGGTGCGCAACTCAACACGAATCAATAAGTAGTCATTATTCAGTGTGACACCTCCTACAAAATAATACAGTAAATCAAATTAAATGGAAACCTGAGAAGGTCATCTGTTACACTTGCACCAAGGTTTTGTCTTGATGTATTTGTTTTAATCAGCACTTTGGCAAAATCGAGTGGTAAGCATGAATTCTTAAGGAATTACACGAGCCAGCCTCCACAAAACACAGAAGAACAGACAATAGACCCACAACAACGTTTAAGTTCAGCTGATCCTGCGGTAGTTGTAGATATCCATATATAGAATACATTTACCAACAAAAGCAATGCATTTTGTGCCGGGGTGTTAATGTCGGTTTGATCGTGCTTGATGGCTGAACTCCCATCGAGAAAAGGGTCCTGGTGGTTAATGTGAGCAAATACATGTTAACATTACTGAGGCATTTTGGCCTTTGTTCTCTATTTGTGCCACTGTTACACTGTGTTTTTAGCATTTATCCCAGCATTGACAATTAAAAGTTAAATATTTGAGTTTTTTTTAAATATAGCAGCGATAACAAATATAACAGTTATAACTGTAGCATTAAAGCGGCTCTGTGGAACTTCTGTGTTGTGAAGCCAATCAATATTTTATGTAAGTGGAGTCCATTTGTAAACTAATGTTAGCTACTGTTGCTCACTGTTAGCGGGGTGGAGAGAGGCACTGAGACGAGTCACTCAAGGACTTACGTGAAGTAACATCCTTTGGACTGTCCCGAGTCCTCACAAAGAAATCCATAGTCCAGCAGCATTAAACAACAAGGTCTCATTTTTCATTAAACAACAAGGTCTCATTTTTCATGTCACGTTACAATCTTCTCACATATGGCCAACAGAAAATTGATCAGAACATGTAAATTGCTACATATTGTTACATGGAGTCCCTTTAATATAGCATTGTCTAGAACAGTTATCGCTCCAGAGTGACGGTTTTTGATGACCTGGGAATGTGTCTCAACAATCAACTATCTGTTTCCAGAATTGCATACTGTACCTTTGAGCATAGCGGCCTAGAAAAATAAATGGACCTGTGTTCTAAACGTTCTATTATTCATCTAAGTGAATTTGCCCTCCACAGTGCAACTCTGACTTAAGGAAACTTTTTAGGAAAGTAAAAGTAAATCTACCTGAGTAAGATATTTTTGTCTTACACTGCATTTTTGCTGTTTCAAAAGACCAGTGCAACTCTCTTTTTTTGTGATGTTCAAAGTTGCTTGCAGAAACTCCCATGATAGGAACTGTTTCCCTCGCATTATTTTTGGGCTTCAGGGAGACATGACTGCCAGCCAAATCTGATTGGCACTACTTTATCACTACTTTTTAGTGGAAACTAACAAATGTCCATATTGCAGCCTTTGCAATTTATTTCATCTGTGCCTGTGATTTCAGTTTGGAATTCCCACTTGCAATGACTGTAAAGGCTTGAAACCTAAGAATACATTTCTCAGAGTCAGTGCTTCATAACGTTTGGCAAGGGATCCATCACAGGGGGGCAGAATAATTTGGGTGTTTTGTGAGAGGATTAGTGGGGTATGCTGAATCGAGTTATATCATGTCCATTTATCTTATTTTTCTTTTATTTCCTGTCAGCTGCCCAATAGTTTGCTGCCTGCTGACAATCAAATAAAAGAGTGTAAAACCTGAACGTCATTCTTTGGATAAACCACTTTGCTTACAGTATGTGACAGGAATCTGAGTTCAGGGATTGCTTTGCATTATGTGTCAGAAGTCAAAAAGATTAAGTCCCACTTCTCTAATCTGTCTGAAACCCAGAGCTGCTTTAGTCAATGTTTAGTGAATCTGCTTTAGAGATAATATCCAATTGTATTTATTTGCTGTTAAACTTGTTTTTCTTTCCACCTTTATCAACTGCTACATTTTAAAATATAATTAAAAGATTAAAAAGTTTAAAGTAAGTAAGTAAAGTTTAAATTATATGCGCTGTCTCGCTTTCAGAAAAAGTTACAGGAGGAGGAGGAGGAGGAGGAGGAGGAGGAGGAGGAGGAGGAGGAGGAGGTATTATGCTCATTCTCAGGTTCATAATTTTATTTCAGGTTAACGCTAGAATAGGTTTACATTCTTTAATGCTCAAAAAACACATCAGTTTTCTCATACTGACCATTTCTGCATCTCTACTCCCCCTCTGTCTGAAACGCTCTGTTTTAGCTCTTTATCTCTTCAAGGCCCCCCTCCTGAATACCAAGTCTGCTCTGATTGGTCAGCTCACACATGTCTGAGCCAACACCACTAACAGCAACAGAGCAGCTGTGCTTAATTAGTTCTTACATGCCAAACTCTGGGCATAAATTATGAAAAATACGTGACACAATTAAATAATGTGATACCACAAAATCACATAATTAAAGGCGGGACTACTGACGTGGCGTTTCAGAGCAATGTTTTCTGTGGAAGAGAGGAGCGCCTGTTGGTGCTGACTTTGGCCTTTTTAACTTTTAAGACCTTTTACCTGCACAAGAACCTATAAAACACAGAAGGAAAGGAAAAAAATTAAAAAGGATAATAGGTCTCCTCTAAACGTTCAGAAATACAGACTCACCTGTCCACGAAAAGAGGTGGATTTCTCCTTAAAGCACGAGCATAGCATTGAACCGTGTAT
This sequence comes from Pagrus major, assembly GCF_040436345.1. Taxonomy (NCBI): domain Eukaryota; kingdom Metazoa; phylum Chordata; class Actinopteri; order Spariformes; family Sparidae; genus Pagrus; species Pagrus major. Next base: position 24,619,920 of record NC_133221.1, on the reverse strand, counting down.
TAATGGCTGGTTAAATGGGTCTTTGCATATACAAACAGTGTTGATAGCTCTTGTGTAATCAAGCACAGGCAAAACTGAAAAGCTGCCAAAACACTGGATTAAGTCATTCTTATAATGGAAGCATATGGTCTGACCCGTTCTAGTGCTATCAGTTGACAAGAATTAACTCAATTATAATAAAATTTTACATTCTCAGTGTGCTCAATTAACCCAGTGATGTAACAGTGGACTGCATAGTCTAGCATGAAATTTAAAAAGCTCCCTGCTTATTCCCATTCAGTCTTGGTAAAAAATAATGTTACAGTAATATCCAAAAATATATAAAAACCTAATAACTGTAATATTAGTCACAATCTTCACTTTAAATTAAAACATCCACTCACATTTTAGTCACGCCAGTGCAACATGGTCATTCTGACCAAAACCGTACATGTTTAAATTATAATAACATTACACTGTATAATAGTGCTGCAGCAGCTCTATAACCACAGATTAGAAAAATGAGCTCTGCAGCGTGAGTGTAATTACATTTTAAACATTTAGACATCCTCTAATGTATCTGTTCATTACGAGGCTGTTTGGTAAAGCTCCAGTAACATTGTCCAGATGCTCTCTGTGTGTTAATGTATGTCTACGCAAAGTGGTCAACACTGTCTCCATTTAGGGTGTTGTATTTATTATTTGTTTTGGTCGTTGTTACTGCAGCCCACTGTTCCCTGCAAGTTTTCTTCTTCTTCTCGTATTCACACTGACCTGGTAATATCAGACTTTATCGTAAAATAGTAATACAATCGAGTATTGTAATTACACTTTCATCCAATACAGTTATTGTTGAGTAAATAAATAAAAGACCATATTGACAGTAAGCAGCAGAGCTAGACAGAGCAAGAGGGGTTTGTTGTTTTCCAGTGTTACTGGAAGAACACTTCCTGATCTTTACAGCTGCACTGATCAATATTTTCATATTAACAATGGATTAAATGAGCAATGTGATGGAGGTCACTCATAGTGACAAACCCAAGGAGATAATCACCTGATGAGATGCCCACAAATCTGAGCTGAAAGCCACTTTTTACTCTTTGTTTTGCTGCCACAAAGACACTGGATTGCTCTCTGTTTCCCTAAGAGTATGGCATCTACCAACAACACAGCGCAAAACGTGAGTTTATCATTCATTAAGTGTTTGATGGAGACATGAAAGCAAATAGAAATGGAACCAGGCTGCCAGCCTGACTTGGTCACCAGTCAACCTTCTTTTTCCCAGGATAGTTCCACAGAGCCCCTTTAATGCAGTAGCGAAATCGACAAAATTACACGGTGAAAGTGAGGTTTATAGGGACCCAATAGAAACGCTGATGGTGTCATAATTCTAAAGCCATGACATTGTGCAACTGACATTTAATTTATAATGATAAGGTAAAGCAAAAAACGTTTGCCTGTTTAATGTGTGCTGCCTCGTACAAAAAGAGCACAAGTAATTATTGGCATAAATCCCTGTGTCTCTTCTTCTTCTTTTTATTATTATTAAAGGAGCTCTGTGGAACTTCTGTATTGTGCTGGAAGCCAGTCATTAGTTTATGTTATTGGACTCCATTTCTGAACTAACGTTAGCTACTGTTGCTTTCTATTAGCAGAGCAGCGAGAGGCACTGAGACGAGGCACTTGAGAAATGTTCATGAAAGTCCATACCGAGTCCTTCACAAAGAAATCCACAGTCCACAGCATTAAACAACTAAAAGAAATTGTCCTCAGGCTTGTAAAGGCAACCGAGAGAGAGACGGGGAAGTCTCATTTTTTTCGCGGTACATATGGCCAGTAAATACGTCATTTATTCATGTAATTACTGCAAATTGCCCATCATGTTGTTAAAGCTACTACAAGGAGCTTCCATTTTTGTTGATTCTGGCGGCCCCTGTGGACAAAAGATGAAGGTGTTTAAACAAAGTAAACTTTGTTTCCTTTCAGACTATAGAGCAGCCTCAGTGTCAGTCTGTGACACTCCTCCATTCATCCTCAGCACTCCACCATAAAAAAGTTTTGATTTTATTACTTATCCAACTAGGTTAAATTGAAATCCAGCCTGGTGTCAGGCATTAAGAATATATCCTCATAAAGAACATATACTCTATATAAATAGCCAATCATCTCACTGAGGGTCTCATTTCCTTATGCAGGTCATATAAAGGGATAGAGATATTAAAGTGAGACTGTTTCATAATCAGTTCAAAGTTCCTTGTAGTACACTTAAGAGGGTGAAGAAATGAAATATATACTGTACATGACACAACCCATTTGATCATAATAAGGCCTCAGACAGCTGCAGCACGCATCGCCAACTGTTCCCAAAAGCACGGAAATTTTCTTTTAAACGAAAGACGGAGAGCATGAAGCCCAGCGAGAACCACGTCAAGTCCCTATACTCTCCGTCTGCAACCCCAGCAAGACCACAGCCGTACACTCCCTCTGCAGCCTCCAATTCACCCTGCACACTTAAACTGTACCCACAACTGCTGTTCAGAATGACTCAATCCAGCTTAGCAGATACACAGCAAAACTCAAATCCCTCTTCCTTTTAATTCGCACTCTCGTGGCGGGGTGTTAATGGCTTACACAACAGATGTTTAGTATGCTGCGTTTAGGTCCATGTGAGCTGAAGCCACCCGCAGTCTTAGAGATGCATGACAACCTGGGACTCTTGTCTCTGAGGCAAAATAAGCCTGTTCACACTGTGTCACACTTACATGCATGAAACAACAAAAACAAGTGTGTAAAACGAGTACATACAAAAACACGCGGCACAGGAAGATGACATGCGAAAACCGGGAGTGTGGGAGAGAGAGTGTGAATGCGAAGGGGAAAAGATGGAGAAAGTGACGGAGAGGAAGAGAACGGTGACAGCTTCCATCTGCTGGGGAGCTGCTGATGGGCTCCTCAGACAGAGGAATCCACTTGGATCAGTATGTATACATACACACTAATGCAGTAATGAGGGTATTTGACAGAAGTGTGCTTTATGGCAACAATTAGTCGGGGAGGAAAGTTGCCTCATCATGTATGGAGCAGTGAAATTATATAAACAGCTGCAATTCATCAGACTGGGAGGAAAGCGACTGCGTTCATTATTAAAGTACACGCTGATCAAGGCAATCCTGAAGCCCAACAGAGCTACAGAGCCACACCTGAGGCAAAGGGAAGCTAACTCACAGGTTCACAATAGACAATGAGAATTTATGCACAAAACAAGCGCAGCCCAAACACAGCAAGCATAAACAAACCCATCCTTTTTATTCCAGGAAAGGCTAGAGCAGTCGCAAAGGCTAAAACAGGTGTGATGTGTTCACTGGTTTGACACTTTGACCTCGAGGTGGACAAGAAAGGCCGCCACATCCGCTCTTTTTCTCACGCAAGAGTTGATCTTGTCATAGGTAATATTTTCACCCATCTCGCGTGCGGTCACATCAGCAAATTGATTCTAATGTAATGGGATTTTGCCTACCGCTGACATCTTGTAGTACAGGTGTGCAAAAAGCCTCCAGGATGACAGTTTAATGCTGCATTCGTGTTGTACAAGAGAGACGCGATTGTAGATATAAGCCTCCTCCATTAGGAAGAGGCTTTCACTTCAGCATTCAGCTGGTCAATTTTATGAGAAAACAGAGTTAACCTCAGCTGTGGGAGTTATCACTACTCAGGAAGCTCAGGGTGATGTGATGAATCCTGACGGCCTGAGTACTGTATACTGTATCCCCTCCCTTATGGAATTCCACAGCACATTTAATGTTCACAACTTTTGGTAGGTCATGCTTTTTTGGATAAAGAGCAGCCAAAGTAAAGACCCATCCCAAAGGATTCAAACTGAACAAAAATCAGCCTTTCTAGCGGCATGGCACTTGGTCGGTCGGTCTACCCGACCCTTTAGTCCAGACTGCATTATCTAAACAACTATCTGGTGGCTTGCAATGAAATATTCATGGTCCCCGGAAGAGGAATCCTTATTGCTTTGGTGATCCTCAGACGTTCCCTCTAGCGCCCCTGTGAGGTTGACATTTTTGTTTTCAAGTCAAATGTCTCAGTTGTTGAGACATTTCACTCAAAAAAGCATTTTGTTAGCATTTAGCTCAAAGCACCGCTGGTACTCTGATGACCCCCAGCTTGTGCTCCAGTGGGTGATGAGAGTCGAACAGCAAGTATTGATCTGTGTGTGTAGGTTTGCTGTACACCTCAATGTTGAGGCTTCATATCCCGGTTCACTTCAAACCTACCAACACAGTGAGGCAGAAACTTGTCCACTCCAAGGACAAAGCACCCAGGCATAAGCAGATTAATGTAGTTTATGCTGCTCAATGCAGCCAGGACTGCACAGATTTGTACATTGGGGAAACAAAACAACCCCTCCATAACTGACTGGCACAACACAGGAGGGCCAACTCCTCAGGTCAAGACTCTGCTGTCCACTTACATCTGAAGGAGAAAAATCATTCCTTTGAGGACAACAATGTAAACATCTTGGCCAGAGAAGACAGATGGTTTGAAAGAGGAGTAAGAGAATCTTTGAATGTCATTGAACAGAGGAGGTGGCCTAAGACATTACCTATCACCCACCTACAATGCAGTAATGAGTTCCCTCCCCAGCCAGCTTAACAATCATTCACACCTGGGCTCACCTAGCCCTAGCAACCCACAAGTGACCAAACGACTCTGAAACTCAGAGCTCACACATGTCCTTAACAACTCTGTAAGGACACTTCCACACAGAGTTTAAAAGCCTGCAACTCCCCTCCAATTAGTTAGAACTAAAGTTGTACCAGCATGTCAAAAACTTTAAAATAACTATATTAATAATAATAATAGTTATTAACGTGCTCCTGATCTTTAAAAACTATCAAACGTGTTTGTTTTGTGTCGTCCCCCCCCCCGTTATTTCCACGTATGCCGCCACCACAGATAGGCAAAGAACCAGAGGAGACATCTTTGCTATGGTCATCCATTCCAACAATCACAATACAGCGCTGTAGGGATGACATATTTTTGTAAGCCAACCCGGAAGTCATCATCACCCTGGTTGATTATATTTGGGATTATTGTAGAAAATAAGCTCTGTGGCAAACACAAATTTGAAAAAAACAAAACAAAAACAGCATGATACAGCAAGAAAATCCTCACAGATGAACACAGCTTTTATGATTTTCTTAAATTAAACCGCCAGAAGTAATAAAGCTAATTATATACAAGTGAGCAGATGCTTCTTTGTGTTCGGCATGATGATGTCCCCAAAAACCTCTATAGTCTCATTTAGCCACCTGAAAACCCATAAAAAAAAACAAAAACATTGACTTCGAGACCAGGGAACCGGAAGGGCTAAAATGCTAACTCATTTCCAGGTTCCAGGCTCCAGGTAGTACTTAGTCCTGCAGTACTCTACTAAAGAATTAGCCAGAAAAGCTAGAAAGGGATCATGTCCTCGTTGCAGCACTAACGACTTCTAGAGGTTGGACAGTGCACCTGCGCCTGGGGACATGAGATATAAAGATAGTATGAACCCCTACACATGGGATCACCATCCTGGTCTACTGCCAGGTAAAAATAAGCCTTGGGCAACACATTGGGGATCAGGGGGAGCAGCTAGAAAGGAGTAGGAGCTGTATTCTTTAATAAGAAATAATAATAATCAGAAGAAGAAAAAAAACACAGATGGCTGCAGCGAAAAAGTTGAGACAGACTCAACTTTTGGAGAGTTGCAGCCCAATGCCATGTTGTGGTGGCTAATCACATAAGCTAGCGATCAGATGCACAGCATGAATGACTGAAACCACAGTGGATTGTAACGTAGTGTGTCATGTGTATTCACTCAGAGGCATGACCGGAGATCATAAACAGAGCAGAACATTTCTGTAGCTGAGTATTTATAGCATGGCTAAATGCTACAGAGGGAACACAATCTCTGTGTAGCGCTGTTTCTATTTTTAATTATAATCTGTCGATGTGGACAAATGATCACTTGTAGGACTAGCATGCTGGGAGCATAACGACATAGCAGCTTCGCCTTTCGGCAAACTGATCAGCGGGGGTTCCCAACATGTCACACACACGGACCATGGGGTGACACTCCCACACCACCGCATAAATCTGCAGCGTTTTGCCGCACTACCAGATTTGGTCTGAATGTACCGTTATTTGAATAAGTACACAAATTGGCTGTCTCCACTCTCCAAACAAGCAAACGAATAATTTGTTTTGTCAGATAACAGCCCCCATATATGGAATTTAAAATGATTTGACATTAATGCCACCTAGTGGTGTTGTCAAAAAGACACTGCAGCATACAGCAAAGCTCAGAAATACCCTTACGCATCATGTCCGACCTATGAACATTAAGATAAACGCTGCGATTTTCATGTGGATTGTTATCTTTGACATTATGGAAACCGTGTGCCATAATTTGAAACGCCATTTAATTACTTAAAAAAATCAACTCATTGTGGCTTTAATGTACTTTGTTTCTCTCTGCGTATTTAATTGATTCTTCCTCTGCACATTCCCAGTTATTCGTTCAAGTGAAAACAAATTTCAAAAAGCCTTTTATGCTGGTTTGTTTTGTCACCCGTTGCTAATGTCAGCACAATTATCTGCCTGTATCAATTATAATTGTAATTACAATAATAATTTAGCTAATTCCACTGACATTTTTGGGAGTGGGGGATGCATATTTTAGTTATTAAAGGCTGTCGTAAGTTAAGTGAATCCAAATGTGACCTTAGGTATAAGTGAGAGTTCAGATCTTGCCTCAATTGTCAGTAGTTTGGATGTGATAGGTTACATCATACATTACACCAACTCTATCAGCTGGTCCTGAATCCTGATCGCCAGCTGATGTGACTTAATGTATGTCACATCATGTCTTCCAAAATCTCCAGCCATGTCTTTGCAGTCTTCCTCTCCACTCCTATGCCTCAGTGCGACACGGTGCAGCTCCGTACTGTACTGGACAGCGCTGCCCCCCTGTCAAACCCAGTCCGACGCTCATGAGCGCGCAGCCACATGACGTGACACGCTCCAGCACATGACATATTTGGCTTTAAAATGACGTCACGGCAGCGTGGGGCTCAGCGGGCAGGTCGTTCGTCAGTCTGAGAGAAGAGGAGCAGCAGGAGACGGACCAGCCTCCTCTCCTCTCTGATGACAGCCTCTCATTCCTCTCTCTCTCTCTCTCATCTCTCTCTCTCTCTCCAACTCGTCCGAAACAACTCTCAACCTCCAGGATTCTCCTCCGTCGCTTCCCCTTCTTCCTTTTTTCAGTTGCACCTCGTTTTTTTCCTCTCTCTGTGTGTGTGTTACTTTGCCTCACCCCTCGACACCTTCCGGAGATGTGAGTAGATAATGAGGACCCCCCGCCAGCGGTGACTTGTCTCCTCCGAGCATCCTCTTCTTCCAGCCTCGATTTTTTTTCTTTTTTTTCTCTCTTTTTTTTTTGGACGTTCATCTGCCTTTCAACAATGTAGGAGAAGGTGCGCTGTCATTTCAGCGACGAGGATGCCAACTACATGCCTTGCCTTAGCTCTCCGCAGCTTACATCTTTGTCTTTTCCAGACTGGGGGTGATGAAAGATCTGCGTGAAGGCAAAGTTTGAGGGCACCTCTCCTTGGTTTCCCGCTCACCTGTCCGCCTTGCATGCGCCTGCCCCCCTTCCCTCCTTCAGACTGATAACGGCGGACATTATCACCCAAGAGAACAATTGACGAGCAACTTGAAACAGAGACCTGACTATTGTTCTGGTGTTTCTTTTTCTTTTTTTTCTCCTTTTTGTTAGTGGGATTCGGCAGCGCTGTTGGAGGAATTTCATGTGCGCAACGTTGAAGGATACGGCTCAAATAATGGTTGCGTTGCTGACAGCTGGAGTAAGATCCGTCACTTGAGTGTTTCTCTTTATTTTTTTTTTGCATCAGATATTGTCGACTTTGGTGGAAAAACCCATCTAAATGGGAGGATACCTGGAGGACTGAGACGAGACGAGTCGAGAGAAAATGTGGATAAAACGGAGTGTTGCGCGCAGGTAAGACACCAGTTCAGTTTATGGGAATTGCGTTGTTGGTAACGAAACGCGTGCCATAACCGACAAATGTAGATATTGTTTCGTGTTGTTTGACGACGCTTTTCGACAACATGTTGTCTCAGTTTGTTGTTTTTCTAATCTACGCCACTGCAAGTTATGAGACTCTGCTGGAATTGGCGCCTGGATCACATTCAGCCTTTATAAATACACGCAGGATGAATGCGCCCTCGTGCTAAACTTATTCAGATGCACAGTCTGCTCTTTGCTGTGGTTGTTGACATTGGGGGGTGGGGGGGACGTCGAGGCGGAGGCTTTTTTTTTTCTTCATGGATGTGTTTTGTGATGTTTAAAAGGAAGAGCGCGATCGAATAATTGCGCATCCCTTACGCTGGGGGTCGCCAGCAGTACGGAGCAGGCAACACACACACACACACACACACACGCTCGCAGACACGCCCGCGCACGTGTGCCGACGCACGGCCGCGCGCGCACGGCCTCAAGGTTAGGTCCGACGGCTCCTCCGGCACTGTGAGAACAAACCACAGGAACAGAAACAAGCACTTAATACGGTAATTAGGGGGGTGGAATTGTAGGTCAGATGCGTAATACAGTCATAAATGAATTAACTTCTTTGTGGGATCTTGATTGAATTCAGTTTTTGAGTTTATGGCTTTTCCTATAAGTCTACACCCCCCCCCCCCCCCCCCCCCCCCCCCCCCCCCCCCCCCCCCCCCCCTCCAAGTAAGCATGGGAGTACTGTGTGTGTGTGCTGAGGAGTGTTTATCCAAGATAAAGGGCGAGGGTGGCAAGCAGACAACCTGGATGGAGAGGTGAGCGTCACCTCTTTCTTCCCAATGACTCCCACTCACACTTTGCTCCTCTTGTCTTCCTCTGTTCTTATATCACTTATATCTCCTCGTCACAGAGCACATCACTACCTGGATACTTGCCTTGCTATCATGCAAAAAAAAAGATATGCCCCTGCTCAGGAAGCAGGATGGAGACCGGTCTACCGAGTTAGTTGGGAAGTCTGCAAAACAAAAGCCAAAACTGAGCTCATTCATTCGCCGTAAAATAGGTTTAGAGGTAATGACACGCGCTGTGGAATGAGACCAAAACCTGCCAGCGGTGAGATTCTCTTGCCACCTGCTGGATCTCATTCCCACTGGTGGCTCTAATTCCTGCCCGTTTTTGCCGCCGTTCATTTATTATGCATGACACACACTGCACATCTTAGGGCTGACCTCGCAGGGTAATGGCACTACACGGCGTAAGACAGAACAGTTGTGTAAGACGATGAAATGAAATGCATTTAGGTCTCATATCTCTGGATGGATCGGTCAGGGGCACAGAGAAACCAATTTCTATCGTAGGGAATTTTCCTGTCACTTGCTGACAAGATGATGAACGTCAAAATGGGATGTGGGATGAACGGCAACTGCTGTTATGGACTGAAGTAATTCACCGTGTCCTAGATTGTTTTTGCCTTCACAAGCAGGCTAAAAGCTTTTACTGTTACTGTCATTTATTATCAGACAGTGATTGCAAATATTGGGTTCTGAAACATTGCGTGGGATAAAGTCCTGCTTTCCAGTATGGACTGTCATTAACATTATTAGGTTTTTCGCAAGAACAATAAAACGAAATGTCCTGCGAGCATGTGGAGAAAAAGCTCCTGTACCTGTTGGAACAGATAAAGAACAGACCACCTACAGGCACTCGAGACGTGGGCGTTAATGCAACAGCAATGACTAGCAAATCTGGAGAGAAGAACGGATGGATAGATACATAGATATGATAAAACTGAGAACTTGGAAGTCGACCACTGTGGTTTTTCAAACTCATGAATGAGGACTAAAGCTGGGTGTCATCCTCTATAGACATTATGGTGTGATGATGTTAATAGGATCATTTGCCATTGAAGCTAAACAGGCAAATTGTAATTTTAAAGAGTTATTTATGTTTTTCTTTTTAAGATGTGAGTTTACCTCTGATGCTAAGTAGTGGAACACAGTTAACTTAAGATCATTTATTGTATTTTATGAACAGTATTTTATACATTTGTACTAATGACGTCAGATCAGATGTCCTTTATTATCCAAAGGGGAAATTCATTATTTATTCCACAGTGTGACGACTATTTTAACTAGATCACCCGACCCAACTGTAGAGCAAGAGCAGGAGCCACCTGGACAAGATATAGACAAGATTATAAATAATCTTCCGATTATTTCTTTTTTCCTACCAACAGTCCAAACTCCAAAGATATTCTGTTTTATAATAAACTTTCTTAAATTGGCAGACAAATCCAAATTCATATATTCAATATTTTGGTATCATTATTCAAGAGCCAGAACTTTCCAAACGCACTGAAAACCTGAAGTTAACCTGACATTGAAACTTAAACTAAGTTTCTCTTTTAGAAACAAATCCTGTTTCTCCCTTCAGGTGAGGAAACGCTTGATTTCAACCACAGTTTTTTAAAATCATTACTGGATTACGGTGATCTGCTCTTTATGAATGCACTGGACCAGTGCCTGAAGGAGTAGACGCTGTCTACCACTGTGCTTTACGTTTTATTACTGGCTTTGGTAATCTTGTACACTACTGTATTCTGTATGCTCCTGCTAAATAGCCATCCCTGTATATCTGCAGACTTTCATATCGGTTGGTTTTTATGTATAAATCCCTCCTTGGGCTGGGTCCTTCTTATCTGTGTACGTACATGTGTCAAAAGCCAAATCAATATTGCCTGCGCTCTCACAGTATTCTACAGATGTTGGTCCCCAGAGTTAGAACAGAATTAGGCAAAAAAGCTGGTTACCATTGGGGAATTTAGGTCAATTTTAAAAGATTGGGAGAATTGTATAGAATCGTTTTATCAGATTGTTCTGTATTTTATGCATTACAATATATAGATATAGATGTATACACGTACTGTTTCAGTCCCAATTATAGTGTACTTGAAATAAGCCAGTTGTTTTTATGTAGTGTATTAATTAACTGTGGAAAACAGTTGGAACTTTTGAAGCATTTTGGGGAAGTAAAAAATATTGTTCTTGATTCACTGGTAACATTGGAACGCTGCTTTATCCTAATTAAACCCCTCCAAAACTGAAACTTTGGCAATGGCAAGAGCTTTATTATTTGGCTTGAATGGTGTGCGTAATTAAATTCTCCCTATAGCAGTAACTAACCAAGCACAAACCCATTACTCAGTCTGCAAATGGAAAGAAAAACAAAATTGTGCCGGCAGGAAGATACGGTACTCCATCACATAAAAGCACACGCTGGGTTGCCAGTTAAATGTGACACTTTTCAGTCAACGTAATGGGTTTCTCAGGTTTCATACATGTATCTCTCACAGAAGATTGATGTAGTTTGCATTCAGGGTGCGGGTGCCTGTAACGGTACAGAATTACAACAAGCTGGAGCCAGAGAGTGTCTCACTTGAGGGTTAACCAGCGGGGATTCGTCTCTCCCAGGCTCGGCATCTCCGGGCCCAATCTTTCATGGACGTCACACAGTCTTAGGTTCCCCACGGTGAGCTCTCATACCGCTGAGGCACTGGGGATGCTATCAGGCCTCGGCACACTGCAGCTGCCAAACATTACTGGCACAGACACCGGTTGCCTTTCGCGAGGGCTTTCATTTGTCAGTTTCCACTTGTTAAGTACAGGTGACTGTCCCTACACGTGTCTGGCTGTTTCTGGCCTGGATAAACTGCGATATGTCAAGTGATTTGAGTGTTTGTTCCAAAGGACATACTCAGGAAATGCAAGAGCTCGGGATTATGTCCTCATATTGATATTCCTGGTGATCATGTGGGCAGTATTCTGTTTCCTATCCATGCTTAAACAAGAAAACTGTTGTGCCTCTGAGTAACAGTCTAATTCTGATTAATATCGCTGGCTTAATGAACCAGGCTAATATATTATACTCTAGACTGAGGTGTTTTCTCCAAGGGAGTTTGTGAGCAGTCAGTGTCCTCACAGCCGGCTCTACCAAGAACTCCAGGGCTAAACATGGCATTACTGTGTGAGGGGGCCGTCTGATATTCAGATATTCCTGTGATTTAGGTGCCATCTTAATATCCTCTATGAGGGTTATTAACTGGGCCTCTCTGGAGCGTGATTAACCTAATTTGCAGTGAAATAGGCTGTGTTGCTTCTCTGAGATCCTATCCTCTGGAGATTTGTGTGTTTGTGTGTGTGTGTGTGTGTGTGTGTGTGTGTGTGTGTGTGTGGTAAAACACCCTGTGCTCAGCAGTCTGTTAAATCCAGAAGGACCAGAACAGGTTTACCCTCAGAAATAGCGTAAGGGACAAAACAGACATGGATGCTGGTTCATCTGATGGTGAGACAGCGAAGAGAGCAGGACAAGAGAAGAAGAGAGGACAGGAGTGAGCCATATGTGACTTGTTATTGACTGGTAAAGCAATTAGTAGGGAAAGGGCCATAAGCAGAATTGAACCATAACTGCCCATGTAAAATTAATTTCCCCAAAATAATACATGCTGCACAGTGGATGCTTGAAACGAGGACTGGAACTAATTAAACTGAAATACTCTGTGGGTCAAATATGCCAAATATTAAGTGGCATTGTAAGTATTTTATACATATAATATACATCTATATATTTATAAGCTATTTTTAGGGGAGAAATGACCAAACACAGCTGGAGAAAGGGTTAAAAGTAGGAGGACTCCACTAAACCGTACAAAACAGATTGTTGGTCAGAGGTGGATTAATAGTTTCTTAAGGTGGGTTTTTATTCAGGTATAAGTGAGTGGCAGCTCAAGAAGTTGGTCAAACTTTAATGATGATCATCAAATAAACACTTAATTAAGGCCATGCATCTCGCTGTAATTTGCTCAGTTTACTTTGAACTGTTTTCTAGGAGCTAACGATGACACTTCTCACTTCAACTTCCCACCATAGTGCCAGCAGCCCTTAACCTGAGTGGGTTTAATGACCAGCATGTCCAGTTTGGGCTACGCGAGAAAGCGCGTGCTTCTATTGCAATGAAGCACATCCATCCCACAGAGTGAAGGAACTCACAGCACAGAGCTCATACTTGATTCATGTAGTGAGCTTTCGCTGGATCAATACTGCCTCTACAAAGGATCAGATTTATCCGTCATGGCCCTTCCCACTAACTGGCTGTCTCGAGGCGCGGGGGGCATCTCTCTGCGGGCCACTTTCCACTATAATACTTCATAAATGAACAAAAGAAAGTGCCCCCCCACCCCCTGTATATGATTCCCAGATACTTGGCGGTAATTGATGTGGACTGAGGCTCAGGCTAAAATAAAAACTTTGATAGTGAGTAGCTGAGTTGATTGGAGCGTTGTCCTTTTTGTCTCATTGTCTTATTTTTTCCCCCCCTTTTCACCCTATTCCCATGCTCTCCACAACCCTGCTTGTCTTTCTGAGCATGTGGGTCATGTACGCTGTGCAGTGGGAGTAATTAATGGGGTGATGCAACACCCTTGAATGTTGCATCTTAGACCCCTATGAAACCACACGCACTCCACCCACCCAACCCAACCCCACTTTTTTCCTCCATGAATTATGTCCCGACCTACATGCAGTGCAACAATGTTTCTTAAACTACAACCATAGTAGCAGCTGCAGCAGCTCAGCCTCACAGGCAGGGATGGAGTCCGCTTGTGTGTGTGTGTCTGTACCAAAACATGTGGAAGATTTCATAGAATATTTGCCTCCCAGAGGCCTGCTGCACAGAAGCGATCCATAAATCTCCGGAACTCTTTGGAGAGCCAACTGTGGTATTTATCTCCCTAATACAGGATATCTAGCGAGGAGAGCTTAACTCCTACACCTCAGAGCCTGCATTTTTCAAAGCTACACAGCCACATCCTCGCTGATATTCTGAAAAGCACAACAAACGTGCAGAGATAATTCCAAACAGTGCATTTTGATTAATGATGCAAAGATGTGATGAGGTAAAATTTATTATAGAAGTCCAATGTAACATAGCGACTGTATAGCAGCATGCTTATCTGAAAGGAAAGGTCAAAACAGAAGATGGTTTATCATTACAGATGATTCTCACCATTCCTCCACCAATGGTTTTGACCCCTGGAGAAGTCACTCAGTTGGTTTACATGTTCAAAGTGTCCTGGATAATAGCTCATGTTGTAATAAAGGTTAAATCAGACGCTGCGCTGCTCGTGGATAGACTTACTTACTGATGCCTTACACCTCTCCCGGGGTATAGGCCGTCGACAAGGATAGAAGTAAATCCTAAATGTTGAAATTTGATTTCTCAGTCAAAATCAGACTTTAAAAGGGTTATTGTAGAAGGGATAATGGTTGTATAAGCCAGCCTCAAGCAGACGTGCGGGGGATTGCAATTCTCTCTTGAAAGATCATGTCTGGCTGCAGAAAGGTCAATAATCGGAAATTTCAAACGCAATTCTCGACATGATGATGGCCTGTGGCAATTTTGTAAGACTGGGCTGTATGTTCCTTTTGGCTGAACCAATTTGTTAGTAAAACATAAAGGACATAAAACATTTGCGTAATGTTTATGTTCCAAACTAAGCTGCTTTGTCAGCCTTAGTGTGAATTTGTTCCTTGAAAAGTCAGTCTAGTCAACAATCTGTGTCCAGAGTCTGGTAATCATATACACAGGTTTGTTGCCATTCAGAAATCAGTATAAAAGTCATCATCCGTAGTTTGGAGCTGAATATCTTGGCACCACTCCGGCTCCCTCGTCCAGTTTTGTAAGGATGGCTGAGCACGAGCAAAGACAATGGAAATAAATTAATGTGTTTATTACCTCCGCCAGTGAGGTTATGTTTTCAGCCTTGTCTGTTTGTTTGTTTGTTTGTTTGTTTGTTTGTTGGTTTGTCACTGTTGGTTGTTTGTATTTGTGTGACACAAAAAGTACTGAACATATTTCCACGAAACTTGGATCTCAGCCCAGAACAGACCCCACTAACTTCTGGTGGGGCTCTAGAAAAAAGGAGGGTCCAGGAATTCTTTCTCACTTTCCTCAAATTTGCGTTTTTTGTTCGTTTTTGTAACTTCCTCCGGGAATAATACATGAATCTTGATATCTACAATAATATATGGTATGTGGATCCTTGATCTGGTGAGCTTTAATTATAAGAAGTTATGGGTGTTTTGAAATTTAGATCGATACAGGGCTATCAAGTGTGATATTGGATTAAGCTTGATTCAATTAAAGGTGACTGTTGGGCTTTGGCGGAGGTATGCGCTCTACTGACTGCCATTCTAGTTTTAGGTATGTTTCATTCAAAGTACAACTATGTTTTGAAATGAGCAAGTATCCACACAAGTATAAAAACTACATAATGTATAAAAAAGTGTTATTTTGATGCGTCAACATGCATGGATAATTGTTTTATAATTGCACTGCCCTGTGAACTGGAATGTAATCGTGATGAGCCTAGAGATTCCCTTAGTGACATGTCTGTGTCTCTTGTCCTTTGTAGCAGATCACTGGGAGATGAGAGCGGGGGTTGTGACCACCTGTCCTGTCTCAATGGCTATCACACTCAGTTGATATCAGTTGCATGTCGCTGAGTTGGAGCAGGATCTGGGAGGATTTAGCCACCATAATCAACAAATTAGAAACAACATAGTGGGAATAAGCAATTTGGTCCCTGTGTATCTTGGCAATAGAGCTTGCCACCACAGAGCCATTCGCGTGTGTGTGTGCATTTGTGTGTGTGTGTGTGTGTGTGTGTGTGTGTGTGTGTGTGTGTGTGTGTGAGCATGCTGGGTTATATTTGCCCTGTCGCTTAGTCTGAGAGCTTGAGCACACAGCCCTCTTCAGTTCAACAAAGGCATGATTGCATATTCAACAGGCTGCAAATAGAGACTCAGAGGTATTACTGCTCTCCTTTTAGTGGATGGGGGATGAACCCCCTCTGCTGTACTGCATGAAGCACACCATGCTACCACAACTGCAGTGTAAATTACAACCAACAACGAGGGGAAAAAAATCTTGTTTGCATGAGTATCTGGTGTGTGTTTATGTGAGTGTCTACAAGCAGCACTTCAGTGTTGTTCATGAAGCCATAAGTCACTTAAAAACATTGAAATCAAGATGTTTTTGCCATGCGCACCATAAAGATGAACAGGGCTGGGTTTATAAATTACAATTTGATTCAATCTTCATTTATATGATCCGATATTGATTCACAAAACCCAGAGATTGAGATTTTAATATTTCAATATTCTCATAGATGCATCTCACGGGTCCGAATTTCACAGCAGCTGAGCGCCAAATGCCGGTAGATATTCTGTTTGGAGAAAACGCAAAATCTCTGATGGTAGCTGACACATTGATGGCTAAATGTTTGTACCAAAAACAGTCATGTAACTTAAAACTATGCTGACAGGCTTGACCATGTTCTGATGCGTCTGTCCTCTGCTGTCTTCTTGCAGCACAGGGACAGAGACTTCTTTTGTGCTCTTTCACTGCACCATTTATAATAGCTGGACACATAGATTTTAACCACAAAGATCCAAACCATTTAATTCAATTATAAAGTGAACATTTGAATATGTTTGATAATGCAACAGGTACAGCATCAGCTCTCCCAGAATCTGTTTCATATCCAAGCAAAATTGGTATTGCAACTGAAATCTTAACAAATTGATATTGAAATTGATATTCAAATTAAATCGAACTGGACATCCAATTTAATCAGGACCTTGTGAATCAGAATGAAATCGGTTTGGAAAATCAGTGCCGATAAAAATGAGAAAATGAGTCTTTGGCGATCAGGCCTCATCAACACTGATGGTGATGTTGATCGGATGAAGAAAATGTCTGAGGATCTGGCTGTGATGATGAGTGGACTCAACTGAGCTCAACTGGGCACTCGATGTGATGAACTGGAAGTGAATTTGGTAGTGGAGGAGGGTTGCAACGATTTTGCACTTGAATGACGCTGACAGCAGCAGGGAGGAGGACAGATTCAAAGTTTGACTGCAGTGACATGATTGGCTGACTGAAACCGTGGCTGGAGAGAAAGAGTAAATACTCATCGTCAGCTGATTATGAAGAAGCAGGGAGAGAGAGAGAGAGAGAGAGAGAGAGAGAGAGACTTGTGAATGAATGAGCATAAAGAAAGTTGTCCTGATTGAATTTATGCTGAGCTTCATTATGATAACAGGATCTTGATATCAGATTGATATCAGAACCTGTTATGAGCTGAGTGACACTGTTGAAGTATTTATCTCTACAGACCCTGATCTTAAGATATTTAAATGTATTTAACTGTGAATAAAATCAGACTTAGTCCTTATAGTAATGCATGAGTTCAGTAAATGTAAGTAAATCAATTGGTCTATAATAACCCCTTTAACTATATTGTACCAGGTATATAATCTATTCAGACGTATCGTTACATTCTCCTACAATGAACACATATCCTCATAGTAAATAGCCAAATAGCATGAGTTCCCCATAGCATAATCTTAAAGTCCTCTGTAGTTATTCAAAAGTATGACTGGTTATTTTCAAAAATGTATCAACAATCTCCATGAAAAGACCAAATGAAACAATTCATTTGTCCTAATAACAAGCCTGATAAAGCCTATTCCTGCTATTTTGCCGTATCTGTGCCTTTTTTGTCCAAAAACTATTAAAAATACATCAGTAAGCATCAGCGTTGCTACTGACCTTTTTCCTCATTAACATGAAAAATGGGCACTGCAGTTAAGTTTGAGTCAGTCGTGCACACAGCATCTTGTTGCTGTAAGTACTCACTAGTGTATCAAATGTGCATCAATCCACATCTGAAAAATGGTTCCCAACAAATTTTCTTTTTTCTGCTGATTGACTAACATTTGCTTAAAATTAGAGTGCCCAGCTGTTTTGGGAAATAAAGTAACCTGCTTAAAACAACAAACTACTCAACATGAGAGCAGTAAGAGTGAACCGTAACAATACAGTTTAGACCGGAAAACCAAAACAATGAGCTGAAACTCAAATATATAAATCTCTGTTGAGTTGATCCAGCCCAGTCACCAGAAAAAAATGTTTGCTTTTTACGTTTCTGCAAACTACAGTTCACATATATATGTGTATTGACATTTCTACAGTATGTGTCATATCATGTTCACATTACATGTTTATGACCTGTCTTTCATTTTGGGAGGTGGAGGGGATGGTGGTTGGGGTTAAAGGCGAGAGGGCTGTCAAGCCAGTGACCAGAGTTCATAACTGTGTTTCAACATTTGTAGGTGTGAAACCCCTGGATATTTTTGACAAGGGACTATGGCGTTACAACATTTGTAAACATGAATAGATACTTTTAAGACCGAACAAAGTTGTTTTTTGTGCCTAAACCTGACCAGACCATATGCACACTGTGTACAAGTTTCAGCTTATCTGTATTTTCCAGAAACATACATAGCCAATATTCATTCTGACGATTGGGTCGGTCAAGGGGAGCTGCAGATGCATGTGATCATTCTCAATTGGCTCCTTACTCCGTCATTTGATTCACTGTTATTGTAAAAATATCCATTATAAGTAACAATGGGATCATGATAACCATGTAATGTATTTTGACCCATGTATAGTGCTGCCAAAGTCACATCCGGTTCTGAAAGATATGCACACAAAACATGAGGTTTATCAGCCGTGAGGATCTAAAATCATTTCTAGTTTCCAGCCATCAGGACTTAAACTCCCAGAATCTGCCATCCTCCTGATCTCCCCTCAGAAATAAAAAAGGCCTTATCCCTGAAAAGTGCTCTGAACAAAAGGAGAAAGGAGAGTGAGAAAAAGTGCCAAGCAAAGGAAAAAAAATGAGCGGAACTGGATTAAAATAACAATAGAGCATTTTGCTAATGGTTCATTTTGAGCTGCTGCCACATTATGATACTGTCTGTGTGAGAATTATGGCGGATAAGAAAGGTGCTGATGTTTCTAGAGAAGTCCCAGCGCTGTACATGCTGTACCGTGTGGGAATGTTATTTGAAAGCACAAGTATGCTGACCGTCATCCTTTTCTCTCAAACACGTTCCCTTATTAACACACATTAGAGCTTGCAGACAATTTTGATGAATTAGACTTTTCTTCCCTTTAGTGGAGAATTTACCTTAGAGTCTGAGAGAATGTGAAGCACCACTTCAAAAATGTGCTAAAGTTTGCCTTCAGTGTCATAACTGATTCTATTGTGTCCAGGACTGTGGGCCGGGTGCCACTTAAAATGAGTTTTAAATGGAATAATGGAACACGCCATGTAGCCTCATAATTCATAAATATCTAATGTGCAGCACCATTCATCACGGCTGCAGAGAATTCCTTTCAGCATTTTGTATACCTTCTGACATTTTCAATTTGCTTTATCATTAACAGTTTATTGAGTTTATTGGACTGGAAAGGCAGCCCTGCCATATTTTTCATATGAATAACACATTTCCCTGAGAAGTTCAGCCTTTGTAATGGTCGTACATTTTCCTAAATGACAGTTGGGTGTTTCTTTCAAACTGTACGCATGATTACACTCCCTCGTGTGGATTTTATTTCCTTTTCCAAGTTGGTGATGATTCCAGTCAATTTAAGCATTGTCTCTGGAGAGACACTCGAGATTACACTGCGCTGTGGCTCCGATCTTCTTGTCAGGTTGTAGTGATCGATGTATCAGAGTGTGGAAGGGTAATGAGGTGAGATCAGGATGAATTCATGTGATACTGTGGCATTGGTAAACACTGCTGTCCGCCATGAGTAACTGATGTAACACAGATACTAAAGTGCTAATCACTTTGATCTGCGCACTTTCTGTAGTGCAAAACAGTCATGATCCCACAGCTTTATCATTAGCAGTATACAAGCACATCATATTTACATGGCATTTATTATGCAAATCATAATAAATCATGCAAATCTTCACAGTTAAAGGAAAAAATATGAAAATTTGACCTAAAATATTCCATAGTAAGTCATAATTATAAGTGGAAGCTATGATAAAAAAAATAAAAGTCATGAGATAAAAAGTCTAAATCATTATATATATGTGTGTGTAAAGATGCGGGTGGTGTATGTATGCAGAAGTGCAGGTGTCTGTGTAGTTATATACACACAGTCTGTGCTTATAGGAACATGTTTGTGACCCCTATCTGTGCTTCTCGAATGCCACAGCCCTCTCCGGCGTACACCAGGGGTACCAACAACCGGACACTGGACTTCTGTCTTTGGCTTTTAATTGACAGGCACTTTCTCACTGTGTGTTCACACAAAAGGAACTAGTTATCGAATAAAGGAACACGAACTGATGTAAAGTGCATGAAGGACACAGAGGCGGACTCATATGGGGCAGCTCCGGGGTTTGACTCCCTCCCTTTGGCTGTAAGAGCGGCAACAAAGTGACTCATTGCCCTAACCTTTCATTTTATTGTTTTATTCATTTATTTATTTTTATTTTTCAGTTTAAGTCTGTGCTTACTTATTTTATATTCTGTAAATGTTAATATGTATAAAACAATTAAAAATAAAGTAAAAATAAATAAATTCAAAATTATGAGATAAATCTCTTATAATTACAACTTTTGTATCTCATAATTTAGCCATTTTTAATCTTGTAATTACGACTTTCCCTAATTGTGTGGGGTAAAGCAGACACTTGGGCTGGGGACTTGTGGGACATTTAGATTACAGACCAAAAGCGAGGCACTTACGTTGCACGGTGCTTGCACAGTGCAAAAAACTCTCCAAACTCACCAGAGAAAATGGGCTTCCATACACATCTTACAGCAGCAGCTCACCTTATTGCCTTTAGGACCAGCTTTGGCACACACTTGCTCCATTATTTTGTATGCAGTATGTGGTGGGTTTGACCTACTCGTAGCGCTAGATGAAAGGTCAAATGATCAGCAATGTCGACAGGATTTCTACCGTGGAAACTTTTAATGTCTGCACCAAATTTCATGACAACCCAAACAACGGTAGGAGATAGAAATTCAGATGCAGCAGGCAGGTGTGTTACAGAAAGGCTTTGAGTTATCTGAGAACATTAGCAAAGCAACATTATCTTTGTAGATTACAGTGAAGGTTTTGGCAGATGTCAGTTCACTCGATAAACAGACAAGAGGATGACAGGTTATAAAACTTGAAAATAGCTGATAAAAAAGTCATATCCGTAATGTTTTTATGCTATAAATAATCCGTCAAGGTCTCAGAGTTTCCTTCTTTGAATAATGCAGAGCTTTCTTGTCCCCAGCCATGGTTTCATTAGTTTGTTGTCCCTCGTGGGTGTAGAAAACAATGTAAAAAGAGCAGGAACACCTAGAGACAGGTGTATTAAAGGTAGCAGAATGGTCAGGGAGCGTGTGAGTAAGTGGGTTTCTGGAGCTTGTGAGTTGAAGCTCCCACATACACCGTCTCTTCCCTTGAGAGTTTTTTGCACTGTGCAAGCACCGTGCAACGTAAGTGCCTCGCTTTTGGTCTGTAATCTAAATGTCCCACAAGTCCCCAGCCCAAGTGTCTGCTTTACCCCACACATGCACAGAAATAAGCCCTAATATATGAATAAATCCAGTTTGTGACAAAAACGAAGGAATTTATTGTCACGCAATTAAAGCCTCACGTGTATTTCCAAACAATGAATAACTTGACACACTATGATATTCACACAGCTACAGTTCAGTCCACATAAAAACAGTAACATTATTTTGAAGGATTTTCCTCTCTGATGCAGCTAAAATGTATGTTTATATGTTGTAAACGCACTCTAGTTTACATCATGTTTATGATTAGATTATTGTAAAGTTGTGTTACTGTGTTTTTATTCCAGTGATCTTACTTGACATTCTGATTTATAAAAAAAGAAAAAGGACATGATGATCCATGTGAATTTTGTTCAAAGGTGAATAATGTATGGATTTTCAATGGAATTAATAAAAAATAACTTAAATTAACAACAGAATTTGAAGAATAAACAGTTTGGACGTTATGACGTCTATGATTTGTGTTGCGGAGATGTCTACTGAAGTTAGCATGCTAACCAGTTAGCCCCAGTCAGTCCCAGTCCAAAGCTCCTGTGCTAGCGGTGTAAACACCAACACCTCCCCGGTGCGTGAAAAAACTGTGAGATTTGACTCTTTGACTCTCAAATTGCAGATATTTAAAGGTTGTAACTCTTCGCCAAACTCAGTCAATGGACTTATTACACAAGTTACTCACCACGTCCCAACAGTGTCGAACAGTGTTCATTAAAAGCTCAAGACAACACATGGTCCACAAGCTTTGTGGTTGTCTAGTAAGCAAAAACTAAACACTTGCTAACAACACCATCTCTATTGGCTATTGTCTGACGATGATCATGGTGTCTGGGGGCAGTGGCCAATGTTGGCTTCCAGCGTAGCCTGCATTCATATGCAGAATCTGTTTATAGAGATTACCAACAACATGACATTTTCAAATATTGAGCCACAGTCTGTTCTCCCTGCTGCCATCCGGCAAAAGATACAGCAGTATCCGCTGCCATGTCAGCAGACTGAAGGGACTACAACTTGGATTTGGTTGTACAGCCCTGTGTTGTAGAATGACAATTAAATGAACCTCGAAAACTTTAATATTTCATAGCATTCTGCACATGGCAACAATGTCGTTCCACTTTGCACACAGGTCACCCATTACACCAGCCGCCTCTACTGACAGTGCAATTTCAATGCAATAATTTGATCCTCAAAACACACAGTAGATGTGGGTGCAAACACCTGTTTGAACGCTCATCTGACGCTGACTTTGCTGTTTGATATGCCAGTGGCTGAAGACTGAATAATATCACACTGCGCCCACCTCATTTTAATGGTGTGGGTAACATTTGGGTCACGGCTAAGGACTGGGGTAGACATCTGAGCACCCTTCTGCTCTCTTAAACCTTAGGTTGCAGCTCCATACCTTCCTCCGTTGAAGTGGACACACCAAAAGTGTAAAATGGCACCATTGTGACAACCCTCAGTCCAACACAGTCCTTGTGATTCCCGCTGAGTGAATCTGTCAGTCACTCTGAAAGCTTAAAAGAAGCAAAAGGTTTTGAAGAGAAGTCTCTCTTGGAACGAACACGCATACAACTTGTACTCTTTTTCACTCTTCAGCGGGGGATTACAACCCCACTCATTCTGTAGGGGAATCTAGATCTACAGAAAGAGGACTTGGAAGTAAGATGAAGTAAGAAAACCTGCCAAGTGAAATAAGATAAAGCACATGACTTATACTTGTGTTACAGTACAGTTTATCATAAATGCTTTACTTTTGTTTGTGTGTAAAGCAGTGCATCACGTTGACTCTGTAATAAATCACCAAAAACGCTGGCCGTTGTGGGAATTTTGATGTGTAATGACTTTTCTTTCACTGTTTGTCTTTTACAAAGAGAGCAGTAGTTAAGTTCAATTGTTTTCGAGCTTCCCTACTTGAGGCTGTCTCAGCTTTACACTACATCTCTGCTGACCTCCTCTTGAAAACAGTGATTATTCTGGGTCAGACGCTCTTAAAGCTACACGCTGGAATTAATGGAACTGGGAAGGGCAGAGAAGGACTGTTATCGTGCCCTCATTTTCTCAATGCGCTGCGGTTGAGGCAAAAGCAAACTGTTTTCCCTCACTAATCCCAGAGGGGTCGGAGTCATTTCCATATGATTTGAATTTATGTTTTCTATAAGAAAGCAAGGCAATTACCAGTATATTAACGAGCATTTCCAATAAGTGAGAGTGATGATAATATTTACTGTGCGTCTGCGTTGCGGTTCATGTTTCTTTTTCACAGGTCAGGTTAGTCTTTGGGGAGATTAAGCAACGTTTTCTGCTCCCTAAGGCTTCATGCACTTTTGATTTCACTGTGATGCTAACACAAGTTGAACCCTCGTCCATTATTGAAAGCTTAGGTCTGTTATCACAGGGTGACAGCGCGTGATGTCATTTATGTACTGTACATTCATCAGTGTCAGCTGACCAAGCAGTGGTCTGTGAAGCAGAAGATGGATGTGTTTCCTGGACAGTGGAGAGGAGCACTTACTGTAGACGTGGAGAGTTCACTTAGACGTGGACTATATTTTCTGGGCTCAGCCTTAATATCATGTCAGCAAACCTTCCTGATGCAGCAAATCAACAACACCACTCCATTGCCATAGCTACAGGTAGAGTGTTTGATTGAACTGCGCTAAAATACAATGTCATAGTGGGAATATCATCTTGAATATCCTTGGAAGCCAAGTTGCAATGATATAAGGACACACGTTGTGCTGGGACTTGGTGCTCACAAAGGTTTCAACTTAGATAGATAATGATCTGTTAGAATGTATCAAGTAAACCCAGGAACATGTTTAACTACTTCAGATGGGTTGATAAAAGATACTTATAACACTTTGCTCGGACCAACTACCTCGCACCTTTAAGCATTATTCAAACATTTGATAAAGTCTTTTAAACACATAGAAAGACTCAAAATGAGATGACGTTGAGTTAGTGAAGCTACTGAAACTGATGTCAGGAACCCAGCTCACTATTATATTTGACTTTGCCAACATGTTCTCACTTCCAGCTCGTCAAATATGGCAGCTTGGTTGGTGGCCCTAATCCTCAAACTGTGATGCTCTAAGCTTTGTAAGGTTTAAGCTTAGAAAGGACTTGGTTAGGTTCAGGAAAACGTCCTACTTTGCGTTAAAATAATGTTCAGTCATGTCAGTTATCTTACTTACACAACATAACTAAAAATCAAATCAGCATTGACACTTGGCCACACATGGGACAGGAATCCCGGTCTCCTGGGGGAACGTCCTGTGTATGATCACCCCAACCACCCCAGACTTCGACTTTCCTCTGTTTATACTACTATGCTAGGGTAAGCTTCCAGAAATGATGCAAGACTGGTTACTGCAGGAGTGTAGGGCAACTGACCAGGGGGCAACTGACCAGGCTGCTGTATACAGTAACCCCCCCCCCTTTCTCTCTCTCACTCGAGGGACCATTGTTGTAATTTGATGAAGCAGTCAACTGCAGCTTGCTTTGCCAGTGGGGTCCAATCTGCACTCCTGTGTGTGCTGCCCTCACAGTGAGCCATCTGAAAGGAGAAGTGTCCTTGTTCCATGGCCTGGATGTTATCAGAGAATTTTTTTTTACCCCCCAGAGGGGCAAGACTGCCACACAGCTCCTTCCCTGTTCTCTCTTTTCTTCCTCCATCTCTGTCGCTCTCTTAGGGTAATGCAAATGCATAGTCCAATCCCCCCCCCCCCATCTCTATTTTAAGAGTCTTCTCCCCAGTGTGAACGGGCTGTGCTCGGGGCTGGCAGAATCAGGGAAGGTGGGATGAATGGAAACATTGTATGAGCTCTCACCAGTTTCCCTCTGTCTTTAGTGTACTATTAATCCATAATCCTTTAAAGTTGTTCAATCTAGCAGCATAGCTGCTGCAGCTGCTTAATAGTATGCCTCATGATTTTTAAAAGAAGACATAACCAACCCACACGCCTGGAGGCTTTAGAGGAAAGCTATGACAATGTCATGTTTTGGGCTATAAATAACATCTAATGCAGTGATCCACATGGGCACCGAATGCCAGGATGATTTTTTCCAACTTGAAACATATCTGATTGTGCAGACGCTTTCAAAGACAAGATGAACATCATACAGTATTCCTACAGATCTCCCCCTATAGTGTATGTATGGCATATGGTGTTCCTCTGAAAAGCTGCTTGATAGATATAAAATATTCATTCACTGACTGATACTTACCAGATATGAAGTCTCAACACTGTGATAATAATCATAACAGGGTTAGGATAATTTGTGTAGGATCGTGAATGAGAAGTCTGCTTTGTCTCATATGAAACATGGCCTAGAAACATTTTGTAATGTTAAATTAAACTAGGTTTGTTCAGCGAGAGAGCAGGAATCATCCTTTATTGGGTATATTAAATATAAGAAGTAAACCTACATTGAAACCTGAACATGACCTTAAAGAAGACAATACCACCAGTATAAACATAGCCAGTGTCTGGGCGCTGGATGTGCTGACTAGATAATCCATATTGTGCTGAAACCAACAGTACAATCTGTTTCGCTCAGTTCAAGTGTTTGGTTAAGCCTAGAGGCGTCAGTATTTGAAAGTGGGTATGATACGAGAGATCAACACAAAAGCATGAATCACAGGTAGAGATGTTCCTTTATAGATTGTTCTTGAAAGGATTTGTCTTGAAACGTTGTAGACAGGAAAAACCTCCCCTTTCCTCAAAGAACAATATTGACATGACTGTCGGCAACTTACTGACGTGTATTTGATAAAGTATATCTTGACTGACAGCCGAATCTAAATACTACAGTTCAATTGCAGTATCATACACATTTAATTGTGTGGAAAACCTGTCATTTCATTGCGGTATTTGTTCTTTCCCAGTTGGTGATTTGATTTTTAACAGGGGGACGGCCCAATCTGTCACCCAACTCAATACTTTTCGTATATATTTCACTGGGCACCTATAACAGGCGGTATTCCACTCTTCCTTCGGCTATCTGCAGGTCACTGTTTTCAAATTCCCTGTTTCCATGTGAAACAACAACAAACTCCGAGCTAGCAATCTACACACTGACACGGCTAACCCTAATTTGGTTTCTCCAGTTACAAACCTCAACAAGCAGCTGTTTTCTTTGTTCTTTGTGGGATATAGCCATTTAAATTGCCTGGGATCGTGTAAAACAAGTTCCCCCAGGACTATTTTGCAGGCAGGGGGCACGGTCAATGCATTCAGGGTTTAGCACTGCCCACAATGATTGTAATGGGTTTAAAGAAATGCAAATGTAATGCAATTACAAATGTGTCTGCTACTTCAGCACCACAGACAGCGCCACAGATTTCCCAATACACAGCACAGTTAGGTTTCTGGTATTTTACAGCCATGGTTCGGGCCATAGAATCTAACTTGCTCAAACCTCAGTCAGATAAATGATCAATGAGTCAGGCAGACTAACACATTTAACTCAACAACCCCTCTGCCTCTGTTCCTGCACTCTCTCACTGTTAGATGTAGAAGGGGTTGGCGGGTCAACAAGGGGGGAGCATTTTGGTCATTTTGCTAACAAGTGGGATAGAGTGGGTATTTTTTCAATGGCAGGACATATACACAAGCAGGTTAAAACCAGATAAAGTTTACACCAGCCCTCCGTTGTGAATTGATCCCTTGACAAAAACACATCAGTTCTCTCATCAAGTGTAACTAAATAGGCATATAAGCATTTCTTCTTTTGCATAATTTATTCCCTGAATGAGGTAAAGCATTTTTCTAAACATACAGACAATTGGTTTCAGTCCTCAAATATATTACTCCACTTACAAACACCCCTGTTAGGATCAGATTAAGTAATTGATTAATGTTTAGTGTCTGTTTACCTCCTTGTGTCAGTTGAAAATGAATAACATTGTATTTACAGCTAAAGAGTACCTCATCTATGACTGTGGTCAGTCTGTTTCTGCCATAATCAGTGCCTGCAGAAGCATAAAATTGGCTGTGACGATGAAAACAAATCGGCTATACCGAGGCAAATCCTCAGTTACTATTCTGAGAGATTAGGCAGTAACATTTTGTAACCTATTTATTTCACATTTATTGTAAATCCTTTATTGCAAGAATTCACACACCACCAATCAAATGAAATGTCATAAAGAAAAAGTCAAGTGTGCTGCTGAGATGCAGTCGTGCTGTACGTGCTCACAAGGTCTCATTTTAACCTCTTGCTGTGTCTGTTTGGACCCACCAGAGAAAACCACCCACTGCAGCTCGAAACTTCGTGAACTGCAGCTGGTGAACCTTCTCCCCTGTGGATCTTGTTTTTTTCTCAAAGTGCCATTTTTAGAAGTGTGTGGGAGAGACATGGACACCATAGTTCAGTGTGTAAATGCTCTATCAATTGCTAGTGTTACCCTGAATAAAAACACTGGCTATTTTCTGTGCTCTGAAATTGTTAACACAGGAAAAAAAAACCCACTGAGAGGTTTAAAAAAAAGGCCCTAAAAAATCTACCTGGAAGAAAGAGTCCGCCATCACACCCAGGTTTTCAACAGAGGTGGAGTCACCTTCAACAAGGCGCCTTTCAATGGCTGCGCTGGCCAGAAAATGATGTGTACTCAGTGGCGGGCTGTCGAGACCATGCTGATAAAAGTCTATTGATGGCAGCCCAGGGACGCGGGGCGAGGGGAATGAAGAAGGCATGCCTTTTTCACCTCCCTCAGGTGGGAAGCCCATCTGCCGAGGTCTCACTTCTGCAAACTCCCAAGAAGTTCTAATTAAGACCTACTTCGCACAAGTGATCACAGTGCGAGGACGGCACGAGAAGTGGGCCAGGGATACAGTGCAGGAGACAATAATTAGGTGCAATATCTGATTAGCCGCAGAGATAATAGTTTTGTTTTACTGGGTCTGACATGACGCAAAGGATGAGTTCAAAGAGTCAGATAATCCTTCATTAGCCCCTTGTACTCTCATGACAATCATTTATATACACTATAAGGAAGGAATTTGGCTCTAAATTTGGGCTTTCTAATAGTCCCTTTGTGTAGTGCTACTTTAATGTATTCTTAACTGTTTTGCCACCCTTTGTTAAGCTTGACTTCCTATGATTACTAAAACATCGAGGCTCTGTGAAGCATTCTGAAAAGGCTTCAGAAGAGCCTTTAAAGTTGGCCTCATTCACAGAGACTATATCCTGCCCTTTGTTTCTTTGCTTATCCGTGCCCCACTGGCACATGGTTTGCAGAATTGCTGTGCATAATAGCCCACACAGCACTCAACTACTTTGATCTTTTCTGGGGGAAGAGCAGATTCATCAAGCACCGGGCACTGCTCGCCTTTTTTTTCAAGATGCTTGACATGTTGCAAGCCTCGAGTACGTGATGAGTTTCCTCTTTTGGAGATAAAATGGTGACTGTAACTGGCCAGGAATCGGTTACACACTGTCTGATTAGATCATACGTTACATTTAGATTATGCTGATTTGATCTGTCGTTACTGCTGCAAATGAGTATTGTACTGTGATGTAACCAAATACATTAGAAATATTATTAACAAAAACTGGAAAATAGGTGTGACAAAATAACGCCCTGAGCTCCCCTTAGTAGCGTTACTGGAGCATGCTCTCTGAACATTAGCCCAAAACTGGTCACACCAGTCAGTGGACGGCTGGAAAAAAGAGAAGGCCATCAGACACCAAGGACTTTGAACAGAGACAGGAGTTACAAATGTCTACAACCACCTCGCCTGACTGTCTATGAGTTTGATTAGTCAATTCGTAGACAAAGAATCTGCAACATGATCGATGATTATTTAAAAAGCTTAAATGTCAAACATTCTCATTCAGTTGCAGCTTCTCAGTAGTGAGGATTTGCTGCTTTTCTATCTTTGGGTTGGTTGTAGGGGTGCCACGATTTCAATTTTAAATGGAAAATCGGTTGAAATGAGCTATCAATGTCGATCATCAAAATCAAAATCAGGATAGGGAATTCTCCAGGTATTTTTTTTCTACATCCTAAGAAAACAAAACAAAACAAAAAAAACACTTGTAGCCTGCAGCTGCACTTCTGGACATTCACTCTGTGTGCATGAAGCTGATCAATTGACTGTCACAGGAGATAACTCCAACAGTGGCTGGGACGTTGGGTTTATATTCTTTTTCAGAGATCCTTTATTGATTTGTTTTGGAAGAGAGTTTACTCAGGAAAGATTTGAGAAACTGAACTCTGGAACAAACTGAATTTCAACCTTTTGTTGTTTAATGATTAATCTTAAAGGTGTCCACAGTCTGCTTCTGAAGCAAATTGTAGAAATGTAAACAAACGCAATGATTGATTGATTGGATGAATTACTTCGCGTGGCTCCTCCTTCAACAATGCAATGTGAGGTGTGGCCACCAACATGGCGGATGAGGAGCTTGTGGCAAATATTGCGCCAAAGCAATATTGCGTTTTAATGGTGCAAATGGAGAAATTAATGGGCAATTACGGGTATGACTATAGTCTACAAGCAGGGCATTTCCAAATTGACAAACAAAACAAAAAAGATGCAGGCTGCGTGACATTTTACAGACCAAAGGATTAATCGAGGAAAATAGTAAGCAGAGTAACCTTTAATAAAAGTAATTGCTTGTTGTGGCACTAAATTATATTCAGCATTAGCACAAAACATTCATTATTACCAGCAGGGCTTTGGTAAACAAACACACAAACTCAGTTTGTGTGTTCGTCTGCATGCATGGTCAGCCGTCCTGGATGTAGGTCTATATAGAAAACAAAACAGTGGTGCCTCTACATGCATGACTTTGCTTAAATTAGCATTTAGCACATATAAAGGTTAGCCAGCTTTGCATCATATCACTGCTGACTTCATGCATAAACATGGTGTGAGTCATACAGCAGAG
Source organism: Pagrus major (assembly GCF_040436345.1). Classification (NCBI taxonomy): domain Eukaryota; kingdom Metazoa; phylum Chordata; class Actinopteri; order Spariformes; family Sparidae; genus Pagrus; species Pagrus major. The sequence continues at coordinate 24,589,458 of NC_133221.1, read as the reverse complement.
TTAGTACACAAAGGATACAGCGGTATTAGTACCAAATGAAATATAAAAAACAGTGTTGACTGTGCACGATGAGTAAGATGATGAATAAGACTCGGGTCATCATGGGTAAGCTAAGCTAAGTCGTAACTCTTTGACCCGGCCTGATTTTACACCATGCCCCAATTCATGCTGACAAATCTAACATTTACACGAGGCCAGCTCTCCTCTGACTGCGCTCTGTAGACGAGCCTGTTGCTGCCACTCAGAGGTACATTCAAATCAGTTTCACCATCTCCATATGAAGCCCTTGAGCGGATGCTACATATGAAGCAGAGGGAGGTGAAATGTAATTACTCAATCTAGAGTGCTGTAGTCATTGTGCTGCAGAGAGCGAGAACCCTCAAAGGCTGCTATGGCTCAATTCACAGATCATGAAAGAGTGAAAAAAACACAATAGGCTGGAAACCCCAGCAATCATTAAACAGTGCGAACCGCAGCAGTGCACTTCACATGTCAACAATCCGACATGAGGGATGTAGACAACATCCTCTTATGCAAAGCAACCTGTATCTTCAAGGCATAGCAGTCTGTATGAATGGCCTTTTTTATTAACCGCTCTCACCCCCTTTGCTCAAGCATTTGATTCAGGATTATGCTGTGAATCTTTTGCGCAGACTTCAAAGGCTACTCTCCATTCATTCAGGTCTTTTGATGGCATTATGTTGGTTCTGTGAGGTTTCCAGTTTCAAGGGCAGGTAAATGGTATTAAGTACTGTATGCAATTGATTACGCAGCCTAATGTTTTTCCCTGTTTGTGCAGCAGTGCAGCGTGGGTTTGAAAAGGAAAGTGACAGGAGCTCATAAAAATGTCCACTTTGGTTCCAGCATTAGCCAGACAGATGGTATGTGCTGTAAGTCTGCTGGCAGAGTCCACTTCTACTTTGTAAAGCTAATTCTTAAAGTTTCTTCATGTGCAAGCCTTTTCAGCTATCGGCATGTTGTAAACATAGACGCGGAATGTTATTTATTTATGACTAACGCTAAAACACAATCTAGCTCTGTAAATCAGAGCTTGAGTCATATGTCAATGATGTTTTTAATCAAACGGGAGACCCTAATTAAGTGCTGCTGCTGACTGTGGTTCTCAAGCATGAAGATCACGTGTTTAATTTGGAGTGGCTGTCAGGGCCTAATCCTAACTCCCACTCCTCCTCCTCCTCCTCCTCCTCCTCCCCATGACAGTGGCATTTGTGGGAAGCTGCAGAATAAGTTGGAAGTAGATTTACTGAATATAGTACAGCTTAAAACTGGCACCGAGGAGAGAGAGAGAGAGAAGTCAAGCTCAGTGAACCCTCCTCCAGCGCTTTTTCATTTTTTAGGCTGAGAAGCATAATCCAAATATATTGCTCTGAAATATCACATCTTACATGTACTGTTACATCACTGACTTTCTGTTGAAATTATACATTGCGACAGCTTGATGAAGTACAGCAGAGGTTGGGATCACGCACACCCAAGAGTTCCTCCCAGCTCTGGATATCTGTTATAATTGGACATGTGGCAGGCATCATGGTTGCTGGATCAATAGGTACGAGCAACAATGAAGCACAACAGCCGACATGGCGTACACAGAAAACACTGTGTTTGTGTCTGTCTGTGCGTATTTTGAGGGAAGAGGCTCGAGGAGTGTGTGTACGTGCGATGCACAGAGATTGTGTTTCTCCCGGTGTGTGTGTGTGAGCAGAAGCCCAGGCCGGCCCGCTTTCATCTGCTGTCTGTCAAGTCCTGGTTGAAATCATCATTCCAGCAAGTCTTAAGCTGACCTTCATACCCGAGTCCTCCAGGCCAACAGACACGCTAATTAACGGACCACTCCACAACTCCACAAAGTAATTTCATTCCCCATATGTCTGGCTCTAGAATGGACTTGGCATACTGAGATCCAGGACTTGAAACTGGCTGGATAATGCATATAAAGTAGCTTCCAGTCAACTTTAACCTCCCCCAGTCCTCCAATAGGCATGTTCACAGGAATGTGCCCGCCTCCTCCAGTGTAGCATTTCATCAGTTTTTCTGCTTAATGTGTTTTTCAATGGACATCAGTCAGCTGTATGCCCCACAGCAACTGCATGTACAACCACAATGCTTTGCGATGATGCGAGGCATTGACAGTACAGAATGAGGAGACGTCACAATCTCCACTAAAGGGATTTCCTGCCATATTGTTGAGGCTTAACTATATAGTGAAGTTCATAATGACGGCACGATAAGCATGTGCTCATAAAATAGGACACCAGACACACATTCCCACCAGAAAGCAATCTGGTATGTTGACGCTGTGAATACGGCACTTTATCTGCCATCTGTGCAGCACACTTCCAAATGATATTTCACAATGCGAGATGTCAAAGAATATTAGAGAGTTGTTCTTGAATAATGAAACTACAAGTCTGAGGAAATATTATTTGCAACCCATTTAATCTGTAGCGCGTGCTGTTCATGCTGAAATTATATCCATTGTAGTGTAGTGGTGTTTATAATTACACTTAGGGGCGTCAGGATTTTAATTCTGAATCGCAAATAATAAAAATAATTCGATCATTGTATTCAAAGGCAGTATTTTCAATAGGTGTACTGTGCAGGGTGGCCGGTAACATAGCTGGAAAAGGTTACTTGTGGGGGAAGAACTGAACTGAACTGATAACACTGCCAGAGATCCTTTATTGATTTGCCTGGGGGGAGGGTTTACTCAGGACAGCTTTGACAAACTGAACTTTGTAGCGAACTGAATTTCTATTTTTGTTGTTTATTGTTGAATCACTGAAGGTGAAGGATTTTTTTTTGTTGCCTATTTTTTGTTGAACTCTGGAATTTGTATTTTTGGAGAATATTATTTGAATTTATCTTACCATAACCTGCAAAATGCCACCAGGAGAAGGTCAAACTGTTGTTGTAAAATGGCCCTAGCTTCGAAAAGAGGAATTTGAGAATGTAAATGTGTTTGAGTTGTCAGGGTATAAAACCAACGACCTCAGCAAAAAAAATACTTTATACTCAAATTGTACTATTTGAAATAAGTCATAACATAATAGATATTTTATTATTAAGCAATTAGGAGTGATGGAGATACTTAATGGACATTAGGGGGCAAACCTTGGAGACCCAGTGTTAAGCTTACCATTACACTTAACAGGTGGACAGTGAAGGTTCCTTTAACTCCCTCTGGGCTAAACTTTATTTTATCTTTGGTTGGGTGTCAGCCAATCAACATCTAAACACATCAGCAGTGGGCTTGTATTGTGAGATGGATTATGAATAAGAAGAAATACATTCATAAAAGAAATGGGTGAAATGTTAAGTAAATGTGCTAGATTTTAAAAGATAGTTTTACAAATCTGTGTATAATTTAAACATATTTATGTCATTTGAATACACAATGTCACTAAATGATTGACATTTTATTGAAATATACACCATCTGGTTATATATAACCAGATGGTGTATATTACTTTCATACCCGTACATTTTAATTGCACAGTTATAATAATTGTTTAATTAAGATGTCTTAATAATTGATCACCTCAAACTATGTTATGCTAGTTAAATAACAAATAGCTAAACACAAATCAAGCCTTTAACAATTAGAGGGCACAGTACAGTAACCATAAAAAATAAAATATTAATTACAGACAAAAAGAGCTTATTAGAATATGGTAGGAGATGAATTGGAGGGTGTATTCACAGTATAGTAAATAGAAAAGAACAGTTTGATTGATGAGGTTTTATGGACTGAACCAGCTGTTACTTCATTGACAAACTAGCAGATTAGGTGACTTCATCAGAAGTCGGGCGCTACTGAGCATGCTCCGCTAGATTTGACACATTTGTTGTGTGAAAATGGAAGGCGAGTTTGTCCTGATTGTGCTACTAAATACGGTGTTGTTGCACTGCTAACTGTTGGGGGGGAAACGTGAAGATTTACCTTTATCAAGGCCTCTCTCTCTGATGTGTTCATGAGGTCATTGTATAGAATGTGTTCAGTAGTAATGTGGACTATTTCTTACGAGAACATGCTCAGATTTCTCTAGAAAATCAGTACCCAGCCCCAGCTCCATGTCTGTTGATACAACTGACTCAACTACCTGACATCACAGTAGTCACCTTTGACAAATCAGTGTTATTATGGGTTTTCCCTCTGGTTAGATAACCGTTCTATCGTTTATTACCGGCTGCCCTCAGGCTGCTCTTCCAGGCTGCTTTGAACTCTTCATCATTGCTGCGACCATGTTCAAGCCCAGCAGGGCTAAAAGCATGGTGCTCGACAAACATGGTCATTAAACACTTTACAGCCCTTTTTTTCTCTCCTTGCTCCAGATCATATTAGTCGTGATGAGTAACCCGTATTGATCAGATTCTGCTTTAATTTTGGCCCGCAGAGTCAAACTTGCCGCCTCTGTTGTGTTGATTGGGGACGTGCCAGGATCTCACGCTGAGGTCAGGGCCAAAACACTCACAGTACAAATTATTATCCATATTTTTAACTGTCAGTAATACACTGACCTTGTCTCCGCTCGTTCACGACCACATCAGTCACCATTTATGGCTCAATTAAAATGCCATTCTCGATTAGTGGTTTGCTGGTCCCTCACAACTCAAATAAAAGGTGTGGTGAATGAGAAAAACATCGTTCAGAGTCACTAAGCTCACTGAGCATCGCTTGAATTGTCTTGAAAAGTCCTGCTGTTTTCATACTAGAATGCTGGATTTAACATAACCACATGTGAGTGATGCGTTAAGTCATAATTCAACATATTTTTACTTGTCCAATATGTCGAATGATCCTAATCTACCTTTTACTGAGATCAGCCACCCTCCTGAGGGTACAAGCTAACATTACTGTCGGGCAGCTGCTTTGTACAAACTCCAGAATCACCGATTGGTTCCATTTTGTATCAGCAAAGAGAACAAGAATAGCTTGGTTTTCTGACAGGAAAACAGGCCGTGCAAAGGGTCAGACAGACTGAAACTCCGATTAAAATTGACATCTCTATTAAGCAGAGTCGACAAAAAATATGTTCAATCTATTGCAAGGCAGTTACAATCCATCAAATCTTGTGTTGTGAACATTAAAGTTTGACACACACAATAATGTAGATCTGCATCTGGGAAGAATCACTTCCCATCCATCACAGGCTCGAGCAATTCTCACATACCCACATCCCCAACGGAGGTCCAGTCCGTCCTGTCAGATGTCACCACAGTGGAGTTAGACTATAGCTGGAAACTTGTTGAAACATAAATCGGTGATAACGGAATTGACGGCCGTGTTTTTGTTGCCTCTGACAGCTGATGAACCCATTCACACTTTTCCATCCATCATCACCTCTGTGATGCCTCCAAAATGAGTCCGCCATGTGGGCCTAAATTGGCCAAGGACAGAAGAGATGAAAGATAGCCCCATAATGAGGTTTCTCCCTTAGGAATCAATGTGAAGCTTTGTCCCAGGGGCCACTGAAGGTTGTCTGTAAAATCACTCTACTGCGGGGTCCCGGCCTGAACGCCCAGCCTATCTATCACCTTGCCATCGTGTTGACGAGCAGAAGTGAGTTCTGTACAGTAACAAAGGACACTTCGGGACACACTTTGGTGTTGAATATATTAATGCAATAACCGTATGGGTGAGGATTTTCGCAGTATTCCTGTCATGCTGTGTCTTCCGCTGGCATTGCGTGTTACCTCCCTGATCATTGCACTGCATAATCAAATTGCCCTTTGGGAATCAGATGACTTTGTGTCTGGGGGAGATAATGCAGAATATGATGATCAGCTAAACCACGCCTGACCTTGTGTGTCGTTGCAATCATCCCTGGATTGATATGAATCTGTAACATCAAGGAGGATAAGTTCTTACTGCTTCTGACAGCTGAGAGCAAGGAGTGCAAATCCATAATCTTTCACATGTTTAACAACATTTACTTTGTGTCTGACCTTTATACTGTAATTCAAGAGGCGCTCTGCGAAGCTAATTATTATCGAAGCTTAATTGAGTAGGAGTGTAAGAAGTTGTGGAGTAGGAGTTTGCCGAGAGTGCAAATGGAGGGTGAATACAGATGTGAATCTTAACAATAGGCCACTCGCTTGGAGGCGGGAGACGGAGTTTACCTGATTTGTATGGTCTGAACATAAAATGAACTGTGTCTGAATCTAAAACGTTTTCTCTGTCTCCCTTCTCTGCAGTCCGTCTGCTTTGAGGCCAGGCAGCTGTGTGGGACACCGGGTGTGGATCCTGCTGGCCATGACCCACCTCACCCTGGACTTCTCCGTGTGCAGTCCCCTCAGTCAGGGCCTGGGGATCAAACTCACGCCCAAACCGGTGCCTCGTTCACGACCTCGCTGGCAGCCGCTCTGGGACACACCCAACAAGCTTCCGTGGAGAACAGTTAGCCCGTTGGCCCGCCGGCTCGTAAACCCTATCCCTCCACTCCAAGACAGCAGGGCAGGGCTTAAAGTCAAGGGTCAAAAGCATCGGAAGCCAGTGCATAAAGGACAAGCGGCGTGTAAGGAGTGCCGGTTGAGATACTCTCAAAAGGAGACAGGCGATCCTTTGGCTGTAATAGCCGAAGCTCCTGCAGCTTTATCCAGCGGGAGCAGAGGAGACACAGTGAGGCTGTTACTTCGAGCCAGGAGGCAGCTCAAATGGGACAGCTATGACAAGTCTCAGGAGGGCCGGACTACCACAGTGGCCGGATTTATCGACTGGGGACCCACAGGGACAGATAGCATAGACGACGACGGCAAACCGGAGACCAACATAACGCTGTCGACCCGGGTCTCAACTACCACAGTGGCCGCAACCACTAGCACTACAACCAGGCTCTCCCAAAGGACGTTCACTGTGGTGACCACACCAGAGCCCAAGAGGCTAAGCACCACCAAGGGCACTGTCAGCTTCGTGGAGACTGTCAAACCACCAAAGCCATATGGGGAGACACCAGGTGAGACACTGAATGTTTATCCGCTAAGTGTGAGCTGTGGGTAAGCTGAAAGAAAGTCACATTTTGTAGTGACTGTATTTCTTCAGCACAAAACAGATACGGTGCTGTGAAGATGTTCCTTGAAAGCCTGCAGTGTCTGTGCCTTAGTTTTATTCTGCACGTGGTCATTTTAACAAAACAATAGCTCAGTTCACCTTTAGCCAGAGATGATTAACAATTTATGATATCACTGCTAACAAACGGCAAACCTGCATTGCACAGAAATGAACAGCGTGGATTTAGAGTGGATTTAAAGAGAATCAGGATCGTTTTATGTTGTGCAAAGTTCATGAATTCTGTTTGTAATGTGATGAAGTATGCAAGGTAGTGTTAATATTAATTATAATTACATTAATTTAGCTCAAATGTGTAACAAATTCAGAAATGAGCTTTCAATATATGTATACCCACGACCCTTATAGATCCATAGAGCAATGTACACACAACACACAATGACAACAAGCAAAACAAATGACTGATTCAGAAATGTTCAGTTTTATACCCAAAGAAGCATCACGTGACTGGGTGCCATTGTGGACGTAGTCCTACAATTCAGGAAAATCTAGATGTAAGATGAACCTTGAATGCTCAACTTAATAATAACAGTATAAAGGGGCACACACACAGTGGCAGATTTCTCACCCACCACCAGCCCCATGATTTGATCACCAGTAGTGGTACCTCCTGATGGGTTCACATGTGGGAAGCCAGTGTGGGATCACATTCTCACAGTTACAGTATAGACTAAGAGACAGTTCAGACCGTGCATCCTGAGTGATCTGATCACAGTGGACAGCTTGAGGACACATTTGAGATCTGACCACTCAGACCACATTCGGAGGTGCTCCTGGCCACATCATGTTCTTGTAACAGTGTACACACGTGTCCTGGACCACATTGAAGGACCACCTCCTCAACTGACGTCCTCTGCAAAACAAGAAGAAGAAGCCACTACAGCAGGCAGAATGCCCGCTGTCTGATTTCCATGTGGTTCACTGTAACGTAAATTACATGTGTAGGCTCTCTTAAACTGTCTATACACTCTAAATCGCTTGGTTTTAAGAGTTATTTAGTGAGAAGAAACTTAACAGACTTTGCAAAATGGCTACAGCAAATTCTAAACCATTCATGCCTTCTTGTAAAGTCAACGTTAAATGCAATACATGAAGTCGTTTCTTTCCTTATAAAAAGTGTCAGTTGTCCCAGTACTGCTTCACCAGCCTGTCTGTTTCTGTATCTGAAGTGCGTCTTACCTCTGAACATATAGCAGTTAGCATTCAGACTAAAGTTATGAGAGAAGACAACATTTTATTGACAGCAAACATATCAAATTTTACAAATATGGTGAACTGTAACCAATAGGCAAGTGTTTTGATGCCCTTGGAGAAAGTCCCCAGACTCCATTAAAAAAACGCTCAATTTGTTTGAAATGCTGTCTTCAACAAATTCTTAACTATTTGGACCTACTTATTAATTCTTATTAATTTGGCAAACATTATACATGATGCGTGGAATTGGTGGAGTAAATTGCTATGAATAAATAAAATAAAAAACAAACAATAACCTGAACTTTTGTTCAAGACAAACTCTTTTCACCTTTGCTCAGTAATGTATGACTAATGATCCAGAGTAGTGATCTACCTTTCATTAATATGATATTACAGCTGGGGGAAATAGCTCGGCTCACAGTGAATGACCTTGACCAGACTGTGGCTCTCGTGCCTGAAGCACTGTACATGGGCATATGTGGTTTTTATGGACGGTCCTCTGTGCTGGAGACACACAAACCTCTCAGCCAGCCATATTAGATTTACCATTTCATTAAGTCCATGAGAAAACGGCGTTTTAAATGGACCATACAGGTAGTCATAAAACATAAGTCATGTTTAACAACTTATGAACAAGCACTATGCTAATTGAAGCTTTCCCATTTGGTGCATTAATATAAATGTCATAAAATTAGGCAGTAAGGGTGATCAATAGTCCCTGGCCACCTCCTACTCAATTACAATGAAAATGTCTTAAAACGCAGAGCCATGTGGAAATGTATGTACAGGAGAAGTGCTGCACTGTTTTAGCTCAATTACAAGGTCAGCTCACAAGAAAATATATTCTTGCTGTTTTAAGACTCAAGTGTTTTTAATCATTCACTCCAAAGACTGGAGTGCTGTTTTGAGAAACACGGCGAACAGTTTGTAGCTTTTGTGGAGCTGTGCTAAGATGACCTTATGAACCGCAAAGTTGCATCCGCAGGACAAATTGTAATGCATAATAATCACACAGTGGCTCCTTTGTCTGAGCCAGGGAGGACAACTTTAATAGCAGTGCATTAGAGAAGGACTCCTTCTGTTTTTACCTTTCACAATAAGAGTCCCAGACACCAGTATACGCATAAATGCTCATCAGGGTAATTCATGTAGACCATTTCAGCGGGCCACTAAAAAAAATAGCTTACAACATGTTATATGAAGTGGAATATAGTGACATTTATTTTCAGTTGGATGTTAACCTGTCCAGTTCGAGCACTTTATTTTAAGATTTGTTTAAGTGAGATTGAGATAAGGTCCTGTAACCTGCTGCAATTTGGGAGAAAATGTAAGAGTTCGGCCTATTTAATAGTCTTTTTTTTTTCTGAACATACAAATGTTTGTGTGCGCTGTCAATTAAAGTCGTTAGAAAGAAAATCGGAATCAGCCAAAATCGGAATCGGCAGGTAAGACTTGCTAAGATCAGCAAAAAAAAATCGGTGCATCTCTACCTATATGCCAGCATTTTAACTTGGACTGGGACCACCAGCAAACCCTGATCCCTTGGCTTATATTACTGTAGCCGCCTCCTCCCGTAAATGTAGGTTTCAATGTCTGTGGTGTAAATATACATATATGGTGAGTGAAGTGAGTGTGAAATTAAATGGCAGTATGCAATCGTCTTGTCAGCACTGTTGTGATCTCTTCATTTTCTCCTGATTGGGGGGTTAGTGTGAGACCACCTGTGATTGGAAATGATGGCTTGATATCGTATCCTGGAGGAAATCAGTCTCCACTCTTAACTGAGAGCTGATGAGAAGAAGAAAGGTTTGATTTTTACGACTGGGTGCACTTTATTGTATCAATAAGACGGCTGTGTCTCATCAGAGCGGATGAATAGAATCGCATTTCAAAGCAAAGCCCAGGTGCTTTACAGCTGTAGAAAACTTTCCTTTTCGCCTTCACAACACATTAACCCGTGTCTGCCTCGTATTGGCCCAAAGGCAAGATATAATTACCACGCCGACAGCACAGCATTGGATTGCTGATGAAATTAAAACTATTAACGGGGGAGAAGTGCTTCGCTTTGTCTCTGTCACTTACTCTTATCTCTCCTGCTTTGTGTTTGAGGAAGTTTATGGATACGTTCCATTCAATCTCAGTCTGATTAATGCAAACTCGGATAGGAAAAACTCTGAAGTGATTAACTTAATGAAAGTGAGGTGATAATCAGAGCTCACATAACAATTTAACTCATCTAGATTTCTGCTAATGTCTTATGATTTATGATGGCATTTATCCAGTTCAATTTTAATTTACTTTGTGCCTCGAGGGGGAATTTAAGGTAACGGAGAAAAGAGGACACATACACATGCCACATAAGTCATATATATTAGGTTACATACAGATGAGACTGTTTTACGGAGAGTCTTACATTATTCTGTCTCACATTGGTTGAAGAATTATTCTGGTTTATTACACTAGGGTCTTATTGTTACGGTTTTCCATCACTTCTATTTGTAGATAAAACATTTTACTCACAAAAGTAATTTCTGGCAACTTGACTGCATTTTGCTTTGAGAAATGGGGATTTTAATCTGTCTTGAATGCTTCTTGGTTGCATTTAAACATACCGTAGCTTTTTGATATCAGATAGCTGTCAGATGCATCCAAGTTTAAAGCGAAATGTTATTTTAAACCTCAGTATCCCGAGGATATTGTGGTATGTTAGTTGCATATTTTAATGTAGATGTGCACATCCTTTAACAAACATAATTTGGATTTGATTGGATGAGTTGACACAATCTAGAGCTCCAGACTAACTTTCTGCACTGCTGCCACTGGTGTGCCTAACCTTTTAATTTAGGTTCACTCATTAATACATTTTGAGCAATACCTTTTTTGTCAGTTCCCACACACGTGTTCATAACACATTATGTAAATGCTTAAAAACAGTAATGGGTGCAAATAACTAAAATATGAATAAAGCATTTTTCTTGACCAAAAAATAACATTGCTCGCTACATTTTGAATAAGCCAATGTTTTACAATTGTGAAGTCTCGTGATTTCTCTTGTTCCTGTGCAAGGCCTGAGGAGACACTCACAATCTGCAGGGGGCAGCAAAAGTTGTGATTTAACTCCAAAGAAAACTAGATCACACTGGTTAATGTTATTGTAGCTGGCTGGCTAACATAAAGAGTGACCTGTATTTCAGTGCAGATAAAGTGAAGATTGGTGACATTGGTGTTATAAATGTTTTTTTTTTATTGTATTCAGTGGGAGAAGTTAAGGACATGTGTAACATATCCTTTGTGTGACTACTTATCCACCAATAACAGACTCAGATTCTCACACAGGTAGAGGCTTACCTACATTTCCGGTGCACCGGTGCACCCGATGAAAATGCTTAGTTGTCCTCAGCAATCAAATCCTGTTGTCACCTAAATGATACAGTAAATTCATAACATAAAATAGCTGCATTTGTCATAAGTCAGTAAGGCTGCTGCATTACAGCATGACCTGTCAGTGGTTTAAACATAATGCTGCTTTGGCACTGCTGAAAGAAGTTTTCTGGTTCATGCTCAAACAGATTTACACAGAGGGGTGTCAACTTCCATTTAAGGCTAATTTTGAGAGTAGGAGTTTGGCTGGTGCACATGCTCACTATGTCATGATAATTGAGATGTATTACACTGAAAAATGCATCGCCAGTTCAAATGCTGTAGAATGCATTATGTATGTTTGCTTTGATGCGTGCACAGACCTAGCCTGAATCTGCAGCATGTTGAGATGGCACCCAGCTGTTGGAAGCAGCTTTTCCCTCCATTTTTTGTGTGTTCATCCTCCGGGCGCACACGTTTTTATTTCCGTGACAACTATCTCAGGTGAATGCTGCAAGATCTGCTCCTTTCCACGGCATTCGTATTTGTGCGTTCAAATACACGCAGGGCAGCGTGCGAAACATGCAACCCTGAGAGCCCCAGGTGATCTATGCCCACAGTTGTTTTTTTCTTAGTATTTGATTACTCTAAGTAATCAGAGTATCAGTGTGCATGTTAACTGCTGTCTTTTCTCTGTGTCTTTTCTCATCCAGCGTCTCAAACAGGAGCACCTCAGCTCACAGTAAACCTCTGGGAGAAACAAACCCATCGCCCCGGCATGGCGGCTAATTGTAATCTAAAAGCGCTCATGTAGAAATGACAGGTGGCTCATTACATGTCTGTATTATGTGGAGAACTGTGACCAACAATTACTATTTTAAGACCCCGTGGATTTTTTTCCCATTCGATTGAGAAAATGTTTTTTTTGTTGTTGTTGTTTGTTTACGTCAGCTGACACCATTTCTGAACTTTAAAACGCTAGCTACTGTTGCTCTCTGTTAGCCAGCAGCATTGGACTTCTTAAACAAATCGTCCAAAGGCTTTTATAGGCAACTGAGGCAGACGGTGAAGCTCTCATTTTTTCATGTTATAATGAATAATCACATATGTCCAACACAAAAGTAATTAATGCATGTAAATTCCTACAAATTGTTACGTAGCGCCCCTTTAAATTGGATGTCGGGAATAATGGAAACGCACAAGCAGTTACAAAAGATCAGAATGATCTGAGAAATCTGAAACAGACTGCAAACTGTTTGACGACACTAATACCATATATTGACTAGATAACTAATCTAATTGTCAACTAATCAAATAGTTTACTCGTTTTCTGCATCTACTAACGCTGCTCAGAATAACGATTATTACCAGCTGCATGAATTCAATACGACCAGTTTATGGTTCCATATACAACTAAATTAGAATCTATGTTTTTAAAGAAAAATACTATACAATACTACTATTTCACTCGTATGCTTTAGACACTGCAGCTCAAAAATGCTACAGTAACTCATTGCTAGTCATACTCTCAGTAACTGTGAGATTACAGTACATGCATTCACCCCTGCAGTAAACGGGCTCCGTGGACTAAGTCACTGTGACTCATGAAAACTGTAGGCAACTGGCACAAATGCAAGCCATCAGTGTACTTTGTCTGAACCACGTAAGGCATGCGTGTATCATGACCGTAATCATCTCTCGCTGTGTGTATGGGGGTGTGCGCACATCACTGTCAAACATGGATGCAAGTGCTTGTTTGTGGAAGGAGGTAGAGAGGAGGGGGAGGGTACGATTATAAGATGCCTCTGTCCCTCACAAACATAGAAGTACTGTGCACAGTGAGCGCCAGTCTGAATCCTTTCAGCTTCTAGCTCCACTCCGGTCCAATGTAATCATTAATACATCAAGTGATGGAGCATCTTTGACAGTCTGTTTCACCGGCAAGATTGAAAAGAGAGTCAGAGCGGCAAGCTTCAGAGCACACTGGAAAAGTTGTCAAAGTTTTCTGCCTGCTTAAATGAAACGTCTCCTCATATTAAGGCAGATGTTGTCGCTGCACAGTAAACACAACAACAGGCATGATCTGATCACTCTTAACTTACCATTCACTCATTTAGTTCATTGTATCACCATATATGGGAAACCTGGGGCCAGAATGGCGTTGCAGTGTTGTTGGTAGCTGTGGTCGGGCATTTTATTAAAATGACTGTATTTCATGCCCTTAGGTCATTTATTTGAATTTTGAGTTCACAAAAAAATATAAATTCCCTCTAGCAAAATGATGGTAGATGAGTCTTGAACTTAAAGGGGCCACCTGAGCTGCCAGTCTGAACCGCTAGCGGTACGGCTAACTGAGCTAACTGGCTAACTGCGGCTACAGTCAGCAGCGGTGGTGATATGCTTCACCCTATTTGTTTTGTGTTTGACTTTGACAGATGGCCAATTCTTACATATTCCACATTTATTTTAAATGTGATGTGACTTGAGTGTGAATGAGGTCAGTCAGTGTGTTTTGGGAATATTAGAACAAGTCTGCAAATTCTTGCAATAATGTGTTATAGAAGATTTTATACACATGTGATGGAGATTTGTGGCTGCACGCAGGAAAACTCAAAATAACCTGATGGAGATCCAGCAAGGATCAAAACACTGCATGAAAAATGTGTGAAGCGGTCGGTCAGTGTGAAGAAATGAGCCATGGATTCCTGGACGACTCCTGTGCTTGTTTCATTAGTTTCTTCTTGTGTGACATTTCGCCAGCCAGCTTGCTTTGGTCGGAAAGCTTAATGACACAGAGAAAGTACACGACAGCTCGCCACAGCTTGTCTGTGTTGCACTTTTTGACTGCAGGGTACGTGTCTTTACTCCCACGCGCTGTTGGCATCGACGGCGCAGGACAACAAAGGAGACAAGTCTGTGTGTCGTCGCGGAAAATCCAACAAGTTCACAGCCTTTCTCTGGATACAGAAGTTATTGTTGCCCACAGTCAGCTTAAAGGGCGTTTAGCAAATACACTCTGCCTGCTTTCCGTCTCATTTAACAGGTTAGAATTTCTTCTTTTGGACTATTTTCATGCACAGTTTTCCAATTACTGGTGTCAGCTGTCAGCACACAGGTCTCAGTTGTGGTTTAATGAATTGCAGCCTTAGAAGTAAGTAGCACCGACAATCCATCCATGCTGGTTAATAACTGAAATGTAAAACGATTTTCTGCGTTGAGACAATGGCTATGTTACATGCACGCTAATAGTTTTCGGCTATTATTCAGAATATGACAATATTCCATTTGATACAGGTCGTGTAAACAGCTGGTTAGTTTGGCTTTGCAAAATAAGGCCTTACTCCAAAATAAGACATGTAAGGTTATGGCGATAGATACATCTGGTTCTATTCTTTGCATAGAGTACATTTGAAATACGTGTCCCAATAGTTATCCCCGTGGTAACACATTATAATAACCATCATTAATAAATTGTACATTTTTAGTTAATTATACTTTAGTTAATCAGGGCTTCAGACACACTTTTTACACTGATGGCACTGGTGTGCCTAACATTTTAATTTAGCTGCACCCAATCATACAATTTCATTTAATTTTTTAACAAATTGCGTAAATGACTGTTAATAAATAAATAAAGCTGCAGATACATGTGTTTCTTCATTTAAATCACAGCTCACATGATGAGAAATTGCAGTTAACTCAATTGTTAAAAAAAAATAAAGTTGTGAAGTGCTGATGTTGCCTGAGAAAAATAGATAAATCAATCTTAAATATTATTGGATATTATTAAAGCCATTAGCTGATATTAAAGTTTGAACCAGAGACTATAGATTACAATCTAGAGACTAAGAGACTATAGGTTACAATAAACAATTGCTTTATAAACAAGTGTTTGTAAAATATTTCATTGTTTGTTCACAGTGAAATCACAATTAAATGAAGTTTAATGAGCTATAAATGTACCATTTATTAATGAAGCATAATATAAGGTATTGCCCTCCGATTTGCATCACACAGCCTCTTGCCTGCAGTACACGGTACACATGCATGCACAGAGGAAAAGTCAACATTTTAGGTCCCACATACTTTAAAATATTATGAAAGGCTTGGATATGCAGAAGTATCATAACACTGACCTTTTTAAGAAGGTGGTTGAAGGAATGAAACTGGGAGGCTGTGGTTGTTAATCAGAGGATGCATGCAAACTGGAATATTAGTGGAATGTTCAACAGCTTGGTAGTGAAAATATGTGAACATGAGAATATGAATTGGTCCTTTTATCTCAGTGGGTTTAGTTCGGAGTTTGTCAGTATGCTGCAGCTCTCGTTGGTTGCCTCTTGTTGATCCTGCTCTCACAGTCCTCTGGTCATTATACAGGAGGTGGGAGGAGAGGCAGGAGGTGAGGAGCGATGGTGGGGGGGTTATAGCTGTGGTGCCTCCAGATGCTCACTGATTGTTCCCAGTGATTGTGCTGCTAGTACCGGCGACCCCCCTCTACTCCACGCAGATGGAGCTGTCAGCTCCTTTATGGGTATGAGATGATTAAAAGCGCAGTCGGTAAAGCCACTCCTGATAACTTGGGTCTTGTTAGACGGTCTCAGAGTCGTGGGGTTAAATGTTTCAGGTTTGCTCGGACCGAGCGAAAGGTACCATGTGTTCCTGATAGATGTGGTAAAGCCTCGTGGAGCCGTGTCGTGGCTTCCCTCAAACCGACACATTTACTGGCTGTTTGAAGCGAAAGACGACATCCAGTGTAGGAGCCAGAAGCTATTTAAAACAAATACATCCATCTGGCAACAATTCAAATCACTTCGTCAAGTCGGTGAAGGGAGAGGAGGGTTAAATGAATGGTGTAAATAAGTAAGTCTGTAGAGCAAAGTGAGCCCATGTAAAATGTATGTTAAGTGTCTCAGGAATCTATTTTTAAAGAAGCGCGCTCAGTGCACATTGTAATGCAGCATTTTGACCTGCAGTAGACCTGTAGAGGCGTACAATACAGCCTCTTCAACAGAGAGAGACGCACAGAGAGACAGAGAGAAACCACTTTTCCCAACGGTTACCATGGCAATCCAATAAATTTGCCATTACTCTCCGTATTGACTCTCAATAAAGTGGGTAAAAATGAATCTCCTTTTCTCGAGCGTTAAATCTGGACTTAAACGCTGATGCCTGGTGACAGGCGTGCAGAGTCAAACCCCCTTTCCCTGATTTACACAAAACTCAGCCAAGAGGAGATGAAGGGGCCAGACCGAGCAGATGCTGCTTCACTTTCTGTTTCTCCGCTGCTCAGCTCTTTCTTCATGGCTTGACACATCAGCCTGAAGGAAGAGGAGTGCAGATGTTGACTGAGACACTATTTTGGATAGAGGAGATTGTTCTGTCAATCAGAAGGATTAGGGCAGGATTTTCATTATGACCCCCCCTGTCTTCAAACTCATTTGAGATTATTCATTTGGGCTTTTGAGAGATTTTCAGTTTTGCAGAGAGATGACAGCAAAGACAGAGAGGATGACAGAGGAGACAGAAGAATTGGGACTCAAATCATAACAACATTGCAGGTGCGTGATACGTTCTTACAGCCCATCGGCCCACTAAACAATTCAGCCAAGCTTTGTTTGGTAAAAAATACATCCTGTCACCAACATGACAGTCCACGGATTTCAAGATGGTTGATTGAAGCGAGCTTAGTAGCGATGCCATTTTACACCCACCTGAAAATTGGAGTCATCTCCATTTGTCTGTTGTTAACAGGATGAGCTGTGTGTTGCTCACTGTTCCTATTACAGGCTGGCACGCAAGACGAGTAAGGGGTGTCATCATCGGAGCAATATACTTTGATGACCCCCTTTTTTAGGGGGGCCATTCGAGCGTTTGCCACCCAGCCTGACTGAATTATGCAGCGATGCCTTTGACATTGAGAGAAAGGCATGTAGAGTAATTGTCTCTGATCCTTCCCTCTTCAACTTTCCCCTCCTCTCCCTCCCTGTCCCACTCCTCTCTCTCCCTCTCTCTCTCTCTCTCTCTCTCTCTGTCTTTCTCTCCCTCTCTCTCTCAGCACCCTCTTCTTCAGAAAGTGTTTTAGATTGCTTGGTGACTCGGTGGAAATCAACCTAGATTGACACTTTGACACCGACGTTAATTGGCAATTCCTTACCATCAGCAGGCCGCGTCTGACGGAAGTCGTCCCCCCGACCCGTCCTGCTCAGGTGCACGGTGGTTGGAGGAGAGGCGATCTTGGAGGGGTCACGCGGCGTATTAGCGCGTATTGAATATGCCGGAACAAATGTGCTTTGTGCTGTGTGGGTGTGAGGTGGCTCAGCCTCTGTAAGCCGCAACTCCATTTTACAAATGAGGGGCCTTTCCCACATTTTTCAGGCGCTTTTAAGCCAATACTGCGTGGGTGTAGGCACCATTAGCCTTAAATGGCTCTTTGCTATGGATTCCTGATAGGGCTTACAACTACATACGGGCAGTCCATTACACACACACACACACACACACACACAATTAAAGCCGACGATAACTCATACATACATGCATAGTAATTAAATAGTCATTTTCCTCATCATTTGTCCAGCATTGCCTCGTTATAGCATTGTTATCCAGAGGACAAACTGCCCGCTGTTCCAGCCATTCTCACACAGCTCACCATGTAAATTGCAGATTGACAATAACGAATTCATTAAGGTGAAAAACTGCCGTATAAATGGTTGCATGCCAAGGCTGAATTGTCTTTGAGCACTTTAACAGTATGTTCGCACTCGTTTGTCATCCATACGTCCACAAGTACGATGTTTTGATTATCAATATGTTTATAATGTTGCAGGGGGCTGTCTGTCATGACAGCTTGAATAATGTCCGATATTTGAGCGATGTTTATTCGTGGAGACTGTTTGTGTTCAGACAGTGTGAGAAAATACTGTACTCATGGAACTTTCTCCTACGAGAAGTATATTTGAGCAATGGGATTTTTTCACAGAAGACATTTCGACAAGTCGCAGTAGGAGAAGCATAGGAGCTAATTACAATATATATTGGCCTCGATATTGGGAAATGTATATTTTAGGCTATTTATTGGTATCAGTGAAGTTCGAGCTGATAAGTAGAGCTGATAATATGAAGCCAAATTGCTTTCAATGAGGTAACAAGTGCAGCATTTTCACACTCCAATAGAGAAGGTGGGTGTTTGCACCTTGGAAGTTGGTTTGTGATCCACCGACAAACACAGAGAAAAAGAAAAAGAAAAATCCATATCATGCATACCGAGTGTTACTGATAAAATGAATGACCATTCCATTTATCTGCCTCTGTCCCAGGGTCCTGGCTCTGTGCACACTGGCTCACTTCCACACTGACATGGTTTACTTGGACACTCGAATAGACCAGAACCATCCTTAATCCTATAACACGTGTGCTTGTCCCACTATCACAAGTCAAAATGTCTGCTGTTAAAACAGGTTTATTGTTCCTGACTCAAAGTGATAAAATGGTCTTCATCACTTATTAATTTTTAAAATCGCACAGTTTGGCCTTTTAGCAGGTATTCTGCGTGAAAAGACAAGCTCAAGTTACTGCTGACCTTTAAGGTTAATAACCACGACTAGCAAGAGCTCAGTTTTGATGCTTCTATATGAGCAGCATTAACAAATAACCACGTACCAGCGCATCGACTGAACGATGGCTGATTACTGTATTTCAGCCACTAAAGAGCTAATTGAAAGAACCAGGCTTAGAGATACACTAATTACTCATCCAACAAGAAATGTCGAGGCGTAAATATAATCCACATTTATCTGACAGGAGCTAGCAGAGCTGCTGAAACACATAGCTAGATTATTATCACATATCTCTAATACCTTTAGTATGCCAAGAAAATGTGACGTGACAATGGTAGAAACCATGCTGAGGAGTTTTTTTAGAGGTGCTACAAACAGCACATTTATTGTCTGCATGCTGTGTTTTTGCTCTTAAGCTGGGCATCTTTTATTAAAAACAGGTAGCGAGGAGAGATTTCATTTAACCACCAAGATTTTCTTTGACATCTTCATCAAGCTGTCATGAACAACAAGGCCCAAAATCTAATTTACTTTCTCCTGGGAGCACTGATGGGGGCTCAAATCCTGCTGCTACAGAGGTCACGAGCTAGCCGTCCCCCTCATCCCTGTATCGCTGTCTGTCCCTTCCTTTTTTCTGTCTCTTTCTCTTTCTATCAATCTCCCGCTCTGCCTTGCTTTGTTTGGCAGTGATTTGACCAAACAAAACCTAACTAGGTATCTCCAAAGCAAGGTGACTGCCAAAGGTGATTTTTCAGCCTGACTGCCAGGACACAATGAGTTTTAGATCGCCGGGCCAAATTTTCCCCCTCCCTCTAACTGGCGGTTGTGGACCAAAATAGAACTAGCCTCTGCACCCATATTTGTCACCCATGTCATTATCTGCTCTATTATCCGTGCGCCCTCTTGAACGTACTACCCTGAAAATGAGGTTATAATGGACTTAAATGTTGGTGTTTGTGTTGCTGAACCTCTGGTTCTTGGGTTCATTTGTTTCACTAGAAAGCTGTACTGTGGCAGTATGCATATTTTTGGCTCCACAAAGCAGCCTGAAGTAACTCTTAATGAGCTGTTTGGACTTAAATACCCTGAAACATGTAGCATAGCACCAGTAAACCACACACAGTGTGCTCATGTTTACTGACTGAGCCAATTGGATTCCTTCGGCATAAAATCACAGGCTGGCGGGGCTGCTAGATGTTCTCCAATCGATGCCTGCATGCCCTTTATGAGAGCTCTGTTTTACTTGTGATTTTGAGCGCAATAATGTGATTTAATCAGCTGCGATTTTACAGGACAAATTTGCAAAGTGCAGCTTTCAATTTGAAATCCCCTGAGTTGAAAGTGTCCCCTTTCACTCTTACATGAATATAGAATGAAACAATTCTCAGCAGAGATCTTAGTTATTGATCAAGGTCAGGGGCAAGCTCTATTATGCCTGAACTCGGACAGATGTTAATTTATAACTGAACGCTTTCAACTTAACAGCCTTGACGTCAGCCGGAGACGGGCAGAGCGAGGAGGCAGAGGAGGGAGGATAGGGACGGGATATGAGGGAAATGCAAATGACTTGCCAGATAAGTTAATGTGCCTTTGCTGGGGCAAGGGACTCTGATTGCACGGGGAAGGTAAGGCTTCTCTCTGAGCCAGCCTGAGATATCATTAATCCAAGGTTGACCTGGCCTGCCTTTTTGCACGGCCCTGCCCACAGAAGTTTATTATCCAAGAGGAGGCTGTCCTGGCAGTCAGAGGAGAGGCCGTGTGCTTTTCCAAAATGACCGAGCAGCACTTCCTTTCGAGCCTTTCCGAAGACAAATTGGCTTGGATCAGCAGCCAGGCAGCTGGCTGATGGAGAGGTGAGATGTGTAAGGCCCACGTGGGCATTTTCATCATGACGGCTTTTCTTTTTAGTTTTTTTCCCCCTCCCTCCTGCAGCATGTCACCTGCTGCAGTGTGTCATTGTGTCCTCGTCGCTCTCATGCTCTATCACTCACCCACACACATACACAACACCAACCATACAGTGCAGTTGAATAGGCTCACACTAATCCTCACTTTAGACATGTATTTTGTTTGTGGATTACTGTCCTCTGGCTAAAGTGAGAGATCAGCACACACAGGAGTCTTAAGAGTTTAAAGAAGAACAATGCTTTTGTACTTTAGTCATACAGAACAAAGGGAGCGAACAGAGAACCTTCGGTACACATTCACATGTACAAGCTAGTTAAGAAGCAAAAGGCATTCACTTAAAGAGTAATTTGATGGCATTGCACTGTCCAGACAGCTTAGCAGACCAAACCAGATACCTGGAAGATGTCACAAAGGTGGGTGGAATCATGATGCCTGGTTTTCATCGCTCTGATTTGTGATTATACCGAGGTTATTGTATTTATAATCCTTCTTGAGTCAAAACAACAATTAAAAAAAAGATTTATTCTCTGTTGACCGTTCATTGTTTACGAAACAGAGAAAAATCCCATCTGCACAAGTTATGATTATCTCAACCAGTGTCCCTGCTGTCCGTTTGATAGCTCTGTAATTGGGTTTTAATTGTGTCCAATAAAGATTTTCTATAATGGGGTCAGACGAGTACAAGTAGATCTTAAACAGCCCAGTTCATCATGCAAAGTAACAGTTGGTTTGAATGTGCTGGAACAGAAGAAAAGCTGGTGACCCGCAGAGAAGTCCTGGCTGAAGTTACTGTTTCCATCTGTGGTTCAGATACTTGGTACAGAGCATCGCAGTGCCACAGAAATACTGAAGTCTATTAGCCGTTCTACAGTGAAGCAGGGCATCGATAGTTCCCTTAAATGCAGCAATTTAATATTTACAATGGATGAAATGACTATCACGTGAAAAGGTTAGCTGTAGTGATGAATCTTCCATGCACAATTTGGTTTGGTTTCTGTATTTCTGTATTTCTTTCTATCTATCTATCTATCTATCTATCTATCTATCTATCTATCTATCTATCTATCTATCTATCTATCTATCTATCTATCTATCTATCTATCTATCTATCTATCTATCTGTCTATCTATCTATCCATCCGTCCATCCATCCTCTTAACTAATTTTTTTCTGGTCCACAAACTTACCTCACCTTATTTTGGAAGGAGATGTTGCAAAAAGAAATGAAATAAATGAAAAACGGGGGGAAAAAGTGTGATAGATCGGTAAAGTTTATTGAAGTTGAAGGCTGGAAAGACTATTGAACTGAACCAGACTAATGTATTCCTTTTGTTGTTGCCAAAGAAAGATCTTTTTCATCCTGAGAGGTAATAAATGTTTTCTGTATAATAATGAAATCAGTGTATAAAGAAGAAGTAGGATCAAGCATTTCATTTATTTATGTATTATTTAAAAAAAATGTCTTTAATGTTTTGTTATGTATTTAGTTTGTTGGGCCTGTTGATAAAGGTTTTAATAAAATATGTGTTTTTTGTATTAGGATGTATCTGTTGGATTTTGTATTTAGTATTGTTTTAGTGTGATTTTGGTGCTGTCACATCTGCCAATAAGAAAAAAAAAGTACAAACAAATCTATGAAAAAAAATCATAACAGCCATAATCAAGATCTATTCCAGACACAGCAGCAGATTTTTTAATCAAAAAAGTTATAATGGAGCCTTTGTATCCTACCTGCTCAGCACCAAACAGCAGACACACGTACTGTAGCAAGTGAGTAGCTATATTGGAGCATGTAGCAGCTAAAGAGACGAGAGATATTTTCTCTCAGGGGGGGAGTGGTGACCTAATCAAGGCCAAAAGGAGATAAAGGAGGCCAATATTGGACTTCCAATGTGTTCACAAAGACATCTCACCATTTTTAAGTTGATGAGACTTGTCAGACGTTGTGTTTTCAGCTTGTTCCGCTGCCCACTATCTTTCTTGCGACGTCTACAGAACTGTCAAAACACTGAATTGTGTGCCTTTAAAATATTAGTTTGATTTAATGTAAGTTGATCAAGTTGACACGCTGTAAAATTGAGCATATCAACCCAAAGGCAAATATTTTGAGAGGTTTGGTTTGGTCGGATGTGAGCGGTGCTGTTGCATCAGTTCTGCACTTGGAGTTGGTCATATTGAGTTTGATGTCCATGAAAATATCCTATGGGACATCGTTCTTATTGTCTCATCAAGCATGGCTAGTTTTGGCACTTTCATTAGCTGTTCATCCCCCCCAAAAAACTGTATGTTTTGGTATTTAAGCCATTTTTAATAAGATAACCACTAACAGTCCTCTACATGTGTCTCTTCAAAGCTCAGAATAGCAACACCTCATTTAATGCTCTACCAGACCAGCTTCAGAGCTTGTGTATGTGTGCATCTCTATTCCTCTAACTTTGCATTAACATGCCTCCCTTTTTCAAAGTGTTCAGACTATGTATCGGGATCACCGTTTGATCACGTATTTTATTTGATGTATCATATCAAGTAATTTGCTCTCCCTTTATGTTTAAATAAGAGCCTCAGGGCAAAATCTACAGAGATACTTTTAAAACCGTGGAGCCCACAGGGATGGTCTTACTCCAGGAGGTAGGATTTAATACAGACAGGAATAAAATACAGTCAAACAATAACTGAACATATATGATTTGGGATTTATTTTTGTACTTTAATGACACAAGAATAATAAGTTGTGCAAGTACTGAGAGACAACTTGGACATGGTTATCCATTACAGTCGACTGCACCATAATGGAATAATTCATGTTACTCTTAAATTATGAATGGCAGCGGATGACAGTGTCATCAGTAGTTACTGGAGAGCAAAATTGTTCTGGGTCGTCATCCTCTGCCTTTGAAGTGAGCTGTCCTCAATACTCTGTAGAGTGCAGCGGGTTTGTACAGCACAGAAAACAAAGGAGAAGTGAAGCTCTCCGCTGTGAACAACAGGGGCAAAAACCATTTCCTCCGCAAATGATTGTAATCTCTGCTCTTTTGTTTATTCCTGTCTTTTTCGCAGGTTTGGCAGTTCACCAGATAATCACAATCACTGTGTCTCTCATTATGGTTATCGCAGCCTTGATCACAACACTCGTCCTTAAAAACTGGTAGGAAAGATTCCTTTACTTTCTTTCTACAAATACATTAGAAGCACACACTCACTTTGGTGGACTACCAAAGGTACAAGGTATGATTTTATGTTTGTTTCTTGTCTTTGGTGCGTGTTTTTGTAGCTGTGCGCAGTCGGGAAATGGCCGCCACAATAGCCATCAGCGCAAGATCCACCAGCAGGAAGAGAGCTGCCAGAATCTGACAGACTTCACCCCAGCCCGGGTGCCCAGCAAGGTGGACATATTCACTGCCTACAATGACAGCCTGCAGTGCTCACATGAGTGCGTTCGGACTGCCGTGCCCATCTACACTGATGAGATGATCCAGCAGACGCCTGTCTACAAGACTGCTTACAACGGAAACAGGTAAGCCGGCCCAGGACGGTTTACAGCACAAGTGGATTTCTTCAGAGTCTTTATGCTTTTTCTGAAGTCTTGTCTCTGTCCACTGCAGTTATTATCACTAATGCTCTAATGGCCTGAGTATTATGAAACCCCACGCTGAATGGCAGAGCTGGATCGTTTTAAATTGGGTTAAGAAATCAATGTCTATTTCCTTATAATCACGGTCTTATGAGGGGATAAATGTTCAAATAACTCTCGAGCATTAAAAAAGACGACAGTGACAAACAGATGAGCAGCAGCACTTTGAAATAACAATCATGTCCAGCACTGTTTCTTCATGAAATGCTTGGATTCCTCCCACTCTGCTCTGCTGTTACTCCGAACAACAATCAGCTCCCGTCGGAGCAAATCAACACATACATTGTTTGCCTTTAATGCTGTTGTCCGTTGCCTCATTCTTCATCCATCTGCCGGACACCTGGCTGAGCCTCAGCTCGCTCAAGCTGCGCACGAAACTCTAAATCTACCACTGATTTTCTCTGTTGTGTAACGAGTCGATTTATAGATGTAAGGAAACGGGATGTGAAGTCTTTGCAGTGACATTTTCTGTCTGATCTGTCTGTCAACAGTTATGTCTATATACTTTGAAATCTGAACCCAGAAGAACACCCAGAAGTCATGTAATGTGATGTCATTAAACTTTACATAACACAGTCATGTTTACCAACCCAGCTAATCTGTGTTGCATTACACCAAAAAAAAAAGCAAGAGACGTAACATTGGTGAGTCACTGGTGTGTTCGCATCTCACTCTGAGTTTGAACTCATTCCTCTCGGCGGGTGAAGACGTTTCTCTCTTTGTGATGTAATCTGACAAGGCAGGTGTGTTTGACACAGAAATCTGACCTACTGTGGTATTATACTTTAAACTATCATTCATATGTAGTGAGAGAATGAGCTTGGTGGAGCTTCGACAGTGTTTACTGTCTGAGTGGATAACAGTAACAGTCATTGAGGCTGCAGGGCCAGCAAAGATGGTCACACTTACTCTGTGTGTCCAAACCCTGTAACAGATTCATTATTCTGGCACCGGGGGGAGGATCGTTCATCTGGTGTAAATAGTCCGAAGATTTATTTATGTGAAGTCTTGGAAAGATTGAAACAATCGCTCATGTTTAACAAGAACATTGATGATTAATCTTTGATCGGTATGTGATTATCTCTGTTTATGTTTGTCTCTGATCAATGGCACAATGTTGACAGTGGCACTAAAGGCTAACTAGAGAGATTATTACAGTAAGCCTTGGAAAATGTATGAAGTAAGAAACCTATCAAAGCACCTGCTCAGCAATATCACTCCAGAATCAATTCTGGTTAAAGGCTCACTATTGACAGCCAAAATAATACTGATTGGATGTAATATAAATATGTAACCAATCAAACTGCATCACATCCATCCAGGGTGCCTGCGTGTCCTTAAAATGTTAAATTAAATTCTATGAATATTAGGACTTATTAATTAGTCAAATTTCAATTAGTTTCTTTTTGTCAAAATGGGTCAAGTTCGTGTGTGAACATCTTTAATCCTACCACTGAACCTAATTCTTTCTTTTTTCACTTAACACACACACTTGTTAAACCTAACTCACTCTAATAACCATATTCCTACATAAAACCCTCATCTGTACGAGACCATAGATATACTACGTACTTAACATTATATTTAACTGCAGTACCTGAATAAGAAAAAAATCACTCTTAAAAATGATCTTGGAAAGGTCTTCAGAAGCATTAAATTTAAAGGGGCCCTATGTAACAATTTGTAGAAGTTGTTATATATTAATCACTTCATAATTGGCCGTATATGAGCAGATCGTAACATGGTGTGAAAAATGAGACCTTCCCCGTCTCTCTTGGTCGCCTCTACAAGCCTGTGGCCAATTTGTTTAAGTCGTTTAAAGGGGCAATATGTGAGTTTCAGTTGAAAACATTCAAAAATTAACAAAAATTATCAAGAGAATGTGAATAAATGGCAGTTTATTCTTTATAATGTCTATGTATTGTGTGGTAGAGATATCTACTGAAGTTAGCATGCTAACCAGCTAGCTCTGGCCAGTCCTGGTCCAAAGGTCCCTTGCTAGCGCCGTAAACACTAACACTCCCCTGGTCCCTAAGGTCCCAGTCAGAGCCACTAGCTGCACGGCTAACTGAGCTAACTAGCGAAGGGCAGCTACAGTTAGCAGTAGTTAGTGGCTCCTCTTGGATATGCTGCCCCCTATTTGTTTTCAGGATGATTTTGACAGATGGCCAGTTCTTACATATTGCACCTTTAAATTCAAGTGTTTTATTTTGATGTGACTTTATGCATGTTCTCCAGTGCCTTGTCTCAGAGCCTCCCTGTCTTCTGCTAACAGGTAGCAACATTAGCTAACGTTAGTTTAGAAATGGAGTCCGCTACAACCAGCTTCCAACACAACACTTAAGTACCACAGAGCCCCTTTAAGTGTGTGATACCTATAAACCTGTAGTCTCCAATATGAGTCCGATTAATGTGCTTACCTCTTTCTCTGGCAGGCCCTCCCCCACCGAGAGACAACTGATTCCTGTGGCCTTCGTGTCAGAGAAATGGTTCGAGATCTCGTGTTGACGAGCTGAAGGCCTTGTTCACCTTCTGTGGGTGGAAGAGACTTCCTGAATTCACGCTCTGGTGGGTACTGTGCCACTTTGTCCCTTTACAAATCATCGTCTGAGCCTTAGCCACCTCGATCCCCGTGGTGATGCTGCCCCAATTTGGGAATAGAGGGGAACTTGGCATATGTTTGTTATTTGTGACATGATTCTGCTGCTTTCAGTTTTGTGCACAGTGATGAAAAAAGGGTGTAAAATCCAGTTCACTGCAGCATCATAGGTCTTAGTAGTTGAGATGAGAGACTAATTCTGTATATATTAGTATGAATAAGCTATATGCTCGCAGTTAATGAATTCACTCTCCATATCTGAAACATTTTCATTAATATTTATGTTGACACTCTCATTCTTACACCCATAGCATATTGTTTTGAACATCTCCAGGAGTAAAGAGGCACTTTCACTTGACTTGTGACATATTTTTATGCATGGCTAATATATGCCAGAATGGGCCGCATTTGAAATTCAAAGCGTGAAAGTTAAACACATGCTCCGGCCCCACAGTGTTGCTGGAAGCCCGGGGGGAGGTGTAACGTCTGCTATTGACCCAGATTTTAAAAGGAATAGATCGCCTGCAGGTAGCGTAGTGAGAGGACAGCGCCTCGCCGTCGTCTGGACACACATTAGTCTCAGTCAGCTCGGCTCTACGCAGCCTGCTCCCATCACTGCTGTCTTAAAAGACATAAGATCCCTTATTATGGTACTGCAAATTTAATGTTTTTCCTGGGCTTAAGTGTGTGTTACATCAGGCCTTAACAGTACAGATTTTTTATTCAGTGTTGCCCTTTCATCTTGTTTCACCGGGTCAGGGCTGAATAAGAACAAAAGCTAGTTTTGAGACTCATATCTGTGTCACAAGAATGTTTTATTCTGCACTAGGCTCATAATGAGGGGGTAATTGTGATTTTTGTTCTCCGCATCTCCACAGGATCCAGTTGGAAACAAGAAACACAAAAAAACAGCTTCTTTTGTAAAATAGTGTGATCACTCTTTGGACACTGGTGAAGATATTTATTTTTCTAGAGATGACAAGCAGAGCAGCCTCGATGCTGCCACTCCATATTTCCAGGAACGTCCAGTCATTTAGATATAGATTAATATATAGGTATATTTACAGGATGTGTGGGACGAGACTGTGGACGTCAAGGATATCTCAAGATAAAAAAAACACTTGACATTTGACAAAAAAGGAAACCCACGGAGCTGCTGTGGGTGGAAGATGAACTGTATTTCTGAACAATGTGCCAATAATGCCACTATGTGCCACAACCTGGATAGAAGGAAGTTTCAACAACAACTGATGGACTACACAAAGAGCGCTATATTAACCCTGTATCGACTCCAACTACATTGTTTTTTCTTTTCTTTTTTTTTAAAGAAATGTGAAAGATAAAAAATGCTACAAATGTATTTGAATATGTTTTGAAATAGTTTTAAGAAATGTGTTGCAAAAGAGTCTAAAAGATATTTATATGAAGCACTATTCTATTAGTCGGGGAAGAGAGAGGATGGAGAGAAACAGAAACGGTACATGCTTTAGTGAAGAGTTGATTTTAAAACATTGTTTCTATAGGTCCCCTTTTAAAAACAGAATAGTTGTGTCTATTTTTTTACACTGAAGAGTCGCCACAGCCCTGACAGTGGAGGTCCGAAGCCGTTGGGGTTCAGCGCTGTTAATTAAATACTCCCACCCGAGCTGAGATTACAACAACGACAACTAATCTGAATACACCCGGTGCATGCCAATCCATCGCTCGCTCCAATCTCATGCAAGATTTTTACCTGATATAACCCGATGGAAAAACAAACTAAAGGTCTCTGAGGTGCAGGATCACTGCTGCAACGAATCCCATGTATAGATTTTGAGTATAAGTAATGACAGCCACAACAGACTGCATGGAGCTGGACAGGACATCCATACTGCCTCAGGTCTGTCGAGCTCTCTTGCACACATTATGTTGGTCTCAGCTTCAGCAGCTGTTTGGGGATAAATTCTAACGATTGGTTATGATTTGGATCGGAGCTGCAGCACTTAAAGGGTGGAATAGATTCAATTTGAGCTTTGAATTCAAATAATTCATGTGATAATTTGCATAAATGGGAAATAGATTGAAAAATCAATCCCCCACGCAGGAAGTCAATGAATATTTCCGTCCAACTCCCAGATAGGTTCGTGTGGATAAATAATTTTTGAAACCCAAAAAGTCTGAATTATACTCTTTAAATGAAGTCGGTGAACTAATTTATTGAAGATTTTTAAAAAATGATCATCAGTTTTTCAACGGAGAACGAAGAAGGAGCTGTGAAGGAGTAGCTGCAAATTGGTGTCCCTCAGGATCAAACAGATCTGCATCATGTGTTTTAAATGGAATTCCCTCATCGGATGTGTGCTAAGGGTTAATGAGCTCTCTCCAGAGCCGGACCCACTGAATACTTGAGGACACTATTTCGAGCATATCACAATTTCAGCTATCACAGCCAGGACGTTGTGCACAAATAGATTGTTTTAATTTGTGCCGAAGGAAGCAGAGCGAAAATACAAAACAGACGGAGAAACAAGAGTTGAATATTGTTCTTTCAAAAACCTAAATCACTCTGTCAGTGTATTGTTGAAGTGAGGGGATTACGACGAGCCAATCAGCCGCTGCCAAATTGGTTTAAACTATCTGTTAAGTCAAGGTGAGGGAACTCCATGGTCAGGAAGGACGGTAAAGCTCTCCTGAGGGCTTTCTAGCACCAATAATATTATTATCAACCTTAAGCTCTGACAGACAGACGGACAGGTTACCTTTGTGCTACGAAGCTTTTGAGGAAGCCGCCTGTGAACCTACCTTTTCATTGTGCTGTGGGTTTGTACAAAGCACAAATACAATTCTGTAATTGTAAACGTTTTTTGGCTGCAGACAGCAATATGTACAGATTTAAAAGGTGGGTTTAAGCGTGTGATCTCCAGTAATTGGCTTACAGTAGGTGGGTTTTTAGGCTCGCACTCACTTCCTTAAAGGATTCGAGGAAACAGGTTGTCCCAGTGAGATCAGAATCTGTAAATGTGAGCCATTCAGGACGGCCTGGGATAAAACACTGTGGTGCAAAACTCCTGCATTCACAACATGAAAACCACTCTCATGAATGACCCATACCAATTCAGCCTCACGTGTGTGTCAGGCTGCGGAGTTGCTTCTTTGACATAACATATATTTTTTTGAATGAAGAGTGTTATCTTAATAGTCAGAGGGTTACGAAACTTACTGTATATTATACACGTGTAAATGTATTTTCTATATATTTGCTTCTATTTGTGTACAGGTGTGTTCTATTTTTCAAGGCCTCTCCAGTTTTTGGGAAGGTTTCAGCTAGGTCGGGGATAGTGTCTTTGTTTACATGTGTAACTACGGTATTTCTTTTAAAACACAAAACTAACCTTGTGCCAAGCTTCCTACCTGCACTTTCAAGCAGTACTTGTATTATATCTTTAGCTAACCAGTATAATACTTCAGTAGACGCTGCAATAGTTCAGAGACTGGAGAGTTATTTCCAGGGGGAATGTCTGAAAGTAACTGAGTGGTTGGAAGAAGTGTTGTGATCTTGTCTTTGGTTCTGCTGTATTCATGGTTGGCTGGGAAACCAATAACTCTCTGTTCTTCAACATCATTTCTACATGAATTCTAATATAGTGTTTCATCACATGAATGAAGAATTAACAGTGTAAGTCCAACAGTAGATGCCAAGAAACCAACTAAACTTGATCAAGACTGGTTTGCGTTCATTTTTCATAATTTATCATTTGTATTTGTATAAACAAAAACCGCCCCAGAAAATGTTCGCCACAAACTTCAGCCCAGTCGCCAGAAAAAAATGTTGCCTGTTAATGTTTCTGCAAACCACTGATACATCTGTGCGTTCCATACGTACCATCTTGACATTAATACAATACGTGTCATATCATGTCAGCATGTGTATGACATGACTTTCATATCAGGGGGTGGAGCTAGGCAACAAGCCAATGACCGCAGTTCCAGACTGTGTTTCAACATTTGTAAGTGTGACACCACTGGAAATTTTTGAGGACAATTCTGCTGTGTTTTTGGTGGCCAAGGCAGGTTTTTAAGCAAAAAACATGATCTTTTCCCTAGCCTAACCAAGTGTTTTCGTGCCTAAACCTGACCAGATCATAAACACAGTGTTATTATAACATTAAATTAAAGATCAAACCTAAAAAACGGTGGTTTGCAGAAATGTACATTGCAAACATTAATTCTGGAGATTGGGTTGCTAATTTATTGTAACGACTGCCAAAATGATCTAATATTAGCATTTATGAGCTATAAAATAATCAGGGAATGAAGATTTGTGAAAAGAAGGTGGTATGTTAGCTGCTCTTTTGATGCAACTGCTAAACTGACCCAGGTATGACTGGTATGCTAACACACTAAATTAAGATGGTAGACATGATAAACATTAGTGCTAAACATCACCATCTTTGTATTATCAATGTTAGCAATTAGCTCAAAGTTCGACTACAGCCTCACTGCTGTTGGCATAGCTGTTGTCTTGTTGCTTTGGCCAACATTCTTACACGTTATGGTGACATTGTACTCACCAAACGAATTGCAGAGGTCTGGAAACACTCTAAGTCTAAGAGCGTAAAAGATACAAATGTAAATTGTGCGTGATGTTAGGCTACGTAAGGTAGGCCAAAGATGATCCTTGAAGTCTCTAAACTGGTAATGATTTTAAAGATGGCCTCTATAATTTTCCTTCCGAATAACTTTGGCTAACTGAGGGGGTTTGTTAACAACCTGTCTGACTTTTGTTTCCTAGCAATGTTGTTGAGTTTCCAGGTCGTAACATTGAACTTGAACATTGGTTGAGTGCAATGTTATTATTACTTACAGCAATGATGGCCAAAAGTATGGAAATAAGGCCTAAGTTCTACTTAACCCAAATTATCCTTTAAAAATGCACATATTGGAGATTGTTAGAGATTTTTGCTGAATAATAATGAAGTATTTCCCAATGACACCTGTAACATTTCAAAATCTGGGCTGTTGACCATTTGTGACCATGTTAGTTGTTTGAATTGTTGCATCAAAAGAAAGTTATGGTGGTTGCCAAGTTTCTGTCCTACTAACACTGTCCCTGACAATTATAAAATGTGACCCTAACCCTGCTGAAAATTGAATACCAAGCTGATAATGATTGTGTGGGAGTAATCCCTCATTCTTTGAAACCTACAAAATCAGATTATTGAACTAAGCCAAACTTTTGGCTTTTATCATTTCTTTGTGTGTCATTATGCAGGGAAAAGGGTTAAAAGAGTTTTAGCATTGAAAAGCTTGTTTGCATTGTTAGCATCCCTCATTAAAACCACGCTGCAAGCTAAAAGCAATTTGCTTTGCATTCCTGAAGGACATCTAGACAAAGAGATATGTAACTCTGCAGCACATATTCTTTAAACATGCACGGATGTCTGGAGACATGGGCATACATCAGCCTTCTTCCCCTTAGCTCTGTCTGAAATCAAACTGATATGTAAGGAAATGCCTTACTGCTTTCTTGCCTTTTCAGTTCATATTTCAAGACAGCTGATGAGTGTGCTGTATTATGGCTAAGAGGGAGGAAAATGATTCCACTCCACCGGTCAGATTTGATTCAGGAAACATTATCTGAGAGCAGCCGAGGCAAACGCAGGGGGGAAACGGGGAGTCTTGTGGAAAAGTCTTGAACAGACACCAAAGACTTGACATGCCTTTTTCACGACGGATGAATATTTTCCGGCTCCAGTGTCTCCTCGGCAACTCACGAAAGCCCCGCGCTCCCCTTCAGCACAAACAAGCTATCAATCAGCAAGGCTGCTCCTGTCAGGATGAAGGATGTCCCGCACACTCATTTGCAGGGACAGTGATTCGTGTTTGCATGCGAGACATACAGAGTGGACCTTATTGACATATCTGTTGTTTGAATTAGATGTTGGCTGAACATCCCCAAAGCCAAGGTTTTTTCAGAGGAGAGGAATCAGTGTATCCAGTCTGTTTAATCATGTCTGTTTAACATAGAAACTTTTCTCTCAGCTGGCGTCGATGGTGGTGATTTTAATTTTTTTAGAGAGTCGAAAGAAGAGAATATTTATCGGACAATGAAAGGTTCAACTCAGAGTAAAGGTTTATAGACTGATAATGTATCTTACTGAATCCATTGTTTAGCTGTCAGAAAACTGTAGCTCCTCACTCCGCTTCTCCCCATCGTTCCACACAAATCACGTACTGTGCGCTTACTTCTTAAGAGGAGGGCTCAGACCCTCCTCTCGGGTCATGTTTTTACTTTTCTATGTAAAAAGAGCTAACGCACTGTCACTGTCGGTGCTTATCAATACAGTCAAAGACTTGAAAAAAGAAAAAGCAACTCTTGGTTTGCAACATCTCAATTCTCTCATAATCCCTCTGCTAGATAGAGACTATCTGCGTGACCCAAATCTGCCGCCGCGGCATTTGATTTGCATAGAGAGCATCAGACACCTTACAGTTTCCTTCAGAATGAAGCGTAGGTCTGGAATGACTGGCACGGCAATTAGGGATAATGGGGAAATAAAGATCAATTGTTGCGTGTTCCCTGGGAGTTGTGGATTGAAGTGTCAAAAAAAACAAAAAAACATTAAAAATCATACGTACATTCTGGAATTTGAGGGATGAGGAACTTGTGTATGTTGTTTTTTTTTTCTTTTTCAGGGGGAGGGAAGGGCTTTTCACATGTGGGCACACAGTGGTTTGTTCATAGAAGCTGACTTACAATCACGATCCATACCTACCATGAAGGAACCTGACTCGAGTTGTGTTGTCGCCATAAAAATGAAGAGTTTGTACTTTGTGACTCTTAAAATTTTTTATATTTGTGTTTAATATATCAATGAGTACCTCTGTTAACTTTTGTATAAGACTATAGTATATACGAACACACATACACACACAACACACCTCCACAAAAGGGACTCCAGTCTGTCTCTGTGACGGCTAAATGTTGTATAACTTTTATTTTGTGTCTTATGAACCACATCTCTTCCTTTTGTAGTTATTGGTAAACGTTTCGATTTCCAGGTGACTTTGATTTGGTTACTCTTGTACTACTAAGCTCTGTATTTGCAAGCACTGTAAATGCGATTCTCATTGGATTCGTCCTCTGTACATTTAGTACTCTGATGTTGCTATTAATAAAATGTAAAACAACACATGGGCTCGTGCTATAGGGAGTTTCTTGGACCGGAGTGAGTCCGGGGGAGGGCAGCGATCAGGGCAAACAGCACAAAAATAAAAGATTTGAATATGAATTCAAGCTGGGTTCTGTTCTGCGTTTGTCAAATCAAATGACATGCTAATTTGAAAGTTGCTATGCTTAGTTAGCCCTTTAATCAATAAATAATTATCTTGCTAAATTTAATACATTAGTATTATTACTGCCAACAAATGAGACCAGCACCAAGAGGAGTGTCATCATGTGCTGGCATTTACACTTCGTGACACTGGATCAGGGACCTGTTCTTCTAACACCAAGAGAGTGGAGAGTTAATTGTTTTTTAATTCAAGCAAGACACCATGGGCAAAATAAATTAAGCTCCATCCAATGTTGTTAGCAATATAAAAAATAGTCAAACTCTCATGTTTCTCAGCATGGAGGAAAGAGCACAACTTGAACAGACGCAATATTATAGACAATCAGTTATTGTGGAGTTATCAGATAATACAATTGGCATCGCAAGAAAATTTAACTGTCCAGATAAAACGGTCTAAATATAAATGGGCCACTAAAAATCGTATCATCTGAATAAAACCATGCTTATTACAGTAACGAGAAAACACTGTCTTAAAGGTGCAATCTTCAGATAAATGACAAAAACAGACATTATTCTATTATACACCTCAGTCATGGTGACACTATGCACATGCACGGTAGCTCAAAAGACAGTTTGTCACAATGACGCTCCTATTTTGTTACTTTTGGCCATCATTCCTCTTAGACAAAGCTAATAGTGAACAGCTTGGATCTTAGAACAAGAACATAAGAAACATAAGAAAACATAAGAAAAAATACAGTCAGAAAGGTTGTAAACTACCCACAGTTTATCCAGATGAGCTAAAGAGAGAGAGTGTAAGAGTAAGTTAACGGCTTTATGTTTTTTATCGACTCTTTGTTTGTTCCTCCAATTTGTGTAGGAGGGGCTCCTGTTCAAGCAGTGCAGGCTCATTAGCGGAAATCAGTCGGACCTGCCCAGCTTGATCACAATATTGTCAGCCCCGTCAATCATTTGGGAAGAAAATCAGTGATTAAGCTACTCTCTGAAGTGTGTTCTTTCATATTTTTAGGAGGCATTTCTTCATCTGAAGTCATACGACGTCGATATGTTGGATTTTAGTGTGTTTCTCCATGCATGTCCCATTGACTTCAATACAGCTGTCACCACAGTCTGGCCCCAAAGCAAGATTCAAAGTTTGTTGAGTACAGTGTCTCTCGTAACCAGCAGGAATGGTGGCCAAAACTACGACAATATGACCAAAGTTGTAAAGCTTACCCTTATTCACCTGATTGTCACGGTTAGCATTTGTAGGAGAAGTCGACCTTAAAATGAAAACTCAGTCATTATCTTCTCACCCCCATGTAGATGAAAAACACAGGTGATGTTTCATAGTCAACAAAACATTTCTGGAGCTTCACAGTAAAACAGCATTTGCAGCGTTCTCCTGCACAACTGAAGTAGATGGGGAAAACAAGGTACAAGGTCATTTAATCAATAACAACCAACATCTTACAGCTCGTTGGGCATAGTCCAAGTCTCCAGAAGCCTAGAGATTCCATATTGATTCGAACAGCCGTTACTTACACCCTTGACATGTGGTTGAGCTCTAGCACCCACTTCAGATAGGGTGCGTTCTGGAGGCTTTGGTTACGGCAGACCAGCTGTACAGAGCCATTTTATTTTTTCTTTCCAGCTGTTTTTTTTTTACATTTTAAAACAAGTCCCCATCTGCTTCAGATGTTTAGGAGAATGCTGCAAAGGTGTTTTGCTGTGAAGCTCCAGAAATGTTTTGTGGACTGTGAAACGTCACCTGACATCAGCATGCGGGCGAGTAAATAATGACTGAATTTCATTTTTGGGTGAACTAATCCTTTAATAGATTCTGGTTTAAACATAGCAGGGTACTAGCTTTGTTTTTAATGTTTCAACTGATACAGCAGCTAAAAGAAATGAACACAATCATCTGCATCTTTATTCATGTATGTGTATGTCTGCAGATGTGTATACGTGTGTGTCTCATAAAGTATATGACTGCCACGGGATATTAATCATCACATTATTCGATAAATATCATTGAGGAAATAAGTGCTTATCTGCCTAAGGTCTGCCTTGGTCACATTTTATAAGAGTGTTATCACTACAGTTGAAATCCTCCCATTCTGACAGTGTTTTAAATGTGGGATTATCTCTTCATGGGTCTCAATGTGATCAACTGAGGGTCAGTGACACTGGAGCATGTGTTGAAGAAATTAGCACAAAACATCAGATAATATCATATCACGCTGTGTTTACTGTCAATATTATTATGATCGTGATGATGTAATTATTGGCTTCAGTGCACCATTTCTTTATTAAGTGAAGGGAATAAGTCTGGCATCCTGGTCCGTCTCGATAAAAAGCTCCGAAATGAGCAGTGGCATATTTGTAGGGAGGGCCATAAGTGCTGCAATAGCTATTTTTCTACCTGATTAAGGTGTGAAATGTCTTCTCAGCTGGCTTTTCTTCCTATCGCGAGCAGTCAACCATTAATAATAGCATTGATTAAAGCTTTGTGAGGCCAGCCCCTGTTTAGTATTTGCTTCAAAGTGGTTTTGAAGGCTGGGTGGAGAATGCTGTTTAACATTTGCCCCAAAGATCCCACCAGTAAGCTACCTACATCACTCGCACCACCTTCTATATTTCTTTCATGTTGAGTTTCATTACTCTGTTATCTCTCTTGAATGTGATACATTTTTTAGCCACTTTAGCGCCGTGGCTCCAGCACTGTTGGTCTGTCTGGTCTGTGAACTACTGGATAGCCATTTACTTTCATACAGACATTCAATGTTCGCAGAGGATAATTCATACTGACTTTTGTGATTCCTTGACGTTTCCTCCAGCACCACTATGAGCTCAACATTTGTAATTCAGAGTGGAATATCTTGCTAAGTGTCCAATCGATTTATGTGAAATGTGTTGTAGATGTTGAAGATCCCTAGAGGACAAAATATAACTTCCTCACTTAGACCTCACTTCTCATGCTGTGTCATCACCAGGTCAAAGTTCAAATGTGTCCAATACTTTGAATCTTTTGAATTTCTCATCAACCTCAGCTGTACTAATTGTTAGCATGTTTAGCTCATTAAGCTCAGCACATTGTCTACCCTAAATATAACATTAACAATTTGGTAAGGTCCTTATGTGTTCTCACATCCTAAAACATGTTATTGCTGTCTCCTGTTTTATACTTTGTCCTGACACAGCTTTATGCAATAGTCATGAGGCTACAATAGCGGCAATGTTATCCTTTGGGGCAACTCGCCCACTAAAAGTACTTATTTTTGCCACTGACAGACCGAGGATGTTATTCTAAGCGTCTAACAACATGATGGAAATGATTCCTTTGGAGATAGACCTTTTTGTTAAATAATACGATCCTTTTTTGTATCCAGAAACAAAACTACCGTTCAAGGAGCAAATTGTTGCAAGAAGGCGACGGTGGAAACGGAAGTCAGAGTTAAAGAGAGGAGTTTGGAGTATAGCATGGAGTTCACCTATAGAGGAACCGCCAACAAGAACTTATTTCTAAAGTCATGTCTGACAATTTAACTGATATTGACAATCCAGATGATCACTCACCTCATGAGATATCAGACCGAGGCTTCTCTATTAAACACTTGTGTGTCTGGTTACAAAAAAGATCTCATAATTATTAAAAAAGAAAGGTCTATAATGTTGTCAGACACTTAGAATAACAATTGTCAGCCTGTCAGTGGATGTAACTTTGACGGTCGAAGTTGCCCCAAAGGATTACATTGCAGCCGTGTCGGAGCTGCCAGCAGAGGCAATCTACTGGACCAATTTAAAAACTGTAGGTATGTATGAATCATTTACACACACAAACTTGTTTATATAGTGCACTGGTTTAAAAAATACCTTAAATCTTATTTTCATAGACTCGGGCATCATTCAACAATTACACTGTATTCACCAAAATAAATGCTGAGATCTGGTAAGAGGGCAACATTGCTAGAAAGACGGTGGAAACTCAACAAGTCATACCTACCTATGAAAAGAAGATCCATTAAGTTACAAGTGGGATAGAACAAGTATTATCCTTTGATACAGTGTTGTATAACTCACTTTAATGTGGCATACCAGTGCAAATAGAGGTTTAAGCAAATACCAGTCATGAAAACAAACAGGAACAGCCAGGGTTTCATGTGAGAATATAATGTAAGAGATGTGGCTGCTTTAAACCTTTCAATAATTCCTGCTCCGTATGAACGATGCAGTGCTGCTTTGTCTTTACTGTCATTTGACTGTATTCCTGTATTGCTGAAATGCTTCAACACAGATGCGAGATCCTCTGTTTCCCCAGGTTTCAGCATAGTGCTGTCAGTGGTGCCTGACAGATGGGCTGAGACAGTTCCTAACTCCTTACACACACGCATACACACACTCAGCTGATTCCATCGATGAGACAATAAATGTTAATTTCCCCAAGCAGTCCGTTAGTGTTTTTCCATTTAACCACCTATCTTCAGATCAGAGGCATCTCTCTTTCTGTCTTCTCTCTCTGTGTGTCTGGGTTGTCGTATTCTTTCTGTCTTGCCCTCGCTTTTTCTCTCTCGCTGTCTGGCTGTTTTTGGGATCACCTGGAGATACAGTTCCCCTTTCCTCTTTGACGGATCGGCATGGGCAGAATGAGTCCTCCTCCAAACTCCCTAAAGCCAGGATGTGTCCCCGGGGAGGCCTGGCAGGCCGCATTAGCGTGAGGCCAGTTGGATCGGTCAGTACTCAGTGTGACAGGCCCTGAGCCCCCCTTGCTCCTCATACATTAAATAGAATTATACAGCTCTGCCTGCACAGACGGGCCCGATCAATGGGGTGGACGGCACATGCCAACAGCTGCCAGGGAGATACTTTAGTAGGGTGAGATTAATCCCTGCTGCAAACCTGCACCCGTCAATGACTCTGCCGCCACCAGGCCAAGACAGCGCAGTCAAAGTTGATTAGCTCCCTCGTTGTCTGTGGAGTGGAGGGACCGAACCACCTCTGACTGGCAGATGAGACAGGTGAGGGCAGGGCTGAGAGGACTACCAAACTATCTTACCCGAATTTCTCGCTCTTTCATGAGATTGTACAGCCACGGTGGAGGCAATTAAAGTCTCTATCAGGCTTGAGGAATTGTTACTGATTCTCCAAATTAAGATCACACATTTCTGATGTGTCATGAATAAAAGAGGATGTTCCTCCGCATTCCATTTGGGCTGGAAAACAAAAAGTATGCCTCCTGCTTTGTGCCTTAGAGTAGTCTCTTTGTACCTCAGCCAGTTTAGTAAGACGCAGCCACGGGATGCATTAGACTGCCAATGTCTTGGTCATGGCTTTACCGAAAATAACAGCTGCATTGCTAGTAAGCCAGAGGATGGAATCGGATATCCTGCGAGCCTCATCCCATGTCCTGTTGTGACCGTGGTTCTATAACAGAACATCATCCAGGTCCCAAAGTGTCTCTGCCTGGTAAACTCTGCCGATACAATCCAGGTACAAGAACTAGGTTGGTGTAAGAATTCGCCACCTTGTCAAATATATCACCAGAGTAACTGCTACTCACTGTCGCTACCCATAGCTAATTAGCTTGCCGGGCAGTTAGCGGTTCGGACTGGGGGCTCAAGGACCAGGGGAGTGTTGGTGTTTACACTGCTAGCACATCAGCTTTGGACCCGGAGGGATGGGGCTAGCTGGTTAGCATGCTAACTTCAGTAGATATTTCAGCAACATAATATATAGACATCATAATACCAAAACTGGTAAAGTAAAATTCTTACATATTTCACCCTTAATGTTAGGCAAAAAATGACCCAAATACAAGACACAGAGGCAGGCAGGTAAAAACAAAGGGCAAGCTTGTTAAGTCAAGCTGAAATCCCCCCAAATCCAAAGTGCAGGTCATAAAAAGGTAGGCAAAGGAGAATCCAAGAAAAACTGGAAAAATACAAAACCTTCGGGCAAACAAGAAAGCCCCAGGGAAGAAGGAACACAGAAGACAAACAAGCAGCAACACAGGACCAGGGAACAGACACAGGAATGCAGACGAACCAACGAAGAGTGAAGGAAAAACAGACTGAAATACACAAGAACTGATCAACTGATGAAACACAGGTGAGCTGGAAAAAAAAGACAAAGACAGGTAGTGGAAAGTAAAACATCACACATGAGGGTATAACCATCAAAGTAAAATGAAACAGGAAATGACAAAAACCAAAAACCCAAACCATGACGCTGTATGCAGTATGTAAGATTTTATCGACACCAGTGTCATCATCAATTCTGCTTATTGATCTGATGTTTTATCGATTCCCTTTTAGCTTTTATCTTTTATCTGTGTGGAAAATGTACAGTAAGCCGACAGAGGTTTTCAGTGTGAACACAACTTTTCTATAATCTTTGAGTCTGAACACAGTGTTCAGACAGAGTAGAAAAAGGCAAGCATATGACTCAGGTGTGCAGACGCTCCACTGTCTGTCGTCATCTATAGGGGATGAATGTAAGGATGTTTGTACAGCAATCATTTTCAGTTAGGTAAGCATATCAGACATGCTGTCTGCACCAGCTCCATACAGGATCGGGTCTCAGCTGCGTCTCAAAGCGCAAGCGCGACCTGATGCATTTGTAAAGGCTTCAAGTCTATTTATTTTTAAATATGCATGTAAGTCTGAGGTTGATGCCCAATAAAAAGGCACTGAATAAACATATATTGATCTACATTTACAACCTAGATGAAGCTAGTTTTTTCAGTGGCAAACAGTAAACCCTGTACATTTACTGCCACTAGACAACTTCACTGCTAACCTTTCCCTCTGCTCTGATCGCTAACACAGTCTGTCCTGAGCGCAGCCATCGTCTGTCCCTCTCTCTCACCCAACAAGCCACGCTACTCAAATGTATTGATGTGTCAGTATGTAAAAATATATGAGGAATAGTCACACATGTTAAAGGAAAACTACACACTGCACAAAAAGGTTTGCTGCTCAGTGACACTTTGAAATTCTCAGGAAGTGAGATCTGGACATGGGTTCTTTCACCAGCTCTCCTCGTGAAATGAAGCCATACTCGAACCATTTCTTCTTCTCCAACATGACTCTTTCTTGTTGCAAGCTTTCAGCAATGCAGTTTGACGTCATTATTTGCAATATGCAATGCATGTCTGAAGAACTGCCTGCATCAATAAAGGGAATTGATACGCTCTGAGGCATACTATTTTTAATGGATTTTTAAATTTGGAACTCAACTGGAACTGGTTCTTAATTCCTAGCAGCAGGGAATGTGGATAGCGTGTGGTCTCCAGTAAGAAGTCAAATACTTTGTGTTGTTGCAGCAGGAAATAATTCTTTTCCAGACTTGTTTGCAGTTGTAGACATCTTGTGGGCCACAGCATCTTTAGACGCTTGACCGCATCCCTGCACGGAACAAATAAGGGTCTGTTCAATCTGCCTCAGTAGGTAAATCCACAGGACCGACATCTTTTGGATAGCTCCTTGTTTTGAAACATCCTCTTCAGAGTGGGCACTCAAGGAGGCAAGTGTTATCTCATCAACAGCCTACCAGACAGCACTAACTGT
Source organism: Pagrus major (assembly GCF_040436345.1). Classification (NCBI taxonomy): domain Eukaryota; kingdom Metazoa; phylum Chordata; class Actinopteri; order Spariformes; family Sparidae; genus Pagrus; species Pagrus major. The sequence goes on along the minus strand of NC_133221.1, from coordinate 24,547,282 downwards.
AGCTGTGCACTGTTAACAGGGATTGGTCAGGTCCTTCTCCATGCCCTCTGTACTCATAACAGTTTCAGCGGTTTCATGTGTCAGCCCATCACAGTGCAGTGATCCCTGACTCTTGCTTAGTGAGATCGGCGTTAGACATCAGCCAATCCCCCGATTGTTTTGATCTTCTTACTTTGATAGAGCTAATAAAAGACTTAGCAGGGTATCACTAACCAGCTACTCTGCTGAGATGAGCTTCTACTGTGTGGCTGCAAATCCGCCCCTTCCTCCTGTTAACAGAGTTCACATGAAAAAGATGCGGAAGTGCAGCTGAAGTTCATTTGGTTAAAACCTTGACTGGCAAAATACAACTGTATCTGCTTGAGGGAAATTCATATGCTCTCTCTAAAAATAAATATGGTACAAAAAGTTTTCCCATGCAGTGTGAAAGGACAAGGAGACCTAGAGTAACCCAAACACGGTGGTTATTATTGTAACCATGACAACAAAGGTCCCATAAGCTCATCCATGGCATTATATTAACCCAAATTACCCTAACCTCACTGTTATTGTGCCAAAACCCAACCAAACCTTAACAGAAGAAGTCTGAATTTGTAAAAGATTTTATTTTTGAAACATCAGTGTCATCCTTACTATAGTGGTGTCAGACCAGAAATATAGTAATAATAATAATACATCAATCATACATAATATGCACATTACAAAGCCAGAGGACAATGTACCTGTCATTCTGGAGAGCAGACCACAAATGTATGTATTTCCTTATATTATGAGCTTTTTGGCCACACATAAAGACTTGGACTGTATAATTTCCATTGCAGGAGATATGACAATCTTTGCATTTGCAAAGAAGTCACAGGGTCGGGGTCAGGGTAGATGGCGTACAACAGAGATCTTGGATCACATCCTGTGTTCTACGTGTTGTTAGATTTCAGCTACTAAAACACTTAAAGGATAAGTTCAGCCAAAATGAAAATTCAGTCATTATCTACTCACATCCATGCAGATGGAAAGTTGGGTGAAGTTTTGGAATCCGCAAAACATTTCTGGAGGAAAACAGCGTTGCAGCAGTCTCCTAAACAACTGAAGTAGATGGGGACTTGTTTGAAAATGTAAAAACCAACCATAAAAAAATGAGCAGCGTAATCAAATTCTCTGGAAGCCCTGATATACTAAATTATTTTGAAAAGACAGTATATACAGCCTTGATGCACTTTAAAAGGGTGTAAATAGTGTCTTTTCAAATCAGTTTCTGACCTCGGGGCTTCTGGAGACTTGGATTACGCTAGATGAGCTGTATGGAGCCATGACATTTTTTTTGTCTCAATCTACAGTTGAGTTTAGGAGATTGCTGCAACGCTGTTTTGACGTGAAATAATGTTTTGTGAAACACTAAACTTCACTTGAATTTCCATTCGTGTGAGGGCGAGTAGATAATTAAGAATTTTCATTTTTTGGTGAACTTATCCTTTAAAATTAGAAAAATGACTCTTGGTTTGTGGGATTAGTCATGTAATACAAGTTATACAATATGAGTCAATGTGTTCCATCTCGTGCTTCATGTCAGCGTTTTTCATATTTTAACTGCTGTGGTAAAAGTGAGTATTAAAGTTAGATTTGTCAAAATAAGCTTGACAGCTATTAAGACCACAAACCCTTGCACAACTGATCATCTAGTTTATATTATATAGCATTCAAAGGCTGCAAAGTAAAGTAAGTCATTATTTAGATTGATGGAAATCTCCATGTTAGAGTCAGCTGGGTGGCTGTCAGTGGCCCGTCACTTCTCTCCTTCATCCAGGCTCGTCTGTTCCACCAGATTGTGATTTTGTGATTCCCAGAAATGCCAAGATGGTGGCAGAACGGTAAACTTTGAATCCAAGCTTCAAAGAGCTTCTCAAAAAACCTCGAGGTGACATCCCAGTCGCTACTTCCATCTTTTTCTAAAATCTGTGATTAGAACTTAATCCTCCAACTGAGACCAAAGAGATATTTCATAGCCCTGATAATGAGCTTACCAAGGACGGGGAGCGGCACAATATTACACAGTGCTTATGGTCAAATGCCATGCTGTAAAAACACACTCATCCCTAGCACCTCCAATAATGCATTGTTAAGTCTGCAAATGGCAAAACATTTTTGGGTGACAGACTGAGTTAATGTCTGTCACTTAGATGAACTGTGAGGTGCCAAAGGGTGAGAGAGAACAGATAGAGGGTGAGATTTGTGAGTTAGGACTTTTACTGTTCCTCTAATGAACTTGAAACCAGAGGCGGCCCCGGGAAAGCATAAAGCTGACAATTTAATTCCTCCTGCATGAAGAAGACACTCAAAAAACAGGTTAAAACCCGGAGCCCGGAGTCGCCAGAGGTGATTTGTGGTGATGTCATCCAGCTAAAATAGCTCCTCATTAGCACCTCTGAAGCAGGTCGTATGATTAATCGTCACCAAAGATTTACAATCCAATTAGAGGGTGTCTGGGTGTGGAACAAATGACTCACCTTTGAGGGAAACACATCAATGAAAAGACCCAAATGGACGTTTTTTTGGGCACTTTTTGTGCCTCGGGCTGATGGATGCTGAAGTGGATGGGCGACGTCTCGGGGGCTGTTTGTCAGATCCACAGGGCATCATTCACCAGGCTGTGTGGCCTGTCATCCAAACATGGCAAGTCAGTAGATTCGCAGTTTATTCCTGACATCAACCACTTTGTTGGAGTGATTTCGCATCACATTCTGTCGGAGGACGGCAACAAAAAATTGGGTCTTAGTCGGAGCGCGTCTTTGAGTGTGTGCGCACACGTGTGCTTGCTAATGCATTTCTCTGGGAATGACTAATTTAGCAGCAAGCGCTTCTCCCCTCTCCAGCCTAGCCTGAAGTTTTAATCCCCACATTTGCATGGCTAAACATAGATCAGCCTCCACACATCCACACTGGATATCGACTCGAGGAATATAAATGCTTGTTTTGACTGCGCTACCAAAATGTTGATTAAACATGCATGAGCTCGCTCCTTCTCTGTCACTGCCTCTTAAACACTACCTGTATATGATACAGCCGGATACTATATGCACAAGTTCCCAACTGAATTGAAACAACTTCAGTATTTTTTTATTTTTATTTTATATCCTTGTTGGGGCCAAGCCACTCTGTGTTCCAAAGAGTGATTCAATTCCTTGCAAATGGGCTTCTCCAAGAGCTTCTTTGCTGAGTTTAAGGAGAGAGCTCACAGATGCGGAACGGATGCAATAACCGCCGACTCGCTGGCTGATAGAATAGCTTTATCACACACTACTTGCACTGTTGAGCTGCGGTATTCTATCTTGCTGGTGTTTTTACACACACAGGAGCGCACAAACACACACATAAGTGCTAAATAAAAGACGGTGATACACGCGGCAATGAAAATGCTGTTAGTTTTGTAGTAAACATCGTACATACAGTCACAATATATTGACTTCCATTTAATTAAAAAGGAATAAAGCAGTGTGTGTGTGTGTGTGTGTGTGTGTGTGTGTGTGCGTGCGTGTGTGTGTGTGTGATGCTGGTAATAGTAGCTGACACTGAACACATCTCAGCAGCTGCCCCGTCCTCCTGTTTGGCAGAGCTTCTTATCAGAACAGCGTTGCCAGATGGGAAATGTTAAAATTGTCGAGAGGCTTAAAAATGATCGTATTTTGGTGGAAACTATCACACGCGATGAGTCATAACGATGAGAACAAGTGCACGTAAATATGTTGTTTCACAGAACATGTATTTGAAATAAATATGGTGCATTCAAAATAAGTCGACTTGAACAAAGTAAACCTTAGTGAGAGAGTTCACGCTCCACCTCTAAGTCGCTTCGAATGAGTGTTGAGGTGGAGCGTCTGAGCTCCAATGAAAGTAGTAAAATCACACATCTGTGGGAGTCACTAATACATTACCAACAACCATTATTTTACCAACAAATAATTAATTTCTCAATGCTATGAGTATTTTTCACATTAGTGATATAAACAGGTTAAAAGAAACACATTTTCCAGAGGAAATACGCACCATATTCTCTCTGAATAACAATGACCACGTAAGACTCTCTCTCTGGGGTGTGCGCCATCATACCTTTTCATATTTAAATTAAATAAATGTTGTTGTGATCTAGTTGACACAATTGTTACAAGAAGTGGGCTGCTGTGTGTGTGTGAAAGTCATGGTCATGGTCTGGCAAAATCCCAGACTCCCTTACAGATCGTGTGATTTTAAGAGTCGTTGTATCATGAGGAGAAACTTCTGAAGTGAAACACGCCTTCTTGCAAATTCGGCATTAAAAACAGTACATTAAGATGACTCACACTTGTAAAACGTGTCAGTTTGTCGTGGCATGGCTGTAAAAGCCGGTCTGTTTTTGTCTAAAGTGCATCTTCCAGCAGTTGTTTGAACAAACAGTATCAACTGATTTCACTATTTACACCAAACTGATTAAAGAATATAGCATATTGACGGTAAACATGTGAAATTTTACAAATCCAGTAAACAGTAACTAATATAGGCTACTTCTTTGGAGAATGAAGAAAGTGGAGAAAGTCACCAGATTCCCTTAAAAAAACGCTTAATTTTGAGACTTCATTCAGCAAATGTTACACATGATTATATTCTTAGAAAATATATCTTTCTTTGTGTAATCAACATATCTGGTTCATCCAGTGATGTAGGTGTATATTTGCATATAGGGCGGGGAAGTGAGATCAGATCGCACCTGTTTGGCTATTAGCTTTATCCCCTAAACCGCCCGTTAGTGAGGGTCAGGGTTAGTTATTTTAGATACTCCCACAAAGCTCAGATTATAACTCGAACCATGGCATACAGAAAGCATGATTGGCTGAAAAGAGGTCAGGTAAAGCCTGGGATCCATTGTTTGTTTTCCTGCTCATGCCAGGAAAGGAATTAAAACCAGACAGCGTGAACTAAAACCAATTAAAGGGACTCGGATAAACTGTTGAGTGTGTTTACATGTGAAACAGTATCCAGGTCACAACCAGGGTTTTTGAGTCTCTGCTCGGACAGAAAATGAGAAACACCTCATCCAGAATTTTGATCTCTGTCCTCAGGTGCAGGTGCAGGTGCACCCTTGAATCACATTACATATTAGTCGGTCAGTTAAACAAAACAACAACAACAACAAAAAAAAAAGATGGTGAATGATGTAATGATGATTAACAAGTAATTTCAAAGCTGTCTTCCATTACTAGAAATCATACAGAGAAGCTGAATGCAACAGAGTTTAGACGGACAGAACATGTTGTGATAACGCTGGTCGAGGCACAAAAACCACTCAGTTAGGTTGAGGAAAACATCATGTTTTGGCTTAACTACCTGATTTGATCCAGTGGTATGCTTACAAATGTTGAAACTCAGTCACTGGCCTGGCAGCAACTGTGCTGACTTCATCCTCAACTCATGATAACAAATGAATAGCTCATTTTTGAGTTATACAGACACACTTCTGCTCAGGAGTAAAAAGATGCTTGTTAAACTGACATTGAGGCCTTGGTTTGGTATCGGATTGCGTTACGTTGCAGGATGGCGCTGTTATTTTGTCCGCCCTCTGTGAGAGAATTCACACTGATGTACATATGAGCATTAAGTGAAGCCATTTAATGTTGTGAAGAGTCACTTCCACTCATAAGTGTCTTATCCAACCATCAGCAGTCCTCCTAAATGAAGCTAAAAGCTCTTAACGAAGGGTTTTGTCTTAAGAGCTTTTCAGTTAACTGCTGAGAGCAGCTTTTAGTAAAGAACTGAGAGACCTCGTGATTTATGAGAAGTGATGGGGGTTGACCCTGTAACAATGGATGACTTCATGTTTTAGATAGACAGATAGATAGATAGATAGATAGATAGATAGATAGATAGATAGATAGATAGATAGATAGATAGATAATTTTTTCACAATACCTGCTGTTTCCACATCATATCATACAAAAAGCCCTATCTTTATTGTATATACTGAGGTAGAAACGCAGCTTGACTCCAAATTGCACTGACTACCTGATCGTCCCTGACACCTCCCCCCCACTGTGCCTGTTGTCCCACCACAGTCAGGTTTAGTCACGTTCATGGTGAGTCACCAAAATACCAAAAGAGTACAGGCAGGGATGAAAGTGAGAGTTTGTCAGGGTGCACTTGATAAGACTGACACATTTTTTTCCCACCTCACTGCCGCAAAGCTCCAGTATGCATCATCCATATTACAGAAATAGAGCCATTTATGTTCCAGTGCGTACAGGGAGCATACTGTTAATGCACAAAATCAGTCAGATGTGATAATGGTGAAATAACCAGCCTTTAGTCATCGAGAGTGAAAGTTTGAACCCCAGCTTCTGACTCATTTATATCAATAATCATATCGTAAACTGCAAGGTTCACTGCAACAGATACGTGTCCACTGGAGACCTTAAATATCTGGACTAAACTACCCCAGTCCATCAGATTGTTTTCGGGATATTTAGCTCTCATCCCAGGTAGCTAAATCCAATTTAGTCAACCAACAATGCAATCCAGTCAGAATTAAGCCCTGATTACTTGGCCCTATCCCTCTGTTTTGCGGGTTCACATCTAGGGGTAGGGTGTCCTGAGTCCTGTTGGGAAATACATTATTGAGGACACAACTGTGTTGCTATGTAAAAGGGTGACTCCACCAATTGTACAGGTCTTGGTAGTAAAAAGTATGAAGCCTTTCGTGGCTCCAGAGGAAGCTACATGTAATCTGATAAATTGCCTCCAGTGATGTGACTAAGTGGCTAAATTGCATTATGGGTAATGTAGGCACCAGGTTTTGAAAAGCACTCCTATAACACTGTTGGACTCATTATGGACAGCTTACAAACAAACGATCAAAATCGACACAGTAGAACCGGAAATGTTGCCTGTTTTTCTTCCTTTTCAAAACCTGGTGCCTACATTACCCACAGTGCAACTTCGCCACTGGAGTGTCATCACTGGAGGCAATTTATCAGATTACGTGCAGCTTCCTCTGGAGGCACAAAAGGCTTTACACTACTTTTTTCACTTATACAGTAGGACTCCACAAGACCAGTTACCCTTTAAGTAACACTGAAGATGCCATTAAAAACAACAGTTTAGATTCACATGATTAGGGGAAAACACTCCCCGAACCAGCAGCGCCTCCCATTCCACAGCTCTTAATAGATATCATGTGATTTGACATCATTATCCTCGAGCTCCGTCATTAGTGGAACGGCACAAAGAGTGCAGAAATGAACCCTGTCTACTTCATTATGGTGGTGTACACACAGAGGTTTATAAATGCCACTTGAACAATGCAATCAGCTGTTTTCAGCTGCTGTTGCTCAAGGCAACATTCAATATGGCTGTCAGAGCATGTGTTATGTCATTTGTCAGTCTGCTCTCTTTATACTCACACATAATAATAATAATAATGCGGTCAAGATAAAATTTGTCTTTCTTTAACACACAGAAGGCAGATGAGTGTGAATATATGCTGTAGTAAATCTGAACTGAGACAATTCCTGTGTCAGTCCAACATTCCCGTACTGCTCACTGTGATTACGTGACATGTTCTTAGCAGCAAGCAGCAACTCATGGGAACACAGTGAAGTCACCTCCCGGGTATTGATTTTCCTCCCTGCGAATGTTAAATGTTTATTAAAAGAGTGGAGCAGCGGCAGGAGAGGCGGGGTGGCCCGAGGCGATATCCTCTCACTGACTACGCTCCCCAACTGCACACCCACACCACACCATTCTCTCCCTTTGAGCGAACACAGATTGACTTCAGGACAGCCCAGGTCCGCCTTTTCCCATCTATCTCCGGGGCACGGCCCGCTTTCCTCATTGCATCGCTGTCCCTCTCCTCTCGTCCGAACAGAGCTTTGATTACCTTCTCTCAGCCCAGTGGCTCTGAATGGCCGGACGGTCAGGTCAGGAGTCCAACTAAACAATAAAGGGAGCGGGGAAGAATAGTGCCGAATGAGAGAGCTCCTGCTAGATTCAATGCCCACCATCTGCGACTTGTTTTTGTCCAGCTGATGGAAGATGACTTTTTTCTCTTTGGCTGAGTTCGTTTTCAACCAGGCGGGAGAAGATCAAAGAGGCAGAAGTGACAGAGAGAGTGAGACTCAGTTTTTGGATTGGACTTAGAAGATTTTATACAGTTTATACCTCCTTTATACATGTTTCTTTTTTCATTCTCTCTGGCATTACTAAGCAGACAGGTTAGGGCAACATCTTTCTAACTGTGTTACCTGTTTTCCTTACAGAACTGAACATGCGCTCTCAAGGGGATCGAATCTTAAAGGAGACACATTATGCTCATTTTCAGGTTTATAATGTTATTTTGGGTTACTTCTAGAAAAGGTTTACAAGCTTTAATGCTCAAAAAACACATCAGTTTTCTCATACTGTCCAGTCCTGCAGCTCTGTATTCCCTCTGCTCTGTTTTAGCTCCTGTCTCTTTAGGCCCTCCCACCTGAATACCCAGTCTGCCCCGATTGGTCGGCTCACACATGCCTGTGCCAGCACTGCTAACAACGACAGAGCAGCTGTGCTAAATTCATTATTGGCACAAATGTGTGACTCTGTGACGTAGTGTGATGTCACAAAGTCACAGAATTGACAGCGGGTCTACCGACGAGGCGTTTCAGGAGCAGTGTTTTCTGTGGGAGAGAGGAGCTTCTGTTGACCTTTTTAACTTCCGTGATCGTCTACATACACAAGAACATATAAAACATGAAAGGGAAGGAAACAAAATGAAAAAAACACAATAGGTCTCCTTTAAAATCAACAAACCTAATCCCCAACTAACAAATTTGCATTAAATACATTTTTTAAATGTACACAGTTGACCCCAGTTTCAACTCGAGGGGGTTAAATGAGATCAAAGCCGGTTCTGATGTTAATATTTTAGCAAGAGCGAGGAAAAGAAATTGCACTTTGCTATGAGCCGAAAGCTTTCCTGTCGGTTTTGTTCATTGTAACGTTTGCTCCTGATGAGAAACACTGCCACTGGGGGATGATAAAATTAAGCAAAAACCCAATTTAAGCAGTTTGATGCAACCAACCCTCAACATTGCATGTGTGTAAGCATAATACTATGGAAGGAATTAAGTGGATGATGGGAGTGAAGAGGAAGTTGTGTAAAGATGCAAATGCTACTTGTAAGCATTGCAGCTCAGTTTAGAGTTAATGTACACAGTTTTCTCTGTCAGTACGGCGTGTCTCTGTATCATGTTCCATTATGAAATTAATTTGCTCCGTCTGACATATTCCCATCCAGATGCTAATTGCCTGCAGGCAACAGATGAGGTGGCACACTGTGATTATAATCACAGATAAGTTGGAGATTTTCATATTTTGCAGACAGCGTCTCGCCGTCTTGACCTTTCAGCTGTTTTCATGGGACTGCCCTGTTTATGATCAATACAGCAGCTGCCCTGCTGAGGATTGGGCCATGTGCTCAGAATGCTTTTTTCCCTTCACAGCCGTCTCGTTCGCGGCATCATTGTGAGACTGAGCCTCACAGTCAGGTTTGGTGTGCGTCAGCTGGGTTTTTGGAATTAATTTGTCAGAACATCATTTCTAATGAATTTCCATTTCCTCTTTATTGTTATATGAGACCTGTGCCTGGTCTGAGGCTGTTCCTGTTCTTGTCTCGTTCCACCGCATGATGTAGCTGCATGAAAATTCCACAATACCATTATCGTGGTCAGAGGAGCCCATGACATTCACCCTGTTGCATGATTTCTGTTGGATTTTGTCAAAGCTATCAAATACATATTTGATTTGCGATTTAACCCTTGCATTAACATTTTCATGTATGTTTTGTTTTCTTTTGTTTAGTTGTGTACTTACATAATCCCAAATGTTTCTAACATAAGCAGCAAATAACCATTTAATGAATAGTTTATGACAAAATATGGTTGTACGCAGCTATTGGGGCATTTTCAAGTATTTCTTGATGTACAGTATTAAACATGTTTTTACTGTTAATAAATGCTTCATAGCAGGACTTAAAATAAAGTGTTGCCTACACCTTTCTGCACACACACCCCCAGGCATTGTATACAATGTCACAGCTCAGTCACATTTGCCTTCATACAGTACAAAATCTAAAATTTTATGACACATGCCAGTCATTCTGTTGGCATATTGTAGTTGGTATTGCAGCACTATAATGGCTGCCAAAATCTAAATTTGTTTAGAGTTCATTTATGTCGGGTGTTGTGTGCCCATGGTTGTGTTGACTGATCAGAGCTTTGAAGGTTGGAAAATGGATGCGTCGTCTTAGTACATAGTAGCTTGCTTCCATCAAAATGGCAGCAAGTACAGATGAGATTGGTGCGGCTGTATAGGTGAGTCACAGATATAGCAACTCTTAAACCCTTAAGGTGTTATGACATATGTTAACTGCTCTTGGCAATCGCTCCAACAGCGTCTGAGTCGAGGGGGAAATGACGAAATGGATATGTCACTTTCACATCCTCCCCCTGGTGGTGCTCCCATGGGTCGGCACTTGTCTGAAGAAACACTTGTCTAAAAGTGAAATATAAAATGAAAAAATATACTTTTTTTGTTTGTTCTGTACAACCTTGATATCGCATAATAAGATTTAAAAACTTCGAGTTTGTTGGGTGTGATTTATCCAAACAACCTGGTCTAATGTGACAGTATAAACACAGTGAGTGTAAACCAATGATCTCTTGAAAATCTTGAAATCAGATTTGGAGCTGCCCAGTCTTACCAAATGCCATATATCATATAGTTTTGTCACAACAGAACCCACTGGGATATCCAACTTATTCCAAGCCATCACAAATTATGGCTGCCATTTCCGGCGTGTCCTGAAACTTAACCCAAAGCAGCGTTTTCCATGTAACAGGAATCTAAACCTCTTTTTCAGAGCGACTGGTACAACGTATCATTAATTCATCAAATTCATGGATAGGAAGCAACAAGCGAGGGAGTTTTAAATATGTAGGTACAAGGACTAGATTTGTAGATTTCTTTTCAGGCTGCGATAAAATAGAAAAAGCTGCAATGACTCACAGTTCTCGAGAAAAAAAGGCCTATTCTTTTTGAATGAGTTGTGAATGAGAATAAATACTTTTAATTGGTGCAGTGAGTCCAACTTAGAAAAGAACATGAGCTAACACTTGGACATGACACACGCTCACTTTGCAGGATCTCTTACGGAGGATCTTTGTATGAAAAATAATGACAAATAAGGGACCAATCAGTGATCTTTGTTTGACTCACAGCTGATTCTTATACTGACAATGTTAATGATGAGCGTCATTAACACGCACAGAGCAGCACCATGCATGTACTGCAAGTTGTAAAAGCTTCAGTGTCAGTATTGTTGGAAAGTTTGAGCTTTCAAAGTCATTTCAGCAGATTTCATCAGTGGCAGCTGGTGAGAACATTAATTGCCAATCAGTTGATCCTAGCAGTTTGCGGGGGTTAAGACCATCTCATCTACTTAATGTCATCCACTGTCTCTCCCTCTTCACATTGATCGAATGTTGTTTAATTACCAGCCAACTGTAGAGACTCAATGAACTATTAAATAACTTAATGATTTGGCACTTTCCCCCCAATAGCTCGGATCCAGTGAAGCGGCTCCCTGCACGTATTAAACAAATGACTACCGGCGGAGGTGTATCAGCCTCGCGCTCCTGTACTAACACCAAACACACTGTGATTTAGTTGCTGCGAACCACAGAGGCCATGTAAGCACCTCAGTGATCATAAACACTACGGAGAAAATTGTTATCCTAGATTTGCTCTTTAAAAACACATATAAGACAGTTATTTCTTCAGCCTCAGCTCCATCCCCTGAGCTTGTAATACTCTGAGCCTTTTAAATTCACCTGCATCGCACCGCCGTCACACACCCCCCTACCCCAACCCCCCAGAGGTGCTGTATCACCAAATTGAACAGGAACGTTGCAGGATTTATGGATTGGTGAGATGACTGCCGTCGAGCCTGCTGTGACCCGCTGTGTCAACACTTACAGCGGGACTCGCAGCTACTGTTTCACGCCGCCGCTACCTGCTTTTTTCTAACAGCTTAAGTGGAAAACTGAAAGTTGTGGATTATTAAAGGCGGCTAAAAGGCAGCCGTAGTAAATTGGTGCCACTGGAGAGATGTCAACCCGATCCACATGGTGGCCGGAGGCAGCTTTCATCTTACTAAGGATTCTTTTTAGTGCTTATCAGCCTGGAACCTGGAGAGCTCACACTGTATACGGTACACCAACTCTCCTGCCTGCCTGCATCACCTCGAACTGTCACTCTTTGCAAATGCATGAACATCGTACCATTAAACATTTAAACATCTCTCTGATCTTGGCCTGGACTGAAAGGGAATGCATAATGTACACACTTACTGAAGGTCCATACTGGTAGTTTTCCATACTTCAGCCCATTTAAAACAAATGGTGCATAGTAACGTTTCTGCTGACCACTTTCATGAGCAGACCGGTCTGTCACTTTACAGACACATGAAGCTTGTATCAAGTTTTATATGTTGGTTTTTAGTCATCAGGTAACTCTTCATGATAAATAAAGGGTACATTTATAGTTAATTAAACTTTAGTTTATAGTTATTTCACTGTCAGTGAAATGCTTTATAAACCATTTGTTAGGCAATTGTTTATTGTGACATTCCAACTGATGCTTATAATACTTTGTATTGATGGCCATTATAAAGTTGCAACTAATGTTCATAAACCTTTACAGTTGCTTTCTAAATGGTTTCAAAAGCACTTTGTCTGTTAACAGGGAGATGGCTGTTAATCTCATACATTATCCATAATTGATGATACTGACTCAAAATGTCAATTTCGACACAGAAAGTTACGTAAGATGATCGTAAAGTCACAGCCAGCTAGCTTAGCTTGGCATTAAGACTGTGAACATGGACAAACAGGTGGCCTGGTTCTGTCAAATGGTAATCATCTGCCTACAAGTACCTCTAAAGGTCACCATTACTCACGTACTACCTCTGAACAGAAACCTCCTGGAGCGCTATTGATTGCCTGACATAGGGGGGCTCCAAACTGCATCATGGGGAGGCTCACTGAATGGAAGTGAAAAAATATGTTAGTTATCAAGAAGAGATCACATAGAATAGCCTAAATGTGTGTGAGTTTGGTTTAAGAGACAGTCCAGAGATACAGTGGTTCAGGGGGGATGCTACTATTTTTCTCACTTTGACAACTCAAAAACTAATAAATACCTTAAGACAGACTCTTGTTGACTCTAGACTTTTTCTGAAGTTATTTCAAACAGCATTATTGGTCTTACTTGACTCAATTGTTGCGTGTCTCTGGGCTCAAATAACAGAATCATGATCTCATAGACGTCCAGGAATTAAAGTGAAACTAAGAAAGTAAAGAAAGAAAGAAAGAGGGGTGGGGTGGGTGGAGGGGCGCCTTTTCCCAAGCTTTGTCAGAGGGGAGGCCCCACAGTCTCAGACTTTGAAAAACCCTGGATTAAACAAACAAGATACAAAGTGTTAATTACTGTAGTGAGCTTTAGAAGTGCTGGTAGGTGGATTTTGTTTCCTTTGAACAGAGTCCCGCTTGCTGTCTCCCCCTTGTTTGCACTGTCTTTATGCTAAGCTAAGTTTTCGGGCTGCCGGCAGTAGATGCATATTTAACATCAAGACATGAGAATTGTGTCCATCCACTTATCTAACTTCAGCAAGGAAGCATACAAGAGTATTTCCAAGATGTTGAACTTTTCCTTAAGTTAATTAAAGGTTACTGCAATGTAAATCCCAATTTAATACATTTTGGAAAATCAGATAATTATGATGAAATATCTTTATGATTTCTACATAAAAACACAGTCATCTATAATCATGATTATATCAATATTTATTATTTATTGTTTACATAACTGACATTAGTTTGTATACTACAATTGGAAAGTCTTGGTCACGATTCATCTTGCTATTAATACACTGCACTTTAGCACATTTGTTGTTAAACGGGCAATATGTAAAAATGTGACGAAACAGAGGTTTAGAAATAATGACGTTTATGTATTGTGTTTCAGAGATGTCTACTGAAGTTGGCACGCCAACCAGCAAGCTAGGTCCCTGTCCCGGTCGAAAAATCCTACCAGCGGTGTATACACTAACACGCCCCTGGTCCCCGAGCTCCCAGTCCAGACCACTAACTGCACAGCTAACTGAGCTAACTCGCTAACAGCAGCTGCAGTTAGAAGCGGTAAGCAGTTACTCTGGTGATATGCTGCCCCCTGTTTGTTGTAAGAATGAATTTGACAGGGGGGTAATTCTTACATATTGCACCTTTAAAAACTTGTTGCTGTGACAACAGCTTCAGACTCTTTCTAAACCAGCTTTTCTGGCTAGCATAAAATCAAGCTAACACATAGACCACTGGCAACTCTGCTTATGGACTTAACAGAGTTAAACATGAATAGAGTTCTTTCTTTCTGTATTGCCATGTGTGGCTTTATTGATCTCTCTAAAGCATCATCCCACATCGTCCTTTCTTTACAGTAAGAGTATCGCACTGGTTTTGCTTGCTTCAGCTCTTTTGTAAGACCCAGTAATGAGAAACTGAACAAAGGACAGAACATCATTTTGGAGCAGCTTACCGGCATCAGAGCGTAAAAACTGCATGTGGGTACAGGTTACAGATTTTGGTTTAAAATAGTGGTTGTCGCCTGCCTGCTTGTCCAAAGGCAATAGATGTCAGTCTTTTGGAAGCTGCCCAAATATGTTTGTCCTGTTTGTCCTCAAAGTCCACAAAGGCAGAGAAGGTGAGTCATCCATCCCCGGCCCTTTCCTTGATGCTGTGGCACAGTCTAACCATCCATCCCTTCTCTCCGCACCGCAGAAAATCTATCCATTCATCCTCACTATTCTTCGGCATGACCGTCCATCCATCTTCAGCAGGTTGCAACAAAACATTATCATCAATGCACCATACATCATCGACGTGGAATAGAAAGCAGCATGTATAGTTCAGAGTTTGTTCATAAGATTTATATCTCACCTATTCATCTCACGTATTCCACGATCAAGATAAATAATAAAGTTGTTCTCTGAAATCCTGGAAACTTGGAGAAGTAGCTCTCCCAACTGTCCGACAACTTGTAGTTTCAGTCTTTAGTGGCAGAGATAGATGGCTGTCTGAAGTTTGGTAAATTTGAAGCAACTCGTGCCCCAGGCAGTGTTTCCTGGCATTCCGCCCCCGCACTGCCGCTGGAGATTTCAGACGTCAGAATCTAAGGTTTGAATTGTCACCTCCAGTATTATGAAAAGATTGGTGGCCTAATGGTGCAAATCTAGTGTCTAATTTAGGGGGCGATGAATGCTCTGATGCAACGTCACTTTTGATTTAAGCTAAGTTGATGACTGTGATGTCAGATATGCACAAGTATCTGAGTCCACTATTTCCTCCGACATTACCAAGAGTTGCATCCTCTTATTCCCAGCTTTCTGCTACAATGTAGACGTTAGAAATCACAAAGTCCCCAGTTAAGCCATTTAAATAAAAACCTCCTCTATTTGAGACGATGAAGACTAATGTATATAAAAATTAGGGGATGGATGTTGGGTTTTTTGGCTGTTTAATCTCGTCTGACATTAACACAGTGTGAGGAAAAAAGCCCTGATCCAGGAACATGAAAACACGGTGATCACTCAGGGGCTCATGAAATTTATTACAGGAGGATGTTGAAAATAACTCACTAGGTGATAAGATAAATGAAAGATGCATAAATGAGACTACTGGTTTAATCATGAGTACTGCTGCCTTGCAGTATATCGTCAAGCTACCAGTGACGCCACCGAGCGCGCTGAAGCTGAGCAGCTCTTTAGTCAGTGAGAGAGGAAGCACTCCTGTGCCAGTTTTTGCTTATACATGGTTTGTATGGAGTTCAAATAGACCATTCTTGGTCGGAGTAAACCAGGCTCCTTGGTAGATTACAAGCCTGGAGTTGCAGTGGCTCTATAAAAGGGTGGTCTGTTCGTTGGTCCACACTGAAATATCTCAACAACAATTGGATAGACTTCCATGAAACTTTGAACAGACATTCATGGTCCCCCAGGGTGAACCCTCATTGTAGCCCTGTGTTAAGATGTAATGTCTTTTGTAATCCCTTGACTTTTCATCCAGCGCCATCTTCAGGTCAACATTTCATTTTCTCCAAAACACACTCGAAACAGTGTAACTTGTAATTTGTGTTTAATGCCAATTAGCAAATGTTAGCATGGTGAACATGGTCAACATTATAGCTGCCACGTAGTTCATCTGCATGCCAGCATTCGTCAGTATGTTAGCATGCTAGTGCTAGCATTTAGCTCAAAGCACTGCTCTGGTTGCTGCACAACAGTGCTAGCATGAATCGTTGCCTGGTTTCCTGACCTGGAGAGGTCTTTTGACAGCAATGTGTTGAATTCATATTTACACGTTCTTCACATGACAAATTTTGTAAACCTCTGTGTGGACATACTCCTTTTAAGCAGGTTTTGCCACTGGGTAGTTATTTGGGCTAACAAGCCTTTCAAAATGAATGGGGGGGACAGCTATAACCTCAATGGTCAATGGGACATAAAATCGGCATGTATAGAATTACCAGTCAAATCATATAAAACCAGCCTAAAAAGTCAGGTAACTTTGCCCCACAATAAGGTTTAAAAACTGTTTTTATCTCACAGGTTACAGTTCTACTGGGCATGTGCACGATTTCACTACACCAACTTCTTTTACGGCTCAGTACAGAGTGCTATGACACCATCAGCTCATCCCAACAGAGCACTTGGACAAATGCAAGTTTAATGTCTAATGTTGAAATAAGTTCACCTTTCTTTGTAATCCTCTGTATTAGCGGGGTATCCTCGTAACTTCGCTATTGGCTGATGTGTTTCCCAGATTGTCCCATCTTAAAGATGTTTTAGCACCTGCGATAGCCGTATACTGACATGTTTTTCGTTACAGTTGAGACTGTTGAGCATTTCTTACAATTGTTTAGTTTAAGTCTCTTTGGGTGTTAAAGAGAATTCCAGATTACTTCTAAATGTCATATCAAAACTCTATTTCCTGTCCTAAATTTGTCACTGTATTATATTGGACTTTCTTGTGTGGTACTGATCAAAATAGGCTTAGAAATGTTGGAAAGTTATTCTTGTCGATACCTTTGAAGAAATCAGCAACAAGTCACCAGATTTTAGAAGAGTTTCGGGCACCGCCACAACATTTCCATACTTAAGATGCTACATACTTGATTTCTTAGTGAAAGTCACTAGTCAGCACTTACAATGTTATGACAAGTTTTCTAAATACTTTGGTTCTTGGTACACAACAGTGTTGAATGAAAAGCCTCCGCTTTTTCTCCAAAGTGAAATATTTGAACTAGGTCACTCATAGTGTGCAGCGCGGGCACGAAATGACCATGCAGCTTGATGAAGAACACTCGCAATCACCCCTGAGGGAATGAGATCGGCTCATTGAAAAGAAAAAGAACCATCAGGTACATTTACTGAGGATTTATCCCACGGTTTTGTTTACTAGCCTGCAGAGCAATAGGCAAGGAGCCAATAACATGCAGTTTTGTGCATCAACCAAGTGAACAAATTGCTGGAAGGAAGACAAGCAACTTTGTCTTTGTCCTAGATTACTGAAATATGTCTCCCCTGAATACCCTCATTCTCCGTTTTTTGTGTCATCTTCACTTCGAGTGTTACTTTTGCAGTCAATTTGCTGGACAGGCTGCCAATTTGCCAGACAAGACCTTTTGCCCCTGAGTGAAACGAGCAGGTACAAGTAATTTGAAACTTGCACGAGGTACCCTGGCTGATAAAAGTTGGGCTCACCAAAGCACCAACATCTTTCCCTTAAGATGCCTGAGTAGTTCCTGCATACCCTCCCTCATCCTCCTCTTCCCCTGACTCCCAGCCTTTTGCTATTGTAATGCAGGCAGGGAGAGTAGAAAGTATTGAAAGCCTTGTTTTCAGCAGCTGCTGTGTGTGTCTCTGTTGAGTTTTTCCTAATTACCTCCCAAAGGAGCCCTACTGCTGTCAGACAGAAAGAGAGGAGGGTGAGACGGAGCGAGATGCAAGAGGGGAGGCAATGTAGGGGAAAGGATGGGAAGAAAGAGAGAACGTCGACGGGAACAGGAAGACAGCGTTACACAGCGAAAACAGAGCGATTGAGGGAAATAAAGTAGAGGCAAAACGAGGAAGCCTGCATGGAATCTTCCATTTAGCCTCCGTCTGCCATGTTGACTGTCACTTCAGCTCTGGAAAACAGGTAGAGCGCCTCTGTCTCCAGTACAGGATTTTTAAAAATGCATGGAGCCAATGTCCCCAAAATACTCCATCTAAAAGGCTTCTAACATACGTGTAGTGTATATACTGTGTAATGCATAGCTAACATATAGCTTGAGCCTGTGAGTGTGTGTCACCAAAGTACATAAAAGGGGAATTACAGAGACTGTTTAGTAGCTATTACAAAATAAAAGACATTCTTAAAGGTGCTATTTGTAAGAAAAGTTGATATTTGAGTCTCATTTACAACTCGTCAAAAACTGACGCTTTGGTATTGTAAGATGGGTCGGCTGCCATCCCAAAGTGCCATTATTTGACGAGTTGGGAATGAGACTCAAACATCAACTTTTCTTACAAATAGCACCTTTAAACAGGGACAAATCCTGACATTGAAATCCTACATTTTCAACTATAAATATTTCTCTCTAATCGTTACATTATGTTTAGTTGCCCTCCACATTCTTAGCTAACAAGCGTTAGCTGACGTTGCTAATGCTGGTGTTAGTGTTAGCGTTGCTAACATTGCTGTATAACTGTACAGTATGCTGGGTGCATATGTTAAACTCAACCATTCTTGGGTTTTTTTTCCACAAACTGGCAACTACCAAGACTATTGATCACTGGCGAAACACAGATCCCATGTGATATCAGCGGCGTGACAATCCTCGATAGAAGCTGGAACCAGCCATCAGAATTCTTACACAGAGATAAAAAAAAAAAACAGACAATAAGTTGTACCTAATGTGAATCCTTATACTGTATATTACAATATGTTTTCTAGCAGCACAGTTCTTCTTATAAAGGAAGATGAACTAATGTCCAGCGGATTGTTTCATTTTGACTTGGCACTCATAATATTCTGAGTGTGTGACAACATAATACAAACACAGACGCTGTCTCTTTGCCACAGTTGAAAATTTAATATGGGACTAACCTTGTTTCTCATCGTCAGGAGAGATGAGTTGCGTTCGCCCAAAAACCAGGTTACTGGAGTAACCAGGCCAAGAATCTAGTTTTCTGTGAATGGAATTGAGGCCACTTAAGAAGAGACTCCACACTGCAGACAAAGAGCTGTCTTTGGGTTATTTTATGGTAATGCAGATACATTTTACATTCCAATTTAATTACTTTGCATTGGAGCAGCTCCAGGTTTTAGACTTCATTATTAACTTACTGTTTTCATGATGAAAGCTAAAGAAAAACAAGCTAAAATATATATATATAATTCTTGATAACAGGATATGGTCCTTGATTTTGGTACACACTGCAAACTCACACAGGTTTAAAAATAAGTTTCTTTCAGAAATTAAGGGCTATCCCAGGTAACATCAGTCCTGTGTATATAGGGCCTCAGAGGGCTATATTAAAACACATTCCCACTGTGGTAGACTTAATACAGCTAATGTAAAAGTGAAGTGCCACCACTAAAGGGAATAATGTGTGAATTATATTGGAGGAGGGATTTCTTTGCTCAAAGGTCAGACATAATTTTTGCTGACCAGGAACAAAACCATCAGTTATAATCAGGGACTCGGGGTAATCTCTCTTACATATTATAAAGTCATATATTGACAATACTTTGGAAATGTAAAATTAATCTCTTTAAAGTTACATCATTTCCCCAAATGTACTGCTGTTACACAGTAAAAAACAAAGTGTCAATTTAACTCTTATAGAGTTGAATTTAACTCCATTTCAGATAACATTTGGTCCCACTCAAAAATAGAGTAAAATTGACTCAATGGCCAGTGTCAAATTTTCAGTGTTAATTCTACTCAATTCAGTGTCAAAATTAACAATGAAATGTGTAAAAATATTTAACACTGAGGTTTGTTCACACTGTTCAGAGTATTATGATTACACTTTATAGAGTTAATTCTACTCAATTCTGTGTCAAAATTAACAATGAAATGTGTAAAAATATTTAACACTGAGGTTTGTTCACACTGTTCAGAGTATTATGATTACACTTTATAGAGTTAATTCTACTCAATTCTGTGTCAAAATTAACAATGAAATGTGTAAAAATATTTAACACTGAGGTTTGTTCACACTGTTCAGAGTATTATGATTACACTTTATAGAGTTAATTTTACTCCAAATGTGGTTCTTAAAATGACACTATAATGTGTATTATTTCATTTTTATTTCTCCACAGTGTTACTTTTTAATTTTATTATATCTAGGTGATATGTACTATACTACTGAACTGCTTTGATCTAAACAATAATAAACTAATAATCAAATAGAAATAAAACACAAACAATTAAGGTTACAGTCACAACTTCCTTTAATGCTCACCAGATGAAGCAATATGGAACAACAAAAAGAGCTGTGTCATTCACTCCATAGGACATCTGTATGTCAAAAGGCCTGGGATAAGGCAGTTTGTCAACATGAAAGACAACAAAATCTTGCTTTCTCCTTGTTACTTCATACGCATGGAAATGTTCTTGAAAACTTACAGTAAATAAAGGCAAAGTGAGCAGCAACAGTTTTTCATGAATTATCAGGACAGACTCAATCTGGTAAAAGAGAGGCATTTCACATTCAACTGCACCACAAATAACCAAATGTTTGCGGTAAATAAAACCATTGTGTTTAGCCCAATTCACTTTCATAACTTGAACACTGGAGGACACTTGCATTGCCTCAACAATTTCAGAACCACCTTTTACCATTTCTAAAGACACCATTTTTCCAGGACCAATGTCTAACCGACTAAAAGTTGTTGAAGATCGCCAAATACATGCCATATGATGCTGGTGTTTTTTGGCCAGCGTTTTGGTGATATTTTTAAATGACTTGAGCTGTCTCTTAAAAAAATTATGCTTGCCTTCATAGCGCATGCACCAACTATGAAGTACAGGTCCTATTTTCTGGATGCAGCGGGGATAATGTATAAGAAAATGGTGCTTTGGTAAAAGGTTTTTCTGGGGATACAACATCTTGAACAGCTTGTGGTGTTCCACAATCAAATGTTTTAAATATACACACATTCCTTGAGATACCATGGCAGAAAAGACAATGTTTATTATTTGTAGTAATAAAAGAAGTAGGCCCCAATGTTGGTCAGTAGGAGTTACCAAATCTCCAAAGAGGAGTGGAGTATTCCTCAATAAGCACCATGACTGAATCGCATTCAGTCCCAGATCATTAGACTCTCCACCTAAATTCACTGCCACTGGCCTATTGTTTCTCTCCATGAATCCATAATCAAAACTTTGTATTCTTGAATTCAGCTCCTCCAGTGTAACATGTTGTTCTTTAAAATACAAAAACAACAGCTTCAATTCGTACTGGGCCACTCCCTCCAAAATGTCATGCATCACATCAACTGAGAAGTTCTCAGTAGTGTGAAAATATGTCAGTGAATTCAATAAGCTTGACCTCTTCACACCAAAAACATATGGGAGAGATGGATTATCAGCCATTTCTTGACAGTGAGCTGTGTGGGTGTCTTTTGTGCGCAACACAATTTTTGAAGACTCCTCTGAGAATTCTGTTTGAAAGTCACCTTTTTCAGCTAAACAAAATCTGCAACAGTACCTTGCACTGAACGACTCCACCAGACCAAACAAGCTATGTATGCCTAAATTATCACCAGTTACCTGTACCACACTGCCACGAACACGACCACCGTATAGGGGAATCTCAATACCATCTTTCTCTAAAACTTTAATGTCTTGAACAACAGGAGCAAGAACTTCACTAAAACCGTACCGTTTAAGATCTTGTGCATGAAAAAGGGCACACAGGTGTATGTTGGCCAAAAATGAATTCCATTTTGGAGAGAAGTTTCTTAGGGTAAAATATATTGCACCTAGTTTATGAATACCTCGCTTGGAACCGAGAGGATTTGCAACCTCGAAGTCATCGTAAAACATTTGTATCTGCACTGTTTGCTTTTCAGTTGAAAACAGAGGGTGAGTCTTGAAAAAAGATCCATCACAAATATCTCTTAGTCTCGAGTCATCAGTGTCTGATTTTTTCAACATTTCTGCAACATACTTACTTTTAAATATCGACTCCAATGTAGATAAAATTGGAACATACATGAATTTATCTTGAACAACTATCTGATCATATGTCCCAGTCTCTTTATTTCGTCTTGTGTCAAATCTGGAGCCAATTACACATTCAACTGGTTCTACAGTTTCCCACTTGCTGGATAAAAATTTGGATCGCTTGTATTCTGAATTAAGAATTGTGAAAGGATTCTCCAACCCATCAAAACATGCTTCAACTTTCTTGCATGTTACACTTTCTCTTTCATCACTGAATACATGCTGAACAACAGTTTCTTTAGCATGCTGCTGAATATCTTGAACAATCTCTTCCATGGAAATCACAACAGAGTTTACCACACTTTGGCCTACACCTGCTGCCTTTAAATCAGAAATGACAGATGCACAACTATTTACAAGGTCTTCTGCAGATAATGTAGACTCTGCTTCTACATGGTCAGACAACACATCAACATCAGTGGCATTATTTGTATCAAGAACACTTTGGTCTGGTGAAAAACCACCTTCTCCTACAGAATCAACTGAATCGCTTACGTGGCACTTGTTCAGGTGTTTTCTAAAGCCAGAAAAGCTACCAAAAGAACGTGGGCATCCTACTTGGCCACATTTAAGATGAAGAGTACGGCCAGTACAGAGACCATGCATTACCTTAAGGTGCTTTATAAGGCTGTTTGGACTGCCATGGTCACTTCTGCAGAGAAAACACCTCATTGTTTAATCTAAGCAGACACTAATGCATTATTCTTGCTCGCAGTTCAGCAACTCTGGGAGTTTCCCTTGTTTCCCCAACGTCAATGTTGTAGATAGTTGTTTGCAGAAAAGTGAAAAAGTTAGCAAGGGAAGGACTGTAGGAGGTACCAAAGATGTAATGGGCCTTAAAGAGTTCGTCAAGGGCTCCCACTGAACCTGTTGCCTTACATGGTAGTGCATACTTGTCGATGACAATAAAGAAGGTGTGGATGCTGCTTCTCGTAGGCCCCTGAGCGAGGAGGTAAGGCTGGCTGCTTTGGCTGATGTTGTTGAGATGCTGCTGTACACTGGTTCCAGCCTACAATCAAACGTTAAACAGCAATATTTAGTGACCAGTCTCTCGCAATAGATCACTGTACATGAAACTGAAGTGATGAAAAGCATATGACAAACAACTGTCCAGCATACTTTTATGAATTTGATGAGGTGTTCCACAGCCTGACTTGCAGACATCTTCCCTGGCCTCTTCCTACCCTGGGCAGATGGTGGCAGGAGATGAAGGAGCAGCAAGATGGCGGACATGTCACTGTCCCAGCCTAAATGGCAACAAACATCAGGTTAGCATTAAGATAATGATAGGTTATAATTCATTATATCATCGATATTACTGTACAGTACAATGCATAGTCAAGTGTGTTATTGTGCCTGTTTCCAAAAATCATAAAATAAAAAAAGACAGTGTATAAGATATATAAAATATGAAATATCTATGCTACATGTACGTTGAACTGGCAGAATTACAAACAGTCCCTGTCTTACCATTCTCAACCACAACTGTTGACTCAGCATTCCTCATCAAATCTAGGAGCTCTGTGCTCGGTACAAGTCCATGGCACTCTGTGATTACTTTTGCTTTGAGACTGGTGGGCCACTTTTCCAAAAATTTGTTTGCCGTCACTTCATCAAACAGCAGTCTGAAATCTTGTTCTATCTGTAATACAAAAAACAAAGTGCAAAGAAAGTTGAGATGAGAGACACTGCATGTATGATGCCCACTATGTGCGCCCACATTTGTGGACTTAAATTATTTTCTGTTTTTGCGAGAACATAGTTTTGAGCCTTCCCCATTTTGAACAATAGGGGGCAGTAGAAGGCCAGGAACCGCCCCAGAGGCAGAGATTTTCAGGCAGTTCATCCTGGATTTTCGTGTGTGTAAGAACTTGACTGAAGCAGCCGTGTCCAGCAAATGGTGACTTCTTTCTAATTTTTTCAGGTCAGTCTCTGTGTTATGGTGACCTTTAGTCCTTTGGTTAGACCTTTTGTTAAGTAAACATTCTTTTTATATGGCACAAGTAAATAGATTTGACGCTGTTATGTAAAATGCGATGGTGGCGATACATTTAGTTACTGTGTAGTGCAGGCAAAACTAGCATTATGATTTATGTTTCTGTTTTATGTTGTGTCATGGCATAGATAATGTGTGTGAGAACTCGACTGAAGTAGCCATGTCCTGCCATTAGTAAGACATTTTCTCAGTTCACAGACACAACTGTTAACAGGAATCTGCAACCGGTACCCATAACACATGCTGTATGGGATATTTCATTGATTCATCTTATGAAGATGTAGATGTGGACTTACCAGTCCTGGTGTATCGAGAAACCGTGGGAAGATTGAGAAGACATCTGCTGCTCTCTTTTCATCGTTGATCATTGAATGACGATAAATGAAGGTAGCTTTCATCTTCTCACGGACAGTGTCTTCATCAGCAGAGTGTTTCAAAACAGCAATAGCTGCTTCCACTTCCTCATCCGATAACACTTTGTCAGCAGTGAAGGGTCTGGGTTGACCACGGCCTGGCCCACCACCTTGAGACAAAACACAATTTTATTGACTCCTGCCTACACAATTCATCAACATCATATGTAACTGATAAGTATACTTACTCTTGGGAGATCTACTAGCAGGGGCACCTCTTTCCTCTGCAGCTTTTCTTTGAATGGTCTTCAACCGCCATGCAAGGTATCCAGAACCACTCTCTGGGTCGTAGTAATGTTCCTGTGTAATTAAAAAAAATGCAGACTGACTATGCTATCAACATTTCTAATGGCAATTAAGTGTGTTGTAAGAACACTTTTACTTACATATCCATGTTGTGAATATGGGTCCTCCAGATATGGAAACAGAGCAACTATCCCCTGTGCGTACATCACCCTGACATTTTTAGGGGGGGATGTCCTAGTGTATGAATTCAATGATGACAATCACTCAATTAGACTCAATTAAAAACAATCCAATATTAACAATGTTTCTTTAGAGCCTATTCTTACCCATGTGTTTGTGTCATCTCAGCAGCAAGTATGTTTATCATCTGTCTTCTGGTGGCATCTTTCAGGGATTTGGTTTTTGCATACTCTTGCATGATGTGTTCGCCCCCAGGCTTTGTTGTGAGGATTTTTTCAATCAACTTAAATGGAAACAAAATATACAGTCAGAAGTGTTTAAATCATATGTACAATGGGGAAATTATAACAGAAAAACACTACCCATCAAATCAAATAAAATCCAGATTAAATTTAACAATGTCCACTACCCACCTCTTTTGCCTCTAAGTTTATGTGGCATGGCCTTTTATGTTGACTTCCTTCTGCAGCGGCTGCTTCTTCAGGAGGGTCAACCATCGTGAAGTTCAGAATGATGGTATCTTCAGATGCTGCTGAGCATGATGATGATGATGACAGAGAAGCATCTGTGCATTAAGGAATATAAACAAAACAGAAGCATATTAAATAGAAATGTTATTACTCCCATCCAAACCTTTAAGTTTAATATGAACACATTTGTGAATGGTCAGTAATTACCAAGTTCTTCATTGCTCAACATGACTCGGAAGGTTCCAGGTGACTCCTTCACTAATTCTTCAAAGACCTCTCCGTCAACTTCTGTGTCAGATTGGTCAAATACCTTCATATCTGGCTGCCTACATTCAGGTATGTTAAATTTTTGGCACACTGAAGTAAAGGAAGGAAAGGGAAAATTATGTTACAGTTACAAGACCATTTCCTTTTGATGAGAATCAAAATCATAAGTGGAGTGAGCCTCATGTCTTCACAAAATGCTGTTGAGTTGAAAACTTAAGTCAGTAGGTTATTCCATGCATTTAAAGGCACAGCAGAAACAGTTATCAAGTCAGAGGAATGTTTTATGGTGAATTAGGTGTATTAACTAAGTAAAAGGTTGTGATATTGTGTTATCCTGATGTACTCACCTTCTTTCATGAAGGCATCCAATGTTAGGTCAGACAGCCTGACATACTTCTGCTCCCCACCAAATGACACACGGAGCAGCATATTCTATTAAAATAAACAAAGGTAAAAACAAAAAAACAGTTGAACAAAGAGTTACCCATTAACGTGCTTACATTGTTCCATGTTTCATAACCTGAGCCTACTTACCACGGTCCACGCTTTACACTTACATCTGCTTGATTACTGTGAACAACAAGGCAAAGTGGCCATAGTTGAGTTAATTAACGAATCAAAAATATTTATTACACATATCTATTGAATTAATGCTGCATTCTGGAGCACAGAGGAAAGGAGACTGGACTTATACTATGCCGATGTATGCTTAAAATATCAATTTCTAAAACATTAAGTCCTATTTTTATAAACATTGACACGGACAAGCACAACTTAACAACTTTATTCCTTAGTGAGAGCTAGGAACAGTACAGTAAGCTAACTGGCATGTGCAACTTCACTGTCTTTGTGTAATTTTTTAAGGCACCACTTTGGCCAATTCAGAAAATGGTAAACCGACCAACTGACCGTTTGAGTCGTCGAGTATTGAGGCCGCATGTCGGGAGGGGGAGAAGGAGGGGGAAGGGGGAAGGGGGCTATGCCGTGGTGTAGCTACTTCTTAGCTTCAAGCTAATTCGCGGTTAGCTTAACGATTAGCATACTAGTAAACAATAACATAAAACTTTACCATAAGACAGGCAGCATGTCTTTGTGTGTACCAATATTGAAGAAAAAGACACGCAGTTAATGGTGCAGCTTAATTAACGAGAAATGTCGAACTTCTGAACTGCTAGCAAGTTGATATTGTATGGGACGTGTAGCTACTCGACAGCCATTCAACAGAGGAATGAGCAACATGTCCTCAATCTACATTTATGAACCGATAAAACCGTGTTGAGATGGAAAACAATTATTAAACGTTCATAATGTTACTTACCGACCCAGGTAGGACTCCAGACCTGACTGCTCCAGACTAACCGTCAATGTGCCGCCAGAGTGTTCAAGACGTCACGACCGACTGGCGCGGATTTGTCACTCCGTGGAGTTAAAGTTACACTGCATGTCTGCAGGATTTTACACTGATTTTTAACTCTACTCTCTGTGGAGTTAAAGTTACACTGCATGTCTGCGGGATTTTACACTGACTTTTAACTACTACTCTAGAGTGGGTTTACTCTCCATATAGTTGTAAATACTCTTTCTAGGTTAAAATAGGTTGACTCTGAAATATTGACACCCCATTTTTTACTGTGTATGAGCCGCGGAAGGGAGAAGCTTGCATTCTGGCAGAGAGCCTTGAGGAAGTCAGGTGACGTAGTATATAAAGCAACACAGTTGGCATTGGGAGGAGGTCATGGTGGATAAATGTGTCACTGTAAAATCACAGTGCTGTAACTCAGGAGACTTGGGTCCGTGTTACATGTGGAATCAAAAGAAAATGTGTAGGCGTGCCCCGGTAGCTCAGTTGGTAGAGCGTATGACCCGTTTACACAGGCTGTGTCCTCACCGCCATGGCCCAGGATTCAAACCTGTGGCCGTTTGCTGCACGTAATCCCCCCCCCCCATTCAGTTTCCTGCTTGTCTCAAGATGTCCTGTGAAATAAAGCCATGAAAGGCCAAAAAACGAGTAAATGTTGACGTTTTATTTTTTTTTATTTTTTTTATTTTATTTTAAGTTTACAGTCATGTTTTGGTCAGGATGAGACAACAAAACAATTTGGTTAGGTTTAGGAAAAGATCACGGTTTAGGTTAAAATATAACATTAAACCACATCTTATAAAGGCTTTCTGTCAGAAAGCCCGGAAGGCAAACTTTTACCCCATGTGCTCATGAACCATCCTAATATAGCTGTCCACGGCGCTGAAAACGTACAGTACGATAATTCATGTGTCTGCCAGCTTACATAAATGTATACATACAACACCGCAACAGGAGCGTTGTGTCTGGTTAATTATCACACTGAGCACATGCTGACAACATAGCCTACAGTCAGAGCCTCCAGCGTGATCGCTTGTGTATAATTCACCATGTTATTCAATCTAGCAGTCACGGTTGTCGTAAGCTTCCCCAAGGAGACGTACTGTCAGTGAATGCAGGTGTTGTCACTTTGTCATCAAATTAACATTCCCATATGCAGCTGCTGTTGGGAGCCAGGAGAAAACCATGTGCATATGCACAACAGAACAAAGAAGGAAAGGGCAAGGAAAGAATCTCAAATTGAATTTTCATTATTTGATGACTGTTTTTTTTTTATTATATAAATAAATAAAATCTCTTCCCTGCCTGTGTTTTCCTTTCTAGGCCGTAAGCAAACTGTACTATCCTCAACAGGCCTGTTCACAGCAGGTGTTACTAATAATGATTGCTTCATTCTTCTAAGTCATGACAGTGTGACAGCGAGATGACATACACAAGACCAGGCCCCTGAACTGAAGCTGCTGAACGGACGCCAGCCATTAATAATTGTTTTATTTCCTACTGTGACATGTCGAAATGTCGTCTGTGGAAAAAATGCCTTACCGGATCCAGGTGTGAACCTGTAAATGATTACAAAGCCGTGATGTTTGGCTGTCTTAAACACGGAGGCAAAGAGAAATAATGGGACACATGCTGCACTAAATGTTGTTACCTTGACGCCCTGGTACACACTGCACACTCATTAATGTCAGGCAGACCTCTACTTGCACCCTTATAGAAATCAACTGAAGTAGTATTGAGTGTCATTTGGGCTTTACTGCACAGAAATCCTCACCTTCTAAAATATCTTCACATTATAACACAGAAACAGACAGAAATTTTAGCGTCTGCTGAAAAACACTGCATATGAATTGATTAATTTGGGGCGCTGTGTATCCAGGTGTTGTACATTAATATTTAGATGCTGTTAACAGCTGTGAAAGTAGAAGAGAGGAGCTGGTTTGATTGGCAGTTACTGAAGTTTGGACCACATCGGCCTGTATTTATCTAGCAATCCCTTTTCTGGCATTGCAATCAAAGTGAACCTTGGACTAAAAACACTCCAGCGTGAGAGTAGGACTTGAAGGTAATTTATAAAGTTTCTACACTTGACTTTTAGCAAGGAGGCAGATTAGTCAGAGAGGAGTGTGTGATGTTGCTATTTTAATGGCCCTCTCTGCTGCAAAGTAGATATTATGATAATGGTAAGCATCTTTCTAAAAGTTAAGTTGTGTGTGAGTGTGAAAGTGGTCAAATCCAAAATGTAGGTGTTTGCAACATTTAAGTCTGTTGGTTTTACGTGTAATGGCGAATAAAGTTATTATAGGTGACATATATAATCATGATTTAACTTTGGTGCTGTAGTTGGTCAAAGTGGAGCAACTTGCAGTGCTGATGTATTAGATGGAAATGTAGAGCTGGACGTCATCATCATAGCAGTGGAAGTGGCGACCATGTTGGGGGGCGCATGTAGACGATCAACATGTGAGGTGATCAACAGGTGATCAACAGGAGGACCAAGCACTGAACCCTGAGGGAAGCCTTAGGACAGAGGAGTGGTGGGGGATGTGCAGTTGTTGATGCTGATAAACTGTTGTCTGATTGTGAGATACGACCTCAGCCGGTAGAGGACAGTGCCGGTGATGTTGAGGGAGGATCCCAGGAGGAAGAGAAGAATGGTGTGATAATGATGACAGCTGCATTGAAGTTGAAGATGATGAGGTGACCACAGTCTGAATGGAGCAGGAGGTCGGAGGTGACTTTGAAGAAGCTGTTTCTGCACTGTTGACTGTAAGCGAACCATTCACATGGCTTGAAGGTCATATTGATAACATTTATATGAAGACAAAACATTTTTTTTTTAAAAATCCATCTACAGATGCTGAATAAAAGTATCTATATCCCTTAAAAACATGATTATGATTCTGAATCAATAATTCTAAAATGTTTATCTCTGTGTAAGAATTCTGACGGTTGGTTCAGCTTCTAGCAAGGTTTGTCAGCCAATAGTGTAACACCGTTGCTATCACATGGTAAACGTAAAAATGGCTGATTTCTACAGTCCAAGTGCCAAGCAACTGTACTGCCCTGACATTAGATAGCTAGCATTATCAACGTTAATGTCAGCTAGCTAGCATTAGCAACGTTGGCTAGTCACAAACTGGCAACCACATGAGGGGGCGTTTTGGCATGAATGCAGTGGGGGAAAAAAACTGTACATATACTGTATGTTAAGAAAGCTAAGCTACGAAAGTACATGAAGCACCTTTACCTCTAGGCATAAAGACTAAACATGCATTACATTGGGATTTTTTGCCCAGTAAAGACTGATTTCTTATTCTGAGATGCTTGATAAATACAGGACTGGGATTATTGCCTCTGTTCACCTAAATGTTCTTCTCCCATAGCCAGATCTAAGACGCTGTGTCAGCACTGGCGAAAGGTCTGGCTGCACATGTCATGTTGTATTTCTTCAAACCAATCACAACCATCTTGGGCAGGGCTAAACCGAGGTTGCAGCAAGGATGTTGTGCAAAAAAGTTGTTCTGCGAGCCTTGGTATTAACTAACTAAATCCT
Source organism: Pagrus major (assembly GCF_040436345.1). Classification (NCBI taxonomy): domain Eukaryota; kingdom Metazoa; phylum Chordata; class Actinopteri; order Spariformes; family Sparidae; genus Pagrus; species Pagrus major. Next base: position 24,516,405 of record NC_133221.1, on the reverse strand, counting down.
TGGTAAAGAAAATGTAAGAGATGCTAGCTTAACAACCAGGTTATTTTTGGAGTAACTTGCCATTTTCAGCATGCAGTTTGCTAGCTTGGAGATGGAACTGGTGGCCAGCGGGGGGCTTATAACAGCAGTGTACATTGATTGCAATTGATTGGGACCACATAAGGTGAACACATCTGTGCTTCAGTTACACTCCATCACTGCCCGACCTAATGGTTAATATTATATAGGTGTCAGCACTGTTGACAGTTTATTTGACCACCTCTTCATTAATAAATTAAGGCTCCTTACAACTGTCTATAGACTGGCTAATTGAGCGGCTGAATTCACAGATGGGTTCCTGTGATCAGTTTAGATAATAAATACTGTTTAAGAGGCAGTGAGAAAAGATCAATGTTACCAGTCAATGATCTATTTATCCTGGCTTACATTTAGCATTCTTACCTGGAACGTATTTGTTCAATTTCGATCGCTGTCTTGAAACCTAAATGTGTTTTTCATCCTTCTTGAGAGATGAAACGCACTGTAAAATTTGTAAATGCAGTAATTTCAGAATGAAATCCTCACTGAAATCAGGAAAGCTGCAGCACAAAACCAAACACACAGCCTAGGATCTGGATTTGCATTAGCGTTGACTAGCAGCTAGTGGGGCTTCCTGCTGCGGGAACACTCAGTTATTGTATGAAAGAATCCAAGGTGGATTTCTCCTTTGTGAATTTACTCGTGGAAATGAAATGGGATCAGGCAGAGGTATTTATTTATTAATATATCAAGCGGGGGGCATTACCTCAGTGGCATATTATTTTCTCTTCTCCCAGTGCCCCCCTCCCCTCGACAGGCAGCATTAGTAAATGTGTGCTGACAGCAGAGGTTACCTTGAGCAGGCCGCTGGACCTGGGGGCTGTATGTCTTCATTTACCCCAGTATCTGCAGATGCCAGGGAAAGGGGAAAGTTATTTTCTGTGTCTGGCCCACGGGGAAAACTGAGGCTAACGATCTTGGCCATGTTGATTGTTACCTTGCTCCGAGAATAGCACTTTACTTTTCGGAGGAAGCGCCAGGGAACGCATGCAGGAGGGATGAGAAGGGATAGGCGGGGTGTCTACGTGTGTGTGAATATAGCGGAGGCAGAGGTGAGGGGTTGTGGGTGGAGGTGTTTGGGTCACCGGCTGTGTACGCACACACACATTAACACACAGAGCTTTGAACCCAAGCGCCCAGAGAAGTCAGGTGTGTGGTGTGATTATACTGAGCCTGAGAGTCTACCTATTAATCATATGGATTATTTAGGTCAACCTTGATGCAAAAACCCTCCATGATGTAACAAAGCCTCATAATATGTGTTCATAGGTTAGTGTGGCATGAAACATTAACATTAACTTGAAAAATACAAACAAGTTTACAAGCTAAGCAGCCAAGATACAGTATGTTACAAAGAATGACAGGCTATTCTTACATTTTCATTTATCTTATAGTAGGCCTCATAGGACTTAGTAGCTCAACACTCAATTCACATAATTTATTTCAATGTCCCCCAGGCTACATAGATGATCCTGTGGTGAGGATACAGACTTTTTTCCTTCTGCTTCAGTCTTTTAGCGCAATATCACAGCCATTAAGTGCATACATGAGAGCCTTTTCACAAGATTAGCATTTAAAAACAAGTCTGTTTGAAACATTAAAAGTCAGCAAAAGTCATTGTTTTCAATAAGCTACTGAAGCTAAGGGGCTTATAGTAGTAAAATTTGTTGCCAACAGTTGTCATTTCAGATAGCAAAATCGGCGGTTGCTAGGTAAAAATGAGAAGCTTGCTTTTGTCTATGATTGAAGTGAAGGACCCATTATTCAAAAGGTTTCAACTCAAGATTGAGATTACATAAAAAAGTCAGAGCAAAGACGTCACACTGTGTCACGAGGCACAAATGACACAAATGACACAATTGACGTGACGTGAATATGCTAAATCTGCATTCATTCATGTACTGGCACAAGTCGAAAATATTCAGCTTTCAGCGTAGACTTCACTCACAGCTCTGGAGGAGAGAGTCATGTGCAGAGACCTTCTGGAGGAATTAACACCCAGACTCACATCGGATTCCACTTTGAACTGGAGTCTCTGATGAGTGCTGAGTACATTGAGAAACTCAACTGGATTAATTGCTCACTAGCTTACAGCTAACGTACGGTAATGTATCCTGGCTAAAAAATAATAAACAGAAGTGAACACACCATACAAGCAGAGGGAGAACAGCTTTCTGGCACCACCCAAAATAAAAAAAATATAAACCTACCAACACCTCTAAATCTCACAAATTGACACAAAGTAAGCATCTCGATTGTTCGGCCCAAACTTTGCACAAATGTAACAAAACAATGAAGTTGTGGTTTTCGAGGTGTCTGCTGTAACTATCTCTTAATCTTCAGCTCTTCAACTTTTCAGACTTCATAGATAGATAGATAGATAGATAGATAGATAGATAGACCAGCTCCTAATCAAATCCTTGACATTGTACCTTGTTTGATGCTGACACATCGTCCTTATCTGCTTTGAACAGAGCCGTGCCCTCTAGCTCTTTCTTTCTCATCATAATGGAATAGATAAAGAGTGTATGTGGACGGCGAGGAGCAGGAGTCTCAGCGACAGAGCCAAAATGAAGGGTTATTACAGTTAAACACAGGCTGACACTCTGCCGGCTAATCCTCAGGGCGGCCATTACTGCGAAAACTAATAGGCACATCAGTAATCAGGGCCAAATTCATTGTCTTATCTGGGCCCGAAAAGCACCTCTAAATAGCACTATAACAATCACTGAGAGAGGACCTCTCCCAATATTTAGTACAGGCTGTACAATTTGTTCGGGGAATTTTGGAAGGTTAATAAACTAAACCAATTACCTCGAATAGAATATGTGATTCTGTTCAGATTTTACATCCCTATGATTTTTCTCCTCCTTGTTATGAATTCATGTCTAACTCAGGCTCAAAACACAGTACTTCATTAAAGCAGCACTAATCAATACATTGAGGGGTTGCTCACAGTGACAAACCCACACGTAATTACCACTGTATGCCTCGAGAGTACAGAGCGTTTTAGCCTCTTTTTGCTCATTGCTGTGGTTTTATAGTACACAACTTTACTGCTTTGATTCACTCTGACAGCTCTCCTCTCAAGATGCAGCAGGCCGCTGTTTTTTGAAAAAAAGAAAGAAAACAAAACTCAGATAAATCCACTCTATACGCCTTGACAAGCACTAAGCGGTTGACAGACAAATTTAGCGACAAGCTGGTGAACATAGTGGAATAGAAACTAAAACAGAGCGAAAAGAAGTGTGGATATTGGACCATTGTTATACATCATGTATTGCATGTTCTGGAGGAGGGACAGCTTCTCTGTTGCTCTTCTTGAGGTTTCCTCATTCCTTTCTTGTTAAAAGGTTTTTAGGGTCTGAGGATAGAGGGTGTCATGTGCTGTACAGACTGTAAAGCCCTTTGAATTCGAGCCATATAAATAAAACTGACTTCATTTACTTCTGTCAGGTGGCACAAACACAACTACAAATAAATGCTAATTTTACACTGTGTAAATAGGCAACTGTTTATTTAAAGCAACATCATGTCACTTTTTTACCTTAAAATAACAGCTTCAACATCATTTTGATGGTACAGTGTCTTGTAACAGGGTGAATGGTGTCTCCATCACTTGTTTCTGCACTATGTTACTTCAGTGAGAGGGTAGGATCACAGCGTTACATACATGTTTACTTCAACATACAAGTTTTCAACACATAACATTGTTGTAAGGTAATGGGTTTTGTTTGTAGTGAGCACCTACATTACATCTGACATTGTTACAGAGCTGGGATTGTATTCACGACAGTGCTGTTCTCACTCAAACTGTACAAAATGCCATTTTCTACATAATGTTGCTTTAAATCGTTTCCCACTTTAACTTTAACTGGTAATGGTATGGCATCGTGAGTTTACAGCCTGCTAAGCTGCCTTAAATTGTTCAGAAGATCAATTGATGCAGGTTTAAAGTACTAACTCAAAAACAATTAAATGTTATTTTTTATTCTTTAAATGTTATCATTTGAATACCAGTCTTTGTCAAAATGGGCCAGATCTTACGTACCGTTGTTTATAAGGACTATATGATCTGTTGAGCAACATAACAAGCAATGCACTGTTGTTACTTTTTAATTGGAATGATACAGTATTTGTATAATATTGGTAAGCTTTTATTTAAGAGAGACATTTTTCCTTTCCTTCAGGGTGTTATTTATGTTCTTGTGCATGTAAAAGGTCTTGGAAGTTATTAAAACAAAGGCCGTGCCAACAGAAGCTCCTCTCTCCCACAGAAAACACTGCTCCTGAAACACCGTCAGAAGTCCTGCCTTTAATTCTGTGACTTCTTGACATCACACCATGTCGACATGTCATACATTTGCATGATTTATGTCAATATTAATGGAAGTAGTGAAGCTAACTAGAAGCTGAAAACACGGCAGAGCCGACCAAAGACACAGTGAGTGGTACTTGCTCAGGCGTGTGTGAGCCGACCAATCAGAACAGACTGGGTATTCAGAAGGGAGGGCCTTAAAGAGACAGGAGCCTCTCAGACAGAGGGAGAATACAATGCAGCAGCATTGGACAGTGTGAGAAAACTGACTTTGAGCATTAAATTGTAAAGACTATTTTACTGTACTTATTTATACTCTCACATTTCCATACTTACACTCTGCACCACTGCAAATATTTATTTATATTTTTATACTTACATTGCACTACTTGCCTTGTACTTTCTACTTTCTACTTGTACTTTTTACTCTATTTCATGTTGTGTGAAATACTCGGATGCTGCTAGAATTTTGTTTTACACTTGTGCAGGGCCTGCAGGGCCAACAGTTTGGAGGAGGCCCGTACCTGTTTCAACATGTTTATCACGCTGTTGGACAACTTGGCCTGGCTGACCTGCTCCACACCCTGACCTCAACCCCTGGCAACACCTTTGGATTGACTGGAGCTGCGAGTCAGGCCTCATCGCTCAACCACGGTGCCTGACCTCACAAATGCTCTGAATAGAAGTAAATATCGACAGCCGGCTTTAAGAATCTTGTGGAAACTGAGGAGTGGACTCTGTTAGAGCAGCGTGTTAGTGGAAACAGATATGGGTTTAATGCTTAGTTGTCCATATACCTTTGGCCATGTAATGTATATTAGAAAGTCAAAAAAAAAACTCACTACGTCGACATTTCCCTCCTTCAGCCACAGATGTTTAGTTGGTCATGAAAATGCCACTGAAAGCACTGAGCTAACTGTATTGACATCTGAAGATTGTCTATAAAATGTAAGGGGTGTCAACAGCAGGCATTTCCATCCAAAGACGCCCAAACACACACAAAGTTGGACTGCATGCATCATTTAAATCTTCCCTGATGCACTGCTGTTAGCGCGCTCAATTTATTGAATTGAATTAGTTTTAATTTGCATCCTAATTTGACCCTGGCAACTCTGACTCAAGCTCAGGGTGCATTTATTGCTCCCTACTTTGTAATCAGCCAGTTATTCATGACTACTCTGAATACCAATGGTTGTAGTCCTCCAGCTGCAGAGAGGTGAGAACATTTCAGTCTGTGTAATTCTGTACATTCATTTTGTTTCACAGGCTCAGCTCGCACATTGTTCACAGGCTCAGAGTGTGTGGGTGTTGAAATTTGATACAGCACATATTTTTTGTTAAAGCAACCACAGAAAGCAAAGATAAAACTCTGAGAGTTTTGCCACTTTGCTGACAGATGCATTGTCACCCTCAAGTGTTTTCAAATACAAAGTGTGATGACGGGATAACAGGTTGAAAGAATATGTCAAAGCCAAAGTCAAGATGGGAATTTATTTTCTGAACACTGTGTATTAAACACTGTATTGTGTTACTGTTTCATTGTGTGTATCTGTACTCAACTTTAACTTTTACTGACCTACATTCACCAGAATGCCTTATGGCAAACCCCAGAGAGGGCCGGAATGAATAATTCAATGTAGGTGGGAGAGGCAATACTGCTGTTTTCCAGTTGAAAAAGCAAGAGTCACCCTTACTGATCAATATCTGACTTGTCAGGATGCTTTACTGCATTCTAGTCTATTTTGGCCAGTGTTTGTGGGCAAAGTATCAGTATCTTTGCATCGTCCATAATGTGTTTGCACCATTGTTGTAGGGATAGTAATGTTGGTCGTCCAATCCACCTTTCTTATCCAGTTTACAGAAACATATCAACAATTACTGACTGCTATGAAGTTTGGTGTTTATAATCTGATATGGAATATCAGAAAAACACAGAAAAATTGCATTTTTGTTTTATCTTGTTAAGGAAGCACATCGCTAATTTGGATTTAGCAATCAATAAATATCCATGATTTTAGCCGATAATCACCATAAGCATTCTGACTTGATGTAACTAGGTCCGTACATCTGTCCAATGCGTTGTTATTCCTGCAACACAAACGCTACCACCTCATCCAAATCAGTGTGTTTTCTCCCGCTTTATGTGCTCTATTACTACCTATGCAGATTTAGGTGGAAAATGATGGAAACCAGTACTGGTAACAGCAGCTGAAATAGCCTGAGCATTCAACACACTGTGCAGCACTCCCAATGATGCAGGTCCTCAGACTGTGTAAGTAAGCTAGCACTAATTATTTTTCCAGTCTCGGAGATTGTAAAAAAGAAAAAGAAATGTCACGTGATGGTATTAAATGAGCCAAAGGGCAAAGAGCATGCTTAGAGCTCAGGAGTAGGATAAAAATGTTTACTTTTGTAAGTTATCTGAATGTTGTATCAAAATGTTTGTCCTCCTCGGTAGGGATCTGGTCACCCAACTGACTGTGTCCATGGTCTGATGAGGTGGATACAGCCTTGTAAAGTAAAAGAATATGGTTCCATAATCTTAATCCTTTTTCTCGCAACCTAATGACTTCATGATCTCAGAGAATATTTCTCTCTCATGCCAAATTATCAGCTTTAACATAAAAGACCTGACAGCTAAACTGCTGAAATATTTTGTTTTATTTGAACACTTTACAGAAACAAAAACCGGCTTACACAAACTTTCCACTAACACAGAAATGATGTAATCCAATAGGCTGATTGTCAGGACAATTACTGAACACATCCGTGCTCCCATAGGATAAATCTTTGACCGTCGTGTCCTCTTTTGCAGAGCCATCCCAGGGTCAGGCGTTCAATTTTCAGCCTTTTGAATAATCATCAAACCCTTGCTGAGATGACCCCTGTGACATCATTAGGAGGTATTTGCTCAAGACAAAGCATTAACAAACTGGTTTCACATGCTGTTTAGTGCTAAAAATGAAGAGTAAACTGGAGAAGTTCTCCTTTAATGAATGCTAGCAGAACCAGACTTTTACCGTCATCATCATGTTCTTTTAAACTAAAAAATACAGGAGCTGCTGTCTGTGTCATTCCTCCCTTTATTAACAGGAATAAAATCTACAGCTGCATTGCTTAAATATTTTGTTTTGGATTGTCCCTTTAATTATTTACAATCAGCTGAGCATGAACAAGATTTGTGAACGTCTTGACTGCAGAAGCCTCACAGCTGCAAGTTTCCCCGCAGTATGATTATTTCTATCTGAACGCCGTTTTCCGTCTATCTTTTCCACTTTTTGTTGTAAGAATACTTTTATCTCCTCTAAAGCGTTGAATAAAGACAGTTTGAGCAGCAGGAGTGAAATGGCCGTTCCTTTAAGTTACCGTGTGCACCACGTCTGAACAACTCTTGGCCCTGAGCATATGGTGCCCGGCTTCTGGAGTGTTTCAGGTTAGAGTTCCCTTCCACATATTTCCCTCATGCATGTGAGGGCAGGCAGTCAGTGGCATGATAACTAACTCCACTCGAATTACTGTCCATATCCCTCTCTGTCTTTACCGACTGACTGAAAAACCCAAAGGACGGCCCCTTCTGCCAGCGACGCCAGCCACACGCTAAGCCGCCATCTATCACCCTTGGCCTTTTATAGACATTTTCTCCTCTTTCTCCCTCTTCTCTGGTTCTCCATGAATCCCCGAGACAGCGGCAGGTGCACTTAGGGGGGCTATGGATGGCCTTTGCCAGGAGTTTGAATGAAGCCTTTATAGACTGGTTTTCAATGTCCCCCCTGTTTCCCCCTGTGCTATCATAGAAAAACCACTATCATCACTGTTATGATCTACAGCCCTCCAATCGTGCCTTCTCCCTGCCAGACGATGGGCTTACAAAGACCTCCTGGGGGGTTGTGATGCTCCATTTCAATCAGGCTCATGAATCAGACCCCCCCCCAACACACACACACACATACACACCCCAACCTCCTGCCACACACACGCGCACGCTTACCACAGAGACAGAAACTGCATGTAACTTCAAGGCAGCCAGGCTACAGTGACAGAGAACAAGATAGACACAGGAGTCTGACACCCCAGCTTTCAGTGGAATTACTGCAGAATTAAGCTGGTGAACTGAGAGGAGAGGAAAAATGAGTCAGCACAGCCTGTCATTGTCACTAGTCTAGCCTAACACCAGGGCCGCTGTAAACCCAGAGATGCCAGTTAGCTCTTTAAAAATCTGCCACATTTTATCTAAACAAACATGTTATGCAACTACCAACGATTGCTATGCAACAGTGATCCAACCTATTTTCAGCTCATGGAGGCTTTCACATTCGCTGTTCTGAACATTCAGTGTCTTGTCCTCCGCTGCATACGATTTAATGCATTGAATATATAGTGTGTGGTTTGTGGGACGTTCTTGCCATAACGGCGCTGTTAGCGTGAGCAGGTACAGCATATTCACCGTGGCAGACAAAGAAATGAAACTGGCCAGAATCCACTGGATGTGTTTTGACATCCACAATATGTATGGGAGCCAACACAGTACCTTTTGATTCAATGTTTGCTTTGCCTACTGGGTGCAGACAGAAATAACCTGCTCACCGAACAGAACATTGAATGACTGACTGGATGTTGGATGATTCTGCTCGTTTCAGCCGCTGTAGGGATGGCAATGTATGTCAGTCCACCACTTTGGTCAAGACTGAAATGATTTGACAACTATTGGACGGCTGGAATGAAATGTATCCCAGAGACTGGAGCTACTGACTGCAGCACATATACCCTGACTAAATTCATTCAGTCAAAATCAATGTCTTATTCTATATCTTACCCACACAGAAGCGTCATGCACAGCAATGTTGACATTCTTAATGGTGTTTTAGGGGTTTTCATTTCCTGGAAAACAATAACATATGTTGATGACTCATCCATCACTCAGGGGCATGTACTTAATTTGCACCAAATAAACACTTAAAATTCTTCATTTTCATGCCACTGCCATTGATGTTGGGTATATAAAAAAGGACGGGGTGCCAGGCCCCACAGATTACTACAAAACACAACTTTGTAACTTTATTCACTGATTTGGGTGAAACTGGATCATATTTTATGGAGAAAATATTCTGGTGTTCCCATTGATTTCTGGACAGTTAACTTTATCAGTAACTGCTAACCAGCAGCCTCCCAATGAACACCTCCAGACCGGGTCTGAACTACAGAGGCCAGTTAACAGTACAGAGTTGATTTATGGAGTCTCCTCAGGGACAAATAATCATAGCTTTGTGGCTAAAGTAACCGCTAACTGCAGCTGTCATTGGGTAGTTAGCATGATTAGCTGTGCAGCTAGTGAACCTCTTTACTGTCTCAGCGCCAGTGTGCCAGGAGCCAAACCCTGCAAAAAAGCCTCCTCGATACTGTCGACAAACTAGCCTCCGTCTTTCCTGAGGCTGTGCTGTTCCATCTTGTCTCAGCCGTGTTCACTGTGGGCTGCCAGTCCGGCCAGAATCACCGGACGGCTGGCTCCATGGTGGTGGCGTGATGCACATTTAGCTCTTGCAGGATATACGGGAAAATTCCTAAGCAAATAGCACCTGCAATACTGCGATGTAATGTATGACAATAACAGAAGGGCAGGATGTGGTTAAAGTAAGCTTATTCAAACACTTGGTTGAGGCCAGATTATTTCATTTTGCTTAATAAATCCTCCATCTGTTGTTGCTCTTCTGTAAATCCTACAAATATAATCCTGACCTAATAAATCCACGTTTCACTTGTATTGTTTACTCAGCTTCAAGACTTGTGACACTTTCACACAGCAAATAAGGAGAGCTCCTTCACCATTTCCCTTGTGTGTTTGTGCACTGACAACATTATTCTGGCCAAGCCATTTGTGTGACTCCCACTAACTGAATTCTTCAGATAGTTTGCCTGAGGTTTATGAAGAGACAATCTGATTATTGACTGCTGATGAATGAACGGTCATTTGTAGTCAGTCATTACAGTACACCATTAAGTTGCCAGAAGCAAGGGCTCAAATGAAATGGAAAGCATAATGGCTATATGTTTGTGTTGGGATCCGGCAATGTTGCTGTAATGTGCACTAAAGTCTGACTCCAGCTTAGCAGTCGGGGTCAGCAGGGTCAACATGTGCTGATGCACCCGAGTGCTTCTGACTCTTATTGAGTCTCTTACCTGAGTTTCAGGTCATCTAAACTATCGATTGTCACATCAATGAAGATGTAGTCGATTGAAAATTCTCTATTTGTCATTAGGTTAATAGACGCTGGGGAGGTGGGGAAGCAATTGTAGTGAACCCAAGAATGTGTCACCACATTAATTTGAATTGAAAGGAAATTAATCCTTCTGTTAATTTTTACGGATTGAAGGTGATTCTCCGGTAATATATGTTATACAGACATTTTATTTTTTATGTACATTGTGGAGAAAAAGGGAACATTAGTAAGTGGAACCTTTGAGGCCGGGACTGTTGCCATTCCGGTGGTCTCAGGTGTGGACTTCCGCCCACTCGTCAGACGCAACTTGGACGGCACATGCACAACTCCGTGTCTTCATTACTCTTCTATTCTGTCTGTTTCCACAGGTCAGTACGTGACAATGGTTGATAAATTTAAGTTGTTTACACTTCTATTTGTGCATACGTACACTGAGAGTGAGTTTTATGGTCATTTGCGTATGTTTATTGCTGTTAAAGAAGTCGGAAATTCGCACTGTTACTGACGGTAAATTGGCGGTTTTTTGCCCCTGCCTTTGTCTTGCAGGCGGTCAAGTGTGTTCGAGACTGCTACTACACACGCACATAGTCTCATACCTGCAAACAAGAAACACACAACTGATAGCATGGTTCATTTATGTTAATTTAATAATAAGAGTTTAAGGATGTTTATGGAAGATTTGTATAGAAAAATGTTTATATCCCTCCGTGAGTCCACTTGTAGTCCAGTGTGTATCACATTCAGTAAAACAGCAGAAGTAAGCTGCATGCTAGTCACAGTAAAATGACACTGTAAATTGTGCTATAGATTTATAGTATGCAATGTGCCTTTTCTTACAGTCAGATTACAGGGTAATGCTGTATTAATTTGTGATTGATTTGTGTTTGAGATTATTGGATGGATGTGATTTATAGACCTAAAACTGATGGGGATATGACATTGCAGAGTTAATGCTGTATTTTGAATATTGGAGAATTAAAGAGACGCAACTTGGACGGCACATGCACAACTCCGTGTCTTCATTACTCTTCTATTCTGTCTGTTTCCACAGACAATTGTATTTGTTCCACAGGTCCCACATTCGGGACCCGTAACACAATAATACCTGACAACTGCATGTGACTGTATGGTACTAATTAAAAACAAAAGGAAAAATCAAAAATCCCTTGTGTCTTTTAATGTCTTTAATTTCTGTACTTATAAAGGTTTGATGAAATGTACAGTGAGTTATTAGTCAAGGACGATGAGCTAAACAACTGATGTCTCTGTTTTATATTGATATATTTTATAATGAAAGAATGTTGATGAAGCCACTATTGTTCTGAGAGAGCACACTAATTAAAAGTTTTCACCTATTTTGCAAGGTTAAATTTTTTTGATCTGGTGTACAGGATGCCTTTCAAACCTCGTCCAATTAGGGCAAAGATGTATTTATGTGTTAATGTACTTCAAGAGTAAGGGTTACAAAATGCTCAACGCCTATGCTTATGCTCATAAAGTACACTCAGTTGTTAATTCAAAAGGTTCACCAAGCTAAAAGGTACACAATCCAACAGCTTAAAAAACAGCTTTAGCTTGCCATCTTGATAGGTTTGTTGATATTTAGTTTGTGGTCCTCACAAAATGTACAAATGACAGTAATAATAACTATAGAGCAACAATACCCTCAGGACCACAGATGTAGACTCGAGACATTGTGACTTGGACTGGAGGCGACTGGAGTCACTGTTTTGATGACTTGACAGAAGACTCTTGGACTCGGAAGTTAAGGGCTCATGATTTGACTTGACTTGAGAAGTGATGACTCGAATGACGTTTCTATGTTAATTTTATGTTTGAGTAATTTTTTTTGTTTGACTAGATATATTTCATTGATTATCAATAATCATAATATGCATTCAATTCATTATCATATTTTTGTGAACAGATAAGATGAATTGTCCAATAATATCTTTCTCATACATCCCTCTTGGATGCCCCTATGGTAGATAAAACATGATAAAGTGCCCTTCCAGTGGACAAAACGTGATATAGTGCCCTCTCTACACTATAAATATATCACAACTTCACAACTAAATAATCACAACTCTGCACATTGGTGCCCCATCGCCTACAGTTGGTGCCCTTGTTATTTTCTTTAGCCCTGCCCCTCAAACATCCTGAGTCCACCCCTGCTAATACAAATACTGATACCTTATCTTTTCTCTTCATGAAGACCAGAAACTGCAGGTATGACTGTAGTATCTTTGGGGGGAGAGAAGTGACCTGACTTGGGACTTGCTTGAAACTTGGACCAAGTGACTGCAGTCATTGTAATTGTCAATTTCTACATAATGTTGCTTAAATTACATAATGTGTTTTACCGAAAATAGAGCATTCCAAGATTTTTTCCAATACTTGGGAGATGCATACAAGATCCAGCTACATCGCTGTAGCATTCTGTCTACAAAATATGCTTTGGAAACCGAAAATCTGCCAGTGGCTACACAAACCTCACACACACACTTAATAAGGCCATGTGGGCACTGGTGGTTGAGTTACTGACAGCAGCAGTCAACCTGAGGCAAAGACTGCTTGCCTTAGCAGCTAAAGCTATACCTCCAAAGCACACTGGCCCCAAACACTTCTCCATTACAGACAGAAACTGAAGCCAGGTGGCTTTATTTACAAGGATATGTGGTTATATAGGGATGCTGAAATACTAAATTGAGATGAGGTAAACACAGCACAGTCAGCAGCATTTCAGTCTAACTCATCCTGCTTGGCTTGAAAGTTACCCACGCTGCCCATCATTTTCAAATTCAGGATATGAAAAATTGAGTGAATAACAATTTTCTGAGAATAGATTCTGCATGTAAAAATATCAGATCTCATTGAGTCACAGCTCAACTGTTTCACATCAGCTGTGAATCGCAGTGTCATTGCAAATGTTCCCACAGCACTTTTGTTTGGGGTTTGAAAAATGTGTTCAGACACATCAAATCATGTGAGAGGGAGAGATACACACCTCAAGTTTATACTGGTGTAAATAAAAGTGTTTTACTGGAAGATTTTTTTATTTGTCACCTTTCAGCTGCAAGGTGCATTTTCTGTTACGGTGCATTGACGGTCAGAATAGGACGAACCGCTCATCATGCGTTGATGCATTGAGAGCACCCAGGAAAGGGTTAATCCTGTAAGGTGCTTCCAAAGTCACTTCCTCATTCACTTAGAAACTAACGCTCCCCTTCATCCCTCGTTGTATATTCATGAAGGTCCTTTAACCATATGCAGGGACCACTTCCCATCCATCCTCATTGCCGATGCCGGCGTAAGGAAAAAAAGCCCTTAGAAGGGCAATTTGTTAATTATTAATTGACCTATCCACTTATGACCCATGCACTTTGTAGTGATGACCAAGGTAGGCTTTTAGGAAGCCCCCCGCCCTCCAGCCTCTCAAATCCACAGCATGCTTTAGATTCAAGACCTTGAAGAGGAAACAATGCAGGCTAAAGCCAGAATTACAGAGTCGCCCTTTGCACCAACAGGGGGTAGGAAAATATATTGAGCTGAACTTTTTGGGAACAAATACCCCTCCCACCCACCCACAGTGATTCACAATGATCTTTTATCAAACAACAGAGCGACACTGCCCTCTATCAAATTGGTTACCCATCAGCCATCACTCCAATCCAGGGGTTTTTAGCGTTGGCACTGGCACTCAATCACCGGTGCCTCTGTGGATTTCCTAAATGTACTGATCCTGCCAAAGACTCCATCGCCTTATTAAAGTGCAGCCACAGAGGCAGCGCTGTCGCGAGGTAGGAAGCAGCAGCCCAAGAGAGGAGAATGAGGAGCTAGTGACAAGCGAATTCATTACACCACTTTTGTTGATGGTGTTGTAAAATGGAGTGTGAGATGCTGTGCAAAGGTCAACCGCTCACACGTTTTTGTTGTTGGGGAAGGATCTGAATGACTGAGTGAGCTTGTGGCGGTGGCTTGACCCTTCACTTGCATCCGGCAGTTCTATTGATTTTTAGGAGATTCTTGTTGTTCTTTCTATCGAGTTTGAAGCAGGTGGGCAGGTTCTGTGATGAGCACCTTGTTGGTAATGTCTTGTGTCTTGAATTGCAAGATTGATTTTGAAAAATCTATTTAAGGAGGGAATTCTTCAAAAAAACAAAACAAAAACGTGAATATTCAGGGTAAAAAAAGGAAAAGGATGAGGTTACAAAAATGTACTTAATCTTTTTTTCTTTTTGTACGACAAGCTACAACAGGATCGATCCGTGGCTGCAGTGGTGGAGTGACATTTTGTCAGCCTTGAAACAATCATACCATTTGTTGATTGGGTGTTCACTGAGACCAGACATGGCACTCAGGAGAGAGCATACCTCCCCGAAGGCCCAAAAGTCCCCTTTAATACAATCAAACCTCTATCCAATATCCTATTTGTGACTGTGTGGCGGCTAAAACAGACTACCTTCTAGAAAAACCTAATTTAATCCACTAGAAACTGATTTTTTATTAGGATCCGCATCAATTTGTGCTTACTCCTAAAAACGCCATTTTTTTTTCATCATGCATTAGGGGTGCATGTAGCTCAGCTGGTAGAGCGTACATTCCTTGTACAGAGACTATGTCCTCACTGCAGTGGCCCGGGGGTTTAAATCTAACATGTGGCCTTTTGCTGCGTGTCATCTCCTACCTCTCTCTCATCTCATTTCCTGTCACTCTTCAGCTGTTTTATCAAATAAAGCCATGAAAAAAAAGATCCATGCATCATTCAGTGAGAAATGATCTCACAATGTTAAAGAAAGTCAGAAAAAAAATCCTGGATCCATCCCTTTATCCAGAGCCACACTAAAAGTCAATCGGATCAATCCCCATCCAAGTTTCGTGGTAATCCGTTCAGTAGTTTTTGTGTAATCCTCGTCCAACCGACAAACAAACAGAGACAGATGAAAACATAATCTCCTTGGTGGAGGTAATGAGTGGTTCTGAATCATTTACAACTTTATTACAGAAAGTGTATGAAACTCATGTCCAACAGTATTTTGTGTTATTGTGTTACTTATGGATGGAGTTATAGTGAAGGTCAATTATTCCCCTTTTTGAAACCCCCTCAAGGACCAATGTGTGTGTCAAGAACCTCCACTCTAAATGGATCAAACATTTAAGTTTTGACAGAGTTTAGGTGCAGTACACTTCCGAGCCAGTGGGGAGCAGGAAACAGTTAAACTGGACTGTAGTGTGTGTATGCAACCCTACTTCAAAGATGCTATTTGTAAGAAAAGTTTATTTTTGAGTCTCATTCCCAACTCTCAATCACACAAAATCTGCATTTCTACATAATGTTGCTTTAATATGGAGCCATGGTGAGAGCAATTTCCGGGCTTGGTTTGAAAAATAAAAGTAAACCCATTTTACAATAACGGTGACATTTGCGATAATGTAAATGAACCCAATCACCTGAATAAATGTTGACACTCTTTCTGCAAACCAAACTGTGAAGACATTCTTTAGGCAGCGCGTGCAAATGTAATAAAGGTGTGGATGGCTGCCCAACATGCTTGTAAAGTACAATAGATGTGATCAGGGATATGTAAACCCGCTCAACAAGCTCATCTGCTGACTTGGTTAAAAATGCGTGAAACAAATCTAACAACACATGAAAGCTACAACATATGGGCCTATTGTAAAGGCTGATGCGTACTTCCTTTGTGGTGTCATTGATGTGTTGTGTTCCTCTTCAGAATTGGCATCTGTCAGTTCTTTCTCTGCGCAGAACATTTGTTTTTATCTCCTCGCACAAGTGAGTAGCAGGTTTTTTTTTTGCTGCTCTCTGCCCGCATAAGGCCACTGAGATTCTGTTTCAACAACATAATCAAACCAAGGACTTGAAGGAGATTGTACAAAACAGCATTAATTCTGCATAAATGCTCCCCGGGATGTACAGATAACAGATGCAACCATACGCTATTGAACATGGTGTCCTCTGTATCCATGTATATTTGAGTTGTTCTTATTTATTTAAAGCAGATTAAAATGCTACATTGTTTAGCAGCTCCCCAAAACTTTTAGTTGTTTCACTCTGGCCAGCAGGAGGGGGGCTGACAAACACTTAATACTCAGGGAAAGAAGCTGTCACACTGAATGAAACTAAATCGCATTTTTATCCAGTGAAATGAGATAACTTCTCTTTTACATTCCTTCTTCCCCTCCTTTTGCAATAAACTGTTATCTTTAACAGACAGATGAGCTGTCAACAGATAAGCATGAAAGCCCAGGTCTGACAACTTGATTTCAAATCAAATGAAGTATTTCTCTACAACATCAAACATTCATGTCTGAATAAGCAATGATCAAAGTTAAAGATTTAGCTTACGTTATGTAACTATTTTGTCTTAAAAATATCAGCTTCAAAATCATTTGGATGGTACACTGACTTGTAATAGGGTGAGTGGTGTCTCTTTCAGACCCACTCTGCTCCCTGATCGTTTGTATTTGCACTGTATGTAACTTGGGTGGGCGGGCAATATTTCCCACGACTAAGGGCATAATGCTCAAGGCACACACCACCAACTATGTTATACATCATATTTTATCATTTATGGTCTCTCTCTGATGTCCTCCGGGTACTCTGCCTCAACTCTTGTGGTTTACAGAGTTTCCTGATGGACAGATAGCTTTACTTGTTGCTAAAGTAACCACTAACTGCTGCTAACTATAGCTTCTGTTGGCTAGTTGACTCATCTGACATTACATCTGATAATATTGTTACAGGAACTTGAGATTTGTATTTACGACAGTGGTGCAGCGCTCAGAAACTGTGGGGTGTGCCAAATCACACAAAACACCAATTCCTACATAATGTTGCTTTAAAGTTTAGAAAAAACATCCTTAGTCCTTCTTTATATTTTGAGTTTAACATTCAAAAGCTAATCTGCTTCAGCAGGATTGTGTTGGTGTGGTTTCATCAGATTTGACTGACAGTGATGTGACCAACCAACCACAACTGTCACCACATTCACAGTCAAATGTCGTAGAAGTGTGATTGATGCACAAGAATAAATGACGTCACCACCCACTTTAAAACAATGAGAAGAACTCAGAGAAAAAACAAATCTAAAATGAAAAGAAGTGTTCTAAATTAGGTGGTAAACTGTACGCTCACGCTGGACCCCACCTCTCCTTGTAAGAAGCTAATTGAGAAAATGTGTTTTCAGGGCCTTTAAGTATCCCTCAACATTTCAGCAAACACAAGGCCTCAGAATGAGTGGTATCCACAGTATCAAATGTTCAGTGTTCATACTTTGCCAGTAGTACTTCTGGGGCTCATTGCAGTGCTGTGAGTTTGTCCCAAGGGGAGAGTCTGTCTCCACTTGTCCTGCTAAATAGGATACAGTCTGACACAGCACAGAGTGTTTGTGTAGCTGAATTGATTTTGTAATGTTTTAGCTATCAGTGTTTGACACCTTCTGCCCTTTGACCTTTCGATTTGAGTACTGCGTATGGGTTTCTGCTAAACATCTGCTGATCATGCCGTTTTAATTTCCCACTAGTTTCTGTCTAACTTCCCCTCAGCAGGCAGCTAAATTGAAGTGAGTTGTTGCAGCCTAATTTCCAACTAGTTTATGTCTCACATCTGCTGATCGCGGCAGCTTGGCTTCCAGCTGTTTCTGTCCAACTTCACCTCGGCAGGCCAATAACTAGGAGTGAGTTGTTGCAGCTCAATTAAGTTAAGTAAGTAGCTCATGGCTAACATCTGCTAAACATGCAAGCTTGGCTTCCAGCTAGTTTCTGTGTAACTTCCAGCTAAATTGAAATGAGTTGTTGCAGTTAAATTTCCAACTAGTTTCTGCCCAACCTTTGCATGTCAGTAAACTGAAGTGCATGTTTAACCTTTAACCTGTATTTCAGTAGATTACTCCAACTTTGAACATTTTTTTCCTATAGTTAGCCACTCTAAATTGCTAATTAGTGACAAATACAATTCCATAATCAAGAATCAAGTGACTCATTTTTAAAAGTGTCATTCCCTGATTGCTTATTGAGGCCTAATAATACTCTTAACACCACTCAAGTTAAATGTCAATGGTTAAAAAACTGTACGTCAATTTACTGACCTGCCGATCAAAAATGGGCTAAAACTAGTTGGAAATTAAGATGCAACAACTCACTCCAATGTAGTGCCCTGTCAGGGGGAAGTTAGAGAGAAATGTCAATGGCATGATCAGCAGAAGGTAAGCAGAAACCAATAGGATGTTTTCTCAAAATGTGTTTAAAAAATGACAAGCTATTTATTAAGTGCTTGTTGGAAAATAGAATATTATTACTGAACAATATTGGGGTCATTATTGTGTTAATTTGGGGGAAATTTCAAATCTGTTGCTTGGTAATTACCACCTATTTGACATTACATTTCCGGACCTGTAAAACGAAGTGTTACCTGTTTTTGAGACGTGTGCAGAAAAAGAAAATGTGATATAAAAAGAGCAAAGTCTCATACTGCAACACAAAGGGCTTCTCAAGAGTTAAATAAAATGCCTCTGCAGCGCACAATGCAGAGAAATTTTAATACACAAACTGTTAAGACTCTGTTGAAAGTACAATACGTGGTGTATTGCCATATTCAATCTGAAATGGATTTAACAATCTGCGAAGGATTAAACTGCTCCTGCACTGGCCCAAACCTCTCATTATAAAACAAATAAATGTTGACATTTTGAACACACAGCAAAATATATATAACCAAGGGACTCATTACCCACGTTAAGGTACCTAATTGATCCCAGAGTGATGAAAACGATTGGTTTTACTCCTTGTGCTTTCACTCCTTGCGCATAAAGTGCAAGCGGAGCAAAATCAAGTAATTGCCAGGCAGCTTCAATGCAATAAATGCTTAATTGGTCTGTTCGCACTGTTACGTGGAGCATCACATATGACATTCGGCACAATGGTGCCATTTTGCCAGAAGCCGAAGCGCAGCAAGGTGAGAAAAGAAACTAGGCGGTAATTATGGTGTGAACTCTTTGTGTGGACTCTCTGCATAATTAATCAACCTTTACAGTACCGGGGTCACGAAGGGGTTGGAGTCGTCGCGAAAGTATTGAAAGAAGCTTAAAGATGAAAAGCGACCAAGTGAAATCTGTCAGCCACCCCTAACCTTTCCCCCTCTGTGCCTTTAAACGCTCTAATTATACAAGCCTGTAAAGAAACTAATTTGTGAAATAAATTGGCTCCACACTGTAGGCTTAGTTTTATGTCACATTTTGGCTGATAATGCCAATTATTCACAGAGTTTCAGGTGGTTAATACAATGTAAGTGGATTTTTGTTTCACATGGACACAGGACCATCTGTGTCTGACAAACAGAGGCTTATTGTAGTAAATGTAAACATTCAGGCTTGCCAGCTCCCTGCCAGTGAGTACTGACTGGTAAATGCTCAAAGCGGGCGGCGCATAACGAGAGCTGACACATGTTGATTGGATGAATGTACAGAAAGTCTTTGTCATAGTTTACTATAAGAATTATGATTCATGCTTTTGGTGAGTGGGCTGGAGAGTGGACCACACAAGCAGCCGTATGTATCACGAATAAACTGGAACTCGAGGAAGTGCGAGTGTGTCAAAACTGATATCAAAAGCTGTCCCTCCAGACTATAATGGGGATAAATTGTGTTTTGTGAATTAAGACTGAAAATGAACCACGCATCTGCATACTAATGTACAATTAAGGGAAACATTAGCCTCTTTTTTGTGGCTTTTTATTTTGGTGAAGCCAAAATTATGCATGAAAAAACAAAAACAAACAGTACAAAAAACATCCCATGAGCTTGTGTGTCACCATCTAGGCATGTTAATTAAGAGGGCTGGCTGTGATGTCATATACTAATGTCATTACTTTTCTCTGTAGCCTCCATCAGAGAGCAGAGAAATTCAACTGCCTGGTAACTCTGAAGTTTTCTTACTTACATGTTTCCTCAGCTAACTGGCTGGACACACACAGTTTGGACTTTGTCTGAACCCTGCAGCTTCACTTCACAGACTTATGAATTGCTGTAGGCAGTCACCAGGGCTAAGCCAGCCATTGAAGGTCAGCAACTACCTCTAAACCATAGACTGCTGCTTGTTAAACGTCAGTGTCAATGATGAACTACAATAATGGTAACACAATCTCTACACAGGCTGCGTACTTAATTCACTTTGTGCGTATAAGGGAATTTAAAGTAGGGATGTCCCAAGCCAATTCTAAGGACCTGGGCAAGCATTAAAGGAAGTACGGTGAAGAATTTGGTGCAGTTTGCAGTTTGAGCACATTCAATATGGATACATTTTAAGATCATGGTCAAAACAAAGAGTGCAGAGAGGCTAGAAAGCCCTGTCAAGCTGAGGAGGACTGTGGAGTGGAGTTTTACAAGACGAGAACACCTACAGAGAGGAGATCCTGGCAACATAGTGCCAGGAATACAACCTCTCTCTCCACAGTCTGCAAAACCTCTTAAGTCTCCTCCCACAAACTTCATTGAACACATTCAATGTATGTCACTACACTTTAATATAGATATTCATTGGCACTCCTACACTTTATATTTATATTCAACACTATTTGCATTTTCATATTCCCATCTTTTCAGTCTCTTTGGGATTTTGCTGTCCACACTGCATTAATATAGTACATTTAAAGGTTTTTTCTGAAGTTTGCTTCAGCCCGTCTGTGTCCCAATTGAGCAAGATACAAAATTAACTTGACTGACACCGAGGTGGAGCACTTACAGTAATGGCCTTGAAATAAGCACTGAGCTAAATGCAATTAACGTAAATAATGTTGAGAGCAGACTTCCTCCAATTAGGAGCATGTTTGCAAAACGTCTGACTCTGATAGGATGAGACTCGCTCAGCAGTTAGTGTCTAATCAGTGTGTCAAACCCATTGCACCCTTTCACGCACAAAAGTTTAGGCCGAACTCTTCTCGCAACAAGTCTCAACAGCAGGTTGGACCGTTTTATCTTGTTCAAGGTGTTTAGGTTCTGAAGCTGTCGTTGTGCTCCCACCCTGTGCGGGCTACCCAGAGAGGAAACTGACTGCCGCTGCTGTCCAAGGGGAGAAGCCAAATGAGGATTTATAGAGAAGCTGGGATATTGACAGCCTGGGACTCAACTGATCAATGCCTCCCAACATGGAACAAATGCACAAAAACCTTCCATACGCCTGTGAATGAAAAACTAAAGAACTTGGTCAGGTGTTTGGAGGCTTTCCAGGGGTGGACAATCTGGCTGAAAATTCGTTTATCTCAATTTTATGCACTCTAGACCGTAGCAAGACTTGAAATAGTCCACACATTTCTACATCTGCACCATTAAAACACAAATTGGCAGGAAAGATAGTTATTTTTGGTACAAGCTCTTCATCAGCCATTTCCAACTCTGGGCTGTTCATGTAGCGCAAAACTGCTAGTCAATGTAAAGTTTTAAAACAGAAATATGAGGACATTAAATACTGCAATCTTTATGATTCTCACAAAAAGTAGATGGCTGTAGAGTTAAGTGAGAAGGCTGCCAGGCCACTCACCGCAGTTCAAGACTGCGTTCCAACTTATGTGTCAAGCAACTGGATATTTTTGACGAGGGACTACAGCGTTTCAACATTTGTAAGTGTGACACCACTGGATATTTTCAAGGTGACTTCAGGACAACTTCCAGCCATGTTTGTGGCCACAATATACCGGGTATTTTTGACGAGATCTCGGTACTTCTCAAGCCATGTTTTTGGTAACCAAAACAAGTATTTTAAGCCAAAACATGATATTTTCCTAACACTAACCAAGTGGTTTTTTTGCCTAAACCTAACCAGACCATAAGCATACTGTTTTCACTACTTAAATAAAAATAAAAATAAAAAAAAAATACCTAAAGAAATGTAAAGTTTCCACATAGTGGTTTACAGAAAGGTACATTGCCAATATTTATTCTGCGATTGGACTGGTTCTGTAGCTATGAAACCTTCCACTTCCTTGCCTCTGTTCATCCATGCTAAGCCCATCGCATCTCTTCATCCTCATTCCACACCAGTGTTAATTTTGTAAATAAAAACTTTTCAGAAAAATACATTGGTGGCCTTTCATCACGACAGAAAAGAGACTAAAACTGAAGATACATTAACCTTTGAATAGGAGGACTATGAAGAAATGTCTAAATGTTTTTGTTAACTCGAACTTGAAAATTGACACTGACAATATTGACATTCAGCCCCACCTCACCGACCACTAATTTGCGTACTTACTATTGTGGTCAAAAGACAGCAGAAAATATACATACAGCAATGTTACTGTTTGGTTAAATGTCCTGCCGTTTTCTCCTCAATTAGACACTTCTGGTAGCCACATCTGGATGAATCTTTGACCATTCCTCTTAACAGAATCCGTTGAGTTCAGCTAAATGTGTTGGCTTTTTGACATGGCCTCGTTTCTTGAGCACAATCTACATGTTCTCAATGAATTTCAAGCGAGGAATTTGGGGAAGCCACTCTAAAAACTTAATTCTTGCCCGATTCAGCCATTCCTTTTCTACTTTTGATGTCTGTTTGGTGTCAAAGCCCCGAGTGACTTTCCTGACTTGTTCAAGTCAATGATCCGCTTTTTCTGATCCCCGCTGAGCTCCTAAGACTTTCCTATTGTAGCGTTTGTGGCTGAGTTTAATGGGTGTATCAAACCACCCTATTTAAATTTGCTCAGAGAAGTCACCAGCTGTAGTCAATCATAATCAGTCACAAGCAGTATGTACAGTATGTTTGACCCAGCAGATTTTGTCTTATTTCTGGGAAAGTTATAAAGAACCGACATCCATGATATGAAGACACAGAAATAAAGGAGTTGTAGAACTCAGCACTGCAACGATATTTATGTCCTTTACAAGTGTAGCTCAACTTTTGACCACAACTATAAATGTCATGG
Organism: Pagrus major; assembly: GCF_040436345.1. Classification (NCBI taxonomy): domain Eukaryota; kingdom Metazoa; phylum Chordata; class Actinopteri; order Spariformes; family Sparidae; genus Pagrus; species Pagrus major. Next base: position 24,492,860 of record NC_133221.1, on the reverse strand, counting down.
CCTTTCGTAGAGAAGTGATACCCTTAAAGACAAAAAGAAATGCCATTATGTCTGTCATGCATCTATAATTTAACATACTGAGAGCTGAAAGAGCGTGCTGGGGCGAGAGGTGATGTATGAGCAAGTGTTAAAGAGATTTATTGTTCAGAAGTAATAGAATATGGTGGCTGAGGTGCTACAGAGCTTGGTACCTGTATAAATATTGCCTTTGTAAAAAAAAAAGCTCTCTGGAAGAAGAGACATGGCAGGGAAACAATTCTCCATTATTAGAAATGAATTTATTTCCCAGAAAGCACGCTTGCATATAAAATGGTGTGAATTTACCAGTAAAATAATTTCTAATAAAATTAATTATGTTATTTTTAGTGGGTTTATTAAAGATGGAACAGTATTTGATGTTAATGTCACAGAGGTAATAAAAATATTAAATTTTTAGGGCATTCAGGATGTTCAGTGGCTTATTTCTGCTGGAACACTTCCTATAAGAGCTGTGCTGTCTTGGAGCTGTTATGATACAACAAAAAATGTCCGATGATTTATTGTGAAGACGATGACGCTCACCAGCTTCTGGTAATGGACTGTCACAGAGCTCAAGAGGTCTGGACCATTTTAAAAGGGGTAGTACTTTCATTCAACCTCCGCTACAGCTCTGTTATGTACGTACTAATAGAAGAGAAGATGCCTCCAAAACAAAAGGCAGTGAACCAACTCACCACCACCATTATGACTTTTAAACTTAGGAAATAAGATGTGTCATGATCATAAAGGTGCAATATGTAAGAATTGAATTGTCGAATTCATACTCAGAACAAACAGGGGGCAGCATATCACAAGCATAACTACTAAGTGCTGCTAACTTTAGCTACCATTAGCTAGTAAGCTCTGTTAGCTGTGCAGCTAGCAGACCAGACTGGGACCATGGAGCACTGAAGAAGTGTTTGTGTTTTCACTGTGAGCACAGGAGCTTTTGACCAGGACTGGTCGGGGCTAGCTGGTTAGCATGCTAATTTCAGTGTCTCTGTTACCTCTGCAACACAATACATAGACAGCATTGTGTCAAAACTGTTACTTCTTCACATTCAGTTGAAAATTTAAGTTCATTTTTGAATGTTTTCAACTAAAATTCTTACATATTGCACCTTTACATCAAACTGATATGACAGACAGTGATTCAGTTAGAAACACATGCTGTCTGCTGCGGAGGAGAAGAACTTCAAATGCCAGTCACTTACCAGGCATCTACTGGACATTTAATCTAGGTGCACTTTATACCAATCAAGCACTCTGGATTAAATCATATCGATGTCTTTAAATTATTGTTAACTTGTTAAAACTCAATAAAAGTTTTTCTAAAAGTTTGCTGGTAGTCACCTCGCAGCAGTTAAACTGCAGTGAAAGCCTAGTCTACGTCACAAATTAATCTGTGATGATAGTATTGTTTGAATTTGTTCCCACACTCACTGAAGGCAGTCTTTTAGATTAAGAAGAAGTATTTAGATTTAAATGAGACAATAAGTAATTGAAGCTGCATGTATTCCTAAATGTTGAATCATGTTAAAAGATTTATAAAAGTCATTATCATTTCATTGTGGTGTTGCCCTCTGGCTTGCCTCTGTCTAGTTTACATCTGTTTCCAGTGCAGTCCTCTCTCAGACTGACTGACATTTTGGATCTCTGTAATGGAGATGCAGGAGCTTTCAAAGGGACTTTTGTAAAGTGCAGAGCTCAGAGGTGGCTTGACAGCTCTGCAGAGAGTAGTCGATGGCCCCATTGGAGATGATTCTTGTAGCTGAGTGATGGAAATATCTGCAGAGGGGCCAAAGAAGAAAGCCTGACCTTCTCTCCCCGATTGCTAAGGAAAGGACCAAGGACAGGGTATTGACTTGTTAGCCTCGTATTAGAAAAAGTGTTAACATCGTATCTTTTTAACCAGGGTGAGGCAGACTCAGTGGTTTGTAAATGCCAGACAGATTTCCTGGTCTACAGGTAGCTCTGTATTGTTTCATCCCGTCCTTAAAAAAATTCTCAGAGTGCTTGTGATTCATTTTTCTTCTCTTGTCAAGTGGGCCTGACCTCTGGAAATCTCAACATCAGTGAATTAGCTCTTGCTAATGGGATACTTCGCACTCGCATAACAGAATGTTTTACATGAGTCAGCCTTTATGCAAACTTTCTGCTTACTAAAAGGGTTACTGTGCATCGGTGGGCATGTTTACTGTACCATCCCACAGAAGATGAAGCTGGTGATAGCAGGCGGTGAAATATTTGAAGATTGTTTTCACACTGCCTGAGCTCAGGCTGTGGAATTTGTTAAGCAGTGATTATTGTGGGATCTATTTACTTTTCATTAGATACATAAATTTTGTGATTATGTGAGATTATGAGTGCATATGAATTGCTTTTTCGGCTCGGGCGTTATAAACGATGTTGCACAAGGGCGGCCTCATGACAGGAGCTAAATTCCAGCGGTTTAAGGGTGATGAGAAGCCCTGAATGTGAAGCAGCCTTCATCTGTCTCTTTGGTCGTGTTTGCTGAGCTGGTGGTTTCTACCTTAATAACTCAACCCCCACATAGAGAGAACCGGACCGCCCTGACAGGGATCAGCTCCACCCGCAGCACAGAAAGCCGGGGAGGGAGCGGAGAGGGGCCCGCCGGGGATGAGAGAAAACATGAAGTGGGAAAAAACCGCAGTATCACTTAAGTGAAGTGGCTACTTGCCCTATGAATTGGCTTATCAAAGCAGGGTCGGATTGTCGAGCAGACAGCGGTGATGAAGAAACTCTGGTAACATTCATAAGTGCACTAAATCACACTGAGTTGTCTGTAGGTCAAGAAGAATGACCTGTACCCATTGAAAAACAGGAGATGACAATATTGAACACCATCCAGCATAAAAGCGGCATTAACATAACAATATTAAAAAACCCAAAGCTGTGAGAGTTGCAAAAAGAGGCTGCAGTGTTTATAAATTCATGTGAACTTTGCATGTGTTGCAACAGGAAAGGCCATTAAAATAAAAAAGGAAATCCCCTGAGAAGCTGAATTTGGAAGTGTCATTAATCTTCCTATTATGTGATATCTTGTGTAAAACACTTTGATTTCTCCTCTGAGGATGTTGCTAGAGGAAAACTAAAAGTGCCTGAAATGGAAATGGTTCATCCTAGAGGGAGTGTGCATGTCCCCAGTAAATTTCATGGTAGTATGTTTGTTAGTAGAGGTGTGAATCTTCACTAGCCTCACGATTTGATCACGATTCAGCGATTGGGATGAAAAACAATTCTCGATGGCTACTTTTTCATCATTTCAATTCCTCTTTTATTTAGAAAGTCTTTCCAATAATCAGACTACAGCAGTCTACAATATAACAGCTATATCTCTTCTCTATCTGTACCTCACTACATAAACATTACAGAAAGAAAACCATCTGCAGTGCCTTACACGTTTGCTGTGATCTACAATAATACTGTTTTCACATAGCAGCTTTAAGATTAAGCGTTTCTTGACTCACACACCTCTCTCAGAGTTGGACGACAAAGTTGACAGCGCCTCCTCAGATCTTGGCTGATAAGCTGGACTTGCTCTTAACAGTTATTATTTAAGCTGCAGATGTTAGCTTCAGGTGAATTATGGCCTGAGTGTTTTTTTTTTTTTATCACTCGCTGATGATCTAAAGGCCTAATGTCTGCCCAGCATGGGAGCAACGTTGCATGGTAGCTTTATTGTCCAGCTGAGGCCAGACTATCAACAATCAACAGAAGCTGCAGACTCTCCATTATGCTCTGTCTCTACATTGATGCAGAATCTTCCACGTCTCATAATATAAAATAATTCAAATAATTCAAAATGATGCTCAAGGGAAAATGTGATAATGATATATTTGAAAGTTTCAGAAATTAATTATGAATTATAATGAAAAATAACCTTTTATATTAATGATGACAAACTACATCATGATGATACTGTTTCCAAATAACCTCAAACACATTTTTTGGCATTGACTTCAATTTCTTTCCACTCATTGACCAATGTATTTGTCAAAAGTGAAAATCTGCGATAAGCTAATTTCAGCCAATATACTGGCCTGGATTATTTATTATTTCAATGTAGTTGATAGGAAATATCCTTTGTGAGCTTTCATAAAACAAAACAGAGACCTCAGGACATACTTAACACATAACCACAGTGAAGAAATAAAAAAACAAATGGTCAAACATTCACTACCCACAGAACCCCACGCAAAATGTTTTTGCATTAAATGGATTGATGGATATATAATACGTTATAATAATAATGTAATCATTTTGTCAAGATCTCAGTCAACAGCATTGGGCTAAAATGGCCAAACCGAGCAGAAACTAAAAAAACACATTCTATTTTATCTTGTGTAGCATAAAAGGACTACGACTTACATTTAGTTATACAACCCTGTGTTGTAAAATGACAAGTAAATTACACAAACTAGAATCTGTAAAATTCAGTGTCTGGTGTGCACAGTCCAGACTATTACACAAAAACAACACATCTCTCTCTATAAATCACAGCAGCCACATCAATGCTAACAAAAACTTTGATCGCATCACAAACGTGCATCTCTCAGTGTAGCGCTGAGCCGATAGAAAAATCTGTAGTGTTGACATCTCCACTCGAGCACTTCAGCAGGATTGCTCTGTGCTGAGAGAAAAAAATGATGACAGAAGAGTCAAAACAAATTGATGTGCTCCTAATCTGCATATTGATTGGGAACTTCATCAGGCATCCCTAATGAGCGCACGAAAAAAGACTCCAAAGATGAGATTGGTGATTATGATGAAGTTGCCATTCAGAATCATACTTGGCTCTCCGAATCAAGAACCACACTCATTTAAACATAATCAATTACTCCTTCAGATCTACAACAGGGACTGCTCACCGCAGATGTTTACAAGGTGGATGTTTTGAAGCTGATTTAAGTGATAACAACCTCATGTCATGTTTAAAACGCTCTAACTATGGTACATCAGTACCGTGTCTGGTTTTACAGTTGTTGCTAAATGAATTGTCAGAAACTCTACAGAAAGTCATTTTTCACCATGTTACGGTGTACTGGTGTCCAAGCTTTCATAAATAAATATCACATGAAAGGGAACAACAAGACGGAGGGTCTACAACCAAGGGTGCACACGGCGATGTTTTGAGCTAAATGCTAACGTCAACATACGAAAGTGCTCCCAATGACAGTATTCACAAGCTTAGCAAGTACGCTATTATAAAGGTCCACTATGTAGGATTTAGGAGCAGAAATGGAATATGAATTCATAACTCTGTTTTCATGTCTTTGTCTATATTCACCTCAAACTAGGAAACCTTTTTGTTACCTTAAAATGAGCCTTTTGTATCTTCCAAGTCCCCAAGAAGAGGGCCTGGCTTTGAAGCAAATATCATAGCGGCCAAATCATGTAATTAAAACTGAAAACACTTTTTCCCATAAGCTTACATTGTAAAAGAAGCTGCTGCAAAACGAGGAAACTTTTTTTTGACCATCACAACCCCGATGAATTTACTCCTTTCACAATCATAATTTGAGCCATTTGGTCTGATAACATTTGGAACATCTAGAAGAGCCGTACGATTAAATCATTATACCCCTTTTAAGTTAGCCAGGTGCTAAACAGGAAATCAGCCTGCTCTGTCGACGGAAGTCTCTGGTGTGCACCCTCTGTGGTTTTCTTTTGGCTTCATGCACCACTGAACAGCTTTCATAGGAATGGTTGGGGCTACATCTCCAATGCTGTATCCAGATTTCAATTGTTAAAGCCATGATATCTACAGAGCGGCTGGGTCCTCTTCCAGAGAGTCCACCATATTGCACTGCCTTTTTTCTACAGAAGCCCAGAACTGACAAACTAAACGCTGGTCCTGGAGGGCGCCTTTCTGTTTTTTTGCATTTTTAGTGGCCACTGCAGAGGCAGCTGAGGAGTGTTTTCTTAGTTGCGATCTGCAACCACATTGCTCGATGCCACTACATCCTTCACACTGGAGCATCATGGTGGCGGTAAAATCGGTAGGACTCCTCCAGGTACAGTTGATATCTACAATTTACACAATGCATTTATTGAGGTATTTATAGGAAGTGGTGGACTGGAACAACCTACATTGCCATCCCTGGAGAAACACCATTATCATGGGTAAAAACAGTGAAAAACCATTCACATTGCATCATGAAATCAACAAACAAAAAGTCCCCCAAAACAAAACAAACCCTGACTACCCATATCGGCAAATCCCAGAGCTCTGAGGGATTCCGCTGGAGAGATTTCACACCTTTTTTGGAGAATTGTAAGGATTTCTGCCATGCAATGTTTTTAGTGTGTCCTAATTCCCTTGTGTGCTGTAATCCCATACCTAAAAAAAGCCTTTTTCTCCCTGGGCAGATGTGTTCCCTGGTGTCCCCGAGTCAGCCGTGGCTGCAGCGAACCAATTTAGTGTTGCTCTGGAGTCCCTTTCCCACCTGACTGTCAGCCAACATTTTCACTTAGCACACCTTCTCCGTCCCCAACGAAACACTGCCACAGTATAAACTGTGCTTACATTAGACACTGGGGTCGGTTATAGAACAACAGTGTCACCATCACTGCCTTGGCTTCCTGGTTATGAACTGTGTTATCTAACTTTGCGATATAAATAAATGAATGAATACCGCACGTTCCAACAGACAGCTTCATTCTGTTTTCTGAAATTGCCTTTGACCATAGTGACAGCCTTTAGTGACAACACACAAGTATTTATTTGTTTTCTGCATATTTAAAATGCAGCAGAAGCTTATTTGCAGTTTGGTCATGGGTTTGAAATATAAAAGAAATGCAATACAATAAAGGCATATTGGAAAGATGTGAAGGGACAGGGCCACTCAAGGCTGCATAGCCGATTACTTTTTAAAACTGTGTTTAAAGTGTTCCCAAGTGGAATCACTTTTGAGTTGTAGGGGTAAGAAAGGTAAGAAAAGCCTGGGAGGTTTTGCAATCAGGCACTTTTGAATTACCCACAGAAGCATTGATAGTAACTGAGCCAAAACCCCTACAACCCTGATCATGTTTCTGAGAGCCTTGGCAGCCTGGGCATGAAAAGATGTTATAAATGAATTTAATGTTTGCAAATTTAATGGCAAAGGAAGTAAAAATGCTGAATTTCTTTAAGATATTCAAATGTAACCGGCTTCCAGTCCAGACTTTTTATTGCTTGTTTGTGTATTTGTGTTTGATATGCTTTTGAGTACGAAGTTCTGAAATAACTTCACAGTGAAAAGTTTACTGAATGCATTAAAATATACACAGCAAGAATTGTAAACAGTCCAAAATGAATGTAACTGTGTATAAATTTGCTTTGGTCACCATTTCTACAGCAAATTTTCAACCTGAAAGAAAATGTAATATTCCACTAAGATACTGTAGCACAGAGACTTGTTTTCCATACAAAAACAGTGGAAAATAGCATGAGCATATAAGTAGAAGTGCAGGGAAAACTGTAAATTCAATAATAAAAACAAATACTTGGCAGCTTTAGTTTGTCGGCAGCAAGCTTTTGATAACGGGTCGTCGATTGATTTTCAGATTGAGTTCATGGACTTTGCCAAGAAGGCCTTCGCCTGGACAAATGCAGGTGCAGTTTTCTTATCAGTGAGTGTTTCAAAAATCCGTTAATAGGTGTGGTTAAACTAAAGCTATTTTCTGTCTGCCATTACGTCAGCGATAACGTCCAATTCAGTGCATATATGTAAGCGGAGGTATCTCAATCAAAGATGGAAGATGCAACTCAGAAGGCATTATCTTGCTTATAATAGCCACTTAAAGTCTGCTGGGTGGATGGATAACTTGTTCATCGAGACACAGCTCCAACATTTTAACATTTCATTTTGAATTGTTGCTTTCATAACTCTGTGTATCCATGAGGGGAGTGATAAAGTCAGGAGCTAGATGCCAAATATGAACTGTGTATATTCATGTAGCTGCTGTACACACTCAGTAAATCAGTATTGGTAGACAGTGCAGGTGAATTTTTCTTTGGTTTTGGCATCTGAAATGAAGATCGTGAGCTCTCATATCTTTACCACTTTTTTAGTAATGTTTGATGACTTGCAATTTGAAAAAGCAAAATCTTTCGAGTTAAGATAAAAGTAGAAGGGTGTGTGTAGCTCCTGGTTAAACCTTATGCTTTGAAACACTACTCTGTCCCTGGTTTTGAAGTCAAGATGGGGGTAAATCACCTCAGGATTTGTTTCACTGTCTTGTAGAATTGCAGTTCAGTGTTTTAACCATTGTCAAAGAACACCCATTAACGATTTCTTCAGTTTGTAACCTTTTTGGTATTCCTCAAATGTTTATCCACCTAGTTACTGAGGTCCTCCTCTTAAGTCTTTTTGCTGCTCATTGTTTGATGTTTTCCTCCATGTATTGCTCATTAGCAGGAGTCAATTCTTGGTTTAGTTGATCAAGATGTGTTTTGTTTTCATCTGGATGTAGAATGCCAGCTACATAAAAGCTCTTTACCCTAACTGTTCAGCTGAACTGTTATACAAGCACATTCAAATCAAATCAAATCAATCTTTATTTATATGGCACTTTTCATGCAGTTATGCAGCACAAAGTGCCTCACAGAGGATAAAAACAAACAAACAGAGCAAGACAACATCATAAAAACCCCAAGCCTCCCACACCCATAAACATACACACAAATACACAGTTACATACACACTCACGTACATACATAGACATACTGACATACATACACCCCCACACACACAAACATACACACACCCACAGACATACACTAGTTATTGCTAAGGAGACATGGCTCGGCACAAAGATCAGAGGTGAGGAACAGCTACCTTTGGGGGCCGTGTACACCGAGAGGAATCAAGGTCCATGACTGCAGGGGCGCCACCAAAAGGACCGCCCCAGCCCAGGTAGACAGGAGGCTCCACACCAAGGCGTAAAGCTCTCCCGCCACTCCGGCCAGGGCCGTCCTCGGGACAGCACCCCCAACGGTGGACCAGAAGCAACTCCCGGTGTGGTAGGCCCCCAGGAGGAAACACTGGAGAATCGAGGGGCTAAAACAGTAAAATAAGATAAAAGGTATAGAAGCTAAAACTGAGGGAATAGAACAATATAATGTATAAAATAGACCATAAATAACGACTAAAAGATTGAAATAAAACATTGAGATAAAACAAGTAAGTAATAAAACAGGATTGGCTTAACTAAGAATTAATATAAAATAGAATAATAATAATAAATAAATAAATAAATAAATGAATAAATAAATAATAAAAAATGCCGGTAATTAGAAAGAGTTAAATGAGCTCAATTAATTGCCTGATTAAAAAGATGGGTCTTGAGCCTCTTTTTAAAAACATCAACATTCTCTGCGGCCCTGAGGTTCTCCGGGAGGCTGTTCCACAATCGGGGGCCATAATAACTGAATGCCGCCTCCCCGTGTGTTCTAGTTCTAACTTGTGGTATCGTTAAAAGGCCAGCACCGGAGGACCTCAGGGTCCGCGAGGGTTGATAGGGTAAAAGTAATGCAGATAGATAAGAAGACCCAAGACCGTTAAGACACTTAAAAACAAGTAAAAGAACCTTAAAATTAATCCTGAAGCGCACAGGGAGCCAATGCAGCGATTTTAAAACAGGCGTAATATGCTCCCGCCCTCTGGTCTTCGTCAGCACTCGTGCAGCTGAGTTTTGTAATAATTGTAAGTTATGCAAACTCTTTTTGGGAAGACCAGAGAGCAGGGCATTACAATAATCTAAACGACAAGAGATAAAAGCATGCATCAGCACCTCCGTGCTGGCCTGGGAGAGAAACGGGCGGACTCTGGCTATATTTTTAAGATGGTAAAAACCTATCTTTGTTATGTTTTTGATGTGTGGAATAAAAGTGAGGTCAGAGTCAAAAATCACGCCCAGATTTTTTACTGATTTTGAGGGTTTAAAATCCTGTAGCTTTGGTAAAAGTTTCTCTCTCTGGCCTTCAGGACCAATGACTAAAACCTCTGTTTTGTCCTGGTTGAGCTGTAGGAAGTTTGCTGCCATCCATGACCTAATGTCTAAAATACAGTTAAAAAGGGCATCAATTGGCCCTGTGTCATCAGGAGACGCGGCAATGTACAGTTGTGTATCATCAGCATAACTATGGAAATTGATGCCATGCCTCCTGATGACGTCCCCAAGGGGAAGCATGTAAAGATTAAAAAGAGTTGGACCTAAAATTGACCCTTGGGGAACCCCACACTTTATCTTATGGGTTCTTGAGGAACATGTATCCATACTAACAAAGAAACTTCGATCAGTGAGGTAGGATGTGAACCAGTTAAAAACAGTACCAGAGAGGCCAACCAGGTTCCTCAGTCTATTTAATAAAATGTGATGGTCTACTGTATCGAAGGCGGCTGTTAGATCCAGTAGTACCAAGACTGTGAGTTTGTTGTTATCTAAATTACACCTGATGTCATTTAAAATCTTTAAAAGTGCTGTCTCTGTACTGTGGTTCATCCTAAAACCAGACTGATGAGACTCTAAAATATGTTTTGAGTTTAAAAATTCATTTACTTGATTAGAAACAAGTTTTTCTAAAATTTTACTTAAAAATGGTAAGTTGGATACAGGCCGGTAGTTGTTTAAAACATTGGGGTCTAAGTCACTCTTCTTCAGAAGGGGCTTCACCACCGCCGTTTTAAAGGAGGTGGGGAAGACACCCGTCTGAAGAGAGCAATTCACCAAATACAGCAGATGTTCCTCAAAGAATCCATAGAGTGTTTTAAAAAACGGTGTGGGAATGGGATCTAAAAGGCAGGTTGTGGGCTTTACCTGGGAGAAAACTCGACCAAGTGTCCTCGCATCAACCAGGGCAAAACTCTCAAGTGTTTCCTCAGGTAAAAGCAATGATCCAGATGTTAAAAGCTGTTGGGATAAAAGACTGGATCTGATGTCATTGATTTTTCTTCTGAAGTGGTCTGCAAAATCCTCGCAGAGGGCGTCATCTGGTATCCTGGAGGATCTTTTAAAAGTTTTGTTTGTTAAAAGATCGATTGTGGAGAATAAGAATTTGGGGTTATTTTTATGGTCATGGATTAAGTTTTGGAAGTGGGAGATTCTTGCTTGTTTGACTGTGTTATTGTAAATTTTGAGTCGTTGACGTAGTATGTCGTAGTGAACTGTCAACTTGGATTTCCTCCATCTCCTTTCAGCACTCCTGCATTCCCTTTTTAGTTTTTTGATATCCTCAGTTCTCCACGGGGGTGTAGATCTTGTTTTAACTGTTTTGATAAAAAGTGGAGCCACTGAGTCCAGTGTTGTCTTTATTTTGTTGTTGAAGTTGTCAGTAATAAAATCGCAGGGTGCTGGTAGAATTTCGGCAGGAGTGCTCTGTAAGATCTGGATAAAATTTGCAGCCACTTCAGAAGTTAGGTAGCGTTTCCTCACTGTTCCCACAGGGGCCTCTCGCTGGTTAAAACTGGTGATTGTAAAAAACACACAAAAATGGTCAGACACAGCCAGGTCCACAACAGAGGGCGCGCCAATGGACAGACCATAAGATATAACCAGGTCCAAGGTGCGCCCCCTGCTGTGGGTCGGCTGCGTGACATGTTGCTTAAAATCGAGGCAGTGTAAAAGGTTTAAAAATTCTCTAGACAGTAAGTCTGAGGAGATGTCGACGTGTAAATTAAAATCACCGGTTATTAAAATTCTGTTAAAAGAGGTATGAATAATTGATAAAAGCTCTGAAAATTCATTAATAAAAGAAGTGGAATACTGGGGTGGTCGGTAGATAGTTATACAGAGGATAGGCGGGCTGCTACAAACGAAGGCATGATATTCAAATGATGTGTAGCTGTTAAAATTGACTTTGTTTGTATGCATGTTGGTCTTTGCAATCGAAGCAGTACCGCCCCCTCTTCTGCACCCCCTAGTAGAAAATAAAAAGTTAAAATTTGGTGGGGAAGCCTCGGTGAGAACAACAGGTGCGTCAGTGCCCAGCCATGTCTCTGTAAGGAAAATGATGTCCAGGTTTTTATCTAAAATTATATCATTTATAATAAAAGATTTGTTTAAAAGAGAGCGCACGTTCAGCACAGCCATTTTAACATCTGTGCTGAACGTGCGTTCATCACTTTTTTCAAATGGAATGTTAAGAACACAGCTTGGTCTAAAAACAGTCCTGGGTTTCGTTTGTCTGTGGGATATTATGGTTTCTATTGTGTAGATATTGTCCTGTGCCACTGGGGTCACTGAGGGAGGGGCATGTATGATGTAGGTAGGGGGGGGGGGAGGTGAGTGTGAGTGAGGTGCAGAGGGCTTGTGTATGGGTGCAATGAGTCAGGAGGTGGTTGTGGTGCAGGACCGGACAGTCAGGTTAGTGTTGACTGATAAAAGCCTTGACCCCTCCTGATTCGGGTGTAGGCCGTCTGGTTTAAAAAGGTGGGGTCTGTTTAAAAAAGCGATAAAATTGTCCACATATGGAATACTTTTATCAAGGCAGTATCCCTTCAGCCACAGGTGCAGCTGGCGGAGGCGACTGGTGGTGACGTCACCATAGCGCGGCGGGGGGAGCGGGCCGGAAATAATTAGCCGCTTCCCCGTGTCCAGCAGGCGGTCCATCATGGACCTGAAATCCTGCTTGAGGATCTCGGACTGCTGGTCTCTGAGATCATTAATTCCGGCCTCCAGAACCAGCGTGGTGGCCGAGCTGTGCTGAGCACACAGCTGGAGGGCAGAGGACTCAACCTCCTTGACGCGGGCTCCAGGGTGGCAGAAGGTCCGGCCGCCATGCACCGTCACGTGCCTGACCATCGAGGTCCCGACGACCAGCACGGAGGGGGTGCGGTGCTCCGCGGGCCGCCTGGAGGTGCGCCGCTGGGGGGATGGGACCCGGAGTTGGTGGCGCCGACCCGCGGTTCCTCCTGGGCGAGATGGGGAGGAGGGGCCAGGCTGGACGCGCGGACCGCGGCTCCTGAGCTGGCGAGAACCAAGACCAGCTGGGTGGACAGGTCCCGGGGGCGAGCTGGGACATGCTCCCATGGGAGGGAAGTCCTGCAGGCTTAGGATGTCGTACCTGTTCTCCAGTGGGAGATCCGGAGGCGGAGCAGGTGGAGATGGACGAGCCCCCGCGCCTCTGGTCACCACTGACCAGGATTCCCTCGGCTTGAGTGGCGTTGAGCTCACCGGTGCTGGAGCCGCCGCTCCATCCTCCCTGACGGAGCACTGCCACTCCGCGGGGCGAAGGCAGGAGGTGGAGGGTGCCGATGACTTGGGCTTGGCTCCCTGGTGGTGCCAGCAGAGCTCGGCGCGTGCTGGTGCCGGAGATCCGGTGGTGATGGAGCCGGTCCATGGCAGGGTGGTGTTGTCCGCGGCCGTCATGCTCCGGTCACCAGCACCGGATGCCTTCAGGTGGGCGATGAGTTTCGACTGGGTCGTGGCGACAGTGGAGAAATCCATGAGGATCTTGTCCCTCTCCTTGAGGTCAGCCTTCAGACCACAGACGCTCTCCCTCAGTTTTGAGAGGGTGGGGAGACAAGACTCACAGACCGCCATCATGCTGTTAGCCTGTGCTGGGGATTCGTCACCCCGGGGCACAGTACCACCACAGGGAGGTGAGTTAGATCCCGGCCCAGGTGCCGAAATGTCCAAGGAGATCTTCCTCACTCCAGGACAGTCAGTCCACTTGTTGGTTACTGATCCCACTGAGTTAAAAGGTTTTTAAAAACTGGTTTTTATTTTTATTTTTTTAAAAACTGGCGCCTCGCTAATGCGATTTTCGGCGACACCACTTCCGTGTTCCGTGTTCCGTGTTCCGTCGAGCGTAGTGTTCCGTGTTCCGTGTTCCGGAACACGAATTGAGAATGGCAAACTCAGAGGTATCAGATACAGGGAGCCTCGGAGGGAGTGCAACTTCTGGCTTCTGTTCCAGTGGCAGGTAGTTTAATCCTTATTCAAAATCACATTGGTGTTAAATAAGACAAATCCAGCCACAAATATAGATTTGCCATGGGAAAGGAAGAAATAGTTACAGTACATATAGATGCACTGGTACACGAGTAAAACTTTGTCGGAGCCTCATGTTTTTGCATCCTAACAAGTTAGACATTGTTTGACTTAAATAATGATGGGCTCTAAAAAGCAAAGCAAATGCTGTTGTCACTCAGAGAGTATAACCTCAAGTGCACAATGCTAGTGAAAAAGCAACTTGACCTGGAGTAGGCTAACTTAAAGATGTTAGCTCTCCATCCATGTTATTTGTTGCCCAGTGATACCTTTCATGAATTGTTCCTGCGACTTCCAGTTAGGCCAGCTCCTTTTGTTAAAGCTGCTTTTGAGAGAAACTGTATGCGGCATGTGTCCTGACTTTTCTTTGAGATTTTGAGAAAATCTACAAAGGAAAGTTTGATATTTTGGGCAATGAGCTTGTAAGCTTTCTTTCTAAGAAGATTGATAGTGCTCTGATATCCGTACCGTAAAGGTGACTGTACTTTGCACACACACCGGAAGCATCATACTTACCTTAAAAAGAGCGATATCAATCTTCTCATCATCACACGTATTTCCCAAAATGTCTAACTTTACCATCAAATGGGATAATGTGATCACAACTCTACCCTCTACACGGATGGGTTGGAGGACAATCTGAAGAAGTGGCCTCAAATAGCGTTAGCTAACTTAGCGTTGGCTAAGTGATGTGATGTGGGACTGACTCTGCTTTGAGGTAGACAAGGTTCTGTTCCTTCTGCTTTGATGACTCATGCTCAACCTTATTCCTGTCAAAGTAATGTTACACTTCAGAGATTTTCAGATTGTTACAGTAGCAACAGAATCTATAAAAGTAGCAGAATATGCTAACTCTACGTCATCCGAGGCCACTTCAGGTCTTCCATCCACCCATCCTTTAGTTGTAGAAGGCAGAAGTCTGATCATGTTTTCCCATTTAAGGCTCGACAGACAACGTTCACGCATCATTTATTTCCCTAAAAAGGGAAGACACCTGTCACTTACCGCTAACTGGCACAGACGCTTGTTCAGTGAAAGGCACAACTGGGAGTTGCACCCACAATTCACGCGAGGTGTCATGAGGTTAGCGATAATGTGTATACTGTACATGACAAGAAAGAAGCAGATACCTGCCTGCCAGTCAGAGCAATAACCATCACATTACCTTCAAGATAGAGATTTCTGCCCTTAATACCAATTTGTTCATGTGTGACCTCATTGTTCGTGCTTCAGACTTTAGGAGGAACTTTAAAAACATTTTTTCTGGCTTTTTATCCGCAGGAAAGGAGAAGCCCTGCATTTAAAGGTTACCAGCTAAAACAACTGTCCATGGCCAGCGACCGGGGTGGGCACAAAGTCAGGAGAGTGGAGAATTTTTTATACGGAGATAATCTGTTCACCATGGCAACAACAGTGCCGTGTAGCCCAAGGCCAGCTTACTGATTTGGCTCCACAGTGCCAGTATAGTGGGCAGCCAGTCATTTCTTAGGCAGAAATAACTGTCACTGCAGCATCACCACTCAATAGCTCTCTCAGCCCACACTCATTTCCTGCTATTCACATTTGTAAAATGTTGTACCGGCACTTGGCAACCGTCAATGGCATTTACATTCCATGATAACTGCCCACTCAAAATAAATGAAGACATATCAGAATACGTCGCTGTCATGACATCTTTCCGCCAGATTAGGATCTTGGTGGTGATTTTCTATCCGCTTTCCTTCTGACCCTACTGCCAGTTTTATATTGTATAATCCCTGCCTTTGTGGTTTTTGGTCGCCACTATTTAGCCCTCAGGGAAGTTTTGCTTATGATGAATCATAGCACTGCCCAGTCTTGTCAAAATGAAGCCAGAAAATCTCAGGACTCAGTCAAGCTCGGTTAAAAACCGCAGCCCAGATGACTTCCTCCATCTCAAGGGCTCCTTAATGGGTCACTAAAGGTCAAGTGCAGCAAGTCACCTGAACCTAAGCGTTGACCTTTACCACTTGTACAGAGCTTAGGGAACATTGGGAGGTCTGATGGAAGCATGGCAGAGATAATAGAGCAACAACAAAGAAAATAACCTCCCATGGGGAATCCAAAACCTTTAGCTTAATATTTAATGTTTTCTTGTTTACCTGACCTGAGAAGACCTACCACTGTCATGCAACGTGGGATTTTCTGCTGCCAGACTCTCAAAATGTCTTGAGTTTATTCTATTAAAAATGAAATGACTGCCACAATAATCTGAACATTTTCATGCCACATTTGTTAACCAACCAAATCAGACAAACAAGTTCTCTTCTGACTTCAAACTTCATTCCCCCCTCAGGCTATTATTGAGTGATATACATACACACATCTTTCCTGAGCGGGAGTACAACAAACATCTCTGTGAAGCGTGCAGGAAATTACATTCACCTCTCACAACAACGCCAATTAACACGGGATAAAAGGTAAAAACCCCCTGAACCTAAAAGGACATTGAATCTTTCTCTTAAAACATTTACATGCATTTACGTGCACAAACATATAACTCTACTGTGTACCGATAAAGGACATATGATTTCTAGTTTTGTGTGTAGTGTTTGAGACATTATGACCTCACAAAGAGTGACCTGATGCCATCAGATAGTTTGTAACACAGAACGATCTTTAAAGGAATTGCAAAAAACTGTTTGGAAAACCATCTGTCTATTGCCGTATATCACAGGCTTTATTCAACCAATCAGATCAACAGTCGGAGAGCGCTGCAACCAGCACAGCCAGTTAAAAGAAGTTTTCTATCGAGAAAAAACTTTCGGTGCCATTCCTTGCTCTTCTTTCAATCAGCTAAACCTTTCAAAACTAGTGCTACGCCTCAGGAGAGATACTTCTCAAGAGGTTAGCATCTGTGCTAACCTCTTGAGGAGCAGCCATTGTTGTTTCCAGATGAGCAGTCACTTCTCTCGCTGGTTGTCACGTCTAAACCACGGCCTTAGCTGCCAGTAGTTCCTCATATGCTGATTGGTTCAACCCCCTCGCAAGGTAACACAAAGACAGATTTGGAGACAAAACCCTGCAACAGAACGGTGCTAACTATAGTGCAAGCAAACAATTCTACAAATATGGAGAGTGACAACAATAAATGAACATTTTCTTGGATTGGATCCGTCACGGTTTTAGATGAGGAGAAGACAACACGACACCACTTGCTTTGTCTTTTTTGTGGTGCAGGGAATCAAATACCCAAAAAGAGCCGTTCCAAAGAAAAAACACAGTCCATTCCCACACACACAATTCACTGTTTGTCACAGTTTTAGCAGTTAAGGAAACCCCTCCGGAAATGAGCTCCTCACGATTTGTACAGAATTACATAACAACAATATCATTCTCTGTTTCATTCTTCAAATAAATGACTTGGCAGGTCGGTGTGTACTTTCTCAGAACATTGTCATTACATCAACTGAAATATTTAAATTAGACCAAATCACAGCTTTAATGGTAACATCTGCATACATTATATGCGATGAATTTAGATTTAACTGTGGGTAAACATACTTTAATTACGTTTAATCTGACTTTTATCTAACTAAGCAGCTGTTTACTGTAATGGCCACTTGTTTTGAATGGTAGTGTTTAGCCCTCTGGTGATCACTGGCTATAGATTTAACTTTAAGCACCTTTTAAGTCACTGCTATATTTCCTTTTATAAGGAGGGTGAATTAACACAGTCCACCGAATACAATGTGAGTCTTCATCCCAGCGGTTCTGTGACAGCTTGGCTTAATAACAGCAGCGAACAGGGCCGGGTTATGCCAAAAGCTGCAGTAGGGAGCAGTGAAGAAAAGGGATCTTTTACAGCTCCCGTTGTTATTAATAGAACCTTATTAATTACTCACTGAGGTATCAAATATAGCACAGACAACAGGCCTTGGCTCAGCTGGAGGGCGCCAGCCATGCAGCGCTGCTGAACGTGAAGCTGGCCCTGGAACAGCTGCTCAGGCCTCGAACACCTGAGTCCACAATGAGCCAGGCAGGCACAGCCCATCCTGCCCGCCATCAGCTGTGGATTAGCCCTGGATTTGGCTTCTCCTTGGCTGTGCACGAGTCAATGCCACCACCAATCTGAAGATCCATTAAGGATATTCATTAGCTTTTTTTTCCCCCCTACATTTCGCCCTTTAGAATCTTTACGGTTCGCTGACTTTCTATTGGTGGGCTTCATCAGCTATAACATGGAAAAGGGATCTTTCAGTTGCTCTCCTTTTCTTGAAATGATTTAGTTTACCTTAAATCATCACAAGGTTGTGTGGTCTTGCAACATGTATATTCTTCATGGTGGCCTCCTTCAAGTTTCAATAAGATGTTACTGTGCAAAATCCATAGCTGACCCACCCCACAGAGCCTCAGCAACTTTACCAGTCCACTCCACACAACAAATAGCAAAGGTACCACTCTCAGCACAGAGAGCCACTATGAACTGTGAACACTGAACAACTCATTCAGAATTGCATTGAAAAGTGAGAATTTTTCAATTAAAGAAAAAGAAAACCCAGCCCTATAACATGACCTTACTCAACAGTTGTTATGTGGTTCACTCCATTTGTTTAGACAGGAGAAAACATTTTTCTGATTTTAACTTTAAAAAAGCACCATGCCTTCAGCCAAGACATTTACAGGTTCAATTTTATTAGCTTTCAGTGGCCAGCTATATAGCCATGATGCTGGTGAAGTGAATATAAGATAGGGAGAGCTAACTACTAAAAATGTGCTAAACAATAATGTCAGAAAACATTAATTTATGAATTGTTTATTAATTATTTGTCATTGATTTTTGTTAAAGGATTCATATTCTTAATGAATATTGTTTTACATACATATTTCATGTAGACTATGGATAGTCAATCCCAATAACACTGTTCAGAAAGACCACTGAAAGAAACCTTCACTGAGAGATTGCAATGAGTCAGAGAAGCTGGCTGAATAGCTGCTAGCTTGAAGGCGATGTCAGGACTGTCAAAAGGTGTCAAACGTCTTCATCAAAAAGTCGTATTAGAAGTGTGGCATTTTTTAATGTCACTTAAATCAATTGGGACAATAACCATTGCGAGTTTACCTCAGTATTGCTGCTGAACCTATCAGATGAACAGATGCACTGTGGAAGATATTGTCTGGCACTGTTTTCTTAATCCCGCTCCATTACCACCCGCTCCAGCAACGTGTTTATTACACTCCGACTGTTCCCACAATGTTGTGTCCACTCCTGTCCGCACCCTCAAACATTCTGACAATTCATGTCCACACAACATTGATATAATGTTTGAGTAGTGTTTATAAAGTGATGCATATCTGTCAGTAATAACTTATCAAAATTATTTTCTAGTGAGTTATTACATTCATGCTACATCTTTGTCAGGAACATCTGAGAGATGTGTTCATATGTTCAACCTGCCTCGCTTTGCTTTTGTATTCTAATGACCTGCTTTGATCTTCCTCTCAACTTCAGTTGTTGACTCCATCCTTCTGGTTAATGTTAGCTACATCCTGGGACCTGCTGTCTATTTTTTGATGGCACACTGCTGCCTGCACCAAAGTTCAAGTTTTTTTTGTGTTGCAAACTGAGAGCAGAAGGACGAAGCTAATATGAGCATATCCTCAATTCTGAAGGGTGCATGGAAATATCTGATGTCACTTTGTTCCAGTTAAGTCCTGCTAAATTGAAAACAGTAAAGCAATACTCAAATGAAATCTCACAGATGAAATAACATTAGCAACCACTCAAACTTTGGCTTTCAATTGTGTGTTGATACACAGGTGACGAGTTATAAACTAAGCCAGCAGAAACAGCATCGTGCCATATTTGACTTATAAAGGTTTCCTGTTAATCACCTAATGGCCTTGCTAGTTAAAAAAAAAAGTAAGAAGAAATTGCAGAAACAACATTTCAGTGGGCTTATTACAATAAAAGCCTGAGCTCAAAGTACACCCACCCACACAAGGAGCACTTAGCACTCGTGTTTTAAGTTCATAATTCTTGTATGACCTATAGAAGTGGCCATCAAAAAGCTGTCAGCGATGATGGTCACCAAACTGCTGCAGCCATTACGGCACATGTTATGAATACACATCTTGCCTCTCAGGTACAGCAAAATGCTTTTATGCTGTGACAGGACTGTATGTACATGTTCCCCTTTATCGTGGGGCCAATGTGCCAGACCACATTAGAGCTACTCCGCGATCTGCATGTACTGAATATGCATCAGGCAGAGGAGGGCATGTACTGTGTGCACGCAGCATCTGTGTCTTCTTTGTTTTCCGACGAGTGGGCCATTTTTTCTGATGCCCAGTGACAAGCACCGAGGTTCACATCGCAGGCAGGTTTCCAGCCGCATGGTGGACAAAAGGAAACGCACTCGTTGCGCTGTTGAGGAACACAATGCTCGCTATGACTGATCAGGGAACAGCAAGGCGATGTGTCATACTTGACCTCTGAATTGGACGTTTATGGTGTTTGGTCTGTCACTTATCCCATTGTTACCTCTGTCAGTGGTTTGAAAAAAAGAAACGAATATGAAATTCATGAGAAGACATTTTAACAATAAGGTGTGAAGACAATCTACACTAGAGAAGATCGCCTTCATAATACTCTCACCGTGTAGAGAGCAGATCTGCAGCGCAATTGTTTGATTTCTCTTCAAAAGATGCTTTGAGAAATGTGAAAATAACAAACTGCACCAACCTCTCACAAAAGACCCTCTCCCCGCTCATTGAAATTGCCTGTGCGCCTCAGCCTTGCCAGTTGCCTCAGACTCCATTTCTGTAACCTTTTGTGGAATGCGATGGAGGATCAATGAAATTGCAATGGCTGTAGTGCTACGTATTGATCGCAGGTTGTCTGTGGCTGTAGTCAATAACCTGTAGATGTAACTGGGGACCAGAGGCGGGACAATCAACACACTCACACGAGGCCTCTACAATGTGCTTTCCACATAGGCTCGCCATTAACCGATGATTGCATGGCTTGTGAAACGCTCAATAACAAATCTAAAGGAGGCTGTAATGATAAAAGTTACTTTGCTGCTTTAGTGGGATGAACTTTTACCATGTTGAATGCCACGGTGCCTCTAAAAGGGACATCATGTGATCTATGATGTCTGTTGGCCCCCAGCTCTCCAGTTGAGGATAAACTGTCACAGTTTTACAACATGTTTAACTACGAGGATGATATATATCAGGGCAGCTACAGCCCCACAGAACGGTAGATCATCAGGGCAGTTTTTTTTTCGGGCAGAAAAGCTCTGGCTGTGCACTCAGGAGCGAGATAAAGCTTTTGTGCGTTTAGAGAAACACCGCTGCACATGCGTCTCTATGACAACAATATCTTGACAGCCGCCGCTGTATGATCGACTTCCCCCTTGTGGTTTACTATCCGTTTATTTTTTTATTTGTAATCAGGATATCAGAGGATGTGGGTGAATGACACGATCCTTAGGAAACAAAAATACGGGGAATATTATTGCCTGGGCCAGGAAAAAGAAAAAGAGCGACTGTGGTGTCACCAGCATCTGTCTGAAAAGTTGAGAGATTTTCAACTCGAAGCACTCGGAGCGGCCGCACAAAAAAGGCAGAGTGCTTGGAAAAAGCTGCAGTCGCTCGCTCACAAGAGCCCTTAGAGGTGTGAGGAAACCCCAGCTGCAAAACAAAATACTCTGAAAGTGCACATAAATAATATTTATTACCATTTTTATTCCTGTTGTCTTGTGTAAGTGCAATTGACGAACTCCTCAAACTCTAAAATAAAATATTTCAACAAAACACTTACAGTACACATGGTCTGCTGTGAATGTGGAGATTAGCCTGGACTGATGTTTATTTCCAGGCTGAATTACTCTCCCAGTAAGTTTGTCCTTCTTTCAGTTGAGAATGAGGTCACTGGTGCATTTACAGTTGGGTTACTTACCTGAAATCACTTGTTATCATAGTTAGAATTTCTCACCTCAACCTCACCACAGGCTATGCAATCATCACTAGAGGTTGGTTAATCCAATCAAAATTAATTTTAAACCTAGATATATTAATCATTCTCATCATTCTTAACAAGTATTCTCAGTGCAGATGTTTCAGCATTTGCAGGAGCTCATTATGAAGGGTAGAAATAACAAAAAATAATTGTTAAAGATGGAGGTGATGAAAATGCATGTGAATTGATAAATAGATGGGGTATAAATGCATGTGAAATGAAAAATGAAGTAATAATTATCGAGTGATTTGATTACACCATTGAGGCCCCTTTCTTTGAATGATAAATGGCAAGTTTGTTTCGTGAATGATGAATGATGAATGTAAGATTGTGGAAAAATGAGAAAAACATGGTCTGTTATCAAATCAAATCTTTGACCATATACATACAGTATATGGTCAAAGACTGCTTCAAGATGGACAAGGATGAACAGGGTCAGCCTTTGCAGAAACAGGACACACTGACATATCACAAGCATTTGTTCAAAAGAAGACTCCATGTGTATCTGAGCAGGCACATGGCTGATTACAAACTCCACAAGGCAATGAAGAGAGTTGTGCAATGAGCTAGTCATTCAAAATTGGGAGTAAGAAGGGGAATGGAAAAAAAGAAAACAAAAAAAACATGGCTGATGTGGAATTTAGAAGGTAAAATTAACTTTGCCGCGCAACCAGCAACTGGCTACAGTAACTGACAAGTAAGTTTTGCAATGTGCACAGAATGTTTATAAAAATATAATTTATCTAATTGTTTTGATTAGGTCTTTTATTTGGATGTAGCTTTATGTAGAATTGATAGTTATTTAATCATCATTTTTATCAGCGATGGCTGAAAAATGTCAACCTTTGGTCTGTCAGTTTGGTCCAGACGGGTTGCCACAACATTTCCTACATTCATGGTCACCAGAGGATGAATCTGACAGACTTTGGAGATCCCTTAAAGGTTGTATGTATGAGATTTTGAAAATGAATATAGCAGCAAACAACTATTTGCTATATAAAGATACAGTGGAGTAATGGCGTGTGCATGTTAGTGCACACGAGTTATGTGCGACAAGCTGCTAAAGGGCTCCAGCTTGAATCAGAGCTGCTTTTCCTCTTCTCAATGCGTAAGTAACTAGATGGGTACATTACTTTACAGGCTAGAGTAGCCATGATAGCTAATTAGCTGTTACAAATATTATGAAATAATATATACATATCAAATGTTGAAATAGCTAGATGTCGTTGAATGTTGCATATAGCACCTTTAATTTTTTATCTAGGGCCATTATTGGGTGAAATTGTAATTTGTTCAATATTAACACCATATACCAGCTAGACCGATGACATTCCCATTAAGCTGAGCTTTACTTTCTGTTTAGTGTTAATTGGCAAATGTTAGCATGCTAACTTGCTGAGCTGAGATGGTAAATTTTGTAAACAATTACACCTGCTAAACATTAGCATGCTAACATTGTCATTATGAGCTTATTAGCATGCTGATGCATGCAAATTACTATCGTAGAAATCTACCTTGCATTTAAATGACTCCATTTAGTTTTAATAAAATTATCCTTTTCTGTGCTGCCCATTTAGATGGACTGTTGTAGAGGGAGGTCTACCCTGAGGAAACCAGGCTGAGGCTTTGCCTCACCTTCCCAGAATAAGCTTCAATTTACATAACCTCATCCATCTTCTCTGGAAACCTGTGGGGTTAACCGTCCTGAGCCCAGTTGATTCAGGCCTCTACAGACTGTCTATGATTGTCAGCACTCTTAGGGTAATAGTCAATGGATCATCTCAGAGTTGCTTTAAAGCCATTTTCAGCCCCTGAGGACTATGTCCAAAGCCCCTAAATCTGTTACTGGCAACCCCAATCAGAAAACAATCATCAGTCTGTGGCTGTCGGCGGGTAAATCCTCTGAAAGTGGTCTCACAGTAAAACAAAAAGGCAGCTGACAGCTCTGAAGTGGTTAGCAGGTTCTGTCTGCAGAAACTTTTGCCTTTTTTGCTTGACACACACAACCGCCAACTCGATTATTTTAAGTTAATTAGATTTTTTTTTTAATCAGATATACAATCTCGGAGTTGTTTATCACCAGAGAAGCGACATGTTCCCTCTAATTATTATGTAGTATTGTTTCTGTGAGTCCGTGTTCAACAGTGGGTGCAATTTTTTCTTCCAGGCAATTATCTCTCCAGTGTGTTTATTTATCTCACTGTTTCTCCAAGTTGAGCCTAATAAATATGTATGATTAAAGTAACCAGGTCTTTTGTTACTTCATGTAGAACTAATTAGAATTTAATGACAGCTTTTAATGCTGCTGAATCTGGCTGGCAACCAATTAATCACAATTTTATGAGCAATATATCGCTACGTTTATCACTTAGGTTGCGATAATATGAATACATTTGAGAACGATGTTGCTGACAAACCCTTTGCTCCGCTGGTGGCCTGTGACTTGGAACAATGTTTCTGTCTGGTTCTCTTTATCCTGTCTGTTGAGCCAAACTTTACAATAAATACAGCCTTGTTTTCTCTTCTGCCATCCAAGGACAGTTACGCCCTTACCACTATAAAAAGTATAGTGCTTGTTGGACCTGTTCTCTTTGATTTCAGCCTGCAAATTGGAGTGGAAAAAAAAAACAGCACATAGAAAGACAAAATCAATTCAAAGAACACCTCCGCATCAGGTAGGAAGTACTAGATCATAGCAGTGCAGCAGAACACTTGTGTCCATTTCATAGGTTTTACACAGCATGTCCTAGCCACTGGGGAATCTGTCGGCACTCACATCATAAAAAACGTAAAGTGCAATCTTGTGCGAAATATTGGTCAATGACCCGGTTAATATCACAGCACTGGCTGCAGATATACGTATGGATGGACTCTGACTAAGACACTGTTGTAGGAATATAATATGTTTTCACTTATAGATTTAAATATCAAGCTTATTTTCTGGGTTTGGGACCAATCTTTGTTAGTATGAGTTAACAGTAATGATAAATACGTTAAGACAGCAAGGCTACATCTAAATGTACGGGTTTGCAAGTGTGTTACACAGTGGATGAGACGTGAGGCAAAGAAACTATGTGAAAGAAACAGTCCATAACATCCATAAATCAGCCTAAAAATCAGAGGAAAAATACACTCAGAACCTGCCTGAGAATCATCATGTTTTAAGTTTTTCTGATCATTTAAGTAAACCAGTCATAGTTGTCTGTACATCCATGGGTACAGCACAAATAGAAACTACTAATAGCCAATTTGGCATACTTTTAATAGTGCTAGTTTGCCAAATTGAAAACAAATAGAAGCACACTAAAACACAGTGTTGTAGATGAAGCCCACAGCAGAATTCAGTGCACCTGGGGCAATATTTTACTGCATGTTTACATCCCCCAAAGCCCAAAAATTCTGGGGGGTTCTGTTGTATCAATATTTTCCGAGGGGTGGCCCACAGTGTCAAACTTTAAAAGTATCTGGTCTTGAAGATTACCCATAATTCAAGCTAAACATCTATTTTTTAAAACTTTCAGATCCTTTAACTCTTGCTTTTCAAATTTTGCTTTCTTTTTCCAACATCTGGTGTTCGATGTGAATGGACAGAAAACAAGTATATATATATGGTTATGATTTCTCCCCATAAAGATTTAATATTCAAGATTAATTTGTCATTGTGCAACACAAGATTGCGTAACAAAATTCCTGTTGTGGTTCCCCATGCTACAAAAAACAAAAGCTAAGCCAAACTAGTGAGTAAATAATCAAGTCACAAAAAAAAGTGTTGAGCAATGAACTGAGGAAAAAGAAGCTGCTCTGTAGTCTGGTGGTATGGTGGCAGATACCTCTGTATCTTTTGGCAGATGGCAGCAGAGTGAACTGACTGTGGCTCTTAAAGTATCCCTGAGCCTGGGCTCTGTGCAGACATCTCAACGCACCAATGTCACTGATGCTCTGTAGATGATGCTCTGGGCGGTTTTAATTAGATCTGTGATGACCATGACAGGTACTCTGTGATCTTGATTCATTCATTCGGACCACCTGCTATCACATGACTAAGGTTTCACACTTTGGTGGAATAATGACATCTTTAGCTGGCTCCATGACAACTGTGCATACTCCATCTACAGCGGAGGAACATGAGACGTGGTTGAAAGATGGAAATAGCTTTTAAGCAGACCTTGAGCTGATTTCTTTTGTTTGTTTGATTTGTCAAAGAATGAACTTTGATGCACGAGTGTACTGATGCAGTCCAGTTTGATGTAACAGACACATAACATGCAAAGTCCTAATCATTTGTTGATTTGTTTGAATGAGCTGCACTGTAGATCTTTGATGTGAGTTTACAGTGAAAAGTGAACAGTGGTCTGCTGTATTAATGTTATACATTTACATGCTGTAAATGTGATTGCAGCACATTAAAAGAATGCCTTTGTTTACAGGAAATTACTGTAAACTTCACTGTTTACAGCTGAGCATTCTGGGAAGGTGAAAGAGAAGGGAGGAGAACTGACAACAAGATCTTTTCATTTTCTTGCATTTTATTTTTGTTGATTTCAACTTTGGAGCACATCTGCCAGCCAGCGACTGTCGCCATAAAGGCTCGACCACTCTATGACCCGCTCAGCCCTTTGTCACAGATGTCCAGCGCTGCCATGATAAGGCCTCCACTGAATAACGTAAGTCACCATTTTTATTCTCCGTCGAAATCTTACTGCATGCATTATCCTTGTCAAGGAATTAAAATAATACATGTGAGGCTTTCTCCAGGACATTTTCTGCCATTTAAAATATTGTTATAATTAAGCTGTTCAAAAGCTTCATGAAGCATTGTTCTAGTTAACTAAAATTAGAACATGCCAGCAATTTGTCCCAGTTTACATTAACATTTAAACAACACTGTGCCTTTGCTGGAAGATAATTGAACTATGCTGTGAGTCTGACCTCGTGCTTTGTGTTTTCCACATTTGCAAATCTGAAACTTCTCACGGCTCTTTTTGCAAATGCATGATATTGTTAAATCATTTCTGGCTTACACTTGTAGTTGGAGAAATATAATGAAACAGTGAAGACAGCTGGATTTATGGACAGTTTCAAGTAGCTGGAAGCTACACAGCTAAGATGACTATGTGAGAATTGCTTTATTCCTTAATGCTGTGCTGGCATATTTTGTACTGAATGATTTTGCATAGTCTGATGGTAACTATGCAGTGGCTTAATTGGCTGAAGAGGCTTACATTGGCTACAGTATTAATGTTTGGGAGGCTGGGTGTTGTGTTGGTCCAGGTCTGCTTGTGTGGAACAGACACGGTATGGAGGACGGTGTTCAATCATAGTCAGTGATTCCACTCTGGGTAAAATAAAGGTTAATAAAACTGTAAATCTATGCATAATGTTTTCTGTGCTCCTGTCTCAACATCGCCTGTGCATTGATTCATGCACAGCACCCTCAGTTTTCTGTAGGGATTGTAAACCCTGGTTTAATGAGTGTATTTGCTGCAGAGAAAACACAAGATCACACAACAACATAAGCTTTTTTTCTTTAGTCCAAGACCACATAGCATTTTGAAGCTAATAAACGCCACATGCAATCATATACAGCAGGAGAATACTGTATATGGCACCTGCAATCACACAAACCTGACTGCACATGATAAATGTGATTCCTTTGTTTTTCAGTCCCACCAGTGACTAAGACAATTAATTGATTCATGGTGAGGAGCCAATGGGAACGTCTAGCATGCAGCCTGCAGAGACAGTTTGGCTACAGGAGGGTTCATCAAACAACCAGTCACTGACATCTATAGAGGATGCAGCCGCCTCCGGTCCTCATGTGCATTCTGTGCTGATGAAATAGGAACATACAGTCACAGAAAAAGTCTTGTTGCAATTAAATGTCCTATTATGTTAGATATAAAACAGCAAATGTATTTTGTCCACAAAAAGGGTCTGTAACCTGTAAAATAACTCACGCAAAGATAAAAGTACTTATATCCATTCAAGTTGAACTTCACAGCTTTGCTTAGCTGTTTCAAATCATTATCAAGCAATTTGAAGTTACAAACCCACAATTCATCACAATAAACAAAGTCAATGCAAAAATCCAAGATGGAGCACAAATTCTTCCCCACTGGTATCTGAAAAACCTCAATTTGCTGGGATTCAGAGTCCAAACACAAAATCCAACAAGCAAGGGAAAAAAAGGGCAGGGGGCAAAAAAACACAAGAAGTAGGCCGGGGAAATCAGAAAGCTAACGAGTTACAAACATACAAAAAATGAAGTAGTACAAACGAAAGAAGCACTGGAAACATATGGAGCATGAGGAACATGAGGAACATGAGAAACACAGGGAAAGACAAGGACTTGAATACATGGGAATGATAACTAATTAAACACAGGTGAGCAGAGGAAATGCCTGGAAGACAAAGAGAGGAGGAAAAAACATGGACCAAATACACGGGAGGATAATCAGAGAAAGGTGAAATCAGGTGGAATCAGGACAATCACAAGGGAGAGAATACAAGACAAAGGGCATGAAGTACATAATATGTTAATATATTATATGATATTATATGATTTAATGGAATATACTCAGCTAATCCACAAAACTGGGAATCTATTTCAGTGACATTTTGGATGTGATTCATACCCATGCAAGAAATGAAAGAAAGAAAGAAAGAAAAATGAAAGAAAAAGAAAAATCATGGTATTTTTTCACCTTATTCTGTTCAGGTCACAAATGTAAAGTAAGCTATGAGTCACAGTCATAATGGCTGAAAAAATATTGGACTCTACTTTAGATGTATTACATAGCATATGAAAATACTGTAGGTCATTATGGCACCCAGTAGAGTGCATACCACGCCAAGTTCTAACAGTTCCCTTTAATTTAATGAAGCCTAATCCAATATCAAACTCAATGGTCCTGTATCACTCTGAATTTTAAACCACGCATAACTGCTTAACCATAACTTAAGCTCACCAGATCTAGGATCCACAACAAATTGTACTCACTCATAGATACCAGCCACCCAAATATGGCTGATTTTTTTCATCAAGATCCATTCATTATTCCCTGAGAAAAAGTTGAAAAATGCTTTGCAATGTTGAAGAAAGAGGAAAAAAAACAAACCTGGATCCATCCCTTTCTACAGAGTAGCATCAAAAGTTAATGGGGTCTATTCTGGGCCGAGATCCATCCTCCATCCAAGTTTCATGGAAATCTGTCTAGATGTTTTTTAGTTATTCTGCTGACAAACCAACCAACAAACAAAACGACAGACACGGGTGAAAACAAAAACCTCCTTGGCAGAGGGAATAAAGATTAATATGGGATAAAGGTTAGTATAGTCAAGTAAGTCGTGCTTTCTACATTTCCACAGAGGCAGAGAATCACCGGTCACCAAGCAACAAGTTGCGCTGCGTAATCCATTATACTGGTGGGACATAAAGGAATGTTATAATTATAGATCAGAGAATATCATTCTCTCATATCATGGCAACTTGCCAACAAACTGCATTTAATAACTGGATTTTGAAAACCAGGTACCACTCGTTGGGTATTATCCCCTACATATAGGATTTAGGTGGCAAAAAGGCGTGATCGGGACATCCATGGGGCAATCACAGAACTGGATGGTTAAATGAACAAAGCATGATGCATCCAGCAGTATGACTGAGCCGTGTACCAGATGCCTTGGTTTTCCTCTATTATCTGAAGCAGGCAGTTCTAGGCCAACAATTAGCAGGCATTGCCACTGATGAGTTTGCTGTCTGACGGCTGCTTTGTCTTGGTGAGCTCTTCTTGTGCCATTTAAACAACATGTGAAAAAAATATTAAAGAATAGCACTATGGTTGTATATTTAGGCTTTCTGCAGGATGCAGGTCATTTTATGCTATCACAACTCCAAGATTTTATTTTCATGCTGGAGGACCTAACTTCCTGAGGAATTATTTACCTACAGAGACCTGTGAAGTAATTTATCAGTTAGACTATTACAGATTCTGCTCTTCGATTAGAGGCATCTCTGTGTGGCTGTTTACCTTTTCCCACCCTCCAGGCACACACAGTGTGTGTGAAGTGTGGAATAACAGAAAAAGAAGTATATTTTCTTTTCCATCAGATACCACTATTTCAATTTGGAAAGCTTTGTTGCCATTTTAGTGATCTGAACTGCTTCATTGGCTGAAGGAAAAATGTGAAAATCTTTGTTGATGAGACTGTTTTCACTGGAAGAACAGAAACTGCCAAGTAAATCCTCTTGATAGTAAAGATTAATTACTATTGAGAGTGTAGTTAGTCTTTTTGCTGTCTTGATGTGCATGCAGAGGCATTGGGTGAGAAAATATATTTCAATCAGAGATGAGTGGAAATGGTGCCTATTGTGGTTCTCAGCCATTTCCTATAAGAGTAGGCTGTACTCTTGCCAAACACATACCAGTTTCTTATTTATTTCATCCTTCCAGAACAATAAATCTAGTTGTATAGCTTGGTTGTGTGGTCCAGACCTCTGTGACTAAGTAATGTTTGCACAGGAAGCATGGGTATAGGATGCTAACCTGCTAACAAAAGCCTTTTTGGTGATGACAGTATGCATACTGTCATTTTTCACAATAACCATTAAATTATCAATCTTTTTAGTCTTATAACCAACCGAATGCTTGTTGTATGAACACTCCCATCAATTTTCCTGATGGTCTTTGGTCCAAACTGACACAGGAAGTAAAATCATGCAATAGGCTTCAAAGGACCAGTGTGTCGCATTTAGTGGCATCTACATTTACATTTAGGGCATTTAACAGACGCTTTTGTCCAAAGCGACTTACAATAAGTACATTTGTCACAAGAAAGAAACAACAACATACCACCGTCAATAAAGTAGAAAAGAAAAAATAGAAACAATTTTAATATAGTATAGTCGTGGATTGCAGCAAACACAATCCCCCTCATCTCATGCTATGGTGGCCACTAAAAAAGGCCCCTCTCTAGAGTCAGTGTTTGGTTTGTCCATTCTGGGCTACTGTAGGAACATGGTGCTTCAAAATTACTATTTCAGACAGATGTTCCTGCGTGGTGCACTGATTCACTGTCCAAGTCCAAGTCCTTGAGGAGGATTATTTGCTGAGTGTCTGCAGCAGAGGTGACACCTGCGTGCAATAAATTGATTGTGCAAATGTTTTGGGCAGCCAAGGTACCCTGTCTATTAGAAACCTGCTAGGCTGGCCTTATACAGTACCTTGATATTCATTGAAAAATGTGTTTTGGCTAAATGTAGCCAAGATCTGCTCTCCACTGCTGCTTTTTGTCTGCTTAGGACTGTTAGAATCATTGCTGTCTTTGGCC
The DNA here is from genome assembly GCF_040436345.1 of Pagrus major. Classification (NCBI taxonomy): domain Eukaryota; kingdom Metazoa; phylum Chordata; class Actinopteri; order Spariformes; family Sparidae; genus Pagrus; species Pagrus major. The sequence continues at coordinate 24,461,530 of NC_133221.1, read as the reverse complement.
TATCTGGACTGTTTTATAGATGTGGATTGTATAGGTTCAATTAATCTGAGCTATTCTGTTTATCAAAAGACATTTTCTGTTTGTTTGATTTTGTTTTCTCTTATCAGAAACTGTTGACATGACTTGCCTACAACAGATTTGAGACCTGACTTTGACCAACCTCCCACAACTTGAGACTTCATTTGGACATGACTTCTTAAGACTTGAGACCTGACTTTGACTTGCCTCTAAAGCCTCAAGACTTAACTTGGACTTACCCTCAAAGACTTGAGACCGAACTTGGACTTGCCCTTGAATGTCTTGAGACTTTACATGAACTTAACCCTTCAAAGACTTGAGAATTGACTTGGTGTTGCACTCAAAAACTTAGACTGGCATTAAAGATTTGAGACCTGACTTTGATTTGACCCAAACCCTTCCTAAAAACCTCAAGACTTAACTTGGACCTGCTCTCACAGACCTGAAATTTTACTTGGACTTACCCTTCAAATACCTGAGACTTGACTTTAAGTTGGACTAAAGAACATAGACTTGCCCTTAAAGAACCTGACTTTTACTCGCTCTCAGAGATTCGAGACTTGACATGAACCTGCCCTTAGAAACTTAGATTTGCCCCTAAAGACCTGACTTGACTTGGACTTGATTAGACTTGAGAACTTGCATTTAATAACATAGACTTGCCCTTAAAGACTTAACTTGGACCTGCCTTCGAAGACTCGATACCTGACTGGGATTTACCCTGAAAATACTTGAGACTTGACTTGAATCTAAAAACTTGAAAACTGTTCTGCCTGATAGTGATCACTAAATACAATTTAAAAAATAAAATGAATAGCAATGCAGCTTTAAACTGACTTCCTCTCTACTGCAGTGGCTCATGACCTGTTTAAAGATGTCCGTGCCTGTTCTGTGGAGCAGTCCACTTCCCCCTTTGTTTCATTCTTTCATTCATCATCATCTGTTTAAGTTTCTGTAATGAAAGCTTCTCACACCACCCAGTCTTAGGGCTGATACCACAGCATTTGATGTAAAGCCCGCAAAACGAAACATTTGATCAAGCGAGGCCGTGAAAGCAACACAGTGAGTCGGATGAACATGTATCAAAATCAGTGGAAATTTAATTAAAGCTGCTGCGTTACGTTCGGATCGGTGACATATTCAGCCCCTCCCACTGCATTATTCATACATGTTATAGTTCTCACCCATATGGATGCCATTATTACTGCTAGTTTTGGCAATGTGGATTATGCCACTTTCCCATTGTGGCAGGGCTGAGATATTGCCCTGATAAATTAAGTGGCTGTGTCATTTGCAGAGTATAAATGGAATGAACCCAGGAATAGAGAGGTCTTTCATCTTTTCTGATAAGACTGTCCTGATTACATCTAAATGTAGAGCAACATTTAGAGGACTATCAATCAAGTGGAACCATGAAAAAAGGGGGTGGGGACCAAAGGAATTATGCCCCCAAATGGCCTCCCTCCCTTTAATTTCCTGTGACAGTATGCATTAGCTCTCATCACCACCTTCCTGCCATTAGACTGGCAAATGATTATGGCTACAGCCTCCACCAGCAGTAGAGAGGGAGCTAATGTAGCGTTTTCATGGTGTTTTCGTCTCACATCCTGCCCCTATGATGCCGCCTTTGCATCTCTGCCTCTTTTAAGTGTCTTTTCAGACTTTTTCCACTCTATCAGTTTCCATTCATTTTCCCTGTTCTGAGCCCCATCTGCCTCTCGGGCCCTCAGGGCGAGCCTTTAAAAAACTGTACGTCTTTTTTGTGTTCCCTCCCTGCTAAGTACAGTAACTGGGGTCAGTCGAGCTTCAAACTAACTCAGTGTTTGAGGTTCCTCGCACAAAGGGGAGGACTGCTTGTAAGTGTTGTGACGTGTTTGCTTCAGCTCTGGTCCTTTGCAGTTTTTGAGGGATGATAGATTTTCATTGCTGTAGTTGGATGAGAAGACAGTGTATTTGTGTCTGTTTGAGATAGAGAGAGAGGGAAAGACATTTCCTGCGTGCCAGAGAAAGATGTGTGATAATGTGAGGTATCTCTAAAATTGCAGGAGCTATGACTTGCATCAAAGACTATGTTTCCCATCATTGACGATGAGGTTTGTCCCAGTTTAAATCCCCATCGGGCGCCTAATTAAGATCTGCAGCTGGTTAGCATTGTCATTTACTGTTTTCACACACACTGGCATTCACAGAGTACCATTGCATTGTAAGTGCACGATTATGCATGTATGAGTGTTTACGCTGCAGATAAGATGTCTTTTATCATTGAATTTGCAGTGTATCGCCATTTATCACCACTGTAACTAATGGCTGCAATGATGGATTGCAGTAATACCATGTCTATCACTAGATCCTTAAGTCCTCTTACTGTATATTGTGTTGGTAACCCATCTCATCCATCTTCCCCATCCCAACGCCCCGCTGGGTGATACACAGCACATTTTCCATGACCACGGCCATACACTGTGTCATGCTTAATGGGGACTTGCTGCTGGTTTTGACAGGGGAAATGCAAAGGAAAGCTATGTGCTGTGTTGTTTGGTGGACGACATCAAACACTTTTTCACTTGATTTGTCCTCATCCACAGGGAGTTTCTTTGTAATAACATGCGGAGAAGTCCTTCGGCAGTATCCCCCCAACCCCCTGCCTCATGACCAGCATGAGAAGACTGCAGACTGCAGAAAACAACGGCCTCCACAGTTAGATCAGAAAGCAGTGCATCTTTATTAGTTACAGGGTTATTCATGGACACAATAGTGATCTACCTTGAGGATACACGTACATTTGAGGTAACTGACTGAGCATAGGACTACAACTTCACCGTATGTTGAACCAGCTACATCAGTATTATAATAGACAACACTTACGTTTTGGGATTATTGAGAGGCCAAAGACAAATCCTTCCTTTGAATGAAATGTCTTCATCTATGAGCATAGGCAGTGGCTTTATACTGTATGAAAATCATATGTGTCAAATTTAAGCTTGCTAAACAGCCACCTATTTAAATAAAAGAATCTAGTCTAAAATTCTGCTGAAATGAAGAAAAAAGGGGCGAGTGTTGAATACGTTTTCACCAAGCTCTTAGATAAAGTAAACATCCCTTTCTGACAAATGTTACATGGAGCAGTACAGTAATACGGCACGAGAGTCAAAGGCTAAATGTCATAACGTCTGTCATCGAGCATGTCCCACAGTCATAATGAAGATGTTCGCCGTGAACTATGATCTGCAGCTCATGTGAAGTGACAGCTTAACGCCCTCATTATAATAGCGGGGACAGTGGCTCCTCTGATCAGTCAACAGGCACAGACAAGCTGAGTGCCCTTGCACTGGTAGAGAACACTGTAAGAGCGTCTATCCTGTTGAACTAAAGGCATGTTTCACTCTAAATCTAAATATTAAAGCCAGTAATGTTAATTAAAAGACAGCTAGAAAATCAGAACACTCACATAACAACATATTCTATATTAAAGGTGCGATATGTAAGAATTGTAAAAATACTCAAATAGAAGCAGAATATCACTGGAGTAACCGCTAAATGCTGCTAACTGTAGCTACCGTAAGCTAGTTAGCTCATTTAGCTGTGCAGCTTGGAGAGCTGAGAGTGTTGGTGTTTACACTGCTAGCACAGGAGCTTTGGACCTGGATGGGCCTAGGCTAGCTGGTTAGCATGCTAACTTCAGTAGATATCTCTGCAACACATAAGAAGACATCGCAATGTCAAATCTGTTATTTCAGCACATTCTGTTGATAATTTTGGTCTATGCTCTAATGTTTTCAATTAAATTACATATTACATATTGCACCTTTAAAGGGCAACCCCACCAATTTTACACATTAAAGTGTGTTTACAGGTGTTGGGGAGGCTACTGCATATGTGAAAAAAAGTAGTATAAAGTCTTTTGTTGCTCCAGAGGAAGCTGCATGTAATCAGATAAATTGCCTCCAGTGATGTCACTCAGTGCCTATGTTGCATTGTGGGTAATGTAGGCACCATATTTTGAAAAGGAAGACAAATACATGGAATTAAAACATTGTTATAGGAGTGTAATTCTAGACCAGTGGACTGTTGTCAACGATGCCTACATTACCCACAATACAACTAAGCCACTTTACACATACCACCTTTTTCAGATATGCAGTAGTACTCCCCAAGACCTGTAAACACACATTAATAAATCTCACAACACCTCAGGCCTTACACAAAAAGGCCAGATTTTATTCATGTGAGGTCTCTTATATCCAAATTGATGGTGCAGGTCCAGGAAGTTTGAAAAGCTTAGCTGCAGCCTGGTGGCTTCTGCTTTTCACAAAGGCTCGCTCTTGAGAAATGGCTTACCACAGCACCCATCTAGTCCACCCACACAAGGATTAAAAAGTGTTAGGCGTAGCATTATGTTTCTGGAAATTAAGACCACACTTCATCCGAGTGCTGTTGCATTCTGCAGCAGAAAAACAATGTCGTTGTGTGTCCTCCAGTGAAATCCAACTGCTGCTAACTTTCAGACTATATTTAATCCTCTCTGACAGCAGCTAGTGACAAATGTACACACAGTTATATTACTGTACTATGGGGAACAATGTAAATGTCTGCGCTCTCAAAAGGGAATTGCTGATGCCACTGCATATTCACATGTGCACTACTTGCTTGTTAAAACTAAACAGATATGACAACGATCCCTTCCTCCCACCAGGAGGGTGAAACAAATTCACATGAAAATGCGTGTCTGATGTCACCTACTGACTTCTAAACACTGTTTGGGCAGCTAAAAAAGTAACCAGTAGCAGAAGTGAAATAAAGCTCTACTTGTAAAGAATATTTCTTTTTCCCTTTAATGAGCCCAAACACTGCTCGTACTTTTGTGAGTGACAGACTCATTCACAAGTCAGTCTGAAAGTCTACCTTTCATTTGCAACTCTATATTTAGAAAATTACAGATATTTCTTCCACTGTCAGCTCAGTCAGTCAGCTGGATGTTCTCACTATTTGCTTCAACCAATCTCATTTTGCCACTACCTCTGTTTCTGTAAACAATCATCTCATCCCTGTCAGACTAGAAAACTGTTGCTTTGTTGGCTGCTTTCAGCTGTCATTTCGATTGCTGCGTTTCCACACCTCACTTCCACTCCTGAGCCTGCTGTGTTCTTCAGTCGCTCAATGCCAGGGGCCAAATGTCTATGCAAAAACACCATGCAAATGCTATTTCCCACATATAAACTGTTGTTTATAAAAAAAAAAATGAGGGTGCAGAGAGAGTTTGTGCACCTTACATGTGCTTCTGATTAGGCATACAATGTGATCAGATGGTGATGAGATCAGGTAAAGATGGAAACATCCTAAACAAAAAAACTTGTTTGTTGAGGTTGTCAGTCAGATTGACTGATTCTATATTTCTGCAGTCTACCCAACGATCTGTAAAGTGCCAATCAAAGGCGCATTGATTACTTTTGTGTGATAAATCGAATCGTTCCCTGTGTGTACGTAACGGTGGCTGCTCTTGGGTTGACAGAGGACTTTGCTGATGCAACACAGATGGTAAAATTGCCACTGCTTTGCCAACCTTTTGACTGACAGGTCTTAAATCTTGCTGAGCAGGCAGAAGTGGTATGCAAACATATGATTATGGGCATGGCTACATCCATCTATGACTCCAACTGTGGGAGTGGAAATCTGGCTTGTGCACATGTACCCAATTCCACAATGACTAAGATATATAAAACAGAACCATGTTTGTGATTTTTACTGATGAAAAATGACCAAAATGACCACTGTCTTGGTTTGTAGGTGTGTTTGTGATGATTGATCACAGTCAGCCCCTGCCGCAGTGACAAACACACTGTGCCTCCACAATAAAGGCCACAAGTTTAGACAGTTGAGCGCTTTTTAATGTAGCAACAGCAGTAGGAAGGGTTGTGTTTGTACTGTATTACAGCTCTGGCACAGACAGTAAAGCTGTGATGCTGTTATCAGTTGAATAAAATTGTGCCACATGCAAGCCTAATTTCTTCTATAAATCCCAAGTGCTTAGGTAGGAAACCTGAATCCAGAACGGGAATACCACTCCACTATCAACAAAAAAACTTAGGTTTATAAATGCTAGGACTGGGAAACAGCACAATAACACAATGAGATTCTTGATAAATAATCATCGTAATGTGTAAAATACTGATGATTAGGCAAAAACTGTGCAGCAGCCTTAAAAACCAGGACACGACTATGAATGACCCTTTAGTTTAGGTAACTAAAACTTCATGTTCTCTGATCCCAGTGAAGTCAGTCGTTCAGATTGGCTTAGTTTTAACTATGAAGGTTAAATGTAATGTTATATAATGGAATCATTAAAACAATGCTATTCATTACAATAACTGTAGGTTTCCAATGAATGACGCCTTTGCTTCCCCTCGGCTTCATCCACTTCAAATAACAAATCCACAGGACCACTCGATAAAGTTCAACAGTTTACTTCAACAAAGGAAAATGTGGTACAGAAACACTGTCCATTCCAAAAGTTATTAACTACTGAAGCAAGAATCACTTGACAGCTAGAGGTCAAAAAACTGTCCTGCTCCACTCTCCCTTTCCTGACTGCACCAGGGGTAACCACCTGGAAAACCAAACTATTCTCATGAGACTTTCAAAATAAAATAGCACAGTTACTCGGAAATGATAATCATAGTTACCTACTTCCAAAATATTACAAATAAGTGAGATTTTACACATTTTTAAACTAAATAATCCACACATTTTAAGACTTTGTAACTTATTTCATCACTTTAAATATGAATTGTGAGAATATCAACGTGCAAATATGCAAATATTCTTTCCACTTGCTTCTTAATCCAAATCTAGTTATTGTGTTAAAAATACGTTTTTAGGAAAGTCACTATTCAGTCACCATAAAGTGATCCTAACAGCCATAAAAGTCCAGTGTGTAGGATTTAGTGACATCTAGCAATGACAGTGAAACCAGCAATTTCATTTTCTCCTGTGTTGGTCACTAAAAATGAGAAAATGACAAAAGATCTCTCTGTGTTTGGTTTGTTCGTTCTGAGCTACATGGCAGTGCAACATGGAGTCAGAAGAGGACCCACTCCCTCTGAAGACATAACGGCTCATTAAAGGTAGCATAAAACACAAAGGTGATCAAACATTAATTAAAACCTAATCATGAATATTATATGTCACTTCTGCTGATAGATCCAACTAAATCCTAAACCCTTGACCTTTAAGATATTTATATTCATTAGATTTTGAGTCTTAACCTTAAAGTCAAAGCAGGAAGAGGTTGGCTTTATGCTCTGTGAGTATCAAGCTCTGTACTTGTAAGTCTCTGAGCACAGCCACAGAATGAGCACAGAGATGAACACTGTAAAATTTCCAATAAACTTTTACTAGTGTAGGAAGGGAGAATTAACAGGCAGAGTTATTGCACAGGGCAGATTCCTTGAAGGACCCATGGGAGACTTATTTGGGTTTAGTCGTGGGTTTAGGTTTTTTGACATAACAAAGATCTTTTCACTCAAAAATTTATGTAATGGTCTTGTTGGTACATTTACAGGCTTTGGACAGGAAGGCTCAGTGAACTCAAGTCCATTTCTTTATTAACTGGATGAGTCATGCGGGCAGCTCACATACCTGCCTTCTTTCAAAGTACATCGAAATGTCTTGATATGTTCCAGTTGTCTCTGTTATGTATTATAAATGTGACAGCGTGCTATTCAGCCATCATCAGGCTGACAGGTAGGGAACATCATTAATATTGGCTTCAAAGGGAAAGGGGAAAAAACAATACGTCTCGCCTTTGAAATACAATTCCACAGGCGGTCAAAGTTAATACCCCTAACAACAGTGAACAGACAGGTTTTAATCATCATGTCCCCATCTCATATCTCTTGTCATGTATAGCAGATAACATTAATAGAGATGGCCAACAGCTGCCACCCAGGGGTATAATGTCGAGCTTGTGCCCTCAAGCTTGGTGGGAACATAGGGATAACAGACTGTGACAATAAGAGGAATGAAGAGCAATGAATGTGACTTCAAAGCACGAGGCAGACAGAATATGGCCCAGTGTGTGCTGCCAGTGGTGGCCCAACATTTTTTTTTTAAATGACTTCAAATGTAGAACCTATGCAACATGGTCACATTGGAAATGTTTTAAGATTTAAAGGTGCTATGTGTAACTTTTATAAAACCTCAGTGCATCACAGTCAAATTAGCAAAATATTAAAATGAATTAAAATATGACAGATTGCAACCCAGTATCATGGCATTTTTAAAATAAAATATGGGACAGTCGAGCACAAATGAGCAATGACAACTTAACGGTAGCCAGCTAGCTAATTAACATCAGTAAACTGGTAGCAGTTCCTATTTGCTTGTACTAAAGAAAAGGACCATTATATGTTGAGGATTTTTAACAAACTGAAAAATCTCTGTTTGGAGCTCTATGTAGCCCTAACACTTCACCCTACTCCTCTATGTCAACAAAAATGGGGACACCCTACCCATAGACGTACAATGGAGAGGCAGATGCAAGGGGTGTATTGGGATCGGGCCAATGTTGACGTTGGTGTTATTACTATAAACAATGGAATTACATACAGTGCAAATAACTTAAAGCCCCAATAGCCATCATTGCTATTCTTAGTGTTTGGTTTTTCATATTTATTACATTTTCCACAAACCCCATTACAAACCAGTCTCTTCTCCCTCACTGATACTAGTGCAGAAATAATTAGTGCCATATATTCATTATTCAATATCACATTTGCTGGAAGTGAAGAAACGGACAGGTTTCCTAGCTACTTCGAAAATGAGAAAATACGTCTGCTGACTACTACAAAGCTGTCTCATTCACTCAATGTATCATCTTTATTTTACATATGCCGAGAGCAGTGGAATAGGTTTGCATACAGACAGTAGGGATGCGTCCCAACCAATACATGTGGAGGACAGAGTTGTCCCAACTAATATTTGAGCTAACTCGTTTGCATTTCCTAGCTATATTAGATAACCTAAATGTGCCCTCCTGGAGGCTACGTCTACAATTCAACCAATTTAGTCATGCTATGCTTTGATTGGCTGAAAGGGAGGTGGCTGAGTCTTTCAGATAACTTTACTCCCTTATCTCTATTCTCTGCACTGCACAGCACATATAACATCATTTTACCGTACCAACACATTTTGTACTTTGTGGATATTATGCATGATTCCACCAACAAACACAAGGAACTTTTCACCACTCAGAGCATAAGAGATAGTTAACTAACAAGTGAGTAGCCACATTGATTTAAAATGCAAATATGCAAGCTACCTGGCATCACCAGCCTTGCCACTGTGGGTAATAAAGTTAACTGATGTTAGTCATGTAAGCTACCTAGAATTTACTAGCCAGCTAATAATGGGCAGATATGATTTGAACTTGAGTCTAGGAACCTTATTAAAACATCACAATGAATGAATTATTTTGAAGTAGAACAGGCTGATTAGGTTTATCTTAAGATTTTCAGGTGAGGTCCGAAACTATGAATTAGTTTGAAGTTGCAGGGAGGCAATAGTGTTAAAGTTAGGCTATTTAGGAATGAGAACCCTTGAAAGTCAACATATTTGGTCTTGAGTTTATTTTGAAAAAATAATCTTGAATTTTGAACAAAATATATAAAAATTGCCCTAAAAAATATATAGGACTGCAATTTTAACCATATTTTTATATTCGTCTTACTTATCAATGCATTATTACTCATGTAACGATACACTTTATCCTGAGACAGAAACATTTAAAAAATTATATTGTGGTTTTTGAGCAAAGCTTTTTCTTGACCGTCAACCAGCGGAGTGACTGCATCATCTCTGCTGTCACAGTAGGAATGCTTGCTTGGATCGATTGATGTCCAGCATGTTAGCTAACAAGATAGAAAAGATAAGTAAAGTCGTCTTTCAAAGGGAAATACTTTAACTTCAATCGAGTCCAGAGGCTGTAGGCAACAGAAAGCAGAGAACTGTTTCTGCTCAATTTCCATTACTTGAGCTAAGGCTAGGCTAATCCCTCTGAGATTGATATTGATCTCATCTCACTGTGTTTAGTGACATACAAGCATCTCTGACAGACCTGCAATCATTGCAGCACAACGAGCTGTAGGTTAAAGACAGCACTGACATATATCACCATGCGGGATTGAAAAAGCAAATGTGTGAGTAACCATTTTTCTTTTTAAACATTGAACAGACACAGAGCAACTTATCATTCATATGAAGTGTCAAAATTCACTCTTGAGCTCCGCTTCAGTCTCTAGATAAACATGTCTTTAGCTGCTGGTGCTCCACTATGTTTTGTATGCCTGGTAGTTACTAAAGTTGTTGAGTGTGTCTTCTGGGGCTGAGGAGGTAGCATCGGGATTTATCTGAAGATTTTCATGGAAAATGTTGCCTGCTGTGGGTGGAAGCAGCACTGAGGAAAATGGTAAGAGTGAACCAAAACAGTAAAATTGAGGGCTGTAAAACAAAACAAAAAATGGTGCAAGGTGTAAAAAAAAGTAGAGCAAAGGTGAACGGCAGAGTTGGTTGATAATTCTGTAATTTTCATGAACAACCCACTTTCACAAATGTAGTAATTTCATTTAAAATTGTAATTAAAGCAGCTTTAAGTTAAAGGTGCATATGTAATAATCGGCTCACTGTGACATTTACTCTCAAAATAAATAGGGGGCAATATCACCTGAGTAACAGCTAACTGCTGCCAACTGTAGCTGCCCTTAGCTGGTTAGCTAAGTTAACTGTGCAGCTAGCGGTGCGAAGTATGGGAGTTCCAAGCACTGGGATAATGTTGGTGTTTACACCGCTATCACAGGAGCTTTTGGACAAGTCAAAAGCTAGCTGGTTAGCATGTCAACCTCAGTAGATACATTGCAACACAACACATAGACTTCACAACATCAGAACTGTTATTCCTTCACACTAATATTTGGATGTTTTGAACTAAAATTCTTACGTATTGCATCTTTAGATTTGCTTTGTTGAAGTCAAAACCCTGCACAATATGTAGCACCTTTAATTTGTTTGACATTATACAGGTGGATCAGCTCATCCAGACACGTATACACCACAGGCTGGACCTTTGACCCTGGTACAGAAATCCCTTATCCACTCCTGAGGAAAAATGGCTCACAGAACAACATCTTTTATAGTCGGCCTACAGTACAGCTCATCACCGCCTCAGACAACGACCAATTTTAACAGCGAAATAAAATTCCGGGCAAAATGCTGACAGCAAACAAAAACAAATATAAAAGAGACAGTAAAAACAGGGAAGTGAGGCACTAAAGAAGATATTTGTGTCATGGCAGTTTCTTCTTTGAAAAAATAAGTGCATTTGTGGGAATAGATGGAGCTGTATAGAATATGGTGAATTTAAAGAAAGTGTGAAATTATTTTGAGAGCACAGGAAAATAACTTTTTCCAGCTAGCAAATCCCTGGCCACCATTATTCCTTTGAAAAAAATAAATAAATGCATTTATGGTAAAGAAATCTGTCACAGTATCATTCCTATGTTTACAGTGAACCTCCCAACATCAACACTTCCTCCTAATATCTCTTCATTTTATAACAATGAGGTACCTTCAGTATCTCTGCGTAGCTTACAGTGATGAAAGCATTATTTCTTGTTTCAGCCCTGAACCTCTCTGTTCTCTGGTAATTGTGGCAATGCATCTCTCCTGCCTGTTAATCTCTGGACTCGGTCACTGCCTGTGCCTTAATGGGGATTTTCAACTGTGACCAGGGCAGGAGCCTCTGATTTCACAGTTCTGTCAGCCCGCATTACAGCATTTCTAATAACTGTCTTACTTGCAACAGACACTCAGTGTGTATTTTTGAGGTGAGATGCCAGCTGTGGAGGCCGGTAACAAATAAATAAAATCAACTATAAGGGTTTGACAAAGCCGAGGCTATCTCAGACATTATATACAGTAGGTCTAAACTGTATCACATGTGAATTCTCCTTTACTCATCAGTGGCACTGGAATGATTCTATAGAAATGGAATGAATTTCGGTTGAAAAATTAGACTATTGCTCTGTGAAATGATGGCAACTAAATGTCTAATTGAAAATCATGTCAAAGTCACGTTTAAATTGCTTTTCCAGTACTGAATGCAGGGAAAAAAAGGTGTTTGCTCACACTCTAAGTCTTGTGTCTTTGACTGACTTTGACTGAGGTGAGCTGGCAGGGCCAAGGAGAGACAAAATAAAATCACAGCACTAAGTTGTTGAGTTGTTATTTCTTCATGCACGTACAATTTACAGCTAAATTATTGTGTTTGCTGTATGTAAAGAACTTCTTTGTATACACAACCGATAACACTCTGACTGACTTCATTTTATAACAAAGAAATACAAAGTGTTTAAAGATCCCCTCCACACTGAAGGCATACATCAGAGATCTGTAATGTGTTGGCATGGCATGTGTCTGGCATGGTTTGTGCAGAGAAGTATAATTACCACATTAAAATCCTTAAATTGGCATCTATTCATTCTCCCTCATTAAAAATTCAAGAACATATGAATATGCAAGTATTTTACAGCATTTCAAACCTCCACCCCAGCATGCCGCTCCCACTCACCTACCTACGCTGAGCTTAGTGTTAAGAGTTATCAAAAATCAAGACTGTACATATTCTGCATTCATATTGTTTCATATAAGTGAGCTCATTGAAACGACTTCATAACTAATCCCAGTTTTCTCCTTTCTTGGCAAGAAAATTGAATAAATTAAACATGTAGATATATTAACCTCATACACTATTAAAATGATTATTACATTATGGTATGACAATGGATAGCAATTACACTACATTATGTTTCCACCATATGAATAATCTTATATATTATATAGTAATTTTCTTATTTTCTGTGACTGACTGCTGTGAACATTTGTAAAGGGGGATTAAAGCTTTCATTTCAGTCTATATCGATAGTTATTGATCATTTTTAATGACCTATTTTTAATAAAGATCAGGAGAAAAGAGGTTGAAATTAACCTTCTTATCATGAATTAACCCCCTTACTTTGATTTTAACCACTTTTTCTTTTGTTTTATGATCAAAACAGTATTTTTTAAAATGTTTGCAAACAAAGCAACCTTTTGGGGGATTATTATAAAACTACTAAATGCCAGCATTACTTATCAATAGCCAGTAGGTGATTTGTTAATTTTTAATTTAATTCTTAATGGATTTGAGTGGGTATGTTTGCTCAAACTGATTCTTAGCTGCCCGTGTGAAAAATAAACATGCAAGAGTCCATTGTTGTTTAATAGCTCTGTTTTCGCTATCTTCTCCAGCTGTTGTCTCTCGTCGTGTCTCGTCACCCACCTGTGTGTGTCTCTGTCTGACACAGTACATAGATTCAGATTGGCTGAGTATCGTCCCGTGAGTGATTTACAACCTATGCAATTGTTGATGAAGGTTCTCAGTCATCCAGGTCATGGTAATTCTAAGTGCTGTATTGTAGGCAACTGGACTTGTTTCAGTTTCTTGAAGACGTTTCACCTCTCATCCAAGAGGCTTCTTCAGTTCTAACTAACTGGAGGGGAGTTGCAGGCTTTTACACTCTGTGTAGGAGTGTCCTTACAGAGTCGTTAAAGACACGTGTGAGCTCTGAGTTTGAGAGTCGTTAGGGTCACTTGTGGGTCGTTGACCCAACCGGCCTTCATGTGGGTTGCTAGGACTAAGTGAGCCCTAGTGAATGGTTGTTAAGCTGTCTACAAACTGCATTGTAGGTGCATTGTAGACCTATGCAATTGGTCTGACTTTCCTGGGCTGCTAGTGCCTTAAAGGCTAGAAAAGCTGCGCGGGTTAAAATAGAAACGCTCTGTCAAAATGTAATTATTCTCAATAATTTAGCCGTTATAGCATCAGGATAGGACGGCGTCTGGACCCGTACAGCGGTCTGCCTATTAATGATCTTGAGGGTGTTGGAGTCGGAACAAGCGAGATGCATTTGGACAAATTGCCTCACATGTGTCACATTGTTAGACCTCCTCACTCCACACCTCCAATTTTAGCACCGTGCCAACCTGTCCTTTCTTAATTAACATTACCTTCACTGCTTGCACCCTTTTTTTCATGGCCTGCAGCATTTATCCTCTCCACGCTGTTTGTGTCACATATTGTTGGTGCAACCAAACAACACACTTGTTAAATGATTGGCTGTTTGCGTGTCACTTATAGTGCACTTATCAAGATGTATGACAGGCTGTTTTTAAGTGAAACTATTGAAGTTATTGAGCAATTTTCTTATTGCTATTGATGAAGTGTCTATCGCTGGCTGTTGTTTTATTTCCCAGGCATACTATCTATTATTATTTTAAGTGTAAAAGCCTTAACAGAACAGCAGCCTGGTCTGGATCATGCTCCGGTATTGTTTCAGCTCAGTGTCCCTCCATCCCATTTTGAATCTTGAAGAGACTTTTCTTTGAAACGGAGAGGAATTATTTTCAAATCCTTCATTAAATCCCCTTTTAAGCTCTATCAATATTAACTGGACTATTGCAGTACATGAGAGATCATGTCTGCAGGCCTCCAGCTTGACAGGTCATCTCTGGTTGATATCAAGTAAAATAAAAGGCCTTAAGAGATATCAGCCCAAAAACTCTTTAACACCGTCCCATCCCCCTTGTATCCTCCTGTCCTGATTGTAGTGGAAGGTCCTGATTTAATCATCCAGATTGACCGGCTGCTGGCCGGGTGTTTGACTTTGTCTCCTCTGTTCCCCGTCAACAGTTTATTTTCTGCCCGGGCCGAGTGGCAGCTACTTTGCCTTCTGCCACACGCTTGTCAGCGAGCAGAGACTTGCCGTGTCAATATCTCTTAGTCCCGAGCAGATACACATCTAAAGGGCAGCACTGTGAGCTCGGGGGTTAATCAATTTTATCTGACCTTAATTTATACAGAGTAAATAATGAACTGCCCGCCCTGTATTAAACATTAACAGAAAAATCATTCAGGAGTGGGGCAGGGTGCGTTCAGGTCAGGTGGGATGGGGATTTCTTTTTGCTTTTACAAGCTTTGGAAGTGACTTAGAGCACTGTTTTCCAAAGTGGGCTCCGGGGAGTTGCAGGGGGCAACATGGGCAATATGTTGCGTTGATAATCACTTCCTCATTCACATGGTCTCTAAACACAGAAGAGTAGGGATGGGCGAGTACTTGGCTGACATTAGTTCCTGCACAGATACAGGATACAGTACTATCATCTCAGTAAAATGTCTCAATAGCTGAATAATCATGATGAAAGGGAATCATATTCTTTGAGTTGTTCTGTAAATTATTCTCTCACTTTTGTGATACAAAATGTTGATCTGATGCTCAATACTGGCTCTGTTCTGTAAACGTTTTTCAAATAAATAATAAATATAGCAACTTCTGATCAGCCCCTATTGATTTTTGGGTAGCCTCACCCATTTTGGTTTAAGCACCACCCACTTTCCGTCTAAGCACGTTTATGATACAGATAATTTAGTTGGTTTAAGGTTGCTATTTCTAAGGCATGGCCGGATTTTAGTTAAGAATATCAGAGATATCTAATGAAATTAGCAAGCCAACTAGCTGGCCATGGCCCGTCCTGTCTTGTAGTACCACTTGTGTACAAGCAATAAATGATTGTCCGAGGCCCACCATTGTTTCAGCTGGAAGATAAATGCCAGCTTTTAGTGCAATGAATGAAAAAAATAAACTCACAAAATGTCCAGATATGAAATATGCTTACTTCTGTTTTCCTTACGAAACAAAAAACAACAACCGTACACCTTCTGAATCAAAGTTTCTCTCTTTTACTGACCTGTGATGAGCTTAACTGCCTCGTTAAATTATCTCAAAACAAACTTCATCAAACTCCACATAAAACAAATAAAACTCACCTACACAGTCTGCTTTTTCTTTCCACAATCAGCTTGGTTTGATTGAAATAAATCTTCAGTTCACTGATATGAAAATATTCTACCTTTATGCAGTGTTTTTACCCCCTGCTGGTGTCTTACCGGCTACTCTCCCGCTGAATGCCTCTGCTGCCCCCACCTGCCGTGTCTTGTCATCCCTGAAGTCATGGTCTTGGTAAGAGCTTTCTGTAAATCACCTCTGTAAGGTATTTTCTGGCCTACACACTGACTTCCCGCACTCTTGAAGGCTGTGTTGGTCATTCAACAGACATCATTATCACATTTTGCCTTTCAAACTTGAACAAAAAGGACTTTGAAGGACTTTGAACACACACAGATCTTCAGGACAAAGTTGACTGATCTCAATTTCACCAATTTATTGTGACCATGTCGACAAACATGCTAACTTATTGGCCCGGCAGCCTTTTATAGACATTGACATGATCAGAGTAAATTGGTCAAATTGAGATTCGTCAACTGAAGACCTGTGTGTGTGCTTCTTACCTTTAGGTATTCTACACTGGAACTATATGACTTTGGTTTTGCACCACAGATAAAATACTTGGAAAGGCCTGTAGTTTTGCAATACATAATTGCAAACACGAGATTATGTAATGCAATCCTCCAGCAGTTTCCACATTTATTTTAGTTTTATGTTGCTGGTGCAGAATCTCACTCTCACACACACACAGCTTTAAATAACCGAGCCATACAGCACATACTGTTAAATCCCTTAACCTTTCGTATTTGTTAACCTCATGTTTTCTAAACCTGACTATACTACCATAATCCACAGGCTGTAATATCATTTTTTTACATTTTAAAGCCAAGTGATTTCTTGATAAAAAGCCTATTCTTTGTAGAACTAAGACTCGGCCAAATGAGGGCTGGCAACATGTAACAGTGTGGTCCTGTTGTACTTTGTAAGAATGATTGCATGTTAAGAGGGCTTTGATTGGCCTCAGTGAGAGCTGCTCTGCTGCCGGTTCCTGCTGTATATTTACAAGATGAAAGGGTGGAACAAGTCAGACAGGAGAGAGAGGAATGGGCGGAAACCGTCACAAAAACAAAGGAACATATGGGGTGGCAGGACTTCAAATTGGGTGGTTGGGTTGGTTTGACTTATGTGGCCTTGGTCCTCGGTTATAATTTAGCGTTTTGACTCGCCTGAAATGGCCAGTGCTCTGTGGAATTGGATTTTTCTGTTATATCAGCACAGGCCTTGAAAATATGTACCTATAAGTTGGCTTGTTTGTGATATTGGAAGTATATGCACTCAAAAAGAAGGAATTTTCACACAGTGGGCATAGTGTATTATTCATATATTGAACTGTGGTTTCCACTGATAAGCTAACAGATTGTGCTCCTGGACCCTTTCCTTTGCAGGAGAAAGGATTTTTCTTTTTCTTTTTTTTCATGTCGCTGCTTAAGATTCATGGCAGGATCATGGCATTCACTGATATCAGTCTGAAGGCAACATCCCAGCTTTGCTGCAACACTGCTGCCTTCACAGCTACAGCAGCAATATCCGCGCTCAACTCAATCACCGACCAATAGTACAAAGGGTTGTTGAGAGAAATACAGGTATTCATGACTGACTGTTCCTGCAGATCCTCTCAGTTTCCACCAGTTTAATCACTGTGGTTATGCTGGCTGCAGCATCCATGTTATCAGAGACAACTCTCCTCTAAAATACACAGTCATTGTGAACCGACACAGGTGGTTGCAGGTTATCACTTGCTGTAGGATTGCTGCTGATTTTTTCATAGTAAGCAAACAAAAAGTTTCCTTGTTTTTTTTCAGTGTCAGAAGTTTTCTTATCTTAAGTCCCTGACTGGAAGTGCCTGGCTTCAGTGAGGATTTGGGTAGAGCCATCCAACCAAAATCTCTTCTTGATTCAGGGTACCACTGGGAGCATGTTCATGTAGCATAATTATGTAAAGAAAGGACAGCAGCCTTTGGGAAGTGGAGCAGAGCCAGCTTGGGGACAAAATCAGGTAACTTTATAATTGAACAATTTATCATAGTTGCTCTGCATTCTGTGCTTTGCCTTGCTCTACAATCCTGAATAAATACAAATCTAAACATTTCAGATAACTTTTATCCAACTTTTTTTCAATGCACGTCTCGCCTCAGCGAGGCCCCGACACCCTCTGTTGGCCTTCTGCCACTGGCCAGCCTTAAGGCCAGCCGGATGGCAGCACCAGATAAGCCCTCGATTTGTACTCCCTGAGCCACGAGCCTTGGCTGCTGTTACAAGCTTGAACTCAAGTTCTAAATTTACTTGGACGAGATAGCTGAGAGAGCCAGGCTGCACAAAGACATCTGTAATATAGATGAAACAGGCCAAACGTCCAGATCACTGACAACGTTGCCGGCGAGGCAGAGTGCCAAACAGGTCACAGCATGGTGACAACAATGGTGCTCGTCCATGCTTTGGATCCATCTCCTCTCGCTCTGTCTTCCTGAGGAACATTTTTTCGACCTGTTTCATCAGGGATGTGCCACTAGGATGTCAGAGTGATAAATAGGTCTGGTTACATGCCAGAAGAAGCCGTCTGCCTCTGTCACTTGTAAGCCGACCACATCAGATTGTAGCCAAAGAGGCCTGTAGCTGCTTGTATAGAAGGCAGTACTTTTCCATTTCAGTGGAAAAAGAGATTGGTTTTGGAAGATATATTAGTTTTCATATACAGAATGTGGCACAAATATGAGCCTTTTATTAAAAAATGAACTATTGTTCAGTCATTGTCTGGATTTGATGCAGCGTGTTTGACTGCATATTTATTGGATTACTGATCAGCATACATGTTGTCTAGGAGAAGCAGCATAATCTGAACTGATTTATACCAACTGATAGCAGCAAAGTACAGAATGTGTAAATATTTGTTTTTATTACCAGCCACAGCAACGTCGGCTGGTAATGTTCTCACCTCGTGAATTTGTGTGCTTGTTTGTGTGTGTGTGTGTGTGTGTGTGTGATCATGGAAAAATGTGGTCACACCTTTTGTATCTGGACTAACATAGCAGCAGTTTGTAGTATTTTGCCACAGGTTTATCTGTCTGTCTGTCTGCCTGTCTGTGTTTGTCAGTGCCATCTAAATCAGAATGTTTTTTTTTTTTTTTTCACAATATATTTTTTGGGGAAATGTTGGTATTTTGGCAAAAAGAAGTAGGAGATACAATCTATTGTTTGAAAAATAATGAACCCATGAAGCCATGGTGGTATTTTATTTTTTGGCAATATTTAATAAAAGTTTATAAGTTTTTAATATATAACTTTTTTTTACCTTAAAATAACAGCTTCAGAATCATGTTGATGGTACAGGGTCTTGTAATAGGGTGGATGGTGTCTCTGTCTCAGCCACTCCGCCCCCTATCATTTGTTTCTGCACTATGTGACTCAGTGAGAGGGTAGGATCACAGCGTTACATACATGTTTACTTCAACATACAAGTTTTAACATATAACATTGTTATGATGTAATTAGATTTGTTTGTAGTTAGCACCTACATTATGTCTGACAAATTGTTGCAGACCTCTGAATCTGTGGGGGGCCCCATTGCAGCGTACAAGGGACAGGCTTACCAGATAGTCATCATATGGTCAAAGTTTTGTAAGGTTAGGCAACAAAACTGCTTGGTTAGGTTTAGGAAGATATTGTGATTTGGGTTAAAATATATTCTGTACGTTACATGTCACTTAAGGTACATTTGTATGTATGCACATAACTTATGCACATCAGGAAAGTTAACTACATTACTAACTTAAAATAACTCACTGTTGACTTTAGGTTTGACAAAAAACAGTGATCTCCCTGGTGATGGCCCTGTGTTTGTTTGACCCACCCATTCACCTCGTCCTCCTTGCTATGTGGACCTTCCCACTCTTTATGCTTCATCACCTGACTTCCTCCCTTGCGGCTGTAATAACTATTACGCCCACTAGAGGTCGCCACCTAACAATAAAATGTAAGTATGGGTCGAAATAAGATGCTCGCACAGTCGACCTATATAGTTTCTTCTGACGAGGACGGATGATAAAAAAATTATGTGGAAAAATGTTACTTTGTGTCAATCCTCATTTTGAAAAGATGAAAAGAATAAACTTGATGACCTGAGTTAAATACAAACACAGATTTGTTGACAGAGAAAAGATCTTGGCACAGCATGTTCACATAGACAGCTCCACACCAAAAGCCTAAAGTAACATTACATTCACTCAGTTTTATGCAGTCTTCTGTGCAGGTTCTTGTAGAGAATCTCTGTGCAACTGTTGGTCAATGTCGTCTCTTAGCTCATTATTAGTGAGGGAGTCTGGAATCTCTCCAGGCTCATCTTATCTGCACCTCCAGACACTCAGATTCTGCTTATATAAGTAAGTGTGAAGGACAGTGGGTAACCATATCAACGCACAATTTAAAGACGTAGGATCAAAAATACCTTTATAATTATGATAAGACAGTATGTCCCCACTTGTGGATACAGCCCTGCATTTCATCTATTAGATTTGTCAGTATACTTTGTATTTGCCGCAGTTAGCTGTGCGCTATGAATTACTTTCAGAGTGACAGAGGTATGGTTATGAATTGACCAGATATATCAATCAGCTACACTCATTGTGCTGCAGCCCTCTTAATTCAGTCACACTAAACGGAGGAACAGATTCCCTCCAGTCTCTTAATGGCTAAGACAAAGAGGACCAAAGTACTTTACATCAATGGAAGAAGACAAATAAGACGGAAGGAAGAAAGAAATAAGAAATTCTACTGGAGGAGTTTGTAGGGAGGTTTCTCGACATGAAACTTGAATTTGAGCCCTTTTGCTGTTTGTTCTGAAACAGGGTGGGTGTGGCTGGCAACTGGTCTCCTCATGATAACAGGAGTACAAGATGAAGACAATGCACACACGGAGAGGGGGGAAAGATGAAGGGCCAAAATCAAAGAGCAAGCTAATCAAGCCTGTGTCAAAAACAAGCTTCTTTGTTTAGGTTGCCGATCTGAACATGGTCATAAGGACTCATTTGGTTAAGATATTACATTTCTACATCTCAGAACTCTTTGTTAACTAAAACAGCTGCAAGCGCCTAAAGTGAGGGAAATTTGTTCCCCAAATGTTTGTAATGACCGTTCATCTAATGCCTCCAAACGCTCAAACAAAGCTATGTTTCTCCCTTCAATATTCAGTGTTAAACTGACTTAAAAATACGCTGGATGCTCATGAGCACCTGCTGTCAACCAGCACCAGTGAACAGAACAGCTGTGGGTGCAGCTTGTGAGCATGTACGGGAGTTTTTGGCAGTTCTGTATCTTTCATGTGCCACGCACAGTCGGTCACTCACAGGTCTACTGGACAGGTAAAACACAGTCTGTTGAATTCTCAGCATCACAGATGAACATGTTGAATATCAACCAGTGTTTTACTCTTGCTGGTGAGCACATCTTGTTGGTTGTAACAGGCTGGAGGAGAGGATGATCTGAGTTACATTCAGTCACTTGTTTTTTCAAAAATGGGTGCTCAAAGGTGGCAATTCTGTGCACCGGATAATGCGTTGTCTGTGGTATAAGGCCCTTACCACTCTGTGTAGTGTGTGTAACTGAACACCCAATATGCAGCTGCCTGTATAGAGATTGTGTGTCAGGTGTGTGCACAACAGGACACAAATAGGAGCTGGACTGAGTGAAGATTGAAGGGCGATGGCTTTGGTTTAAAATGGGATAAGGTCCCCTTTTTCTACTGCTTCTGTTGTTCCAGGATAAGACTACGCTATTTTAAAGATAGTCACTGTGTCACTTTCGGTAACTGTGGAGTCCTAAATTTTTGCTGGGATGTTTGACCCTGACCGGCCGTTGCTTTCGATCTTTCACGACTTGGTTCGACAAACATAGGTGATTTGGGATGGAAATGTCAGTGATCAACATCTGACAGCGCCAACCAGCACCGTATATTTACAGCTGTGTAGGCAAATAGTCTATATTCCTGTGGACGAGCATCACAGAGCCTGTTTTAGAGCTTCAGAAGGAATATATCAAGGACATCGTGAGGTGCCCCAGATGCTGTGTTGGCTATTTTCCATCACAAGGGAGCAATTATCACACTCAACGCTCACGTTCATACGCAACATCCATGTCTGTCGGGTTGGGCCATTATCGACTTTTAACACTTTTAAATGGTTCCTCTGTTCCTTCTCTACCTTTGCCTTGACACCTTTGTGCTGCTATCTTGCCAATCAGCCATCTGAACACTGAAGCATAGAGACCTTTATCTAGGAAGCTAAGTCCAAGGAAACATAAGGGTGTCCTTTTCCAAGTATTTTGAAGGCCATGTCCTGCTAGATTGTGAGGTTATAGTGTGCCAGCGACGTGCCTCAATGGATAGCAAAGACAGCCAGTCATATGGTGAGCGGCCGACCACAGATATACGTAGGCATAAATCCCATGGGGGGCATGGCCTCGACATCCTGGGAACACTGTAAACACAACTATGTAATTTCAAATATAATTGTAAAAGTACATTTTCTAAGTTTCAAAAGTTTGTGACTCCCGCTCTTTGCCACACAATGACCCTAACATTCTGATGCTAGCATGTAGCTCAAAGCACTGCTGTACCAATGCACTGCCTCACAGGTTTGCTAGCATGGCTGCACAAGCTTAGTCTTGTTTTAATACATTTTTGGAGGTTGAGGTGCAAAAGAAATACTATTTTAGAAAAGGAACCAATGTTTTCCTTGTGTCCCTTTTTGTTGTCAGTCACCTAATGCCACTGTTGCTATGACTTATGCGACTGGAACGCCAGAGCATATTGTGTTCTCGTCTTGCAATGTTTTAAAAAACGACCTCACAGGGTCCATTTAAGGTAGCATCTGTCCTCTTGCAACACAAAGCAGTGGGTTTCATGCAAAATCTGATCCAATTTTCCTGCTGACTTGGAGACATTTCATACATTTCTTGTTTACAGCACCATGAATAACCTGAGGAACCTGCTTCTGTGTGTAATAAAGAGCTAACCTTTGGGCGTATTTGCTTCTTTGACCTGAGCGAGAAGAGGGCAGAGAAGAAGAAGGAAGATTGGAGCAGGGCAGCAACACCACCCCCTTCCTCAAGTCCTCTCTCATCCCCTCAAGGCTGCCCGTAACGGACCCAGATGGCCTGTCTCTGCTTAATAGCCCCTCTATTTTTCCATCAGCGGGGAGTGACGGGGACATACAAGGCCAGGTTAACTCAGGTTAACCAGGGGGTATTTCCACTGGGGTTAACTGCTCTGAACCCCAGCAAAATCAGAACACCTCCCAATTAAGGAATCAACTACAGCTATCTACTTTTTTACCCACATCAAATCTTTTACCCCCTGAGGTCCGCAGGAGTACCGAGTCGCTGGGAGGTAAATAGATTGTATAGTGAGAGGCGGGTCTTTTTCTTTTTCATCCAACAGCAGCCTCTGTGCTTAAGGGATTGATTATGGCTCCCATCAGACCAGTGTTTGCACACTCTCTGATCCCCTAATAGAAGCAAAGGTAGCTGCAAACGGAGCACAGCATTTAGCTCTGACGCCTGTGTGTGAAGGGAAGGGGATAAAGGCTTTAGTGGAGAAGATGAATAACCCCGTCTGCTCGCTCAGAAAGCGCCAATTTAGCACCAACTTGAGAGTTTAAATTAAGAGGTTCTCGGTGCGTCGAATGAGCTCCTAAATAAGCAAAGCCCTTTTAGTTCTCTGTCATTTGGGTTCATAAATTGAAGGGAAAGTGCATGTTCTGTTTTTTTCTAATGACATAATTCGAATCAAATTCTAAATCTGCATTTTTATTATGTTTTTCTTTCCACGGAGCAACTCCACCGTGTCAACTTAAACTTTTTAAAGAAGATCCTTTTTTTTCTTCTCGTTCTCTCACACAGACGTGTAGTTGTCATCTGGCTTCCTAATTAGCTGTCACGAGTTCTTACCGCCAGAAAATCCATTCACTCCTCACTTGCATGGATATTGCAGGCTTAAAGCAGTTGCTGTGCGTTGCTAAACAGCATCTTACCTGCAGAAGAGTGGGAGGCGGGCCAGGGAGGTTGCCTTCATTACACACTTAACAATTCAGCTGAAAGTGTTTATATTCTGTGCCATGTGGAATACAAATATATGTGGGGAAACACACTCAGTCGTTCAACCCTCAAGATGTTTGGCATTTTGCTGCATCATCGTGCTGTCGCATGATATCAACATGACACAAGAATAAGAGAAGGCTTCGGAGACAGCTCGGTAACAGGCTGCTTTATCCCAGCGTTCATTGTGTTTGAAGGCAAGGAGACCTCTGCAGACAGAATGATGTGATCATGAGAGGGCAATTGTGTCCAGCCACTCACTAAACAGCTGTTTTCAGGAACACAGGAGCAGACTCGAGATCATGTGTTTGGGGAGTTTCTTTGAATCTTTATACAGGCCGGAGGTTGTGTTAGACTATCTAGTTGCTACCCTTCATTTTATTCTTTTATTTTAATGATGATGAGAAATGGCCTATTTAATAGCCAATATACAAAATAAACTTGTAGTATAAAGACATGGAAAGAAAAACACCACATGGAGCATTGAGTGACATTGAGGGCACTAAAACCAGCTATTAAAAGGGCAATGAACGATGCAATTTTACAGCATTAGACAACAATTAAAATATGAACAAACCATTTGCAAGAAATTAAATTGAACTCTACTGACCTGCTGTAACAGGCATTTACCAGCGCCACTTCAGCCAGAGTTTTGAAGTTAATCCGACAAGCTCTCTCTGCACTGGGAGGAAAACCTGCGGCATGCAGCTGCACCAAGCAACATCCTGAACACTACAGAACAGGTTGATTGTCAGCCTCTCCCAAAACAACATATATCGCTGTTCCCAAAACAAACCACAACATTCCAGTTTAACTGCCACCACATACCGGACCTTCATCGTACTGTTGCAGTCGGTTTTAGGCACTAAAACTACTTGGTTAGGTGTAGGGAAATGTAATGGTTTGTGTTAAAATCGCTACGTTGCCTCTGTAACTTCTGTCACCTGCTTTAACTTGCGCTACGTTATGTATGTGATGTAACTTTGCTACGTTAGTAACACTGGACACAAACAGCAGTCTCCTGAATTAAAGTCCTGTGCTTGTTTAACCCAACCCTCCACCTGCTGCCTCCTTCCTATAAAGACTCTTCACTTTTTATCATACTTCTCCTCACTTCCTCCTTTGCAGCTGTAATAATTGCTACAGCCATCAGAGGTCAGCGCTGAATAACAGGCGTAAGTATGGGTCGTAATAATCTGCCTTTAAGGTCAGGCTCACAGACGTCCTCCAAGGCCTCCAGCTCTTCAACATGCTGTCAGCACCCAGATAGCAAAAGAGGTCTACATGTGGTTATTGAAAGTGTTGTGTGGGAATAACCAGGGCCGGCCCTGGGCATAGGCAGTATAGGCGAATGCTAAGGGCGCCGTCATCCACGGGGGGCGCCGCAAAGAAGGAAGAAAAAAAACAAACAAACAATTTTTTACCAGCGCTATTACTAATATTATTTCGAAATATTATATAAGCCCACAGCAACATAACCTTATTGCAAAGCCTAATAAATACTGGAGAGGCCTTTCTTCTGGGTTCCTGGCTCGTTGCACTGTACCTGCCCTCTGTGAGGGTGGGGGGCGGGGTCGAGAGGCGAGCTGCCTGAATCTGACCGGACCGTCACCCAAGACCAAGAGAGGTTTATCAGTACCGTAGCGGAAGTTCCGCTGCGGAACCACTATGTCCAAAAGACTGAAACCATCCGGCGCCCAGGGAAGGAGAAGAAGGAAAGCAGAGGAAGCAAAACGTGAAAAAGAAAGAGGTACAGTAACGTCAATGTGATGAAGTGAATGAAACTAATATGCATCGTAGTTACCGTTGTTGGAGCAGAGTGTTAGCTTGCTAGCTTACTGCGGACGATAGCAGCATTGTTTAATAATCAGTAAATAGCTGAGTCGACGTAAGTTAATGTTACTCCACCTTAAAGTCATGAGGGACATTTGGAAAGTTAACATCAGGTCTGTTCAGGTGTTATTTTAACCTGTTGGCTGCGTTTTCCTGCTTGTATGTCAGTTAAAATGATATTAGCTTTCCACCCACTTTATAAGTAATAGGGTAGTTGTAAGACTTTGGTTTATTGTCTCACAGTTTATGTTTGTTAAAGTGTATTAATGCTAATACTACTTTCCCATATCATTCATAGGCTACATATATATATATATATATATATTTATATTTATATTTTTATATATATATATATATATATATATATATATATATATATATATATATATATATTTATGTGTATATATATATATATATATATATATATATATATATATATATATATATGTAGCCTATGAATGATATGGGATATGGGATATGGGAAAGTAGTATTAGCATATACACACACACACATAAATTTCACTGCACTTTACTGCTTTTTGCACTCTGGTTAGACTGAATTGCATTGCAATGATGATAAAGTTGAATGAATCTCATCGTATTTTCATTATTAGTCTATATTAGTCTTATGTATAGCACACACCAAGCATCTGTTTTTTTATTAAACTGTAACATCCAGTGCTCACATATACTTCTCTTCTCTCTTCAGATGCACTTTTAAAATATTTCACCACCACCCCCAGTGAGCATCAGGTGCTCCTGTCCTCTACCTCAGCACACCAGAGTGACACAGCATCAGGACTAAAGGCTGCACCAATTGACCCTGCTGACTGGCCTCTCTTCTAACTGACAAAGTAAGAAAGGAGTTAGTTCACAGAGGACAGTTTCAAATAAAAAACAGTTACACATTTACCAAAAACAAAGTTGGGAGAATGTCCACATGACTTTTTTTACTAGAGTCAGTGGGGAAAAATCAAAAGAAGCTGGCTGATGTACTCAAAAAAGAATGATAGCTTTCACTGCTTCTGCTGCAAAAAGGTTTCCTCCCAAAGAATACAGACTGTTTTTATTTTGTATGTAAATAGAATATTCTTTAATATGTTTGTGCAATACCTTATTTATATTGTATTTTTAATTTATCACTTGTTTCTTTTTTCAGTTTTTATTTGGTGTGATATTTTTGACTTAAAAGAAATAAAATCGAATAGAATACATACATGTAGTTTCTGTGTGAGTGTATGAAAATTAATTATAAAATTGACTGCGATGCAAGGGGGCGCCAGCCAAAATCTTGCCTAGGGCACCAAATTGGTCAGGGCCGGCACTGGGAATAACTACTGCTACTCAGTTTTCTAATCAATAAAAATGATTTCCAGTCATCCAGAAAATATTCACACAATGCAACCTCTGGTTCAGACTACTCTCTATTGGAAGTCAGTAAACCACAGCAACACTGTACTTAAGTTAAGAGGAGAAAGCTCCACTACAAGCTACTCAGATAAGGTAGCATAACACATCAAGGCTATTTCACATTAAGATGCATCGTCTTTGAACTAATGTTATAAATCAATGATTCTTGATTCTGATTGTTCTTTTGCAAGAACAGTCATCTCCATTTTGAATTATTTTTCTAAATTATGTTTTTTTTCTTTTAATTGTGCCCTCCAGGGAATATCAGTCAAACTGGTGATGGGTTGTTTCAGAGACACACCTCATTTTTTTTCTTTACTTTTCCTAAATGGTGTTTTTTTTATTGTGCAGTCAATCAGACTGGTGTTGGTTTATTTATTTTTTTAAAAAAAAGCTTTTATCCATCTCTGCAAATGAACTCTTCAGATACACTCATTGTTTTTGAAAAAATAAACTGCAGTTATCAGAGACTCCATTCGCAATACATAATTAATATTACACAATTACAAAAGTTTCAGTTTCACTTAGTCAGTCTGCTGCAATTTTCTCTCTCTATTGAGTCAACAAATGATTTATAAATGTCAGTGTCATTTAATTGATTGGGCATGTGTGATGTCGTCTGGCTCTCTAAAGCGGTGCCACTATTTTTAGCTCTCTTGGTGTCTGACTGGTTGACTCCACCTGCAGTGGGAGGTCGACATAATGGAGCAGAGAGTCAGTACCGGCACCAGGCCAGGTCCCAGCCCGCTGACCAGCTCTTAAGTGCCAGATGCGTCTTCGGGAGAGGTCACCCGGTGGTCCCGCTCCCTCCCTCCCTCTCTCTGCTCCACAAAGTCGAACCGAGCTGCCTCGCTTTGATTCTCTCCTGGATCAGGTGTAATATAGACGGTTGGTTAAGGGGTGGAAGTGTAGGGGTGCAGAATCTTCTGGTGGAGTCACATATTGCAGCACGAAGCGCAATCATCTCTGAGCTTAGAGAAAATTAAATATAGTGATGTAGGGTTAGGGTTGGGTTGCACTACCCAGGGACGTAATTTCCACTGGGGGTTGCAGGGACATGTCCTCACTTCTCAAAATCCTATTTTTGTCACAGTTTCAGTTTGATTTCATCACTAAAATCTCCGCAATCTTTCTTACTGTACAGTCACCATGATTCAGAGTTATAGTCATGTGATGAGAGAAGACAAGATAAAATATTCTCTGCTCATCTGGCAGCTTTTAGTTTTTTTTACCATGCACTCACAGCAACTGACCTTTACTTGCAGCAGACTTTAATTGCCCTGGGCTTTGCCTCTGAGGCTATGCACAGGTTACCGTCCTATCCTCTGATTGAGGTTGTAACTGCAGCCCGAGAGGAAAATTGCAAACTGAAAAAAAGATGAGAGTGGAGGTACATGTTCCAACATTGGACCACAGTAAATGTACAGGTGTAAAAATGTTGATTGTGATATAGAACTCCCCTTTTTACTTAGTGCATAGATACCAAGACATCTCTCTTTGTCCTCACCTTTATTTCTCTGGTTTTCTACAATACCATTTGCGGAAATGTTAAACTTGCAATTGACAACTTAACTTATCATTCTGAAGTAAATACTGATGCACAGTGTCATGGCTGCAGAAAAATAAATAAATTGGTTCCTTATAAGTTTTGCTTTTACTATGCTATGTGGTCTGCCATCAGGCTGGATTTTTCCCAGAGAAATGAAGGTTGACTTTTTAGCCATTGCGCAACCAAAACAGGAGGAGGCATTGTTTTCCCAGTGTGCTTATCTCAAGTTATGGTGTACCGTAACAGCCAGAATAACTGTGGAAACAAAAAGAACACCATTGATGGAGGAGGCAAAGAAGGCAAAGAGGGAGAAAACGGAGGCAGGCATTCACTCAGTGGACAGCGCCAGTGTTGTGTCAAAGGTGATAAGTATTTCAGTTTACCAAAAAAGACATGAGGTGGTTCAAAACATTCTTTCTACTGGAGCAGTAAGTAAAAAAAACCTCCCTTCTTACTGATACGACTGTCTGTTTTACTCTATCTTTTCATAGCACTGAGCTCTGGGTTTCTAGGCCTTTGGACAGTAGCCAGGCTGCTAGCATTAGCCATGTTGCTAGCACTGTCATTGTGACAGTGGTGCCAACAGTATTTATTATGTTTTTTCTAATATTTTTCCTAATGTAGTTCTTATATGTTCATTACTAATTTACTTTTGAGATATTATGTCAACCCTTTCAGGTCTCCTCTATAGGTACAAAGTTGGAGTCATGGTTTTATTTTTCGTTTAGTCCCTTCTTCATGTTTGTCTCTGTGTTTGGTTAAGGCTTCTAGACACTGAAGCTTTTTGTTTTTATATCTATATGGGGACTTTTTTGACATGTTTTATAGCCCTTTCATGAAATGAATTTTGCCTTTCTATTTATTATGGAGATGTTCTTTGATACGCTGTATAACTTAAGCTGCTGATCAAACTGTTTTTCGAATGTGACATTTAAAAATGCCATTTGAATCAGGTTGCTACTTGCTGCTCCTGCAACATGTAAATGTAATTAAGGACATGCCGACCGCATGATAGAGCACACCTGTGTCCTATCTTCTATTTAATGTTTGCTGAGCGGTTTGTCCCGCACAAGCGCAGTCAATATTATATTTTATATCCCTAAATGGTGCAAGACATGAACATCCGTCAGAGGTCAAGCAGTAAAGCACAGGGCTCTTTGTAATGAAGATGCAAATGCAATACTCGTCTTTTATAAAGTGTGTTCTTTATCAATGAAAACTAAAGGTGGTTTTAATTAATTAATTTAATTAAGTAATAATCTTAATTTGCATAACTTTTCACTTTTTGTCACACTTTTCCATTAATCTGGAGAGCTCAATATCCAATTTCATATTATTATTAATACATAATTTGCTAGATCCATAGGAAAATGTAAATACTGGAAAAATAAGTTTTACATTTTTTAAATTAAAAAAATATGTTTTCTTTTTTTTTTTTTTTTTTTACAATTTTCTTTAAAATGTCAGAGTGTATGAGATATTTTAATCAGAAGAGAAAGATCTGCACTGACTGATATTTTTATGCCTAAACAAACTAAATTAACAAACTCGTCTACCTTAAAGGACAACACAATTTCATAATGTTTTACTTTGTTTATCTGTGGCGGACCCTGCCACCTTTCTAGCTACATATAGTGTTCTGGGGACCTTATTTTCCTCTGAGAACAGCTTGTTTATTCAGTTTTGGAAAAAATAAATACTTCTGTGTTTGTATTATTACCTCATTAATATTGTAAATATTAAAATTCTGAGATTGATTTTCTTCTCCAAAACTACATAGTGCCCCGTTTAAATAACCAATTGGTTAAAGCTGAGGAGGGACTGTTGTTTGAATAACAAGTGTCAGCAATGAGCACTAGTGCAAAAAGGGGTGCAGGGACGTCGGAATGCAAAAGGTTTTACAAACCATCAGCTACTCTTACATACAAGGATGGTCATCCAGCTCCAAACCAGCTGATTCATTCAAAATTCCCTTTGCCCAGCTCACTTTAGCATTACAGGAGACTCTCGTTGGACAGTTGCATTTATTTACTTATGTGACAGCGACACAATTAAAATGTACTGTGGCTTCATAATTCAAGGGGAACCTGTGGCTGAATCGCATTACCTTTGAACTAACAGTCACTATCATAATGTTTTGACTGTCTGACTAAAGGATGCAGCAGGAGTCAGATGCAGCCCATGCTATCACACTGTTCTCACAGTGGCGGACTCAGGGTGTTTAAGGGGCAGGGGTGGGAAAAAAAAGGGGGGGCACCAGCGTACAGAAATCCATGACACGTTTATAGTGAGCTGGAAGTGCACCGTAGAGGGCACTTAACCACGTTTCATGTGGACAGTGGACAGATAGAAATACAATGCACATTTATGCTATGAAGCCATGAGCAACTGTGTTTTCTCTGCCACATGTTCTGATTCATATATTCAGTTATAGCACCCATACGACATGCACACAATATCTATTTACATCATTCGAGCATAAAAACATTATAATTTACAGTAACTACAGTTTTATAAAAAACTCAAAACAGAATGGTTTTCACAGCCAACACACTGAGCCATAATAACTGCTTCGTCATTTGTTATAGTTGACGTTCGGGGCTGCACAATGCTCTTCATTCATCCCCTGTCAGTACTGGCCTTTGTAATTGAAAATAGCTTTAATTACGTTCAGTGGAGGGGTGGTGATGGTTGTTGTGAGAAGAGCCGGGGGGTTCATTCAGTACAACATAATGGTCTGGAGGCTGAAGAGAAGTAAGCCAAACAAGCACAGCAAATTACTATCATTCTCATCCAACTGTGTGTTTGTGCGTGTGCGTGTGGAAGAGTTTGTACATCCATCTTCCCGTGTTGCCGTCATTCACTGCACTGAAGATGCACTGTGTGTGTCTCCTGGGAGTGTTGTTCTGGAAACTTGTGCGCTCTCACAAATCTGGGCTTATTCAGCACAGATGACTAAACATGTCCATCTACTCACGTATGATTCAGTAAAACTAACTGTTCTCCCGAAGTGTTCGCCATCGTCCCAGCGATGACTGAGGCTCATTAAACCCCTCCCACACACACGCACAATACCACAATACAAACACTCACATATTTTGGAGAGAAATTGAGGTTGCTGTGTCAGTGGCCGGGTGGTGCAGAGCCTTGTACCAGGGGAGTAATTGAGATGGCCGGTGAAAAGGGGGAGCGAGGCTTAGACAACCATCCACACAAAGTCCTGGCTGCCATCCAATTATACCCAGCAGCCTCCACTAGCTCCTGAACTCCAATTATGGCTGGCAAAGCTCGGCTGGTCAGAGGACCTGTCACCCCTCCATCCTTCCTCCCCTCCCTCCCACAACCGCCGGCAAGAAATAGCAAAGTCAAAGACAATGTGTAATGTCCTCTGGTGCCTCAATGTGTTGGAATGTGTTTGTGTGTGTGTGTGTGTGTGTGCGTGTGTGTGTGTGTGTGTGTGAGGGAGAGAGAGGGAGACAGGGAGAGGGCTGATGTTTTGAGCACAGCTAAAAAAAAAATTTGCTGAACCGTGGCCACCTTAGTTTATTTAGAAATACAAGTTCGCTCCAAGAATAAATGATTAATGAGAGTGGAGGCTGCAGAATTAAGTTCATATCAATGAAAGACGCCTAGATCTTACCGTCACATGGTGAAGCAGAGACAAAAGGTAGATGCCTGAGGAGGAGCTGACATGTAGAGCCATGAGAGTGTTGGTGACAGGATGTTCTTTGCTTGAGGTTTCCCATTTTCTGATATGTTAAGCGTCTACTTCAGTGCATTTCAAAAATAAATACTGCACATTCCTCTCCACCACATCTATCCAACAGCTCAAGGTCCAAGTTATTTTGAAGATTAGGAGTTTACACACAAAACACAAGATTAGTTTAAAGGTGTACTGTGTAGTTTTGGGGGAAGTAATTTTAATCAGAAGAGAAAAATCTCCATGATTGATTTTCACAACGGAATAACCTGTTATCAAAGGAAAACACAATTTCATTCTTTGTTTATATTTGCATGACCCTTCTAAGTATCCACCTTGTTCACGTCACACAGCCATCCGGTTGCCTAATGTATCTCTGAGGACCGCTTGTTTATTCAGTTATAGAAGTATATCACACAGATATTTCTGAGTTTGTACTTTTATTATTACCTTGTTAATATTGTAAATGTTATGAATGAGTTTGAATTTCTTTTCCAAAACTACATCGTGCACCTTTAAAAATACACAATGCTTTGTAACAAACTGGTACCACTTTCTATTAAGATATAAACAGGTTATATATATATATTTTCAGCAACATCTCTATTTATAGTACCATAACTTTTTACTGAAAGTGCTGGAGCTTTCACACAGTAGCTCATTTATTTCTGTAAATAATTTTTTGTTTGATTTAAAATAGCATTGCATATGTAGACCATTAATGAAACGGAACAAAAACACACTGGGGAAAAAAAAATAAGTGTACATGCTAATAGTCTTAGAGTTTTTTCTTACACTGTTCTGTTGTATCTGTGTGTATTAATAGTGAAACTTTTGTTCCAACCTTGAACGCTCTGGAAATAATATTTCAAGTTATTATTACTAAGGATTTTTTATTTGCGCCTGTGTACTTTTTCTTGTATTTTGGTTTCCTGCCATGTTTATACTGTTACAGTTACAAAATGAGAAGTCAGACTGAGAGCTCAGTCTGTGCTGAAAATACGGAGAACGTGCATGTGGGGTAAGGACAGGTGAAAGCTGCTAAACAAAGACAAACACTAGAACAGCACTCAGTAGAGCGTGTACATCCACCAAGGCCCAACAATCCTCTTTAACTCAATCAAGCCTAATCCAATATCAAACTCAGCAACCCTGTATCACTCTGAATTTGAAATAACTGCGTAACCATAAAAAATTAGATCACCCTATCTTGCAATAACATTCCTGGATTCGTCCCTTTATCTGGATCCACACCAAAAGTTAATAGGGTATATTCTGGCCCGAGACCCATCCTCCATCCAAGTTTCATGAAAATCTGAAAACATAATCTCCTTGGGGGAGGTTAATAATGCATAAAGAGATGGCAAAAACAAACCAATATGAACTCAGTGTATATGCTATAGCATTATAGATGAGCTATAGGCTCTTGGGTTATGAAAAATCTCTCAGGCTGGTGTTTATTCTCCTCCAGCAGGACACTTGTTTGCCTTTTGAACTCTTTAACTGACCAAGAAGATCCCTCTAATGGACCATTTGGCCATCAGTGCTGCAGAGAATCCGACCAAAATCCAATTATTAACAATAAATTAACTGCAGACTTGATGGACTGTTGAGCCCTTTATTAATGATTTACTAAAACTAAACTAACTACATAAACGGCGAAGTGGGCAAATTCTTCCAAACCCAAAAGGCCTCAGACTGACTGTGTCTGTTGCTTTGTGGTCATCTGATTGGTATTGAATGAGATGGCGAGGAGTGGCTCCTTAATGTTAATAAGTCGTGTATTGAAGATGTACCCTGTGTCATAATCATGTTTTAATGTGATAATGTTAATAATTGGATTTAGATCCGGATCCTCTGCAACGTTTTACTCAAAGAAAGACAAAGAGTCTAAAAGCATTAGCTAAATATCCTTTTGGCTGGTGGAGGAGAAATAGTAGCCAAAATGACTTTTCACAGGAGTTTCTTTAATTATTGAATGTCTTGCAGCAGCAGTCCAATACGAATCTGATTATATACTGCTGTAACACTGCTATACTTTTATGTAAGTCACATTTTGAATACAAGTCTTAATTGTAACATCATCTTATACTGTCTTTCTCAAAGCTAAACTGAGAGGTCAGTTATCGGCATTTGTGCACATGTTGGTGAATAAGGGGACTGATGGGATATTTCGGTGTTTGTTAGATCATTTCCGACATTTTGCTGACTGAAAAGGTGTGAAAAATCTTCAAAGTTCTCACCCACTGAACCCGGGAAATAAATATAATGTGGATGTTAAAGAAAAAGAATAACTTTCCATCCCATTAGTATTCTCATTCATCTTGCGGTAAATACTGTAGGAAGGTTTCATTTTCAGTCGGCCACCCTCTGCCTCATACAAGCTCTAGCTTTCTACATTTTTACATTCATAAATCTTACAGCAATTATTGGTGGACAAATTTGCAATCATCCATGGTTAAGAAAAGGCTTAAATGAAGCTGCTGCCACTGCAGCAGCTGTTAAAGCAGCTCCTATATGCTGTACTGCTCATGGGGTTTTTTATTTGTTCTAGTCATTGTGCTGAGGATGTAAAGCAGCAAAGTAAAAGTTACCACAGGGTTATTTTCCCTTTACAATATTAATAGCTCAAGGCTATAGAGAAATACCTACATTTGACAGAGTGTGTTGCTCTGTGGCATGATCACTTGTTTCAACCTCTTTCAACAGCACGAGCATGACAATCTCTGTCCCTGTATCCTCACCTGTCACTCCCCAGGGTCCTAAAGGCCTAAAGGTGTGATGTGGCTCCTAAATGATTGATGAGGCTAAAGTAAATCCTGTTACTCAGCTACATTGCTTGCTGTATTTATTGTAAGGCAGAATATTGTAGCTTGCAGTGCTGACCAAAGAGGACCCTGCAGGCCAAAGATGGACACTGTATGATTTAAAGAATTAATTTCAAAAACTGTAATAATGTTTTTCATTATCTAGGCAGGCAGAGTGACACTTCGCATCACTCTGTCAATCAATAAAGGATATTTTGGACCATAGTGCCATTTTAAATCTTAAATACATTAAAGGAAAATGTTTGGGCAACCTTGAGCAAGAGTTTACCAGGAGTTCTACCAATAATATATGCAGGAACAATCAGTACTTTGAAAAGAAGCCTTGAATCCTCTGACAGAATTGAGGAGAATGTCCCTGAAAAGTAAAGAGTGTTTTTATAAAGGTACAACTTATCAAAAGAAAACAATATTTCAATATTAATAATAGGTCAAATTACTATGTGTTATGTAAAAGGAGTTGGTCATTGAGATGAACAAATTAAATTATCCTGCAAATCTGCAGTTTTCCTCAGCTCTAGGGAGCGTTTAGCCTCTTTATTCTCATTCTTTAGTTTTGGGGGTTTCGGTGCACACACTCTGCTCTCATTGACCTTGATTCTAGCCGCAGTAGGCAGAAGTCTTCAACAAAAAAAACTCTGTCAAATTCAATGTGCACTACCTGCCCAGCATCAAACAGCAGTCAGACAAAGTTAGAGAGTAGCTGGTGAAGAGAGTTTAGCAGTTTCAAAGACAGATATTTCTCTCAGCGCTGAAGGAGAGTTAATATTGGAACCAGATTCCTCAGGTGGACAGAAACACAACTCTAGAGGGATGCTGATGTTGCTCCATTAACATGTTACCCGTGTCCACTTAATCAGGTGATAATATGTCCACTGCCCCCACATTATTAAAAAACTAAAAGCTTAGCTGAGATAATATTATTATTCATTTGCTTGTTAACTGGCTAACACAACAAAAAAGTTAATTGTTAAACCTTCCGTGGACGGCCCCCTACTGGCTGGGGGATAATGTTGTTTACATGATCCTATTTAAATCAATCTGAAATACAAACCATAATAGCTAGAGCATGAATTCTTTTTGCAGCAGGAAGCCAAGACTTTAGCCATCCGCCATATCACATTGTACACATTGATGTACGTTGCAAAACATTGAGAGAAATAGTAGTTTTGAGCATGACGTACTTTGGATTTTTGAGCATACTGAGCATTTGAAGATACTTCAAAAAATAGCATCACAATAAGCAAAAACCAACGTCAGCACTGGGGAAATACTGTTAATACTGTAAGCAAAACGCCTTTTGTATTTCAAAAACTAAAATAAGTACATAGATCAAATAAGTTGTAGAGTGTTTCTACATTAAGAAATATTTTGGACCAATATGTTTTGCATTTTCATTTAGTGAAGTTTGGTGAAAAAATGTTGGATTTATATATATTTGTATTTTATGACTATTATTTCAATAGTTTCAAATTTATTATTGTTTATTTACTTACATGACCCTTTATCTTAGGCTGTTCAGATTTCAGGGAAATGAAGCATTTGAAGAAACTCCAAGAAATGACATCACAATAAGCAAAAATACCAATGTAGGCACTGGCAGACCATTTCTGTTGCAGAGTTCAAAGAGTTAATAATTATGTATTTAATTGAAGAACATCCAATAGTTGTTAATTACTTCATTTATTTATAAAGCAAGGCCTGCACAACTCCACTTTTAATACGGTTTTACCTGTGCTCTGTGTGAATAATGTTAAAATAAATTGGCAGCACTATTCCACAGCTGTATCGGATGTACGATGAGAGCAGTTCAAATTGTCAAGAACTATGACTGGTGTGACATATGTGCTGTAGCAGCACACTGTAAAACGACACAATGATATTCTTGGAGCAGATCAACAGCAGCGATTAAGATCCAGTGTTTTAAAATGTAAATGAAACCCAGATTCAAATTGCTATGTACATATAAATACTCTTGGGAATTTCAAAGAAATTGAATGAGTCTGAAATGCTCAGCAAATGTTAAATTATGTCATTAACATTTACAACTTCACAAAAGTTGCTTTATAGCTTTGTTGTTGTTCTTAGCCGACAAGCTTTATTGTTCTATTATCTCGCTTCCTGCTCCAACGTCAGTTCTCTTCTTTTGAACCAGATCTTTAGTCATGGCCCGAGGAGCCTTTTGAAGATTGCCGTCTTTGTCAAATGTATCTGATCGTTTGCTGTGCATTGTTGTATTATTGTGTGGTTATATGGCTTCTTTTTTTATCCCCCCATTGTGGGTTTTATTTGTCCCTTGGGACTCATAACCAATCCCAACATTTTGATTGATGCCTTCATTTCCCAGCTTCCGCTCGCGTCTATATTCGCTCTCCTCTTATACTTACTCAAAGCACCCTGCCATCAGCACAAACCTTAGCGTTTGTGCATCAGCGAGATATTATTCAAAACAGGTTGTAGTAATGATCCTAATCTACAATGAAGTAGCTTGGCCTCCATTTTGGAGAGTGAGAGTTTTATGAGGCTGTGACTCTGGTCATTGGCTTTGAGGAGGGTTTTTAAGATAGTGGTCAAAATGCAGAATGAAGTGAGACCATTTTAATGTTATTGGCCATTGAAATACCCCTTTTGGGTACTTTTGAAAGCCTCGCCTCATGTGTTTGCATGTGTAGCAGATGGAAATGTTTATGACTTCCTGCATAAGGCTACAAATGTGAACAGCACTTAAAGCACTTTGCAGTTCAGTTACCATGGTTAGTGCCGCGGCCTCACAATGTGTTCAGC
This sequence comes from Pagrus major, assembly GCF_040436345.1. Lineage (NCBI taxonomy): Eukaryota > Metazoa > Chordata > Actinopteri > Spariformes > Sparidae > Pagrus > Pagrus major. The sequence goes on along the minus strand of NC_133221.1, from coordinate 24,423,394 downwards.
CCTTTGGATATCTCCATTGGCTATGCACATAAAACACTGAGCCTGAACTGGCCCATTTACTCTAAAGTACAAAGGACTTTGGATAACTTTTGACTTCCATCACCTTTTGACCACACTAAGCATCTCAGGAAGCCTTAAAGCCGGGGTTGCTGATTGCAGAAACCAGCTGGAGCAACCCAAGTTTTGAAGGCCACTGCCTGACGACCCCGACTGCCTAGTAGCTCTCGCTGTTGGCCAGCTGGGAGATGTGTTAGCTGCTAGTTCGCTATGTTCAACAAGCTCTCTTAGCTGTTTTAGTCTTATAAATAAATAAGTAAACAACTCTGTTAAATGTCAAATGCCGCAATCGTATAAACACAAGCAAAATAGCTGTCACAAACATACCTCACTTTGAAAAAGCTCCCTGGCGCGACAGTTACTCTTTACTGTTGTACGTGTTTGATTTGTGCTAACTGGGTAAGCTTGGATCAGCCAAGAAGGCTGTTGCTGCCACCAAGACTCTGTTCTGTTCTGGGGAAACTACAGCTCATAAACCGCCATATCAAAACCAAAAGATAACAGACA